>NC_089143.1:23598079-24798079 GCF_009819655.1 Sylvia atricapilla | reverse complement strand
GAGTTCTATTAAATTAGTTTCTTCTTGCAAATTATCAAGTTCTTACAACATCTAAGAAATGCCACATTTGTTTGCTTGTAGGTTACCCATACTGAGATCATTAAAGCCTTGTAAAATGAAGGTTATAGGTCAATTTTGACAACTTATGGCAAATCTCCTCCTCTGAATGACATAACAGAATTTCAAGTATTTGGAAAGTCAAGCCACAGTGTATAAGCAACAAGTCTAAACACTTTTTTTTTTTTAATTAAAAGACTGATTTCTTTGGGTTTTCTTTTTCTGATGAGTAAGATCCCAACATATCTCACTCTTATACTTCGTAGAATCACAGATTTATTCAGGTTAAAAGGCTTCAAACACCATCTTGTGATCATCCCATGGGCAGGGACACCTTCCACTGTCCTGGTTTGCTCCAAGCCCCATCCAATCTGCCCTTGGACACTTCCAGGGATCCAGGGGCAGCCACAGCTTCTCTGGGCACCCTGTGCCAGGGACTCCCCACCCTCACAGGGAAGAATTTCTTCCTAACAGCTAATCTAGATCTCCTCTCCTTCAGTTTGTATCCATTCCCCTTTCTCCTATTTCTGCATGCCCTTATAAAAAACTCTCTCTCCAGCCTCCTTGCAGGCCACTCTTATTTCCTTCTGAACTGCATTTCTGTCACTTTTTCCATGTGGACTATGAACACATGATGAAATACCATTCTGAGTCTGATCCATTTGACATTTCCACAAATGCTTCTGTTTAAACATGGTCACGAGCAAGGTTCCTTCGAACCCAAATCATTCTGTCATCCTATGATTGCATCCTGCTCTTAAACCAAACCAATATAATACAGATTGCCAGGGCAGTAGCAGAAAGGGCTGTGAAAATAAGTCCTTTGTCTCCGATGATCTGAGAAGTCTGCCTGATAACTTTCTCCTGAGAGGTATTGAGAAATGTCCTTATTTCCTCACTTGTAAACACCTTCATAGGTCTTTACATAGTTGTGTATCTTCACCAGTGTCTTTGGGAGCTTTTGGCTGCCCTTCCTGCAAAGGGAAGGGATTTTGTGGAAATAGCTAAATCTATCTTGCAGACCTTCACCTTGACTTGTATGATGACTTAAACTGTCAAATAAATGGTTTTGATGATGTACAGTTTAAAACTCCTTCCAGCAATGTAATTTCTTTAGTCAAAACCTTTAATCCATCCCAATGGCAAAACTCCCTCTTTACTGTATTGTTTAGTAGATATTTTCACCACTCCCCATACACTTCTGGTGGGGTTATAGAAGGAAGACTGACCAAGTTTTACTGGAGACATGATGAGTGTGTTCAAACAGTATTTGTGTGGATCAGTGGCAGGTTATCTGCTATTTTTGCTCCAAGAAAACTACAGCTGATGTTTTAAGGAATTCTTGCTTGCTGAAGCTTTCAACATTTTTCAAGGTTTTGAATTTTGTTTTTTACTCTTTGGCATAATAAAAAATAATCCTTCAAGCAATATTCACTATTTTGAAATGTTTTGGTTTCAACAAAGAAATGTATTTTTAATACCTCTAAATACCTTGAAGATATTATTTCCCTTTTTGGATAAGTACGCCTGTCTATGATTTTTCATAAGAATATAAGGCAACAAAACCAATTGCCCTCAAAGTTAATAGGAATTTGTTGCCTAGAAACAATATACTTTTTTAAAACTAATTTGTTGCCTAGAAACCACACAAATCCCTAAAACTTCTGTAGTTTCAACAATGCCTAAGTGGCAGGCACTGCCTCATGCAAGAAAAAAGTAAGGTTTGAAAATGTGATTTTGATGGCAAAAGTGTAGGGAGGTGCTATCAAGGTGTAAGCAAGCACTAGAACACTTAAAAAGTCTTAGGTTTGGGATCTGGAGTGCTTCAGTTTGCTGTGATTTTATACATATTGAGTTGAAGTGGGAATATTTTTGATATTCTATAGCGCAGGAGAGCACTCTGTGCTGGAATAGCATTTTCAGTAAATCTGGGCTGTGCAGGCTAATGCTCAGTAATCTCTTTTTGTTTTGCTGTATTGCCTTAGATGAAGTTGAGAAAAGCAGATCTGTGTTGGGGACAGGTATTAAGGCAACCCTAGGGAAGGTCAAAAGCCCTACTGAGGAGTCAATGCTAACATTTAACAGCAAAAATAATGCCTTCTTCAGCACCAGTAAACCAAATATTGTACTTTGCCCAGCTTACACACATGTTCTACAGCATTCTTAGGGAATAGCTAATCCAAAATAAACAAGAGATCAGAAAGCAAGCCTCACGCTTTTTTAGTTCCATGAGATAGGGCAAAGTTAAGCAGCCTGTTAATACTTGTGTTTCAGTACTCAGAGGTCATGACTTTATCAGAGAGAAAGTATTTTCCCTTGTTTAACATTAGATACTATTGGGAATTAGGAAGGGATATTTACTCTCCTTAAAATTATTCATCAGAATTGTCAGATATCAAATGAATGTTTCACTGCAATTCCATTCTCACCCTTTAAGAAAAATGGCATTCCTAAACTGGAGTTAAGGCTGAGAAGCAATGCCATGAAATTAACATTAAGTTACTTCTTGTTTACCTGAGCAGTCTGTGGAAAGTCTTAACAGAATTTTAAGATCTACTGGGAATTGGCTGAGAGCTTTGAACAGTGTAACTTCCATTTTAAAATCCACTGCAGTACCAGCACTGTATATCACACACAAATCCATGCAGCTGCTGCATTCACATCAGGGTTTGTCTGGCACCTGTTTTAAATGTCCAATGTGCATTCAAAATTTTTTTCAGCTGATCTTCTAACAAGGTACAGTGAGGGCATAATGACAGCAAGAATCTTGGCTTTCTTTTGTGGAGCAGTTAAGTGGAGTTTCAAAAATTTTATGCATTTACCTACTCACCTATTATTTCTCTTTTTTTTTTTTTAACCATGAAAGAGCAAATAGGCGATGAGATCTAAGCCTGACAAACTCCATTTTAAACAGACTACTGCTCTAAAGAAATATGCAAATGATTCCATTAAGGACACACTTTATTGTCTGCTCTTGACGTAGCTGCATTAAAAGGAATCTGTATGGAAAATAATGAATGTGAATCAATATCTACAAAAACTATTTCAACAAGCAAAGATAAATGGTTTTCTAGCACAGTTTGTGCTGATCTGCTGCCATACCTGTGCTATTGAGTGCTGTCTAAAAAAAGTGTTCTGAAAATAAACATTGGGAAAGTAATCACCTGAGATCTGATACTTTAAAACCAGTGGTCAAAATTAATATTCTGAAGTCATGAAGCTACAATGTATGTGACTGAATGCTGCTATTGTTGGGACACACTAATTTATCACCTCCTGCAAGGTTCAGAAGTAAATTCGAAACCTGTATAATAAAATCCCATATGACAAAAACTAGAATTTCATTAGATTCTTTTTACATTGTAGCATTTAATATGCAGAAATTGTACATGAAAATTATTTTAGAAAATAAATTTTTAAGTCATATAATTCAGGCTGTTAAAAATGCCTTCTTCCCAAAATAACTGGACAAACCAGGTGTGTCATTGTTATTCCCTAAGAAAATGACATTTTCAGAAGCCTCAAAACATTAGGCTTTATTGTTATTATTATAATGGTGAAATGTTTTTAAACATGTTAGCTGTCATTTATGGATGCCTCAGAAAATAAAACTACTCACAGGCTAAATGGGTTTTGAACATGTTTGCTTCTTTACACTCAGGGATAAACCTTTACAGGCAAAGTATAAAGAAAATGTAGAACAAATCCCACTTACCATGGCAAATTAAATTACACTTGAACCTAGGAATATTTACTTCACCAGAAGTGTTTTCATCTGAAGAACTACGAGGGAAAAGAAATGTTCAGGTGCTGAGCCATGCCATGATGGTCTTCTTTCCAATTCCAGACCTGAAAGTTAGTCAACTCTGTATTTTTACATTTATGTTTTATTGTTTTACTTAGGGTCACAATGGAAGGGCAACAGGAGACTGATAAAGGATACATCAGTCAACAGAGATACAAAGAAAGCAAGAATGCTGAAACAAAAGAAATATGTGATATTTGAGAAATTTGTCAGACTGCATGCAGTGGGTCCCCTCTGTGACAAAAACTTTGATTATGGGAAAAGCTGAATATAAATTCTTCTTCCTGTTCTTCTCAGAAGAGTAGGTGGGGGGGATAATGGGAAGTACAGTCACAAGTTTTAGAGCCATAGTTATTGCAGGTACTGGGCTGGGAAACCTTATAAAATCTCTGAGGGAAGTTTATAGCTAGAAATCACCAAATCTGAGGATTGTCCTTTGTTATGGATGATTTTCCCTCAGGGCAAAAATAAGAACCTAAACTTTTCTTTAATGTTTCATTTTTTTTTATTTGACAGGGTTTCTGTATTTTTGCTCTTTTGGCAAGTTGAGGCAAAACAGCTTAATGCTAGTACTGAAAGACAAATATTGGTCTTTGCAACTAAGCTAATCACACTTCAGTAATTGCAGGCGATTTCATAGAATCATAAAATGGTTTGTGTCAGGATGCAAAATCCCTTTGGGCCTCATCCACAAAGGCCCAAGGATATCCAGAAATGTGAGGCCTGAATTAGAACATTCAGAGCAACTAAAATACATAAAATCCACACAAAAAAGAGGTAGAAACGCAAGTTTAGTTTTAAATAAGTAGAGAATTTTAAAATGCCTTAGACAAATAAGAGACTGAATTAGTTAGTAAAAAAGGGCCTAAAACCTAGTTTAAAGTTCAGCTGCATTAACTTTTGCAAAGTTAGTTAAACTATAGACATAATGAAAATAATGTAGCCTTGCTAAACATTCCTAGATGGAACAGAGAGAGTTGTATGTGTAGAATTTGTGTCACAAATTACGAATATTGTCACACATCAATCTTAGCTTAGGATAGGTCCAGCAAGACTGTAGAAACATATTTTCACCTGATTGGCTAAAAATAGATAAAATGCACTGCTTTGAGATACTAGGACAGTCATGATACACAGATTATGGATGCTGTCACAGCTGCTACTGCTACTACTACTGATAAGATGCTGCTGCTTCTGCTTGGGACTCAGGGACTCTGTGTTAGGAGGTTTTCTGCATACCAGCATGGACTGTAACAACCTGGCTTTTATGAGGCTGATTTTAGCTATGCAATAAAGGACTTCGACTTTTGCACTTACCCAGCTTTTTGTCCGCCAACCTCTTGATAACAGGTTTGGACAGGGACACCTTCCACTATGGCTGGTTTGTCAGATTCCAACCCAAGCTGGCCTTGGACACTTCCAGGGATGTGGCATCCAAAGCTTCTCTGGCCTTTGGTCTGGCCCGTGCCAGGGCCTGACCACCCTCACAGTAAAAAGTTTCTCCCTAATATCAGGTCTAACCCTGCCCTCTGTCAGTTTGAAGCCATTCCCTCCTGTTTTCTCACTCCAGACCCTTGTCCCAAGTCCCACTCCAGCTCTCTTGCAGCTCCTTTAGGCACTAGGGCTGTTTACTAGGAATATGAAACTGTTTCAAAAGTGTAATGGTCCTAGAGAGGGAGATTTAAGGGAATTCATTTTTTTACATACTTTGATATTTTTCAGTTGGGAATTGACCCTGTGGAGGAGAAACATTTGCTTGTGATAGTGCTGGATCCTGCCTCAGCTTTCCCCCTGCATTCCAGCTGGTGGAGAGGAACATTGCTGGGTAGAGGGAGGTGTGAAACAAGGTGTACCGGTGCAGAAGTAATCACAAGTCTAATGCATCCTGGAAGAAGTTAAGTTTTGAGGGCTCACAGATGTCAATTTTCAAACATCCTTGAAGCAAACATGCCTGAGAATGGCTGTGGTGGGGTGAAGACTTCTCTTGCCCTCAAAACAAAGGGACTGCTTGAGCTCACACTGTCTGTGATCAGATTTCCAAACTGAGGCACTCAAACCACTCTTCTCAGGTTTAGACACACTACTTATTCCAGCCCTTCAGTCTTTATTCAGACTAAAGTTTTGCTGACCTTGAGGGCAGTTCTGCAGAACAGGAGGCTGCAGAGAGGTAACTTCCATCCCTATTAGGGCTGCAAAGCTCACAGAGTACCACCTTCACATTCCCTTAAATTATACAAAAGCCTGTGAAAAGAAGAGTTTAATTTCTTTGACACACACTGCTTCAGTTGCTAGCACGACAAGTTGTTTCTTACTGAAGCTCTCTAAAATACTATTGATTTTGGCAGAATGGCCAAAATGAGCTACTGTCTGCTTCTTATCATCTCCCATAGACAATGAAAGACAACTATTGGACAATGTCCAATCTGCTTTGGAATCATAGGGTTCTCACTGGCAATTTCAAATAATGGACGAAACACACTTCATGGTTTAGGTCCAATTTTGTTGTGTCAAAGAACACAACTCTAGTCTTTTGCCACTTAGAATAAGATGACTCATGCTGCCTTCCTGTTTTCAGCTTCTTGAGTGAATTATAGCTGGTGTAATTTTTAACATTTTTCTATAACTAAATACACTCTGTACCCAGAAAATGTGGCTCCCATATCAGAAGAGCAAAGGAGAATTTATTATTCACTATCTCATAAAATTATTTTGTCTTTCGTGGCACAAATACAGATAGAAATGACTGCCTACTCTTTCTCAAGTTTTTGAGGTCCTTTCAGCAGTGAAGTTTCTTTTGTGAGAACATCAAAATGAGATATGCAGGAACAAAGAACAGAAAAACACCACTTTGCTGACAACTTGTGTAAATTTGAACATATCATAAACAATAGAATCTAAATATGATTTTCACTCTTCCTGATAGGCATTTGTATATGTTAGTTTTTCTAACAACTGTGAGAAAAAAAAAGAGAGTTTGCAGACAATGCTTTGCACAGGACTGAGTAATCAGTGTGCTCTTCAGCACACAGAGGTTTCCTGCAGGGTCACACACACTCACACACAGGAGTTTTTTCTCCTCTGTAGAATGACACATTTGACATCATGATGGAGACAGAGGCTCTGGATAGACACAGGCAGGAAAATGACAGCAAGACCAATTTCTCCTGTTTGTGCCATGTAAGGACTCAGGTTGTTATGTCATCTACACCTGAATATGAGTAAGGGTTGAAGAACATCCTTGCTGTGAGGATAGTGAGGGTCTGGGTCTGGCACAGGTTGCCCACAGAAGCTGTGGCTGCCCCATCCCTGCAAGTGTTCCAGGCCAGGTTGGATGGGAGCTTGGAGCAACCTGGGATAGTGGAAGGTCCTGATCATGGCAGAGAGGTTGGAACTGGATGGTCTTTCAGGCACCTTCTAACCTAAGCCATTCTATGATGATTCTATGATGAAAGTGGTTGTTTGTTATGAGTCAGCTGTAATATAGTGAGAAAATATTACTGCTTTGGCTTTTATTCTTTAATTCAAATTTATGAGTGCTCAGCTGGGTGTCTGGGATTCCCAGACCCTGGAGTGGTTGGTAGCTGGAATAAAAGCAATTAGTATGAATAAATGCGATGGCAGTGGGAAGGAACCCTGCAAATCCTTTAGCAAACAGATGAAACCTGAAGCCCATGCAGTGTTAATCTAAATGAAACACGCTCTAAGCGCAGTGGAAAAGCTTGGTCTGCAATTTTTATAACCCTTTCATACACTAGAGATCACATTTACCCCTTGTCTTCATTCTGATTTCGCAGCTCACTTACTTCACAGGAAGTCAAGTAATTTGGGAAACATTTATCAGCCTCAAGACGAGCTGGGGAGCATCCCACTGGGGAGAGATGATGATGATTTGGCCTCCTGGCAGTCCCTACCCCAGCCATCATCTGCAATGTGTAACCAACCATATTCTGATGGAGTGAACACCAAAAGTGGCACTTGTATTTTACTGAACAAAGACTCTGCCTTCATCAGCTCTCGTTGGGATCTGATTTATTGATGAGGACAAGAGAGTGTTTTCCAAGGACAACACAGAAAAATTTGGAGAAGCCACAGGAGCCTCAGTGTTCAACAGGGAAGAGACCACAATGCAACAGCATGCTCCAGTGGCAGTACTCCGGCTACAGGGCAATATCACAGTGAGCAATGGCTCCTGCGAGCAGCTCTTTGTGGTTTTAGTTGTTCTCCTTTGGGGGTTACACTGTGGTTTATTCTAACTCTTTAATTCCCAAATTGTCATGAAACTGTTGTACATTGCATCATGTCTGAAGCCATTTAGGACTTTATAGCTGCAGCTACTTTTCACACCTGAGATGTCTCCTCTTTCACTGCACAGTGGGGATAAAGCCCAGATCACCTTGCTTATGGTGGCTGTTAATATTGTGGGGTCTATTGAAGTCCTTGGTGGGATCCCAGTTACACACGTGTGCCTTGGCTGTATGTGAGGGCTGTGCTTTGGATCTAACTCCAATGTCACTTTGCTGATCACCCAATAAAAACTACTGGACCAAAAAGGTACTGACAATTAAAAAAACCCCCCAAACCTATTGCATTAAAGCATATGACAAATTAAGCATCTTCTACATTGGTTTTTTTCAAACTTTATCTCTAATGCACAAACGCATAACATAAATTATTTACATTAAGGGAAATATGTAACATAACACTGTGATCAAGGTGGTAGTGGCTCTGATAGGTGTCTTAGTGTAAAAAGGTCCCTTGACCAATTAGGGAAAACTTCTTTGATTAACAGCCTTTTGTATTCACTCTCTTTATTTCTCCTTTATAAGCCATTAATGGGTATGTCAGCTAAAAAAGTAGCCCCATAAGAATCATCTTTGGAAAACATAATCTGAGATAATCTAAGTTCACTGCCATTATTGTGGAATTGTTCTCTGTAGCATTGTTTTAGAAGCTTTATTCAAACTAATTTGAGGTAATTCAGTCACAAAATTATTTTTCTGTTTCTCCACAGGCTTCATCACTAACTGGCTGAATAGTTTGAAAAGAAATAAAAGGGTTTTTAAAAATCTTAATTCTATTGCTTTTGATTTGCTATAACCTATCACCCAGCATGAACTGTAGCTTCTTTATGTGTATTAATTGTAATGATTTTTCAAATCTATTGTTGCAAAAAGGGACCAGAAAGCTACAGATTGGTTTGTGGAGTTTTGTAAATTTAATTAGAAGATGCAGTTTTTTCTGTTGATATTGGAAAATTTCATCAGAATTCTATTTAAACACACACACAGATATATATATATACACATATATATATATATATATATAGATATATATATACACACACAAGATACACACAGCCTTGTTCAGTCAGTTCTAATGGTAAGATCATGGAGCTTAGGCCCTATTTCTGTTTTAAAATTTGCGTTAAAAATTATAAATTATACATATTCATGCGATTATTTCTGTTTGTTCTTTCATCCAGTTTCTGAGAAATGCTCAGTGACTGATATGAACATTGTAGGAGAGCAGCAGTTCAAGAAGTTCTTTCTGACCTTAGAACCACAGGGTTTTCACAGCAGACAGAGATGTGAATTCAGACTGTAAAATACTTCCAGCTTGTGTGAATCACTTTATTTTCAATGGGAAAAATGAAATAAAAGCAAGTAAAAGGTTTATGTTAACTCCTGTTCTGTACTGTCCTGTAGTAGAACACCAACTTCCAGGCTACCTCCAGAGAGTGGCATGAGGTAAACAGATGCATGTCTATAATTCTGCCAATTATGCAAAAAATATCCCTGCTCCATTATCACTTAGTCCACATTTAAATCAATTGCATTAATATTCTACTTTTATTTTCTTCATTTTTTCCCTTTTCCCCCTCTCTAACCCATTTGCGAGAACCCATTAACTCAGAGCTCAAAGCAATAAGAGAAGACTGAACCTCAGCTCAGCTTCCATTTCAATTGTTTATGCAATTATGCTTTAGTCACTTTTTAGGCATCAAAAACCACTGGATCTTGATTATTTTGTCTAGGAAATGGTGAGGGACAAAGATATTCTGTCCCATAGGAAAAAGATGAATTAAATGACTGCCTAGGCTTAAGATCTCTGAAAAAAAGCCCCCAAAAACCTACAGGATACCCATCCTGATACCCATCAGATTTGGGTTAGCATTTCATCTTTTTATGAAAACTAAGTTCAAATAATTCATCTGCACTTTCTCACAAACTTTTTAATTAAGCACTCTTCTTCCTTCCTTTTAGTGAATAAGACAACTGAAGACGACTTTATTTACCCATTTTCAGTAATGTGGCAGTGCTGGTGGACATTTTCATGCAGGAATCTGAATTTCTGTTGTAACCTTTGCAAAGGAGACAGCAAAGCCCACGCTTCTCATCCTTAGGTTAAAAACCAAATTATTTTATTGCATTCTACAAGGGCATAGTTATCCCTGATACAGAGAACACATTTACCAGGAGATAATCACATTTCCTGTAAATGTGGCAGCTCCTGAGATAATGGCAGTGCTATTACCTAAATATGTTACCCATTTCAGCTAATTAGACCTGCAGTAAAAATGGAGAGAATTGCCACACCCATCAGTGGTGATGGGAGAAATAGAACTATAGCAACTCCAGCTTTCCTATGTGCATTTGACTGTATTTGTGCTGCCTATACACCTGCTAACCTGTCAATAAAGTTTCTAGGACACACAAAAAAAAAACTTTCACATTGCTTATACATTGTGATAAATCCATGCTATATCTGAGGGTGGGGGAGATAACTGTATAATACAGCTTAAAGAGACTATTATTTTTTTGTTTGCTTTGTTTTTTGTTTTGTTTTGTTTGGTTTGTTTTTGTTTCTTTTTTTTTTTTTTTTTTTTATTCTCATGATTTAGCAAAAAAATAATCCCCATATTATTCTTGGCAATCCTTTCAATTACATTGCATAAGTGATGATTTTAAGCTACTGTTTTCTGGTGGTGCCAGCAACCAGCCAGGCCATGTTTGGTCAGAGAGCAGGTGGAGTTTCACACCACAGCATCAGCAAGGTTGAGGGGATTTTTCTGGGAAGATTTAGAATACAGCAGAGCTCACTCTGAAAGAGGAAAAAAGCACTCATGAGTAAAATAAAGCATTATTGAAGTTTCAGGTTAACAGTTAATGATCACACAGTTCTTTGCAGGCAATTACTGCAGTCTTTTTAAAGCCCCTTTTGTGGCTGCTAAAGGGGCCCTTGGAGGTTCCTGTACTACTGATACCATTTCATCAAACCATCAGTTTGCTTGCATCTGAAGATGCAAAGTTTAACATTCTCCTTTGGAATTATTTCATGCACTATTCACCCTCACAGTCATTCAGCTGAGTGTGACTTATTTCTGCAATGCAGCAATATCTGAGAACACTAATACAACATCTGAACACTGAAACTGGAATCTCTGAATGAGTTTAAAACTTATGTGCAAAATGTATCTACCACTGTCAGTCATGAATAAAAATGCTCCAACCTATTTATTTGCATTATTTTGAGGGCTTTTCCTTCTCTCTAGGTTCACAGTCAGCAGAGAATTGTTTAGGAAATAACACTAAGGTAGTACATTACAAAGAGCAGTCTTGCACTATAGATATACAATAGAAAGGCGCTCAATGGAAAAGTTGAAAGTTGTTTCTGTACATGAATTTAGATTCAAAACAAGCAAATAATTTCCCTAAGCTGATGAAAAGTCTTTAAAAATGTTCATTGTTCATCATATCCTTTCTCATGGGCCATGCAAGTGGAAAAAACACAACCAGAAATAATCCTCTGTCCTCCTATCCAAGTGTGATTTTATCCTGGTGCATCATCAAATAGTCTATTTTCTTCCAGGACTCAAATGCACATTCCATGTTACATGGGGACTGACAGGCTGAGACAGCTGCTGGGGCTCAGCCTAGAGAGGAGAAGGCTTCAGGGAGAACTTAGAGCCACTCTCAGTGCCTGAAGGGACTCCAGGAGAGCTGGAGAAGGGCCTGGGACAAGGGCCTGGAGTGGCATCACAAAGGGTGAGTGGCTGTCAACAGGAGACAGGAGAATGAGTTTAGATTAGATCCTGGGAAAAAAATGCCATCTGTGAGGGTGGGGAGGCCCTGGCACAGGGTGCCCAGAGAAGGTGTGGCTGCCTCTGGATCCTTGGAAGTGTCCAAGGCCAGGCTGGATGGGGCTTCGGGCAATCTGAGATAGTGGAAGTCATCCTGGGGAAGATTCTTGTTTAGAAATCTTATATCTTATGATTTAAATGCTCAAACTACCTAAAAGCATCCAATTTGCTGAAAGGCATGTAAAGTATCTGAGGGGTTGCCTGGTGAAGGCTGGGTAAGGTCTTGTCTGTACTTTGTCCAATTCATCACATTTCAGCTGTCCCATGAATGGCTTCCCTCTTTACAATAAAATCAGTTACAGAGCATGGGTTTTGTACAAACAAAAAGTGAGGAAGACTAAAAAGAAAAACCTTTAAAAAATTAATATCTGAAGATCAGCATTGGCTAACAGTTACAACAGCAACATAATCTCCTGAAAAATCTAAAATAAGAGATATTTATTTAAAAGTTGAATCACAACTTGTAAAGAAAATTTAGAGATTGATTTTCAATGGATTTAAAAGCATGGATATCATCATTCAAGATAGAATGCTCATCAAAGCTCTTGCACTACTTAGTACCATATTAATATGCATGCACAAGCACAAATATATGTCACACAAAAAATGCAACCTGATGTGAAAATCGCAGTGTACTACTTTTTTTCCCCCACTTTTTCTGGAATCACTTTTTAAAAGAGTATATAACATTAACGTTTGGAGTTTTCATCCACAGACATATACTACATTTATTTTACTACTTCAAGAAAATATAAAATTATTTATATATACCATCATGCTCTAAGATCCTTTTTGTACAAATGTACAGATTTTAAAATTTTTGCTGATAAAAAGATTCAAAGTATTTAGGTCAAAATACTGGATTTATAACTCAATATATATTTTTTTTTTATTCTAACCTACTTTATCTTCTATAGATCATTTGATGATCCATGAGCATCCTGAAAAGCAAAACAATTTTACGTCATTCAAAGCAACTAAAGCGATTTGATTCTGAATGTAGTGAAGCAAAAATATGAAGTGATACATTATGGTATTCAACATTAATGGCTTAAAAGGGAAAGAAATGTTGCTTGCATTTATGTGACTTTACTGTTTCATTTGATATGATCCATTAGCTTTTCTTTTCTTGCTTCAGGGTGGATTTGATGAACACAATATAATCAGATGGCCCATCCATCCATGCATTTAGAATAACTGAATAATTTCTTTGAGGAAGAAAGTAATGACAGTTTCATAAGCACAAGTTTTTATTGTTCAGCCATCCCATATGACAAAAACCTTTGTTGTGATCTACTGAGCTGCTTGGAACGTGTGCTGCCTTTTGACAGATCAAGGAATGAGTGAATCCATGTAGTTATAGCTCTTTGGGTCATGGTAGTAAAATAGTTTGGAATTGACCAGTAATTATTTAGTAGTTAATGCAAGGATAATGAGAAAAACACATTTGTTTCAGTATGGTTGATCATCAGAATGAAAGAAAGAGCTTAGTGTAAGTTTTTAAACCATGCTTAGGGTCATGTGCAGTGGTTTTCCCTACCAACTACATTGACCACTGTCTCAGGGAAAGGAGCACTGGGCAGCAGACAGGTGAGAAGCTGAACACCTGAAAATGTCCAGGCTGGACAAATGAAGAGCAGTCTGTGGCTCCAGGAGCAGTGAAATCATTCAAAAGACAATGCAGAGTATTGTTTCTGCAGTTACATTTGCATTTCCCAACACCTGGCATGGCCGTGTGTGACACCTTCACTATAACTTGGGCAGTCCTCATCTACTGAAAAAAAGGGGAAAAGAACCTGCACCAGGAAATCAAAGATTTGCAAATATATTCACAGAGAAAAAAGTAAGTTTTTGAGCCAGGGAGAGCTAAACCTGTCAAGATGCTGGTTTTCAAGGAACATCTGGTGGTCTGCCATCAACAGGCTGGATTCCATGGCTTCCACACTCATTCCTGGCTGACCATGTAATTTATTGGTCTGTGGCAAAATCTACTTTATCCTCAAAATAAAGGTAGTAAATCAGAATAAAATCATAAAACATGTCCCCATTCCTTTTTCACTGCTTGTGTCTTGGATCTTTCCTTGTGCACATTTTATTTTAGAAGCAGCAAATTTTTAAGTTTACCTATCTCATGCTTTGCCAGATCAAAGACAAACACTGCTCTCGCTTCCCATGGTTGCTGAATTCATTGCAGGAAAGGTGACAACTTCCAATCTGCCTGATTCATGAAGTGTTGTTAGTTATTTGTCTGTGTCTGAACATGTGCTTTCCACTTGCAAAAAGGTTCTTGAATCCTGAGAGGTTATTAAATCCAACACAGTTGTTTTTTTTTTTTTTTTTTTTTTTTAATATTCATCACCTAATCAAGTCTCAGAAAAATGTGTGAGCAACCAACATAATAAAATGCACACAGACTTGTGAATATGGCTTCACCCTAAGTCCAGTGTACAATAAATTCCATTAATCCCATATTAAGTATGTGGCAAACTGTTTTTGCAGTGCAGCTTCTAAGAAGCAGCTAGCAAGTGATTCAGAGCTTGGAAATTACTTAAAAGTACATTTCTTGGGCAAATTCTTATGAATAATAAATACAACATTGTTATAGAGTATCACAACCAATTGTAGCTATTTACTAACAAAACAAGAGAAGATGTTTGCAATAAAGTTCTATTCACAGAAATTATCTGGCTTAATTTACTGCAGCACTGAATTTTTCTCATTGCCAGAGGAAAACCACTCTACAGGCATCCATTAATTTGTTTCCTACACTTCAATTTTCAAGGTGTTAAGTCCTGCTGTATTCATTTTCTGCTGCAAATCTGGTTCACATCAAATGCCTAATGGAATACAAACACAAGAAAACTTTCCCATTATAAAGATTTTAGGTACATCTCTGTTTTTTTCCAACATAATAGTACAAATAAAGTGTGACTGTACAAATCTGACAGCTACACACCCTTTTTCCAGATTTCTTTGTGATATGGTGGCTGTGTGTCTCTCCTAAAGGGTTACTTTTATGTCTTGAGAGAAAGAGTGAGACAGAAAGATTACACATACATGGAAACCGAAATATTGATTAGGAAGTTGTGACTTGCCTACTGATGCTGCATTTATCTCTTTTCTTCTTATGGAAAGGATGCTGAGGAAAAAAAATGTGCAACCCAGATCCAATCTCATCTTAAATAGTTTTGCCATGGTGGATAGCATTAAGTCCCAAAATACCAAAAATTATTCGTCTTTTGCTCTTGTTTTTACATACCCAGCTGTTCCTCAGCTCCTGTTGAAGACACTAACATATTTTTCTAGTGTCAACAAAAATAGTCATATGAAAATTTCCACCAATGTGAAAAGATTTTAATGAAGTGCACTTTTCCCTTATTTTTTTTTATATTTACTGTATACTAATCTAACACACACCTTGTAAGAAATTGAAAGAAGGGCTGAAAAATCCCCTCTTTTTTTTGCTTTTTACATGAAAATTTTTGACACTTTTAATATTATTTTTCTGCTTGAGGTCCATATCTTAGGGAGAAACTCTTATGACCTGGGGATGTTTGATATTGTTATCTGACAATTTTGCACCAGTGCTTGAACCTGTCTGTGTCTGCCTATCTAACTTTAGGAATCCTTTCTCACCCAATGCTTTTGCTTTACTTGTGACTGGTGCCCTCCTGTGCCACTCTAAATAAGGTCTTGGAATGAGATTCATATCACATGACTGGAAATGCCTACAAATATAGATGTCTACATACAAGGAAGGCATTTAAGTTTTCTTTGTACTCATTGGGATGACATAGTCACTACTGGAGTGCAATTCATCTAGCCTAATTTGGATGTCCTCATTAGGATGGAAGGAATTGTGTCCTAGAAAAGTCCACTTCTTCCACTGGCTGTAAATGGAATGACTACAACAGGATTAAATGAGGTTATGCTTGTAAATATCTCAAGCTTAGCAATATAAAGTTGACATTTTCCATTTTATACTGTTCTTTAATAATTCACTTAGTTATTCTCTTTTTCTTGCATAAGAACATTTTAAACACAAGCAACTACTTCTTTCCTAAAGACACATTTTTCCAAATAATTTTTATCTAATCTCTTCTGCTCACATACCTTTTCCTTATATCCATCTAAAAAATGACTCAGAAGGAATGTACTGCTCATTTTGCAACTGGATCCAAGATCTAGTCAGCTGAGTTTTATCTCTTTTTCTTTACTGTAATTATATTTATAGCAATTATAATTATACCCCTGTGTTTCTCAACCTCATGGTTTGTACTAAGTCCTTTGCTTCCAGCCTTACAATAAACACAGAAAGTCCAACTGTCTGCATTATCTCGTAGACTGTTACCTTCCTTCCCATCCTCCTGACAGATTCTCGCTCGAAAATATTAAAAAATATTCAGACAGTAATTCAAAGAATCAACCTCTACCTTATTCCAGCCCTACAACTTCAGGTCATATGTATAAAACAGTTCTGCAATTGCCTCTTTCCCCTTTCTGAATCATTAAATAGCCTTTTCTCTTATGAAATGAAGCTGAAACAGGAAGATAACAAATTGCAGAAGTGACAAGCAGTCACTTTGGTAAATCTCACATAGTGCTTTTATCTCACTTCATATTTTACTACTGTTTTTCTGGTGCAGTACATGCTTTCCCTTATTCATTTGTCTATATTTCTCCAGCAAAAGATGAACCTCCATCATTTAGGGAGTCCATTTTGTGTGATTGTTGTAAATCATTCTTTCTTCATCTTCCCACTGTGCAAGATTTTTTTAAGCCTTTTTAAATCGTTCTCTTTAACAACTTTGATCTCCCCCAACTGGTTCTTCGCCCCAAAAGCGTTCCTTCAGCGTCCTTTCTTCCTCTTGAGGAAATATATAATTCATTTCAACAGTTTTCCAGTGTTTTATTAATGTTTCCAGCAATGTTTATTAATGTTTCCAGCAATGTTTACTAATGTTTCCAGCAGGTCATAGTCAAGGTAAGATACTTGACTTAACATTTAATATCAGACATTCTCCTTTTTTATTTTCAATTTAAAAAGCAAGAGCTTCCACTGTCTGGTCAGTGGCATCTTTTCCCAACAAGCCTTACAAATGTATTCTTTTTTGTCAATGTGTGTAGCAATCATTCTAATAAATGCTGTGAATTCCACTCATTCCAGGTCCTTTCCAATTGATAGTTGCACCCAAACCCCTTGCACGTATTTGTATGGAATCTTCACTTCTTACTCATTAATGTTGACTAGTGTTAGTCCCAAGGAGCTTCATTAAGATTGATTCACCCCTTTGTTGGCATTAAATGTATCATGGACAGCACTGGACTCACTTGGACTACAATATAAAATTTTATTTTAAAGGCCAACCACCAAAAGTTGCAGTTTTAAGTCCTTCCAGACTAAGCCGCATGAGATTAGAAATCCGTTGAAATGAATAAAAAGAATCCTACAAGCTTGGCCAAATTTAGGATTGTGGTCTCTAGTGTGTCAAAGCAAATATATACACACTTGTGTATATATTTCTGTATATACTTGTGTGTATATAATGTTTTCTGAAATCCCAAGGTAAGATTTTTACTTGGAAAAGTCTTTTTATCCTCTTAGATTCAAAAGCGGAAAATTGTCATCTTCCAGTATATAGCACATGTGGAAGTGCATGATGTTCTAAAGGCCTCCTGCACCTGCAGGAATACTTATTATGGATTATTTACACATTTCTTTTTTATCTATATATAATCACCAACTTTGTAGCAGGACCTCTTTCAGAGATCTCTGGGATTGTCAGACTTTTCACCCACAATAATGTTAATTAACACATATGAGCATATAAATCATGCCTATCTGTTGGTCTAAGTGCAGCAGGAACAGTTAGACAAAATTTTGGGGATATCTGAAGATTTCCATCTGAGTGCTGACACCCTGCTATGCCACATGGGGCAAATTTAGTTCCATCTTACTTCTCACTTCTTATGCTAACTTCAGGAGACTTGTGATCCTGATTATTGACCAGCATTGACTGGTCAATATTTTGGCTTTGACTTTTCTTCTTGTCAACCAAATCAGAGCTCTTTGAAAAACAAAACCTCTATTCTGCCAAGTCTGCTGGCCCATGGAACTCCTCCCTGGGGAGCATTTGATTATAAACTAAATAAACAGCTGTCAAGGAAGGAGCAAAGCTTCTGGAGTTTGTTACTGTACTGAATTTTTCAGACAGCTCTCTCTGGGGACTGATGGAGGGCTCCATCCTGGCTGTAAACACAACTGTGATCAGTCTCACCCTTGTAGGATTTTGTCATGGGATTTCATGGTACTTCAAGAGAGCTGGGAAATGTGTGTGGGGAGAGCAGCTGAGTCAACGAAAAGGGTCGAGTCTCATGTGAAGTATTTCGGGGAGCTGCATCCTCCAGGAGGAAGCTGGAGTGTGGTAAGGACAGAACCAGCACCACTCAGACACATTTTCGGAGAGGTGTGTAAGTGACCTCAGTGCACTCCTGGAACTATATCCAGACTGCTGTGTGGTGCCATAAGGATCTCTGTCAGGAGCTCAGAGGAGCTGTCCTCTGAGACATGCTCGTGGCTTATTGCAGCAGAATGGTGTCAGCATGGCCACTGACTAAAATCTAAGTCTTGGAGGAGTGCAAAAACACATCCTGAGGGGTTGAGAGGAGCCAATTATGGAAATACAGATGGCTTACAGAAAAAAAAATGTGTTTGAGTTCTGACCTAAACTGAAGTAATCTCCAGTCTTTATATTATGCTACAGCAGTTAACCATATACTTACCTTTTCCACTCTCTGCTTAATCAGCAATGGAGAAGGAAATGATACCTTATTCTACATTCTGTGAGAACTGTTTCAAAGGTAAAGCAGAGTACAATGGTTACTCTTTCTGAGATGAACTGTGACTGACAGAAGATTTTAAGCTTTTAAGCTTTTGTGCATAACTTGAAAAGTAAGAGTAGTTACTTCAAAGCTAAAGAAGCATTCACGTTCTTAAAAACTTTGTTATGCTGAAAACTGACAACTCATCCAGAGGATCATAGCTAAACAGCTGAGTTTCCTGTTGCATACTCTGTCAGTCAGGCAGATTTCATGTCTTAAAGAGAGATTTACATAGGCTATGCCTCTAATGACTTCATAAACTTTGTATTCAGTAAGTTCCTCTGAGGATAATGTAGAATTTAACATATGCAGTGCAAAACCCGTTATTTATTCATGGCATCTTGCTGGATGTTGTAATAGCCCTTGGGGGCAGCAACAGAAGTTGCATCTCTTGCTTTGGCAAGTTCAGAACTTGTAAACTGTGCTCCACAGTGTTTAATGTGCAGCCAACCCAAAGCCTGTGTCTCTGGAGCATCAAATAGGAAATATGACAATGGCTAAATGACTGGGAGGAACAGATTTCCCTTCACAAATTAACATATGAACCATAATAAATCTTGACTTATTTACTTGAAATAAAGAATGTCTAAAAAATGGCTGGAAATCATATAGTCACAGAATGGTTTGGGTTGGAAGGGACCTTAAAGACCATCTTGTTTCAATCCTCTGCTATGGGCAGGGACACCTTCCATTAGACCAGGTTGTCCAGAACCCTATCCAAACTGACCTTGAACTCTTCCAGGGATGGGGCAGCCACAGCTTCTCTGGGCAACCTGTGCCAGCTTTTCATGAACATTAGGAAGTATTTCTTCATGAGAGGGGTGGTCAGGCATTGTAATGGGTAGCCCAGGGAGGAGGTGGAGTCACTGTGCCTGGAGGCATCCAAGGGAAAAGTGGATTTGGAACTCAATGGTCTGGCTGACAAGATGGATCTCAGAGGTCTTTTCCAGTCCTAGTGATTCTGTGATTAATTTTGTTTTGAAAACAGTAATTAGAACCTCAAAGAGAAATGCTGATGTAAACCTCTAATACTGACATAAACCAAAATACCAGTTCAAACTCTTTATTATATTCAGTAATAAAGCAGTTCAATATATCTGCAATGAAATTTATATCAGCAGTGCCCAAAATGAGTTTAAAGTTGCATAAAATTTGCTCCTGCCTCAAAATTCTTTTACAAAACCTAGTGTAGTACTTTATAGACTTTGTGTGCTGGAATTGCTGCTTTCAGTGTGGACTGAAATATCTGTTACTTGTTTTAAAGCCTTCTTTCAACAATGCTCTACAAAGACACTCAATTTAACTGCAAAAAAATAACTCTTGACGTAGAAATCCAGCAGTCATGTCAGCATAATGTTGTTCCTGAGGTAATACTCCTGCTTCAATGAGGGCAGCCTTGTTCTTCTCCCAGAACATGACTTGTGGTGGGTGACAGACCTGAAATGTGCAGGTTTGGGGACTTGCATTAACCGAGAAATAGTCTATCCTCAACTCAGAGTTACAGAGCCTGATGCAGACAGAGAATAATTTATATATTGCTTGGAAAGAACCTCTAGAAACCTTCAGCCTTTGGATCAATGTAGGGCTGTGGGCAACCATGAACCATATAACTGATTATTTTACCTAGCCAAGTCTAAAAGTTTGGGCGTGGAGATTTCAGTCTCTTTGAGCAAACTCTTCCTGTGCTGCATGAAACAGCCTGAATCCCATGAATACTTTAACGCAATATGAGAGTCTATCTTTGGCTCTTACTCCATCCACAGTAATTCTCAGGCCCTTTGCAGCAAGGAGTTCCCAGGATTTGCAGAGCTCTGTGCAAGATTTTGGAGCATTTCCCAGCTCACATGAAAAACTTCAGCTTCTCCTTGGTGGACTTTGCAAGTTGTCCACCAACTAGCAGTGCTCCAGACTAACAAACTGAGTTGGTCTGCAACTCTGTCTTTTGGTATCTCAGGCTCTTCCCATAATTTAGCATAATCTGCAAGTTTGCTGAAGGTTCACTCTGCCTCATCATCTGCACTGCAGTAGAGGAAATGAACAGTGTGGACACCTCTTGTATTCAGGACTACTGCCACTGCTAAATTAATCTCATTTTCATTAAAGTCACTAAACGGTCTTATGGATTAGTTAAAAATTACTCATATTCAATTCATAATTCATGGAAATTATCTGTATCCCTATCTGTTTAAGGCAGATCTCATCAACCTACAATGAAGATAAAAAAACCCATTGCCTTATGTGAAAGAATAATTCCTGCCACTCAGTTTTGTCACTCAGTTTCTTCAACAGAATATTTTTGATTTATTTATATGATTATTTATTTATATAATTTGACAATTTTTTTGCTGGTGGCTCTCTACAAGAAAGATCTTTTTGTTGTACTGTCCATTTTTGAATTATGAAAATAATATACCTTAAGAAATACCTAGCATTATTTGTTATGATGTAAGAACAGGAAGTTAAAAGAGAATTTTGGAACAAATTACCTTTCATAGGAGTTATTGATCCCAGAAATCCAAACAATGAAAAGATTGCATAGAACATCTATTGGACAAACTTTGGAATAGAATTTAGCAGCAGCTGGTATGTGATTGATTAAATATTAAAAAAAAAAGTTAATCACAGCACCAGTTGATCTAATTTTTTTGTCTTCATTTGTGGCAGCATTAAGATCAGTGGAGAAATCTTGCATTTAATGCAACTTAACTGCCAAACTTCTGGATACCTGTTGTGGGAGTCTTATCATTAATATTAGATAGATGTAGATATTGGTATTGAAGTGATCACCAAAGTTTCTCTTTACAGCTGTTTTATGCCCTCTGTAAGTGTTTGTTATTGAAGCAAATCTAGCCATTACTGGTGAGCTACACCAAGTGCAATAAAGTTAATTTATGAAGGTTTGTGTTTGCACTCTGCTCTAGTGTTTCTTACCTGATGTCAAACTCCAGAGAGAAATGTTCTTCATCACCACAGGTAGCAGCAAACCCTTCAGAAAGAACAGATGCATCTGAATGTCTATAAAATGGTTATGTCAGTTTGGTACCAAGGAAGTTGAGGATGATTACAATCTGTCATAACTTGGGCAGACAGACTAGGCAGGAAACCACCATCCAAGTTTAAAATTGACAGTGCTGAATTGCCAGCACTCCTGCTATTACCAAAAGAAGTGCACTTTGCACTCTCACATGGACAGCCCTCCTGAGCTGTATCATTTCTAAGAGCTCACACTTTGGTAATGCTTAACTCCCTATCGGGAACTTAATGGACCCTTCCAGTTTGCACCAGCTGAGCGCCAGTGGGATGTGACATCCTGGGCATTGAAACACAGCTTGCAAAGAGCATACTGTTCTCCATAAAATTCAGCCCCTGAAGGCAGTATCTAAATGTGTTTTCAGACCCCTTAATCAGTGGTATGATTCTCTCTGTGTGTATTAGCCTCTATGGGGCATAGGTACTGCCAGAGATAAAATCAGGTGATGAGCTCACAGAGCACAGAGAACTGACTAAGCAGGTACATCAAGAAGTGCTGGCTGACTGCCTTCTGCCTAATCCATCCTGTTATTAAAAAGACAATAAAATTCATCCATTCACAGATGTTATAAATCATAAGCAGGTCTTACAATAACGCAGTGCAGGTGCAGTTTATCACTGACAGTCAGAAAAGTTTTTCTTATTAAAAAAATGCTTGGTGTGGTTTGAGGTCTGTAGTATGCCTATTAACAATTATAATAATACTAAATTCAAACCCAGACTTCTTCAGATATACTTAGCTTATTGGCAGATTGGAAATATTAAAGTTTACCACCATGTATAGTTTTCTAAACTACTGTAAGACCAGGACAGCCAATGTTAGCTGCTGGCATTGCTCATATTGACATTTCAGTAGCTGTGAATAAAACAAGCAGACAAATAAGACTATACACCTAAATTTGAGCAGCTTCACAGAAGTCAACACACATCTGTCTTTGTTACAAGCAAAGAAGTGAGGGCACTGGAAAGTGAAGAGCTAGATGGGTAAAAAAATCTCTAGAAGTTCAGCATTTCTGAGAGCATGAAGAGAACTGCAGGGAGAGTGAGGGGGAGTGTGGGATAAATAAAATTTGCCATCATATTGATTAAAGGAGTAAGTTGGGGTTTTTTGCCTCTGACTCCTGAAATGATAAATGTAGAACTATGAAAAGTGACAGAACAATACCATTTGCTTAAAGGCAGCATGGGCAATGGGTTAAACAGAATGACCTCTGCACTGACAGAAAGGAATGGCAATGAAGGTCCCATGGCATGACTAATCACACACCACATAACATACAGAGAGGTTATGCACAGTTCCAATGCATATTTAGTAAGCAAGAAATGCTGTTTTCATACAGAAAGCCCATCTTGGAATTCAGAAGATGGGGGCTAAGTTGCAGCTCTGCCACTGATGTGTTACTTGCTGTCTTCCTGATTTAACTCTCTCTAAGAGTGAGATACCAACACCTTTTTATCCATCCTCATAATTTCTGTGGTGACACACACAAGTCAGGACCTGACTTTAAGAACTTTAAAATCTAAAACAGATTCTAATCTCTATAGGATACTGGAGGAAATAAACTGCTATGACACAGATTAGGAAGTACAGGGAAATATTGGTGGTTTATTGTTCTGCAAGGGAGGCAGGACTTCTTATACATCAGGACCTCCACCAAGATCTCTCAGAAGTATCAGGACAAAGGGAAGTCTCAAAGGAGGTTTTGACCAAGGACAATGGACAAAAAGGTGGTTTCCTCCTAACCTTTTCCCCATAGAAAAATCATGAACACATATAACTGCAAACTGAATAGGAAATGGATGTTTTTGCAATGGGCAGGACAAAAGGGGAATCAATTTCTGAATACCTAATCACAGAGTGCAGAGGAATGGTGATAATAAAAGGATTTGAGATAGAGGGCTTATCAGATGCACCAGACACACATGAGCACACGTATAGACTAGTGTGCAAAAGCCAAAACAAAAAAGCAAGCTGAACAAAACCAGACTAAAATTGTCAAGGTCAGAGAAAATACATAATGGAGATGCAACAGCTTGGGAGGCTAAAAAAGGTTCTGTCCTATCTTTTATTTCTACTTAGATTGTAAAACCTCTCATGCAAGACCTCTTTCTGGCTTTGAAAGGCTTTTTATTTTTGAATGAAAAGCTATTTTTTTAGGTGCTGGACTTGGATTTGAATTTTTTACTTGTCATATATATTTTTTTTTCTTATTGCAAGGCATAGAAGCACTGTCTTTCTGGATGGCATCTCAAATATAAGCTTGAAAATAGAAGGTTTTCATCTGGAGTGCCAGCTGCAATGCAAGAATGAAAACAAAGGTTCTGGATAGTCTCATCCTTGAGCTCGCTGATAATTTTTGCCTCTTTCTCTACAACAGATTTTTAAAAGATTGTGTATGTGAGGCATGAGGTCACAGGGGCCCTTCCTGTCCTATTCATCTCTTCCCATTCTACTTTCTCTAGCCATGGTCATCAGGATCTGTAGTCTGAGGATGTGTAAGTTGTCACAGCTGTGTATTTAGAACTGTGACACTGAGATAGTGATGATGTGGAAATATATTACCAAACGTGTTCATACTGAGTTAGCTTTCCACATGTGTGCAGCAACAAGTTCTTTCAGAAGTCAGCAAGAAAAGAGAAATTAGATAGTGTCTGCATTTGAAACTCAGGAAATGTTTACAAATAACATAAGCATCCTAAGCTGTGACAGTATGGAGGTCAGAGGGAAGATAATTTTTCTTTAATTTTTAATGTAAGATAATTGATGTATTATAAAGATTGTGAAACAGCATTTGCACCAGTCTATGTTTATGTCAAAATATATAAATGGACATAACTGAATTTTGATACTTTTATTTCATTATCTCTGTCATCTGTCATTTTATCTGACTGGAGATGGAAGGTCTCCCTTTCCCAGTTGTACCAGCTCTGAATACAAATACAATGACAGCTTAAACTGCAGTAAAGTAGGAGATTGCTCTACAGTCCTTGACCCTCCCAATGCCTGTGTCAAGCTGCACCCTTTCCTATAGAATTATGGAACATCTATTTTCAGTGCAAATTGTTGGTTTTTTTCTGCAGAAGGCTTTAAGGAAAAAAAAAAAAAAAAAAAAAAAAAAAAAGGGAAATTATGTAAAATTTGGGGGAGATAAAGAGGGAGATTAGGACAGGAGTGAGTAAAAGGACAAGCAGAGAGAAGTACAAGAGCAGGAGCAGACCTGAAGATTTGTAGGATAGAAAAGGTGACTGCAATAATGAGCCTCTCAGCAGGCAAAATCTGCCCTGGATTGTGAGTTTGTCAGGGCAGCTCCAGGAATCTGAGACCCCAAGCTGGGCTGCTTTGTATGCTTCCTGCTGCACCAGTACCAAGATTGCACTTTCAGCTCCCAGCTGCTTCACAGCAGTGAAGGATTCAGTTCTGGGAGAAGGACCAAAATATTTGGCTGTTTTATGTGTGCAGTGCACAGTGAGCTCCTTTCTCATCTCTGAAAGAACTGTGAGATGAGGAAAAGATAATAAAGGTAATAATATCAACCACCAAAGTGTCTTACTGCATGTGCTGGTTTTGGCTGGGGTAGAGTTAATCTGGTGTGGGGCTGTGCTTGGGTTTGTGCTGAATACAGGGCTGATGATACAGAGATGTTTCTGTTATTGCTGAGCAGGATCACACAAAGCCAAGACCTTTTCTGCTTTTCCTGTAGCCAGGCTCAGTGTGGGGATGCCTGGGAGGGTTTGGGGAAACACACCCAGGACAGGGGAGCACAACTGACCAAAGGGATGCTCCAGACCTTGAGGCATCATCTTCTGAGTATAAACTTGGAGAAAGAGGAGGAAGAGAGGAAATTAAATCTCTGTAATCTTTTCTCTTGCTGGGGAGAAAGAAGGGGAAAAACTTCCAGCAGAAATAGACTACAACGAGGTGTTAGATATCAAGTTATGCAATTGGCTGCTCCACTAGATCTATGATATAGTAACAAAAATTATAAAATATGTATATGGCTGGAATATTAACTAAATATGTTACTGGATTAAAAACCTTTTTGTCTAGTGCTGGAAAATGAATTAATGGCAACTAACTTGGGTTAGTAGACTCAAGGACATAAGGTGGAAAGCAAAAATATCATTTGCCCTTTGATTTCTCAATTCCACTCAGTTGATATTTTGAATCTTTCTGCTACAGCTAAAGGGCAGATCTCTACTTTGAATTAAGTCTGAGATTCACAGTTAGTTTATTTGTTGGTTTGTTTTTCAAAAGCTGGAATTATTCAGAAAACAACTGAGATGGCAAAAAGAGTAATTTCCTGCCTATGTGTCCCATGTTTTCCAGTCACGGAGATTTGCACACCCCCTACATATTTTTCAGCACGGGAAAGTTCCCCTTGTAGCAAGTTTAAGACTATGAATAACATATTTTTCTTATTTACCCTCTGCTGATTCCAGGATAATGCTCCACAGCTCCACAGAGACAAAAGTTTGGGACAAAAAAGACAGAAGACCAAGATTTTCTAAGAATAATTCTTCACTGAACAATTTATCTTTCCAATCCATTTTCTAATTTGCATTTCATGTACATGCCTTTCCACATTTGTCTCTATAGTTTTTCAGTTTTAGGTTTAGCATAGACCATTGCTGGAGGACTCAAGTGAAGTGTTCCAATGATTAATTATTTTCACTCCAAAGAAACATGCCCTTAGTTGTTTGAACAAGCAGTGGCTATATCACTAGTTATGACAATTTTTACCAGAGAAAGTGCCTTGTTATTGAAGTATTGTTTCTTCCTATCCATACAACCTTTTGCAAATCTTGTGAGTGATGCCCTGTGTGAGCATCAGAAGAGTGGAAGAGAATCATATTTCTCACAGCAGGAAGGGGATGAAGGGAACTTCCTATCTTTGGAGGTTTTTTTGAGTTATTTTTCCCTTTCTGATACCAGCAGCTGCAGAGCTGAAGGATGTTCATGTAAAGAAGGATGTCAGTGTGGCAGCTTGTAAAGAGGAGTGCAGGGTGTTTGAAGAAGTTGTTGAAAGAGAACCAGTGGCACAAGAGAAACATGCAAAGGCCCTTATAGCAAAAAACCCATGATGGATTAGAGAGAAACAATGGGAACAGGTCACAGCCTAGGCAGGGGACTGCCAGGTTTGTCTGTTAGCAGTGGAAAGATGCAGCCACAGGTAACATCCATCAGAATAACCAAACTGAATGCCCTGTTCTGTTCTCAGGTCCTCCTTCCTGAGCAATTCAAGGAGGTGTTCTCTTTGAAGTGCACTGGATCACACAGAGGATTCATTCTGCCCTTCAGGAAAATAACCTAGCGCTTTGTTTTGTTCAGGGTGTAAGTCATTCTTTGTCTCCTCATAGTGCAAAACTTTCCCATCTGTATGAGCTGAATAGATTTTAGGCAGAGGATAATGAGTTTCTGTATTGGTTACAGGGCTTGGAGTTGGTTTCTGATGCACAAGTGAACTTGTCTGTGCAACTTCCTCATGAGAGGAGAGAATAATATAGTTTTTCAAACAATAAAATGATGGGCATCTGAGAAACTGGAAAATTAAATCATTCAATCTGTTTTCCCCTGCCTGATATTTTATTCATGCTAATGTATATCCAGACTTTTGCTATAATACATTAGTTAGAAAGCCTAGAAAAGCCCTGTGTCTAATTACATTTTTTTTTGTAATTTTCTCTTTTTTTACATGGTTGGTTTCTTGCTGGTTTTGCAACTTTCAGAGAGACATCTGTTGCTGGTCCAAACCAGTAACAGAGATGAAGAAGCCAAAGACAGCAGTGAGACAGGAGTCAGTAGGGCTGGGAAGGAAGCAGTTTATCTGTGATTGGAAAAGGAGTAATTTTTCTGTAACGCTTCCATTTAAGATTTCAAGGTACTTTTTTAAAGTTATTTGAGTAAGAAAGATGGCATAAGCTAACTCTGGATAGAGGACCAAAAACTCCTTATAAATTAACTAACTGTGATATGCTGTATTAAGTAGTTTGCCATGTCCAGACTTCTACTTTTATTTTTTTTTTTCCCCACATACCATTTGCCAGGTAACAAACAGTTCCTGGCAGAACACAGCACTTATCCTAAGATTCATGAAAACTTAATGGAGCTTGATTTCAAAAGCCCAGAGACAAAAATAGGTGGTAGAAAAATATCTTAACACGGAGTGTTTTGTAAAAACCTCCTGTGTCTCATAAGATAATATCTTACAACATCAATTTTGTCCTTGTTTTCTGTTAGCTCCATCCTGCCACATTATCTTTTAATGAATCTCTCTTCCGTTTTGCTGACCTGAATAGTGACAAATCCATTTTCCTGTTTCAGGGGATTGAGCAGAAACAACCTGCAGAGGACATCCAGATTTCCAGATAACACCCAGCCAAGAGGCCTCTGTTCCTTCTAAATGCCCCCATCTGAACAGGGTGATCCCCTGCTGCCATTCAGGATAACCTCACAAAATTATGGCTGATGCAGAAATGGATGAACAAGACTAAATGTTGCCACCTGTTAGTGAGCTGGAAGGATTTATTAAATCAGGCAAATGTAAGAAAAAAAGAAAGGAGAAATATCCTTGGTCACAGTGCTGTTCACCAACAGTAGTGGTAGATCAGATCCCTGCTATCCAGCTTCCCTCATGCTCTATTTTTATCTCTGACATCCTTCACCTGAATTTATGTAATTTTTTGTAAATTTAACAAGACATTAACAGAAGTTTTCCTCCTAAGATGTTAAGAATTTTCACATTTTACCATCCATTTTAAAATATCATACTATGGCAACATTATAATCATTCAAATTTCATTTTCTGTATACACTGCAGCCTGGAGAGCTGTGTGCTGAAAGATAATTTTCATTGCTAAAAATAAAGTATCCCCATTTTTTTAGTGCAGATATTCTAATAATGAAAAAAAATATTGTCTTCACTTGGAATAGTTAAGTACACTTCAATTAAATCAAAACCTCTGAGTTTTCAAATTATTTGAAATCTTTTTACACAAAAGCCATTTATGGGATATTTGGTCTTTACAAGATTAAGGCATTTATACTTGTACATAAAATTAAAAAAGAATCACTCAAAAAATGCAGAATTTAAAAGCCTCCAGAAGTGGTAGACCACAGATGTTTTAAAGATCACTTCTTACATCTCCCCCAGTCATCTGAGCATTATTTTGGATCAGCCTAAGAATTTGGGTTTGTGTCCTGGTCACTTTACTGGAACTTTGGAAGAAAAAAGTTCTATTCTTATGCTATTTCTTACCTATATTTAACCAGTATGCAGGTTAAAATTTACCTAAGCAAAACCTATAGAGGGCATGTAAAGAAATGTATAATAATTATAATAATAATCTGATTTTTAGAAAGAAAAAAAGAAAATCCAGAAGGAAACCCAGTAGAAAAAAGTTCAAACTGGGATAACATTTAGCCACCTTATTTTAAGAACAGTCTGGAATATATTGCTCAGAATTCATGGCAGCATTAATTTTGTCTTTACATTAGGTGACAATCTCACAGGTTTAGCGAGTGGATCTGGGCTAAAACAGAATTTCATAGGAAATGCCCTGGAGAATCAGTTGGAATTATGTTTTAGTTAGTATTGCATTTATTAGCAGAATTTGAATAATTCAGAGAGATTTATAGCTAGGAGTGAAGGAAACTGTTTTCCACTGACCTAATACAGGAACCTCTTCATTACGTGTGGCTACTCTGCCACAGGTGCCCACCTATAAAATTGATATAATGACCTTGATCGTCCCATGCAACATCAATTAATATTTTTCTTCTGTCAGACACTTCATTAAGTCCCTTAGTCCCAGGTCTGGATAGAAAATAAATACTTCCATGGACTCTGCGAGGCATGAGATGTGTTAGGCTGCCAATCTCCATAAGTTGGAGATGCATCCTGTTTTCCTTTTCCATAGATGTTTTGTCCTAAATGACAAGAGTTAGAATTTAATACCAGGAAAAATAAACAGACATTTAATTAGCAAAATGTTGTATTTCTTCTGCCAAAGATTTGCTCCCTCCTTTATCTGTATTCCACATTTTTGGTCACTTTAAAGAGAAAGAGAGAGAAAACACAAAGAAACCTGATGGAGTTTTCTCTGTGATATCCATACCTCACAAATTTACTTAACAGGATTTCTGCTGCAATGCTTTTTCACCCAAAAACAATTAAAACCCCTTCTTCAATTTATTAGCTTTGAAAAAAATATTTCTGTTACCCTGTTTTTCTGTTTTGGGAATTTATAAGTGGCAAGAGCAGTGCAGGGAGTCTGATAAGTTTTGAGCAAAGCTGTAATGTCTGAGAGGATCTCATTGTATCCCATTTTTATTTACATTTTTTAAACATAGGGACAAATGTGAAGACTTTAAAAACATGGTACTGGGCTTTACACCTGAGGCTGCATCACTATTAAAAACTATGAGATCTTCCCAGAGTAGTGGGTAAATGCACATACAGCTCAGCTGTGCCACAAATGAACATCACATTTTGTATTCAGTGTGTTTGTGCTGATCACAGCTTTCAGTCAGGTCAATCTCATCTGCTTTGTTTACTAAACACCACATGTATCACACCATGCCAGTTTTTATTGATTTGAATTTTGTGCAATTCCACTGAATGCTACAAAATGCTATGGCTGAGTCTGGCACTTCAGATTAAAGCTGCCAAGAGTTGCATATAAACAGCAATATTTTTAATTTAAAAAAGTATTTAAGAGCTACTATGACAGCAGGCTGAATGGTCAGCACTCTCATTCTTAGCTGATGCTCTGTGTTATATTCTGTGTCTCCAAATTGTGCCTGGGCCTAAAAATCATTATCTAAACTCACTCCAGCATCTTGGAACATAGTTCTATATGCTGCTAGCAGCTAAAATGCAAGTGTACAGGTCAGCTGCAGAGAGGGACAATAAAATATAAAACTAAAAACTTGAGTCTGTTTAGCACAATAGATGCAAAGGGATGCACCTGCCAAGAACCTCTAGTCCAAAGCCTGCAGGTGGTCACCACACCAGGGATGTGACAAACAACCTCTTAAAGGTTACCACAGCTTTTTATAAAAGTAAACTGACCTGGGTTCTGTACCACCCTGGGCCTTACATAGTCCCTAGGTCAGGATCACAGGTCCCATACAATGCCAAAAGTTCAGCATTTGAAAATAGCAGAGGTTTTTGTGAGAATTATTATGAGACTCCAGACAGTCAAAAAATACTCAAAATACTCAGGTTATTTGCTTGTTATAGCTGCAGCTTTGTTTTTCCAAACCCAAATTCATCACTCTGCTTAGAGACCAACAATTTGGAACCAAAACTCCATTTTTGAGTGAGCATCAGCCAAACTTCTTTCAATTATTGCTTGGACTGCAGTCAGACAATCCTTTCTGAAATCATGCTGAGTTTTCCAGAGTGCTGACACATGAAGTCCCAGGCGAACTGCAGTGATGGGTTGTTAGTTCCATGAAAATCAGGGATCAGACTGCCTTGCTTTTCACTTGAACGTCATTGTCTGAGCTGACTTGGCCAAAATCCCTCCATATGAATCTTTCACACTCATCACCTACATAATGTATATAAAATTATTGGGGTATCAGTCATGAAGTTCCTCCCAGCTGGGTAACCTCTTTTGACCTACAAATCTGCCATATGCTGAAAACAGACCCATGAACTTACCTCAAGTTCTTTGAGCTTGACTGAATTCAAGGGAGTTCCAAATTGGGTACTTGTGGGGCCAAGTTTAAGAGTTACATCTGGAAAAAACAGGCAAGTCTGAGAGTAAAGTCTAAGAGCTTCCCCTGCTTTCCTGAAAAAGGTCAATTTGGTTATTTGTTTAGAGAAACAAGACATTACCAGTCACCAGCTGGGCACTTCAGCACCTGTTATGAGCACCAGCACACAATCTGGAAAACAGGAACCAGAAGCACAGCTCCTGAGTTACCTGAAATGCTCTGTATGATTTAATCATCTCCTCCCAGGCTTGGGGACGCACAACAGCCTAGAGTATCCAACCCCCCTGCAGTATGCACTCTTCCCCTCTGGAAAGCGTATTAGAAAATATATCTAAAAAAAACCTGGCTGATCACTGCCTTGATGTTTTGTTTGCCCCATTCCTTTTAAACCTCACAAGCATTGTGGCCAATCCCCATGGAAAAGCTGATGCTTCAGGTTGGAAAGAAGATGGTTAAACCAAAGCCCACATCCTCAACAGTGACAGAAAAATCACTAATCTCTACTCCATCCCCTCAGATTCATTCACCATTGAGCTCTTAGGTAGCATAATCACTGTTCTGAGATTTTCTGGAGGCTATTTTACCTGTATTAACCTCCCAAATAGGTCTTCCTTTACGATTATTAGACAAATCGCTCTCCTATTGCTTTGTCTCATTTGCACCTGCTCAACTGCATTGTGTTCAGTTACAGAGCTCAGAGCAAGGCTTTCCTGAGGTGAAATCAAATACAGGACACAGGGAAAGGATTTTTTTGTGTGTTTGAGATAGAGAAAAGTGGAATAAGAAAAGTGGAATATTTGCTTACAACAAATATCCCTAGGCTAATTAAAATAAACTCAAAATTATTTTTCATCTCCAAATCAAATATTTAAATTCAAATTCTGTATTGTGTTAACCCTTCCATTTATTTTACATTTCAAATGGAATTTAATTTTTAAAACAATATTTTAGAGCACCAGCATAAATCACCATGATATTTTTAGCATGATTATAATTTTTTAATATAATTTTTCTCCCTACTTCTTAAGAAGTAGTTGGAAATTTTTATTCTCTTTAGATAAATTAAGTTTTGAAAATATTTACTCATCTGTATGTAACTAAAATGGATAGTTACTCAAACTCAACACAGCTGAAGAGAAAAATAGTATTTCTTCTCTTTGGCTTGTATTTGAAGAGGCATTGTGATAGTCCAAATGTAAAATAAATCAACAGCAAAAAAACTCCTAAATAATTTAAATTTTTTGTTTGTTTTATTTGCCTGTATTTCAACAGAGAGTGGTATTGATTTCAAAATAAGATCTTCTAACTATAATAAAGATACTTTTTTTTTTTTTTTTTTAACTTGAAGATGAATTCCCAAGAATGTTCATGGTCACACTAAATCTTATTTTGGCATCCTGGTTCTCCAGTTTATATTTCTTTAGTCACTGATTTCTTTTGGAGTAATACCCTGAGAGTCATTTCAAGAGGCATTTGTGTCAAGCTGGGAGCCAACAAAGCACTTAACTTGGTGTATTTAATAAAATGCATTGAAATCACTGTGCCAGACTGCAAGCTTGAACATAAGAATGTGCTCAACTGCTCTGATGAATTACAGCAGATCAGAAGTTTTATCATCACTGGAGTCGGGAGAGGTCTTCAAATTTGTCACTTCTCCCCTCTTTTTAGCCCATTGTTTAAGTGAATCTTTATAACGGGAAGGTTTTGGACTGTGATGCATCACTGGAAGGATGTGGAACATGAGATGGTTTGATCACTTACTTTTAGCTTTTAAATAACAGTAATAGATTTTTGCAAACTGTCCTCTCTTTGGCTGTCTGAGGTAGTGATTTCTAGCCCAAGGCTTACTTTGATGGAGCCACCAGCTACTCTTTTTGTCAGCAGGTCAAAAATAGGTGAAGTGTGACACTTGATGTCAGCCCCTACCACCAAAGCCTTAAATCTGTACTGGGTTCTGAGCTGGGCTCTGTGCAGCAGGTGAGCACAGAGCCATTCTGCATTCCTGGAGGATTCCTGGGTTTGGAGTAGTGCCTCAACACTTTGCACAGTCAAGTGCATGCAAGAATTTCATGCATGTCAAGTCACCCTTTGTCTCCCAGCACCTCCAGGGTGAGTGGGTTGTGGCTTTTAAGCAGAACAGAACAGTCAGACCCTGTCTGCTTTCCCAAAGCACAACTGCATGGCTTTCACTCCCTCTTCCATAAAATCATAGAATCATGGAGTGGTTTGGGCTGGGGACACCAGAGAGATCACACAGTTCCAACCCCCCCTGCCACAAGACAACTTCCACTGTCCCAGAGTGCTTCAAATCCCATCCAACCTGGCCTTGGACACTTCCAGGGATCCAGGAGCAGCCACAGCATCTCTGGGCACCCTGTGCCAGGGCCTCAGCACCTCCACAGAATTTCTTCCCAATACTAATCTAAACCTGCTTTCACACTGATTGGATTTATCCACTACCTTCTCTCAGTGCTGTGTAAAACCTGAGCAATACTAATGATGTCAAGATCATTGAATGTGTGGTTCTCTATGAAATTAATTATCCAGAGTAAGACTTCCCTGGATCTCAGTCACCCAGGAGTGAAACACAGCTGCTTTTACCTGAGTATCTAATGCCAATAGAGAAGAAAAGAGTAAATCATCTCCTGTGATGCTTCTCTTCGGTGCCCACTGAAAGAGTTTAGCTAAAAACACATAAATCTAGAGACAGCAGTAGTAAAATGAATTAGCTTCAGGGCCAAGGCATAAAGAATGTTTAGATATTCAGCTTCTATCAACAAGTTATGCAAGCAGGTATATAATTATTTGGGCTTACAGGCACTTTTTGAGGTATTTTTCATGGTAACTAATAAGACTAAAGGTAGAGATAACTACAGAGAGAAAAATTTGAGGGGGTTTTTCCATTTTTTCATAAAACTCCATACATCACAGAGTATTTTTTATTCCATTACTCTTTTTTACAATGGAACATTGAATGTGACTGCTCTAGAGAAATTCTTGCCTTACAATAGATTGAAATTGAAAAACATTAAAGTTTATAGCAATAATTCTTCAAATTATAATTGCCTTTCCGTACCAGAGATTTTTTTTCTCGTGTGAAGCTATCAAATGTTTAATAGCAGACCTTTACATAAAAGCAATTTTATTAAACAAAATGTAAAAATACAGCTGCTTACATTATTGGCATCAATCCCTCGGAAAGCTGGCTGGTAGTGCAATTACTGCTTATTTCTAAGGGAGAAGAATAGAATAACTTTAGGAAATATATTATTTGATATTTTTCAATATCATATAAATGTAAATGTAAACAAATTATTCCCGGAAAAAATGACAGTATGTAAAGAACAAAATAGTGGTTTCTAGTTTATTGCTGCAATATTCTCAACTGCTACATTTGTTCAGCCACTGCAGCAAGAGGCTGAGCACTGCGAGAGAGAGTGACAGGGAGCTCTGGGAGACCTTTTGGGAAGCTGTCTCAGGGAAAAATGCTCTGCACCAACTCCTCTCTTTGCTTTGGAGTGACAGCAGACCTACATCTCAACAAAAAAAAATTCAACATCTCCTGGCAACAGACCATCTGCTCTGTAAAGCTGCAGGTCAGAGCTTTGCTGCAAGTTTTTCACGTGTGTGATTGGAAATTCTCAGCAGTGATGCAGAAGTCATCTTGCAGAGCCAATGATCAGTCATTAGATTTTCCTCCTGCTTTTAAAAAAAGGCCGAAGACTTTTTATTTTTTCACTTTTTTAGATAAAACACACTGGAAAGAGGAATTGATTGTCAAATTTGCAGCTTCCAAGGATTTCAAGTGGGAGCCTCGAGCTCACATTCGTTCCTCAAAATAACCCCAACCAACCAACAAAAACCACCTCAACCTGCCCCCCCACCCCCCCGAACCCCTGTAAAGCTGTTAAAAGAATCAAGTTAGTGTGATGGCAAATAATTTAGAAGATTAATTCTTCAATAGAAACTTGGAGCTGTATTGGTTATCAGCATCTGACGGGAAGAAGATACTTCTTACTGCATGTACTGTAAGAGAAATGCTGAAAAGCATATAACTGCATTTTTTTTCCTGTTTATTCACTGACCTTCTCATCAGACATTTCTCATTGAATATGAGGTTTTGCTTTTCCTTCTAAGCCCAGAGCAAAGGCTTCCCTATTCAAATATCTTCAAATATCAAATATCTAGGAAATACTTCTCTAAGAAGCTTGGAAATGACTGCCTGGGCTGGACTTTGGGTTGGAGAGGTGCTTTTCCATGGAAAGGGGAGATGAGTGATTGGAAGGTTACATGGCTCCAAGGTTTGTGAGGCACAGAATGTATCATGTGTATGTCTGGAGAAAAGTGCCAGTGCCAGCCATTGGACCCATTCCCAGGCTGCTCTACATCTCTTGTCTCATCAGAATAATCTGGTTTGCTTCCCTTAATTTATTCATGTTGTCAGGGATGGCACATGGACATGGAAAACTAACGGACATGACAAACAAACGGCTGGATGTGGCATACAGAATTATTCCAGGATAACACAAGATGCTGACAGAAGCTTCAGAAGGGGCTGTGGGAGATGACAGGAGTTCAGGGGTGCTGAAAGGAGAAGTTATCTCAGTAAATGGACAAGGTCCATAGATAATGGGAGAGGAATATTTGGGACTTTTCTAGGAATAAAGCCTTATAGTACAATTGAGGCAATCATGTTGAAGATAACTATTAGGATTTGTACCATGTATTGATAAGTTTCTCTCTCTTTTTGGTCTTATTATTCCAGTACTTCCTGTTGTTCTATATGGTAGCACTTCAATATTTATAAGCTGAATTGATTGCTTATATTTTTTCCTGCCATACATCAGAACCCAGCACTGCTAGAACATTAATTTGCACTGTCAAGACAAATGCACACGTGGAAAAATGAGATATTAATGAAATCAACACCTCAGGCTATATGTGCCTATACTCAGTGGTGCAAAATGTATTGTCTAAGTTGCTCCCAATTCTAGTTGTTATATATATATATAGTGTTACAGAGGAATGATAACAAGGATTCTTCCTAATGCCTTTCATAATTCGATATAATGTGTGCATATATTATTAAAAAATGAATGAAATGGAGAACTGAAAGTACTATGGGCAAAGAGGGACAACTAAACATGTCTTATTTTAGTTTAATTTCAAATATCAAAACTTCTGGCCTTTATGTTGCTTTTGATAGGCTCAAAAATAGTGAGGTGGTCAGGAAAACAACGGCACAATGAAGCCTTAAATCAAAAGAGGTGGTTAAGAGACCAAAACCTGGGTTGATGAGGTTATGAAATATGCTGAGTCCACCTGATTTTCTGACAATTATGCTCTGTATTTAGTGCAAATATTTTAAATGACTCAACCATTGATACAGTTCAACACATGTCCAGAGTTTTATGGAAATGTATCAAACCTCTGAGGGTTCAGCCCTTGCAGATTGGCTGAAAATAACTTGCGAGACGGCTCTTCAGGTGTGTTTTGCAAAAGTAAAAGGTTTAATAAATGAAAAATAACAAATGGTACAGAAACAAAAGAGAAAGCTGAGCACAGGCGTCAGAGAAGCCTCTGACACCCTGCTAAGACATCCTAAAAGCCCTTGAGTTCTTTTGTGCTCTTATCTACCTAACAATTGAGGATTGTTCTACTGGCAAACAGCCAAGAGAGAGGTTCAGGCTTTGACAAACAGTGACATGGTCCATCAGGTGCTTCTCTCTTGGCACTGAGCCAGTCACTGTCAGGACAGCAAAGATGCTTCTGCGTCCTTTGCATTACAAGAAATGCAAGGGGTGAGTCTTAAACACTTCCTGGGGATGTGGGGTGCATGCCAACAAATCGTATTTTCAGGATTTTGGGAAAGATGAAGGACTTAATTCCACACTAAGATGTTTGTGTCAGTGCCTGATTTTAGCAGATCACTGAAAAAACGACAGAGGAATGGCCCAAATCTCAGAGTCCAGGGATGCCAAGGATCTGGCCTGTCAGGCTGCAATCCAGCTCCAAGCTGGGAGCTGCCTGGCTGAGCTGGTTCCCTGGAAGTCCCCAGCCTGCCACGGAGCAGAGAGAGCAGGAGGCAAAGGCAGCCAGAACCTTCTCTCCACCAGGAGTGTGCCAGTGCGAGAACTGCTGCCCAGCTCAGAGGTGGCTTGTGCCTATCCTGCCTGAGTTCAGTCTGTCTCGGCCCACCAGTACAAAAATTACTTTCTGAGGCTGTTATTGCTGCACTACATCAAATTCTTACTCTCACATACTTTTTTTTTTTTTTTTTAACCAGCTGGAGAGAGAGCATAATCTTTCTAGCCAAAGACCTAAAGGAGTGAGGACAAAAGATTAATCTTTCTGCTGAAGAACTCTCTTTTTGCCAGACCTAGAGAGGATTTTCTCTACTATTCCTGTTCTCAATCAGGAGGTCAACAGAGCCCTGACCTTGTGCATGCAGAGCTGTTCTCCTGCAGATTAAATAAAGCACCCCAAAGGAAATTCTGAAGTGGAACCACAGACCACAGGTGATTCTTCTTTTTTAAAGTCAGTATTTAGGTAAGTACTGCAGATTTTAATTGTAAGAAGGTAGAGGTATTATTGTGAGGTCTTGACATGAAATAGCATCTATAGATTTGGGTTAACTTCAGTGACACATCAACTAAGGACTAAATATACTAAAAATAGTTAAGAATAACTCATTTTATAGAGGAATAATAAGAGGAGAACAAATTCTGATGCAGTACTGAACTTGAATTTGAAATATGGTTCATTTCTAAAAAGAATCTGTGCCAGGGTGATAGAGCTGCTGTAGAACAGAACCTGCCATTTCAGAAATGCAATTAAGTCATCTTACTCTGTCCTCTTTGTAAAATTTCCATTTAAGCAAAGCACATTTAGGCAGCACACACAGTGAAAAAAAAAAAAAAATCCAAAAGGAGTAACCCAGTGTTCTGGGTAGGAACACTGGATGTCTGCTGAATATTTTGAAAGATGGATTTTGTCCATAGTGTGAAAGTTACTACAAAATGATCTCCTGCTCTGAGAGAGTTCCTTTTAGCTTTCATTGCTAAGCCTGACTCTATGTGATAGCACATTAATGCTGGCTCTGGACTCAGTCCTTCCAAAAAGGAATTCTGGTTTTATCCACAGCCATCAAAATAAAAATCTAGCAGCAGAGGCCAGAGTCTATGAAGCTGTTTAGTCAAAATATAATCTATTGATTTCATAAAATATATGCTAATGATCCCTCATTATTAGCAATCATATTGAAAGGAAGGTTTCAAGTATAAAGACTCAGTACTATGCAAAACAGGAGAGATTGTCTTTCTGCAGGGACTGACTAGCAATAATGAAAGTATCACAGAATTATTTGATGAGGCTGTTAACTGGACCTTTTTGAAAATGCCTTGTTTATCTTCTGGTAAAGTGCTTAGTTAGAAAAGGTTTTTCCCTCCAGGAACACAATGTTAAAATTTGCATAATGATACTTTTTGTTCCAGCAGTTGTAATTATTAATCTTTTATATCTCAGTCATGATGAACATGATAAAAGCCCCTGTAAACCTGTCTATAATACAGTGCTGAACTATGCCCATTCAGAGAATAGTGTTTGGTGTTACATCTGGCTCTGTGGACCTTGTAGGACCCAAAAGTGGTTCCACACAGCTGAACCAATTATCATGTTATAAAGCACGAAAAAAAAAATTCCTTTCAAAACAGTCCAATAGCACTCAGCCCTGCAATTTCTGTCCATCACGGATTTCTTTCTGGTACACAGCAGCAATGCTTTTGTGAGGACAGTATTTGAAAGTAAAACCAGTGTCCAAGATTTATTTACCAAATTGTAGGAGAACCAATTAAGTAATTGTAACAGGAAACCATAGGTTGCTAGAAAAATAGTTTGTAAGAGACAGAAAAAAGCCAGAAAAAGCAAACAGAGGACAAAAAGTTTATTATAAACCAGAGGAAATGGAGTGTAGAAAAAACAGTGGTTTAATTTCCACGTTGGAGTCAGGGGCAAGAACATGAACTAACCTAAACTCTTCAGAACACCAGATGAGGATCATGATCAAAGCCTCAACTTCTAGCCACTGCTGGCTAAGGTACCCCTTCCACTTGCAAGGTGCTAATTAATTGTTATTCATAAAGATTTTTGTCTATAGCTAACAGCCTCCTACAGACTTACTCCTGCTTCTAATGTACACTTCTCCCTCCCAAAGCAACCCAACACTGAATCTCCAGACTGATCCAACATGACTGTTTCTGTTCTAATATGGGCACAACCAAAAGTCAACATGAATATATTACACTCATAGCCCACAGTATAGTTATTTACTCTTAATTAAAAAGTTGTGGAAGTCTTACAATTCTCTTAGTCCTATGTTTGAATCAGAAATTCTTCATCAAGTGCTGCTAAAAGCTAAATTGATCTGCAGCTGAAAGAACTGAGCCACGAAAATTCAAGACCAAAAATGGCATGGGATCTGCATTAATTAATAAGCACTTAATCAAGAAATTACTGGGAAGCTCTGGCAGAAAACCTTACTAACTTTTCATGTACAGAAACCGTGAAAGCTTTTGAGATATCTGCAGTTCTTAGCTGTGAGCTGCCCACTAAAAAAGGCAGTACTAATATAAAGCATGCTGCAGTGAGCAGCTCTTGTTAAATCAGGAGAGTCAGGGGAGTTTTGTGAAAGACTGAAAATAATAATAAATACGCATTTGCTAAGAAAAGGAAATTTACACACCTACCCTGCCCTTTGAGCTCGCTGTTGCTCAAATCCCCATGGGGTTATGTTGGCCAGGTTGCAATTCCATAACTCCTAGCTCAAGGCTTTTAAAACACCGTGGGAAAAACCTGAATGCCTAAGAGAACATCCTGGGCTCCATTGTGAGGACCAGGCACTCAAAAGTTTGATGCTCCAATTCACAGCTTTTAGGGACCATAGTCTTAACTCTAGATTCAAGCCTAAGTAATTAATTGTACTGAAAGTTTAATATTAAACTAGTTCTTTAGCTATTGCACATACTTTTTATTCAACTGCAAATCATTACCTTCACTGCACCTCTTTTAGAAAAGCAGACAAAATATTTCTTATTCAGGCTTTCAGCAAAAATGCAAATACAAATACACCACATTTCTTCACAGCCTTAGGACTTTTTTTGCTGCATAATGAACCACTATTTCAAATGCAACATTTCATTTAAAAAACACTGCAGTCACGTTTTCTTATTCAAAATGATAATATTTTTCATTTAAAATATAAACCAAAACAAGAAGGTGCTTTACCAAAATCCTGTAGGAATGCCAAGAAAACACCTTTTAAGTGAATGTTTGAAGAGTTTGAGTTTCTTCTGATTGCTGATTTCTGTGCACCAATTTCACCATGAGGATGATACAGTTATACATATTAAATATGCTGGTTTTAAGACAGCAGAATTATCTGAACATTGTTCTTAGTTTCCACACTAAAACAAACCAAAACAATGTTTAGTTGTAAGAGTGGCATGATGAATCTCTTAAGTAGTTTAAGAAGCATTTATTTAGTGGAGCATACACTAAATTGAGCCTCTCTAAGAATGAAAATGGAATAAGAACTTGAATCTCATTAGCACTTTGTTATCTTAGAGTGATGAGAACTCTGCCTTTTTTTGCAGCTAAGTTAAAACCAGCTTTATTCACACCAGGTGAATTCCTGATTCCATTAAACCAGGGGAGTACACAAGATGACTGCAGCATGGTTCAGGATTTTACCCCTTTAGGTTTCTTAATACCCAGATGCTTTTACAAAATATTATGTAAAACCTTGTATCTACTGCAAAATGTACTAAATTGCAGATATGGGAAGAAATCTCATTTCCCACTACTATGACTGCAGCTGCAATTGTTGCCTGGAGAGTTTGCCTGGAATATGTATTGATCCGTCCACATGTGGATGAAGGTAAGCGCTGTTTTATGACATACTCTGTTTTATGACATAAAATTCAACAACAGCAGCAGTTAGATGCATAATGAAGATAATGTCATCATGAAAATGTAGAATGATGTTCCTTTGGCTGTAGCCTGGATAAAGACTCTTGCCTAAAATGGGGCCGACTATGAAATTCAATCCTAGGAGCCTCCCCTTGAAGAAGTCCTTCAATATTAGGCTGGGCAGTTCCTTATGTAGCAGATATCTGATGGTTCATACAACTATTTTAAAGAAAACTTTATCCATTAAACATTTTGTATTTCCAACAGAGTAGCCCAACAACAGCTTGTATTTGGTGTTTTTACAGCGCATTCCCCCAGACATGATGTATCCAGGGAGAACAATCCATAAAGGGAAACCAGCTTGTATAGGAGACTGGTAACTTGAGAAATTTGACTCTAAGACTGCAATTTGCTGTTTTGGAAAGTCAAGTGCGCCTTGGCATTTTCACTTGTTAAGTTTCAATAGAATCTCATTTCACTCCCTACATCCATGGATCATGTCACTTTATTCTCTTTTCTTAACCCTTCTTTCCCTTCTTCTCCCATTAAATATGCACATATATTTTTGTCTCTAGAGGAAGGAATCATGTCCTTTACATACATAAAATAGAATTTATAGTTTCTCTCTTTTAAAAGAAGCACATCTGATTACAAACAACAAAGTCTATTCACAACTATTTAAAATCTTAAAATATTTTAAATACCTGTTCTTTAAAATAATAATTATTAATAAATATTTTAAAATATTTAAATAATATTTCAATATTTAAACCATAAATAGCTCCAAAAATGCCTGAGGGTAAAGACCACATCCAAAAAGTCTGATGTAATAATTCCTTTTTCCCTATAGGTACCAATATCCATTGCTATGGATTTCAATAAAAAAACTTTTGGTAGCATATCTTGTACCAAGCCCAATGAGATTCCTTCAGCACATAGGTTCATTCTAACGAAAATGAGCAAACAGACAAGACAAAAACAGGATTGGAAACTGATTCACAGCTGATTTATGTACATATTTTCTATCCCAGCAAAAGATGGAGAAATGAATGCTTTTCAGAAGGCACTGTCACAGTGGACAGGCTTAGAGGGCAACTGAGGGTATGTCTCCACATCACAGAAGGTGTGATGGAGTTTTTTGACCATGGAAATGGGGCTTTCCTGCTTGCTCTTAGGAAAAAGGGTAATTAGAAATATCAGAGGCAGTCACCTGGACTGGCTTCTTGTTGTATCACTAATTGAAGGATCCTGAGAGAAAATTGCAAGCAAACTTTTAAGTGTTGGCTATAGATCATATAACATTTATAAGCACCTCCATAAAACAGGATAACTAACTGGAGAAAACAAGAAATTTAAATATTCCATGTAAATTAAAAACAAACAAACAAACAAAACAAACAAAAAAACCCCCAAAACCCTGAAGAGATTGTTTCAAGAAGAAGAAAATAATAGAAATATATTCACATTACAAATCATGGTAAAGGGAGGATAAAGAGACATCACTAAAATATGATCTTCACCTTGTTGCAACACTTCTTGTTTAAGAGTTCACGATCTGAAAACCACAAGTTCAAGAGGTATCCCAAAGAATTGAGTTAGTTGAGCCTCACTTCTACATGACTTGGAAGACTTCTAAAGGAAAGGAAGAGCTTTATCAGTCAGGGGCATCCTATCTCTCATCTTTTCTATTGTTGTAGTCTTGGATATAAGTACAAGAACCCTTTAGAAAAAAGAAGGTTTTTTGCCCTTCTCACCTCTTCTTTCTTCAAACAGTTGTGCAGATCTTAAAATATGAATAGAAACCTACGGGGCCAATTTTTCAAAGTGAAGAGGCTGACTTCCACCTCTTGACTTTGCCAAGTCAAAGTTCAACGAGATTCCTCTGAAGAGAAGAGAGCCCTGAGCTCACCCATGGATTGGGATCATCGTGGTGGCCAGAGGCCTGTGCTCAGAGAGCGTCTGCCAAGAGGTGCTTTATTCTGGGGCTCACAGAACCTCAAACGCCTACCTGGTTTAATGCTTCAGAGTGCTCAGTTCCAACTCAGGAGCCACATATTGCACTGGCTGGTCTGTGCAGTAGTCTTTCCCTTCTCTGGAATTTTGATTTGTTTGTAAGTAAATCTCATTAATGCCACTGATTCAGGACCAGTGCTTGAGAGTAGGAGGCTTCTAGAGGAATCTGCACATCGTTTTTGATGAGATTAAGCCCATATTCCACCATATTCCAATGCTTCCCAATTTATTACTGTGGTACCACAAACCCTGAACCTTTGGTACACTTAAAATTGGGCCCTTGAACCAGACCTTTGCCATATTGCCATTGCACAAAACACACCAGACAAATTCAATTCTTATTATTCAGTTAAACTGCAGTTTTAACCAGACTCTGATTTTGTGATACTGCAAATTTCTTGTAAATGTGAGAACTTGATAATTTTAATAGAAATAGAGGTTAGTCTTAGGTTCCCATCTGCTCAAAAAGTAAGACACTGTTTTTCTTGCATCCCTGCATTAAGATTGAGAATTTGTAACTCAATTTCCTAAATTTGGAAGAGCAAACAGAACCATGAAACTTTACTAGATTTCTAAAGAGTCTGTAAATTAAACTTTCAGCTTGAATGGAAGAGCAATATTCTTAAAATGCTTGGAGGCAAACATCTTTTCCAGTACTGTTTATTACTTTCTGCAGGTATGTGATAATTTGCAAATGATGGTAATATTTAGGATGTTGTTAAATTCAGAATTCTTTCCTCAACGTCTTAACCCTCTGCCACAGAAAAGTCAGCAATTTATCTGGGAAGAATGAGTTACTTGCTGCTTGAATATTAATCACTCATAATTAGATTTTTTGCATTCATCAGAATTGTATATAATTTGAGAGTAATCACAACCCCTACTTCCCAAATAACATATGCACAAATATTCAAGTCCAAGCCATCCAACTCTGTCTGCTTTTGAAGCATATGTCTGGTTTTTCCCCATCCTGCTTAATAGAGTTTATTATTATTAAAGTGATATTATTGTAAAAATTATACCATGTAAAGTATTATATACATTTTATACTATAATTAGATATGGATAAGTATTTTATGAATTATAGATATCATTGCCAAATTAATAAATGCTACAGTCTTCATGATTGAAATTTTCCTATTCTTCTCTCAGTGTAGTTCAACCTTATTGTTTGTAGAAGATCTGAAAGACCTGAAGACAACTTCTGCTGTCACAGGAATCAACAGAGTGTTGTATATTATTTACCTTTAGCTGTTCCGAGCAAATGTTTATTATCCTTTAATACCATATAAATCCTAATATCTTGCTAGAAATTCAGTTAAAGGAAGTGACAGTTAAAAGCATGTGATTGATCCGGAATAGAAATGAGTGACAGGGGAGTATTGATCAGGAATTTAGACACTTACACTACATTATCTGTGAAAATGGTATTTGGCCATCCTGGCTGATGAAAAAATTGAATCCTAAAGCTTCCTGGAATTCTTTAAAAATACAGGTTTCACTAAATATGAATATACAACAGCAAAGCCTTAATAGTTCTCTAATTACTTATTTATGCACAGGTTTCTTTATGACAAAGTAGAACATGTACTCCCCCATTCCAGTTTATTCTGGGGAAGTTTAATTAAATGAACAGAGGTATTATTGTGGTAAGAATAAAACAGCTGAATCTCAGTTATGGAGGTAGATTTGGGCTGTGAAAACGCAGATCCCTGTTTACAAATCCCTTTAACTTGTAATTTCTCAGAGTATTTAGGTTGAGAGCTAGCGCAGACCACTGAATCATTCAGCAGAAACAGAATTTGAAAGGCTCCAAAATCTGATTTTGCAGTTCTGATCACATCAGTATTTCAACAAACTTCTCAAAGACTGCAAAAAAAAGTCATTATGAGAGACATAATGACTTTTCCTACCTATTGGGTAAGAAATGTATCTGAGTAGAACTATGCAGAAATTAATTTCATGTGAATTAGGATGGCAAAATTTTGCTGTCATTTGCAGGTTTGAATGAATATAATATAATACTTCCCATTCTCGGGGGACATGGAAATGATGACATCTGCATTGTCCATGAATGTAATACAACAAAGCTCATAAATTGATTATGTGTCATTGGAGTCATTAGAGACCATACTTCAGCTGAAGCAGAGCCACTGACTGTCCTAGTTCCTCATTTTTGAACTTTTTCTTCTAAAATTGTCCTTTTTTGTAAAGTATCCTTTTTTTTAATTTTTTTTTTTATTTTATTAATTTTATTTTCCCAAAGAGATGATTCTTCCCATTCCAATGCAAGTCAACAGGTCAGATATTGCTCACATTGCTCTTTTTTTTTTTTTTTTTTTTTTTTCTCATCCAACAACTAATAAAAAAGAAAGAGTTTTTCTATTACTCACAACCTACTTTTTAGCTGATCCAATTCAGTTTCACTTAACACAGCACTTGTGAGAACTTGATTCCTGTATTAAAGGTAGAATATTTTATAATAGAGCAAATTTAGTATAGAGCTTCAGTGGTGCAGGGAGCTGATCCATCATATCATCGAAGGGCTTGGCAGAAGACATCATATTAGGAAGAAACATACAGTGGTGAGGGTTTGCCCTCATACAGAGTCTGCCATCTGGGATCCTCAAGGTTAACCAAAAATTTATGGTCTGTTAGTTCCAGGGGCAGGTTTGAGATTCAGCATCAGTTTTGAAATACATCACAAATATGCCTAGCAAAAAATGTAGAAGAAAAATGGAGGGAGAGTAGGGAAACGTGAGAATTTACTGCCTTTTTATCATCAGGTTAGAAAAGTCTCCTGATCAATACAGATAATTCAGTGTAAAACTCATTTAAAAATGAACACAGGAAAATTAATCAGTGCAAGGTCCCTCCTCTGCCCCTCAAGCCTATGGCATAAACTCAATTTACATTCAGAATGATTTAGGTCTTTCTTCAAATACATGGTAATAGTAACCATGTTGGGGTTTTTTGGGGATCACTCTCTCCTGATGATTCCCTATTATTGCAGAAAGTGCTCCTGGTGCCTCCTGTAACCCAGATTGTGGACTGTGTTAGAAACTGGTTAATTAGGTAATCACAGATCACTGCTTGAGCCCAAGCCCTCATACTGTTGCATGAGCAAGTATAGACAGTTTGTGTAAACCAGGGTAAGCCCCCCAGATTTAATACACAGAGAGGTTCAACCACCTCAGTCACACCCAGATCCTTCCAAACTCTCTGCACACCTTGCCAAGAAATTTGCATAGCATAGGGACTTCACTATGATATTATTATATTCATACCAGTATACCAGTATATATTATTATTATTCATAGCAGTATGTATTATATTATTCATACCAGGCTGGTGCCTCAGTCTCAGAGCTCTGTTGTGTTGCCGTCTGGTTTTATTTGAAAACATCCACCTTTTGATGAGCTTCAGCACAGGTGGCTTGAGACCTGTTCTAAGACTTTGCTCCTACTTGATCTGGAGCAAAACCTGGATGTTATCCGTGTTTTATGGCGGTTGACATGAGACAATGGCCAGCAGAAAGATTTGTCAACGGGGAGCCAAATGGAAAAGCAGGGGCTGATCGGGATCTGCTGGGACCAACACTTCTGCCTACACCTGATACAGTCTTACAGGTGACCAGAGTGTAATGAGCCCTGTGAAGATGAATCAAGTCTGAGGGTTGACCTGCAACTTCCTGGAGTGGCTTTATAATAATTCAAGATGGCTCCTTGGGTGTGTGTTATAAAGAAAAGGTTTTAATAAAAGAAAATCACAAACAACACAGAACAAAAGAACAAAGCTGTGGGCAGGTGCCAGAGAAGCATCTGATGCCTAAGACACTCCTAAAAAGCATTGAACACCTCTGTGCTCCTTTTTAAGTATACAATGATTAAGGAGGAATAATTTAGCTTGCTGCCAATAGAAACAGCTACAGGTTTTGAGAAACATTTCCAAAGCCCAGTAGGTGCTTTTATCTTGTCACAGAGCCAACCATGGTGAGAGGGACACAGAAATTCTGGTGCCTTTCCATGAAAGTCAGGGGTGTAACAAAAACCCCTTTTCCTTATTTGGAAACATCTGCTCGACTATGGGGTGCATTCCTACATACAGCATCTATTCTATTCCCCAGTGCTGCACCTCAGCCCTCAAGGCACAGATGGGGAAGAGGTGGGTGACAGACAGGATTGCTTTCTCTGCCCACAAACCTTCTCCAACATCGGACATGCGAAATGCAGGAATGTGCAGAATGACATTTAAAAACCTGATCCTACCACCCACAAGAGCCTCACAAACATGAGAGAGGAGATGAAACAATACAAATGAAGATTTGTTATTCTGCTACCTTTTTGACTGCTACATTAAATACATGTATTTGGGTGCATTTCTTTGGAAAGTTGACACCTTTGCGTATCTTAAACTCCCAGACTGAAAGTGAGACTTTTCGCTTCATTACAAGGAAGTGATTAAATGGGATGAGTTAAATATTTTGTTGGCTTGACTTCTTTACTACTGTTCTAATTAAACACTGGAATAATCTTGTATTGTGGGTTTTGATGAGATAACTCATCATTTATCACTCATATAATGGATGGCTTTGTTGTCAAATTAACTACTGAGTGTGCCTTGGGGGATGCAGTTAATTTTTTTTCCTTTTCTCTTTTTGAAAATATTGCATTTGAATCAAAGTACTTAAAATTAACTTTCATATGAGAGAGTAAAAAGCTGTGTGCTCAGATTTCAAAAAGAACTTTTACGTTGGTGGATTTATACTTAAATTTCAGTTGCTAAATGTGATTAAAGACTCATTTTCATCCAACAGCCTGAAATTAAGGTGGAAATCACAGTAAGTGCTGGAAAATAGATCCTCTCTCACCACCCCCATCTGCTGAGAATGTCTTTCATGATCAGAATCACACACAACCTGCTTTAGTCCTGTATCTTCACCTCTCTGTTTCTGTTCTATTTGTCCCACATGGCCTGAACTACTTAATATCCTACAATATCTGTTGCTATAAAAAGTGCAGGGGTGGAGAGAGAGGAGAGAGAGGCTGATAATCCTTTGCAATTCTCTGATAATATATCCACGTACAACAGCATCAAATATAAAGCATCAGTCAGAAATCCTTGATGTGTAGTCCTTGTAGGAAGACAAAAGCCTAGAGAATTTCTTAAGGTGCATTTTAGTTCTAATTACCATTGTTTCCTGAAAATCAAAAGTTTAACAGCTAGATGAATATACAATTCTCACATCAAATCATTCTAACACCATATTCAAGATAGTTGTTACAACATGGTTTAAATTTGTATTCTTGCAAATTTCATTGCAGGATTATTCAGATTTGCTTATACTGGTAGGGACCATGAGGCCAGGGATTTTTTCCTTGCATCTTTTTTATAGGTAATATGTGTCTATAGTTAGTAAATTCATTAAATTTCTTATTGTAGTTTCCTAATAAATTGTCTATAGCTTTTTCTTCGTGAACCTACTCAAACTCCTGAACAAAAACCAGAAATTAATCAATATTTTAAAACTGGTCATAATGGAGTGGAATGTGGTGCTTCTTCTTGAAGTGCTATCAGACAGATTATTTGACATGAAGAAATGCCATTATTCAGATCATTGCATTAATACTGTAAATGTTAATCAGTGTATTTGAAAGAGTGCAGAGACTTGTATTGATTAAAATGTTTCAAAACACTCAATTCTATCATTTTTTCTTTGAATATTTGCGTTTCAGATTGCACTTACAAAGAGTCTTGGTTTGTTTGCTTTAAAATGCCTTATTTTCAAAGACCCTATATAATTTCATTTTATACATTGGTTTATAATGGTGAGACACATCTGTTCTGCAACAGAGCACTCCATATCACCATGGAGGTTTTTTTTCTGATGAGCTGTGGTGAGCCTTGAAGAATGTTTACCCTGCAGCTGACACAGAAATCCTCAAACTGTTCTTAAGTGTCAGTTTCAGAAATCAAATAATTAGCACTTTAATATGGATTAAGGGAATTGTTTCCAAGTGTGAGTTTTGGGTTGTCATCACTGTCACTATTGTTGTTCAAGAGCTGATATTTGAGTGCAATGAAGATTTTAAATCTCACTGGCAAGAAGAAATTTTGGGTTGAAGCTGATCTGTAGTAAATTCTAAGGTTATCATATCAAATCTTTCCATTATAAAATAGCACAGACACAAATGAAACATTTTAAATAATTTTTTTATTTGAATAAAATCTTGAATCATCATTAAATACGTTTCTAAAAATGTAAAAAATGACAGGGAAGAAAAAAAGAATAAGTTGATAGTCTGAGTGTCCAAAAAGTAAAGCGGAAGCTATAAAATAGTAATACTATTTTATACCTTTTGAAAGTAGAAGAAAATTACATTTTCAACAGTAAAGAAAAATAGATTATTATTTTTTCTCCTTTTTGTCTTTTACAGCCTTTTAAACTGCACTTATCTATTTGTGGTCTATCAAGAGAAAAGAATAAAAAAATAATATGACAAAGGAACACAAGTACTTGCTTCAGCTTTCTGAGAAGCCCTTTTTTGGAAGTTGGGTGGTTTTAGACCAGGAGTTGGCTCTCGAAATGCAGAACTCTCTGATGCTCAGGTGCCAGCCATGTCTGACTCATGGAAAATATATATATATATAATGTTCTAAACAAAATCCGGCTGGTCATTGTACTAAACAGCCTCAAAGGTCTGTCTAGAAGGTATGGAGTGGGGAAGATTCAAGTGGAGCTGAGGAACTGGAGAAATGCATCTTCTGTGGACTGTGTGAAGGTACTATCAGAGATAGAAGGTGAAAGTGTGTGTATGTATATATATATACATATCTCCCCATCCAGATTACCACCACTTCTCCTCCTCCCCCTAATATGTCCTGTCACTTGAAAATTGGCATGACCAACTGTTTAGGCATTTTCTCAAAACTGTCTTTCTGTTCATACAAAAAGCTGTCTCCACTGATCATCATTCATGATTATCACTTTTATGATTGAGAGCTCTCATAATTATTCTTTCTTAGGTTAAGTTTATTTCATAGCCTGATATCCTTCTGACACTAATTTGTATAGATTGGTAAGTAACTGCAAGATGAATCACTATTTCCAGCCCATTTGACCCCTTTTATGAGTTGTCTGCCCTAGTTTCCTGTCTGAGGCATGGATATGAAGAAAGGATTCCCTCTTGACTATTTTTCTTCTTCTGCATTTTGTTTCAGATGCAGACTCCTGGATGATGACACTTTAAATACATGTATTTATATTTTTCACCAGGTTTCACCTGCGTTCTTTACTCATACCAGTATCTTGCAAAATATTTTTTCAAAAAGTAAATGTTTTAAGTGATTTCTCACAAAAAGTGGGTCAGGATGGAATTCAAGAGGTCATTTTCGCTGACCACACTCAGGCACAGAGAGAGGATTAATTAAATATAAAAGTTCATGACAAACATTTGTCTAAGTTGTTCTTAGAAACGTGGAGTTACAGGTTGCAGAAATACCCATAATGTTCTAATCCATGGCTTTTCTGCAGAGGAAAAGCTCTTCCTGCTGTGTAACCCAGACTACTCTTGGTGCTGCTTAAACTCCACTCTTTCTCACTTCCTTTACACAGAAGAATAAGTTCACTGTCACACCACAAATGTAGAGTTTTTTTTATAACTCACCTTAATTGCAGTGCTATAATCTGTGAGTTGAATCCTACTTGCTTTCTCCTTTTTTTTCTAGATGAGTCATGATTGCATCTCAGTGAGAGGAAAAATTATACAAATTACATAAGCAGCAAGAAATCAAAAGGGGGTAAAGTTGGATGAAGGAGAATCAAATCTACAGATTTATGAACTTAATAGTGCAATTTACATAATGCCTTTACTTCTGTGTTTATTATTGCTTTATTTATCTTTTTGTTCTTGGGTTAATCTCATATTCATTTGTCTCATAGATGAATTCTAGATCATTAAAATATGAATTGGATGAGAGGACATGCTGTCTGATTACAAAAATATCCAGTGTACTACATGCTGATATAACCAAGGCTAAATCCAAATATTCAAGGATTATCAAACTACAGCATGTTTTAACAGCATAGCCTAAAACTACTAATTGTATTACAGGAATTAAGGGGTGGTGTTGTTTTTCACGAAATGAGAACAGCAAATAGAAAGTAATGCTTTAGGTAGCAGAGCTTCTCCCAGGCTATGTCTTAATGTATAACTGGAGAGCCTCAATAACTTCTGTTCAGAAAGACAGCCTATTAAATACGGAATTTACAGGAAAAAACCAGACTTTTGCAAGAGAATGAGACTGATTAATGTCTAAAATCTTTATTTTAAAGTTTGCTTAAAGACCAGATAAGAGAGGATGACAGCTATTGCTACTCCAGCAAAATTTGTGTTGATTGTGGTGGAATACAAGGCACTATATGTCTATTAACAATGCAAAAATTAGTGCATCATTCAATTCCTCCATGTAAGAAATAAAAATGATCTGATATTGATATGACGAAATAATTTTATTCCTCACCATAACAAGAAGGGTGTGGTAAATCCATGTTCAACCTACTGCGTTCTAAAGATCTTATTCAGGCCATGAACAAGAGGATCTCATACCTTTATCTCCCCCAAGAAGGTCTTGTTTAGTCCCTAGGTGCACACAGAACCCAAAAATCAGGGTTTGCAACCTAGGAAACTTTGATCTATGTTAATGTCCTGTGTTCCTTAAACTAAGAATTCTGGGGGCCAGAGAATGATGAATTGTTGTGTAGTAAACAGAGAGAGTGGTAGATATGGCCTGGCCCTTCTTTATTTAATTCAATGTAGCGGAGCCCCATTAAGCTTAAATAATATAGATAAGAATTTAATGAATAATATGCATATTATTTCTGTTTTGGAAGGGAACATAAGAATCATGAATAATAAAAGAAATGCACTTTTCAACAACCTTTTTATTGTTATGACTTCCTGACTCAATTAAGATTTTAAATTATAGACTTGATATTGCAAGATTTCATTGTAAGTAATTAAAAACTAGATTGTTACTGTTGAAGAAAGTTTAGCTATAATGCCATTAATTCAAAATTATACATTGGAAGCAATCTGTTACCATTTTATTAACCTATCAGGCATCTAGATGTGCTAAAGTATTTTGCTGGCATTTCAAACACCATTTGAATAATATCAGTAAGAAGTAGCTAAACTGTGCTAATTGACACTTTGGAAGTGGGTTGGTTAGTAACTTGTAGCTGCTTTGAAATATCTCAGTTAAATCCTAATCATCTTTTTCAAGTAGATTGCACTTTAAATATTTTAATGGACATAATGAAAACTTAATTGTTTATGTTATTTTTTCATCATAATTGGCAGATTAATTAGATATGGATCTTCATATTACTGTTTAATAGGTGTTCTTGTATCAGTTGACATTTAAGAATGCGGCAATCACTGTTCTTCATGTTTTAGTATCTCCGTTGAGAAACGGTGCTTTGGAAAAGAAGGAATGAATATAATTTTGTGGAGCAGTGGAATTGCAACACTGGATCAGACCTATGAACTGTCATCTTCCTTGATGTGTGCAAGAGCCAGCTGCTGAAGAAAAATGAATAAATCCTCTTATCCCCATTCAGCAGATGTGCAATATCTCCCCATGGATGTCTCATTGTAATCCCAAAGGATTTGGATTAAACCATTAAGTACAGGGTTCATTTTATTTTCTTTTCTAAATTCCTGGTGTTTAAGCTAGGATCTCTCTGAATATGTCTTCTTCCATATAAACCCACACTTTCCATTAGAACATCTCTATTTCTAGCTATTTCTTTTGTGAAGGCCACTAATTGATGACAGAGTGCATTATAAAATGGTAAAAAACAAGTGTTTGCAAAAATTAGAACAAAAATCATCGCTGAAATTACAAATGTTGGTCTCAGCTCCAAATTTCTTTGTATGAAGAAAAGGAACACTAGGGAGAAAGGTAGTAAATAAAATTTTACAGAAGTTCAGATCAGCAAATTCTTTTTGAAAGAAAATTATCATCTCTCAGTACTCCTGAAAAAAAAACCTCCAACAGTCAGACTGACAAAAATAAGAATCACGTAAGAAATAACAAGCCTTTGTGCTAAAAAAAGCAGACCTGCTGTCTAGAACTCAGCAGAAAATGGCTAAAATTGAAATGATTTGTAACAGTATTTAGTAAAAGCATGGCAGGACCACACTTTGGGCGTTCCAAAGCCCTCTCCCAGGGACATCACAGATTTCACACTGCTGGTTACCTGTCTGCCTGGCCAGCTGAATTCACTGCCTCCAAACCCTCATGGCAATATGGGGAGACAGCTCACCTGTGTGACTGTGAGTCTTGACTACTTCCCATAGCAAAAACTTCCTCAAAGTTCTTTCCAGAAAGGCTGATTGAAAACCTTCTTGCATCCTACCCAGCAGTTCATCAAAACTCACATCAATCTGGTCATTTGGTTTATGAAATGAAAACAAGCTTTCAACAAACTGCAACAAACTGCAAATTCTCAAATCAATTTTATTCTCAGAAAATATTAAATCGATGTATGATTCTTGGGAAAGGGTCATAGCTACTTAGGGTGCGTTGAATAATCATACCTGTGTTTCTACTGACTTCCCAACTTTTATGTGCTTTCTCCTATTCTTCCAAGAAAATTTCCCTGAAAAATTTGCTCACTCTGTGGCATGAGGCTGTCTGCACTGTGGCACTTGACAGTGGAAGATAAATTCATATGCACTGTCATTTTACTACTTATATATTATGTACAAGGGCAGAAGAGAGTCAGAGTCTCAGCCTTAAGCTGGAAGCCTCTGGCACAAGATCCAAATCTAGAAGCCCAAGTGACTATATAAAACAGGTAGTGAGCAATGTACCTCAACAAAATGAACAAAATTAATAAAAAAAATGAGGAAAAAACCCATAAAATGTCCAGAGATTTGGAAATGTCTTAGTGAGACAAGTGAGAAACACTAAATATAGGTGTGATATAAATTCATTTTCTCACTTCTTCCTTAGTCTATTTCCATCTTCTGTTATGGACTTAAACATATACATTTTAAAAGAACTGAGAGTGGATTAAAGAGATTAAAGATTCTATCTATTTCATTCCAGGGAAAAGTTCTTGATTGCTGCTCTTCTACTGGTAGTGGATAAAAGATATAGAAAAATTGTAGCTAATGGTAAGATCTGACCTAGGGCAAAAGATTTCATATTTAATTTCCTGACCTCTTTGGAAACACTATACAGGACTCAAAAAAAGAAATGAACCCCTCAGAGCAGGAAACATCACATCCAGCTCTTGCCTAACCCTTCCTGACCCCCTGCTGTGGAGGGAGGTCATACAATTGTCAATATCCATTCTACCCCCTCTGCCCCTGAATGGTCGAGGGTGCTTAGGAAAAGATGATAAAAAACAAGGGAAATACTGATGGACAGAGAAGAAGACATTATTAATCCTGATGCTTTCCTTCTGACCCTATGAGACCTCTCTTCCTATGCAGTGACCCTATCCAATAGATCTGAAATGTACAGATCTATTGGAATAACCAAGATAATTTTTTTTGCGAACATGAATATTCATGCAATCATAGATATATAATCTTCAAAGCCATCTTCAGTCTATCTATCCCTCCCAGTTCAAGGCATAGTGAATGCTATATTTAGTCTCCAGCTTCCCAGATAAAGAATTTTAGAGCAGCAGCAAAGAGCGAGAAGAAAAATGGGCTGTATTGAAATTGTACAGGGACACATTACATAGTAATTCATGAACCTGCTGCAGCTAATGCTGTTATCACAAATCTAGTGTTATTTACCATGCTAGGGTGTGCAAAGAAATGATCAATTCAGTTTTACATATGTAAATTAAACATATAAAACTGCACGTCTTTCTTTATTAGGTTGTGAAATGTTATTGACTCAATGTGACAAATAAGTTATTCATAGGTACTGGTGGCCATCCATTTATACTATTCCCTGCAGATCACAAATACCTTTATATACTAATGAATTCCCAGACTCTCTGGCAGAATCAGCCAAATTGATTTAAATATTTAAAGCATTTTCTGAATAAGGTAGTAGGTAGTCCACTCTAGATCCTATTCTATTCCCCATAAATAAAAGACTTCTCCTATTGTTTTGTTGATTTTTTTTGTTTATTCCCCTCTGGATTCAGTTTGATTGCTGTCTGGATACTTGAAGAAAAATTTGAATAATTTTAACAGATAAAGAGTCATTTGAGTTAAAAGCCACCTTGGCACCTTCCACATTCCATCTTCTTACATTAACACAGAGCTGAGATTGCTGGCTGTAAGGAAGTGTTGATGTATTTTGCCAGTCAGAAACGTGGAATTTGAGAAGTCAAAGCTGAATTCCCAGACATACCACAAATTTCACTGTGTGACCTATAAGAGCTCCCTTAATTTCTTTGCATCTCATATTAACCCCTGGGGGAAAAAAAAAAATCTGTGTTTATCTCACAGTACATTTTGATGCCTAAAATATATTACAGATGAAAAAGAAAAAAGGGCACTGACATGCAATCTCTGGGAACCTCCAGGCACCTGAGTAATGAAAGGTCAGAGAAAGGAAAGAAATGGGGGAGCTGATGTCCAGATCTGTTCCTCAATTCATGTTGTGCAGAAGGGCTGACAGAAGAGACACCATGATTACCCAGAGCTTTATGAAAGAGGTAAAAGCTACAGTCAAATAGGAGTGTTTGGGTCCATTCTTGGCTTGGCAATACGCGTTCTAGACAACAAGATGAAACACAAGTTATTCCAATATTTTTTGCTTCTGTAAAATTTGAAGACCTTTAGTTGATATACTTCCACCGATATTAGGAAAGCACTCTTGCTCTTTGTTCTAATAATTGGTGTAATCTTGTTGGCAATATAATTAAGCTACATTTTATTAGCTACATTCAATAATGCAGAATATACACTGGAATGGGAAAATGAGCACCTTGTAATCAAAGGAACAGAAACTTCATTGGATTTAATTTTTTAAATAATTAAAGATTGAGTTAGAATGCATTTTTGTAAGCTTTGAAGAAAGGAGAACATAGAATGAGTTTGTGTAGTGTCTTGAAGAGATTTAAAATAGACATTAGATGAGATAGGTGGGATCTCAAACACCCTTCTATCAGGGATAGTGAAGGCTGGGAAAGAAAAACTTACAAAACTCCATAGTTTAAGTCCTGGGAATTGCTGTCATCTGTGTCAAGAAAAAACTTGAATCCATTCCTCTGTATGCTTGTGGAAGGGTAAAATGTTCTATAAGAAAATTCAAAGCCTTTTTCAAGCAGAAGAAGGAAAACCTATTTAGACTGAATTTTGTGCTGCATTATTCTTACTTGTAAAGGCAGAAGCTGTGAATGGACTTGATCACCAACCATATGTCTAGGTGTACATGCAAGACTTGTGATAGATGGGTAAATTGTATTTTTAACAACTATTACTTTCTGGAAAGGATATGGCTTGCAAAGAAAATAAGCCTGCTAGAAAATCCAGTTTTGCCTCTCAGAAATGCCAATACAGTGGTGTGATGTATCATTTGAAGACGACAACACACAGATTTGAAATGAGGAATGAAAAATGTTTGTGTTTATTCATAATTCTTTGAAAAATAATAAGAATTTAACCAGAAGTCTTTCATATTATCTGAACTCAAAAAGGCAGTTGAACTTTTTCTGAAAGCACATTTCCTTGCATGCCTCTGTCAGTTACAAGGAACCATGAATACTTAAACCTGCTGTTGGCTACTCTTGAGACAACTCTAATTACAGCATGGCCTGTTACCTCCCAGGGATGTGACCTCTAGGAGCAGGTAAATTTATAGAGCTAAAGTTTGTCAACCCCAGACTTGATAGATTCCTGGGTTTCCTCAGGCTGGCGATTGGGAATTTCTTCTTGTCAAGAAATTTTTCGGCAAGAAGTACATTCTAAAACAATGGAAAAATTTTGTCTGATCTTTCATCTATAATGCCTTTGCTTTGTAGGGAGCCAGCTGTGCATATCATGAATGCAGCAGCATAGTTTTGATAGACTGATATCTTCTATTTTATTGAAAGGTGAGAGGTAGGCACGGGGAAGTATTTATGCCTTAGAAGTAGAGAATTTTGAGGTTGTTTCTTTTTTTTTTTTTCTTTTTTTTTTTTTTTTTTTGTTTTTACTTTTGGTTTTTTTTTTAGGGCGTTCCCACACCTATGAATAGGCTATTGACAAGTACAAATAGCCACAAAGTAACTATTTTCCAATACCCACAATCTCCACTAAGCATTATCCATATCTACAGAAATCCACAGATTTTCTTTAAGGCAGGAAAAGCCCTTCTGAGTATAATTAACCTCATCAACTGAATTTTTATCAATTTACTTCTACAGGATCTGCCCTGTGTGTATTTACTTGGCCTCTGTTCCTATATGCTCCTTGTTTTGTTTTAAAGAAATATTGTTCACCTAAACTTTGTTACAATTACAGCCCTTCAGGGGGATTAAGTCAGGAGTCTTATGCAACAAACCTATAAGAAATTGGAGGGAATATTAGCCAGTGATTAACCACACATAGGTCTCAAAAAGAGATTTCTTTCCCTTTTATCAATATCTCATGTGCAGTCTCCAGCCTCCTGAGACAAAGCTGAGTTTTTTTGCAGACTGGCAATAACATTCACTGTGGAGGTGAAGAGGAGATAAGCCCAGACTGTTATGAAACTGCTACTGGCAAAATGATGCCCCAAAGGGCTGGAATTGTCAGTTTCAGAAAACTCTAAGCTCTTTTCTTTAGAAGTACAAAAATTGCCTTTATGTCTTCCACCAAAGAAAACATTAAGTTACTGCATTTAGAAAGAGAACATTCTTTCAAAGTTGGCAAGGGAGAATGTTTTCTGTTGCTGTGTTTTTTCACTCCAGCTGTGAGGTTTGTGCCTGCAGTTTATTCAGCAAAAATACAGAGCACCTTCAAGGTTCTATTTGTGCTCCCCTAAGCCCCGGCCTTGAGATTCAAAATGACTCCATGTGTGTAGGGCAGGCTGGCTAGGGATCGAAACAACATGATCTGGTGGGTGGTGTTGGAGCAGATGATCCTTGAGGTGCCTCCCAACCCAGACCATTCTATGATACACTTTCAGTTTAGCACAGTCTCTTAACACTAATTGGATAATTCTATATAATCCCAAATACTCCGAGTGGTGCTCTAGGGAACTGTAGAAATGCCCACACACCTGAGCAGGTGTTTCCAAATAAGGAAAAGGAGGTTCAGTTTTACCCCTGACTATTATGGAAAAGCACCAGAACTTTCCATTCTTTGCTCATCAGCATTGGCCCAGCTGTCAGCCCAGAGGCACTGGCTGGGATTGGAAATGTTTCCCAAAACCTAGAGCTGTTTCCACTGGCAGCAAGCCAACTTGTTCCCCCTGAACCATTAAGTACTTAAAAGACCGCACAGAGCTGCTCAATTGCTTTTTGGACTGCCTTAGCCAGTTCAAGAGTGTTCTCTACACTGTATTCGACTTATATTTCTTTTGTTTGATACTGTTTTTTATTTTTGTCATTATTAAAACCTTTCTTTTACAAAGCATGTCCAGATAAGTTGTCTCACTATTATTAAGCCACTCTGAGAAGTTGCAGGTCAAACCTCAGACTTGATACATCTTCAGGAGACTTATTACACTCTGACCATGTGTAAGACTGTACCAGGGAACCAAGTGACTCATTTTAAAGTCTCAAAACCTCACGCTGCATCCCAGTGCTGACAAACACCATACCAGATCTGCCACTCAAACACTCCATCTGCGGGACTGAAAAATTCAACCGAGGTCTTTTCAGGCAACGATGGCTCAGGGCTGAGAAGTACACACCAATCCCACATGTTAAAGATCTAATCTAAATCTGCCCTCTTCCATCACTACAGTTCCTTGTAAAATCTCTCTCCAGCTCTCCTGGATCCCTTTCAGGTACTAGAAAGGGCTAACAATGCCCCCTTGGAGCCTTGTTTTCTCAAGGTTTAACAACCCCAGCTCTCTCAGCCTGTCTTCATACATCCATAACACGGACTGCTGCCTGTCCCACACCTTTCTTACTCAAGAACGTGGGCCAATTCATATATTTAGCTCTATTAATAAGGGCTGCATCCTAGCACATACATGCAAGTTTGGAGGAGGTCTAGAACACCAGGTTTACTCTGCTGAAGAATAGATAAGTTTCTTTGGGGATTTGGGTTTCTTTTTAGTACAGGGTCTTATTACCATGCCATTCTCATTCCTGTTCTGGCTTCCTTGTAGTGGAACTAAACAAACTAATTAAAAATGTTCAGAATTCACAATTACTCGTTTATAATTGAGAATGTTCCTTTCATTTCTTGCCATGGGCATGTGCAGAGATTACTTGCTTGTTTACAAGTGTTATGTAGCATACAATCCCTTTGTTCCAGAAGTTAAAAGCTCAGCTACAGACATTTTGCTTTGGATTAAAAATTGGCATGCATTGCTTCCTTCAGAAACATAATTCTTTGGCAAATTTTCCTTTTATACTTCAGCAAGTCTTCCTTCTTGAACATGGATTTTTACTCTCTGGTTTTTTTTCTCTGTTCAAAGCTCTTTTTACAATTTAATACAATTGGACATATACTTTCTATTTCATAACCAGGCCTCTGCTTTATTGTTGCTTAATGTATGGTCAAGGGAATATTATTCTCCTTGATTTTAGTCGTCATCAAACTGTACAACATTTTTTTCTTTTCATCTCCAAATGTATGATTGACATACATTTGGATAACCCTGCCAGCATTTAGATAGTGCTCACTCATATTTTATTCCCTCAGTTTATCTGAATAAAAAAAGTAAGAAATAATGAAACAATAATATTAATAGGAGAAAATGTGTGTGTCATTGCTGGGCTGTATTACATAAGCATCCATGAACTGGGGAGCAGAAACACATCAAGAAATCAAATAAAGCAAGTACCAGTGGGGTAAGTGATGGTTTTCCTCTTTCCCTGTCGATAAATACCTTCCTGTTCAGAGTCCAAAGACAGTTATAAGCATTCTGAGTTACCCAGAAATAGTTTGTAGAGGGTGAAGGGAGAAAATAAGCTAACCCAGACTCATCTAAAAGTTAGATTAGTACATCTGAGTTACTTAGCACATGTTCCCTTTACAACCATTGGGAAACAAACAAACAAAAAAAGGATCCTCAGAGGGAAATTCACTCAGTATGTGTAAAAGATCCACACCAGTGTGGGATAGGCCGTTTACTGGGACAACCCAATTCCTACCATGCACTCAAATATCTAACTTTTAAAACAACAGAGATGAGTCCTATCCTCGATTAAAGATTTATATCAATTTCCCTACAGGTTTTTTTTCTCTGTAATTCTGCTTCCCAAGTGATTTTACACAGCAGAATAGACAAATTGCCCTCTTAGGCCTTTGTATGCTGCTTGACTTGTCAAAAAATGCTATTTTCATTTTACACAAGGTTAGGTAATAAAATTTGACAATTTTTGCATGTACGAAATTATTCATTTAACTCTGGATTTTCCTTCTTTTCATTGCCATTTTTAATTGAATCACCTTTACCTATTATTTGCTTACTCAGCTGGTTAAGGGAATCAAAGAATAGAAATCATTGCAGAACTGGAGAGCCATTTCACAAAACACTTACATGAAGTTCAGACCAATATAATTTTCTTAGTGTCCAAACATCCAATCACTGTTTAAAGCAAATAAAAATAGAAAGACAAACAGACCTAGGCCTTCACATGTGTACATGAAATCTCACAGACCATTTAAAAAGCTTTACTTTTAATACAGAAATTACTCGGGTTTCTTATGTCACACAAAAAGTCTTTCTTAACCTATTTCTTCAGTTATCTGTTCCCATTTCTTTTACCTCTGTTGCAGGCTGTAGCTTTCTCTGCTGTAGCTTTTGCACCACATTTGTTATTTTCATATGTGCTGAGAAAAGACCAGCCCAGTAAAGTATGCTCAAGGACACAAATATATGTCTAATATATCATATAGTCCTTCCCATGTGACAGTCTCTAAACCAAATGACACAGCTGTTACACTAGGCAGGAAGCCAGGCTGAGATTTAAAGGCAAAAGGAGACTTAACACTAAATAATTATTTAAAAGCAAACCTACATCAGCTGTAGTCACCAGCAAAACCTGAAGTTCAGTGTTATTTCACTGAAGAATCATACTCCAGTTCTAGACTGTTCATGCAAGGAGAGAAATCAACTTACACTGAGTATAACTTAATTATTGGTGCTGAAATTCGATGCTACAAATGTCCAGAAGCTTTTGCTCATTAATTGTGTGAAAAATTAATGTCATGTAAACTACTTTTTAAATCTTATTTTATTATCTGTATTTCAAACTCCTGTCTGTCAGAATCAGAGAGCTGATTGAAGAGGATTTAAGCAAATAATGCAGTATGAGAAAATGTTATAAATGCATAAAACAGGCACAAGAAGAGTTAAAGATATAGATTGTCCTTAAGGACATGAGGGACCAAAGAAAATTGAAGTCACACCAGAAATCAAACTGCTCAAACTGAGAGCTCATCTCTCCCATTCTTCCTTTATGAGGATGTTGGGGTTTGAAAAACAACCAAGTGAGAGGCTCTAAGTCAGAAATAAAATTTAATGAGAAGAAAAGGAAAATAAAATAAAATAAAGTAAAATAAAATAAAATAAAATAAAAGCAACAATAAAAAAAGAAAAAAAAAACCAAAACAACTGACAGAGTCAGGATACAACCTGATTAGGGTGATGGAAGCAGTCCAGACGAGGTGGTCTTCTGAAGCAGTGATCTCATAGAAATTCTGGTAGCTGCAGTCCTCTGGGAATCCAGTGGATGAGGGGTGCTTCTACTGTCCCAAATCCCAGCTTATATCCAGGTGAGAATGCTTGGCTCTTCCCCATGGGCGGAGCATCTCACAATTGATGATGAGTCATGGAAGAGGGCCTTAATGGCCCATTAAAGAGAGATACTTCCGGAGGGAGTTATCTCTGAGTCATGCACAAGGCATTGATGGGCCATTAACTGAAGATGGTGATAGAAGACATCCTAAACTACAACCCAGGACAGAGGACAATAAGCAGAATACATCTGTGTTCTGTAAGTAAGTAAATAAATAAATAAAATAATTATAATTAATAAATAAAATAATAAATAAATAAATAAAAGCATCGATACTCATGAATAAAATTCCTATCTAAGCAAGATATGAAACATGGAGGTGTGTTCAGCCAATTCCTATCTGTCTACAGGTATTATTATCAGTATTATTGCTGTTTGAACTTCTGGTTGTCCAATAGACACAGGTCTGCTTTTCAGTGGTTACTGACCTGTCTCCTGAATCATGAGTCCTCCCTGAAACAGTGGAATATCAGCTTGCTTTAACCATGGCTGCTCCTACTTGAAAACCTAAATGAAAAATAAAGGAATTAGTCAGCAGATGAACCAGAAATGTTTGACAGCCTTTAGTTCAGAAATGTGCTCAGAAAATTACTCCAATCCTTACAAACACATATTATTCAAATCCAAAATCTGATAAGAATTGTTAGTGTCAAGAAAAGGGCATTCAATTAATATCCATTCTACCCATTACCATTTTTTGCCTTGTTTTAATGTTTAATTGCAAAATGCCAGTATTTGAGATTCAGTGCTGATATTTTTGGCATATTATTGGAATGGGAGACTATGTTTATTTATAAGATGTTTTGAAAGCCATGACCTAGTATTTCTACTCAGAATGGCCTCTAGGACTCTGATTAGATCTGTGTGGAACTTGAGTGAGTGTATAAAGTTATTTTTCCTGAATTAGGATTAAAATAAGCTGTTATTTTCTGTTTGAGAAAGCTTCTACTAACTGGCAGTAATAGCTTAAAAGAGATAAAAACAAGCTGTCATTCTCAAAAAAATCTTGGTTTGAAAGGAGGTTAATCTTGGTAAATCCTAGATTGACAGAGATCTTGTAGAGATACCCAGAGCTGAATATCCATCCAGATAAATAGAAATAGCGGTTTCAAATCTCTCAGAATTAGCACCAAATTTTTTAAAGTATTAATTCAAAATCCTTCATTTCTTTATTAATTTATTTAGCCTGCTTTCTGGAGAGGAACTATGCATATTTACATCCTGAAACCAGACAGTGAGATACAAGCCTATTCAATATAAATGGTTTATAAAGCAATAATTGAACTGTATTTTTGACACAATTAAAACATGCTACCTCTCTGCAAGCAGGACCTATTTCAAAAGTTTTCCAGCTTGTACAATGAAGTCTGCAGGAACTGTCATTTTTCCAGCCAGGTCTTTCATCCTCCGTATTTTCTCCTACAACAGTTTCACTGGGAAGCATCAAACCTAGATAGATATGTGTTTTAATCTCAGTGACAGTTATTTTTCAAGTAAGCTGTGAGAGGAGTTAAATTCTTCTGGACCACTGATTTAACATGGCCTTCTTGTCCTGGAAAAGATTTTCAGGCACAGCAAAGAGGACAGTTATGCCAAAGTGTCCTTGCTACCTCAGTGTGTGCTGGGTGGCACAGAGACATCGTAGAGCAGAGGCAACACAGGTAATTTAACAATTTAGGGGGAAAAGGCCAAATGAGAGAAGAAATCAGAATGAAAATAATTATGTCAAGGAAATCAAACCATTTCAGTGTCAGGTAGGGTTTTTTCTTGAGTGAATTTTAAACCTTCTAGATTGGCAAATTGTGAAGTTGGGATTGGATGCAAAGATTAGAAGGGAAACTAAACAAATCTAATAGGGCTGCCAGGACTGTTAATGCCTAGGCTCTCACTCCAAACAGCTCTGCATCATTTGGCAACAATTGACTCCATTTGTGGAATGGAACCGAGAAAAAAAATGAACATGAAAGGACTGAGCCATTCAATAGTTACCAGCTGAGATTCAATTTAGGGAACAGCTGAAAGAAGTGAGAGAAGGTCACACCAAATTAGAGGCCAAAATTCAGTGATCTTCTCACCACCTCTGATGTTCTTTGCTGGAACAAATTCCCTTTGTCTTTATGTGGAGGAGAAGCAAATACAGTCATTTCAGTGGTATCTGGGATTTCTTTCTTGGAACACCAGTTCCTGGTGCTGGTGTCAAGAAACATAGGTAGTGATAAAAGCAGTTTGGCTACAAGTTAGAAAACAGTTATACTGCTTCCAAGGAGAATGGAAAGCCACAGATCTGAATCATCTATATTAATAGGCACTTTGGAGCAAAGTTGAAAAAGAGGTTAGCCAAAACCTTTGCTGTTAGAAAACATGGAGATTATGGTTGTATATAGCCAGCTGTGGTGTGTCTTCAAGCCTTCAACAGGGAGCCTGAAGCCAAGGGTTGATTTGCTGCAAATTTAAATACTAAGAAAGCAGATTTAAGATGAATGTAGCATTTTGTAGCATTTCTGCTTACATTAGAAAAAAAAAAAAAAAAAAAAAAAGCGATTAAGCTTCTTTAACTCACTAAGAAGTAACAGAACATTTATTCTGAGAAGGGCAGGGGGCTGGAATAGAGGGAAAGAACAGAAAGGAGAGCTGATGGGAAACATTTGTTGTATGCAAAAATTCACTGCAGTACAGGAGGCACTAAACTGTGTCATTATAGTGCATTACATGCAAAACGTGCCATGTCTACTAAATCAATGTTTCTCTGTGCCTGGTAAATACCATAACCAACCCTAGTGTTAAGAAATTTTGTAATTTGAACTTGTTCAAATGGACCATTCCTCCTTAGGCTGCTTAAGGAAACTACTTGGAGCACCTTGCCAAAGCTAAATCCTGGGTCAAACTTATATTGTTGTTGCAGCTGAATCAGTCTTTTTAATTCCCTTCTCTACCCCCTGAACTCAGTCTGGTGCCCTGTACTTTAAATTGGAATCTGGAATCTTTCCAAAAACTAAGAGAAAGTTGGCTGAGACAACATTGTGAGCACTTGTTTACTTCTCTAAACAATTTCCCAGCTTCCTCCAAACAGGAGGACTCTTACTAGGAATGGATTCAAGAGCTGAGCACATTTAGACTAGTGAAAGGCAGTGAAGAGGGTATTAAATCACAGTTTACAAGTACTTATGAGGGATTTAAAGCATCCAAGGATTCACTAGGCATTGCATTTTTTCTATTGCAAAACACACTGAGAATTTAATTTGTCAATTTACCTTCAGTCTGCTTTCAAAATACGGGAATTACTACTTCCTGAAATCCAGGATTAATGTCTACCCAAGCAGTCAGAAAGGGCAGGCCAGGGAAAGCTGCAGGACTCATCACTATAATTTTAAAAGCTTTTCAGGGGTCCATGAAATAAATATATATTTGGATAGATAAAATAGATAGCAGGAGATACAGCAGAATACTTTTCTTTTTTTTTTTTCTTTTTTTTTTTTCTTTTTTTTTTTTTTTTTCCAGTGGAGCTTTTTAGAATTTAACATATCTAATCAAGCTATTGAAACAGAAAGAAAATTACTTACCCCAAACGGGTTTACTTTCAGTTCCAGGCCATTGACACAAGAGAAGCAGAATTTGGTGCATGGTGTTAATGAATTTGGAAAGCATCCTCTGTGTCTCTTTGACACTTAAAGCCTGTTTTCACACACCTCAAATAAGCAAACAAACAAATGAATAACTGTGCAGAAAGCTATTCCTTTAAAGAAATGGGGCAGCATTTCAGGAAATCTGTGATGCTGCTGTCTAAATCAAGCGGCGAAATAGCTGAAACCTGCAATTATGCTTGTGGTCCTAAGGTGTTACATAAAACACCTGCTCAAAACTCCAAAGCAGTGTGCAGAGTGCTGTGTCCCTCCAGCCCCCCACCTTCTCTCATCCTTTGCAACCTCTGCTGCAGGGTGGATTTACAGCAATTGCCACAAAGAGTTCTCTCCCACAAATTTGTCTGATTTTGAACCAGTTTAGTTTCTGACCATCTGAAAACCCCATTGAATTCCACTGTCTAATCATTTACTGGGTGAAAAAACGGAATATTTCTACCAGTTTCAGAGCAGCTTACTTGGGTTTTTCTTTTCTGTTTTCAAAAGTAAATAATACAAGAATTTTCTCCTGACCATTCTTCATTCTCTTTCTCTATACATCTCATGATTTTCTTGGTCTCTGTCATATTCTCCTTCACTTTTCTCATCTTAAAAGCCTCAAAGTTCTTGCTTAAATTTGCAAAATTGCTTAAAATAGTTCATAGAGAAGTTTTTAATGACTTTCCTCTTACCTGTCTATTTTTTGATACTATCACCTTTTCCAAGTTGAGAAAAGAATTTCTAAACAGGCACAAACTTAAGTATTTCTCTTAAATTTTTTCTCTTTATGTTTTTTGTGTTTTATCTTCTATCATTTTTGACAGCAGTGTTCTATTTGCCTTCATGAAAGCTCTTTACTACTGAGCAGGATATCTGAAAGACCAAAACCAGTGAGTCTTTGATCCTTTTCAGACTGGCAAAAGTTAATTTTGCAGTTGCCTCTGTTTATGTACAGTGAAAATTTTTGTCCTGTGTTTACCCCTTTGCATTTAACAAGAACTGTCTTCCATCAGCAATTGTAGCTCTTTATCACCCAGCATCAGGAAAACCTGCTGCAATTTCTTGCATGCCTTTCAGTTTAAAATGTCCTGAATCATTTTCTGTCATCTGCAAATTTTGTCACTTCTCTACTTGTTCCCTTTTTTGGATCACTCATGAATATTTCAAACTACACGAGTCTTGCACAGATTCCTTTAGTGACAACTGTGAAAACTGAGCTTTTTTTCTCTAATCTTGAAAGAGTTGTAATTCTATCTCTTATTCCTTATGCTTTTTTTTAAATGCCCTCAAGTAAGTACTTGGTTTTTTTAATTCCAGCTGTGCTTTAACCACAAAAGATTTTGAATTTTGTTTGATTGTTTGGTTGTGGAAGAGTTTGGGTTGGTTGGGGGTTTTTGGCTATTGATGTATTAGACAAGACCTCTGGGGTGTGAGAAATAACTTTTGTCTACAAGATTTTTTAAAACTCTTTTCCACTGTGTCTTAGTTAAACACATGACTTTTAGTTCTGTTCTTTTAAATGTATGTTAACAATGTACCCAATTGGGAATTTAGCCTATTAGTCTAATATAAAAGTCAAGCCTACATTTCCATGGCCTTGCTAATATTTTTGAGTGTTACTTTTCTCTGATATATCATTTCTTAATATTTAGACACATAATGGAAGATATGGTCTTTACCCTAAAGGTTGCCCCATATAACATGGTTTAATTGGTTGTACAGGCAAAAATCCCACTTTTTTTCTTCCTATTTCCCAGGATTTCCTGAACAACTTTCTTTTGCTTCTTTCCTTACTGTTGTCACACATTTGCTCTATGAAATTGTAATTATCTTCCTATTCCATGGCTCAGAATCCCTTCTCCACCTATCATGTTCTCCCTGTCTTGGTTTAGAAAGACAGGTGTCTGCTAAGGAAGGCAGGAGCCTCCCTTGGAATGGAGAATGTAAACCCCCTCCCTCCAAATTATTATAATTTTAAAATTAAGGGGCTTCCCAGCAGAGATATGGAGACAGGAATAACAGGTCTTTACCAGGAAAATTAAAATTAAAATGTAGTAGTACAAAAAACCCCAATAAACCACTGACAGAATCAGAGTACAACCTGACACCCTGTTGGTCAAGTCCTCTTGGAGTGACAGATGTGGTTCTGTTGGAGCAGAGATGATCCTGTAGAAGGGTCCAGTGGTGGTGGGATGGGTCTGGTCTTCCTCTGGGAATCCAGTGCAAACAGGCTGTGCTGGTGTTCTGAATCTCAGGTTTTATCCAGGTAGGAATTCTGGGCTCTCCTCCTGGGTGGAGCATCTCCCAATGGGATGATGTAATTGTATCAGTCATGCAATGAGCCTCGATGGCCCATTAACACCAGATATTCCCTGGAGGGAGGATGGGTGGTGGAAGAGATAAGAACACTGCCCCACCTGGTTTGAACAGCTGGTAACAGAATACATACCTCTGGTTACATCTTGCATTGCAACCTAAGACATGCTCCTTGCTGGCCCATGGTCTGGTGCTACATCTGTAACCACTGGCTCTGAATAAGAAACCTGTGCAAGTGTCTTCCTCCCTCAAAGAGATGAGCTAATTATGATAGTCTTATCATTAAATGGCAGGACCAGCAGCCAGAGAAGCCTTGGAACCTTCTGCTTTCCCTCTATTACAAAATAGAGCAAATTGAACACATCATGCATTTAGTTAGTGATTTCATACCCACAATGAACTAAACTCATTAAAATTTGAATGGGCCTAGCTTCTATTTTGCTTTTCATAGTTTCCTGTTTTCTTTCTCATTATGCAAGATGTACATTTCCAAAACTCTGCCATGTTCAGTTGTGGAGTCTAAGGATCTTTGAAAAAAAATTGCTTGGGAAACACTTGTTTATTTCCTTCCAAATAATCATAAAATCATAGAATAATAGAATAGTTTGGGTTGGAAGAGACCTTAAAGATCATCTGATTCCAACCATCCTGTCGTGGGACGGGACTAGACCAGATTGCTCAAGGTTTTTTATTTCTGTGTGTTTCCTCCTGGTTTACATGGATGGATTTCCCTTCCAGCAGGGCATTCACATTTCCTCGTCTCTTCTTTAAAGTTCATAACTACACTTAAATAATCTCCTTATATAACTTTTTCACAGGTCATAGTGATAACATAACATTTACTTAATCACTGTTGCTATCAGTAATGTTAAAAAGTGAAATTATCATTACTTCATATAAACATTGTAAGAACAAGACAGAAGTAGCAGACAAAAAAGAACCAATGATATCATCTCATTTAACTTCCTGGGGCATGCATTTCTGAAGGAAAGGAGCTACTTTCATCAGAAGGAGCAGAACCTAAACTGCTGGAATTTGAAAATCACTGTGTTACTCTTACCACCAATGAGTGTCATACCATTGCACAAGGTGAAGCAAAGGCACAGCTGCAGCCTGGTTGCAACATGAAATAATCCCACTGCTAAGTGGAAAGGCTGATGCTTGAGTTCTGTCTCCTCTTCTTTTTGCCAAACTGATTAATCTTTCCCTCTCTATCTCCCTGTCCATCTTTATAATGCTTTTCAGTACTCAATTATCTGCAAAAGTTCTATCCTTCTTTCAAGCTTGATGAAATTGGTCAACAGATCAGGTGCCAGTACCCAAGGACAGCCTGGCAAATGAACAGCCAACACAATCATGTCAGCAAAAACTTCTTCAAGCGAGCAAAGCCACGAGCAGTAAAAAGCTGCTAGCAGCAGATTAATGGAAATAAATTTAGTCACCAAAATGGGAGGCCATGACAAGTCTTCTTGCTGAAGCTGCTCCAGTTTTAATGAAAGAATTAAAGATTCATCAGGCTACAGGGAAGGAGCGAAAAGAATCATGACTCTGTCTAGTGGTTAGGGCACATGCCTGGCTGACGAAGGATGTGAGTTGTAATTGCTCGGAAAGCATCAGTGCTCAGAAGATAAGTGATGGGAGTTGCTCTCACCATATACTTTTCATACCTGGCTGGCTGCAGCATCCATCTGTGATGTCTGGTTTGTCCCTAAAGGTGAGAAGAAAACTAGATTTTTTTTTTTTTAAATCTTTACTCACATTTTCCTCATGTAACTGTTGCTGATGAAGCAGAGCCCTGGCTGTGACCAAAGTTCTGTGTGTTGGGCATCCTTCCTGGCTACCTCCTGGATCCTCAGTCTCTGCAGGGGAGGTAAAATAAGGGACAGGGACCTGGGACTGTAGGCAGGACTTCAGCAAGATTCAAAAACCCTGCAAGAATGAGGAATTTCCTGGCTTTCTCAGGAGGAAATAAACACACTGCAACAAAACTCTTTGTTAATTGTCAGCCATTGGGTGGAAAAATTAATTGCTCTTATCTATAGCTGGAATGAACCAAGTTAAAAGACTTTACTCTTTTGTGAATAATAGAAGGGTTGGGTTGGAAGGAAAGGATCTTGAAGATCACCCAGCTCCCTGTGGAAGAGACATTTTCCATTAGGCCAGGGTGCTCCAAGACCCATCCAGCCTGGCCTTGGACACTTCCAGAGATCCAGGGGCAGCCACAGCTTCTCTGGGCACCCTGTGCCAGGGCCTCACCACCTTCACAGGGAAGGACTGTTGTAGCAATCAAGTAATAACTTTACAAGTATGAATTTCTAATGATGTGTAGACTAGTAATGATTATTTTATTACTGATTTGGATTTATCAATCATTTGCAAGCCAGAAATGACAATTTATTGCTTCTTAGAAAATGAAAAAAAAAAACTACTTTGTGTCAATTTTGCCACCATTTTCATTTTAATTACAGGTGATGCTTGTGTAGTATATTGAAGTAACATTTTTGGGTATGGAGATAGAGCTGAAAATGGCATGTGTATTTGGGTAAAACAGAGTGAGACTTAATGTCTATATAATATCTAATCTAGGAATATATCTTCCAGTGGTAACTCAAAAATCATTATAGTCTGTTAGCATAGAATTAATCACATACTGTTGGCGTGGCAGTGAGAGACACTTGGAGAACTCACATGCATTTACCCTATTAGTTACACAAAGATTTAACACCACATGGATTTGTACCATCACACATTACAAATTCATCATTTTTAATTGATTTATATTGTTGAGCACTTCTGAGGAATCCTCATTTTCTTCACACACCGTGCACAGGGCTAAAATCAGCTTGCAGCAGGTTAGCAAAGAATGCAAAGAGTGACTCAGAAAATGCCATGAACCACCCTGGGCCTGCCTCTACCTTCTTGTGCACAAAGATAGCAGGGGACCAAATTCAGAGAGACAACGTATTTAAAATTTGGTTTAACTTCACTTTACCCTTTTTAGTCCTTCTGGAATTTGTGTGGGGATCTTGTACTTTGTGCAGATGGTTTGGGCAGAGTCATATATCAGTCATCTGACAAGAACCAGACCTTGCTCTTTTAGTTGCTTTCACATCAGTGCGTGTCACACTCTGGGTCTCAGGGGTATACTGAGGGGAAGGCCAGGAAAATTCCAGGGAGCCAGAGAGATTAAAATGTGTTTAAAAGAAGGCTTATGAAATAATCAAGTGAGCACAGTATGGTGATTAAAAAAATAATTAAAAGAGAAATAAAAAAGAAGGGAAGGGAAGGGAAGGGAAGGGAAGGGAAGGGAAGGGAAGGGAAGGGAAGGGAAGGGAAGGGAAGGGAAGGGAAGGGAAGGGAAGGGAAGGGAAGGGAAGGGAAGGGAAGGGAAGGGAAGGGAAGGGAAGGGAAGGGAAGGGAAGGGAAGGGAAGGGAAGGGAAGGGAAAAGAATTAAAAAAAAAAAGAAAGAAAAAAAGAAAAAAGAAAAAAGAAAAAAAAAAGAAAGAGAAAAGAAGAAAAGGAAAGAGAAAAGCAATTCTGACTTCAGCACATGCCAACTCAGGTGGCACATCAAAGTGGACATTTGGCAGGAGATGAATGTTAGATGAGGCAAATCCCTCAGAAGTTTTGCTTGAGCATCTGCCTGTGTGATAAACTTTCAGCAGAGAGAGGAGTATGACCCTCTGGTCCCTTTTAATCAAGGGCAGCAGCTTTGCAAGGGGATGGCATTTCTCAGGAAAGCAATGTCAGCTCATGAGTCTGTTCCAGCACCCTGTGCCTGTCAGCTGCTGGAACAGAGCAGCCCAGCTTTGATCTGCAAGAAGCTGGCTGGGAACACTGGCTGCTCATCTCATTTTAATTTTGCAAAATCACAGCAGGTAGCTCCAATTTCACACCCTGCTTCCCTCACAGCGTCTCCTCTCAGTGAAGGTCACAGCCTGCTCTGGGTGCATAGGCTGGATTTCTCCTCCAGTCTTGCCATCAGCAGCAAAAGCAGGACGAAACAAGTGCTTTCTGTAAAATGTTTGTCTGTCCTGTGCTCAGGTGTGTGACTGGGGCCTGCAAGATGCCCAGGCTAGCTTTAAATTAGTTGGCTTAAATACCCAAAATATTACAGAGAGTGGATTGTGCAGCAGAGGTTAAAAACTGCATTCAGGTGCTAACTTGTGCTGAGCTTCTGTAGCTCCTCAACTATCTCTAGCAAAGTTTATCCAGCAGGGGTTTCTAAATGGATTCCCATGGAGGTACCAAAATCAGAGGCCCGTTATTTGTGCCAAGTCCAACTCTACACAATGTTTGCTTGCCACAAATCCCCTGAAACTTCCCTGCCATAACCTTTCTCTATTTTTTTCCCTCTCTACCCCACCCTGTGGTGGTAAGGCTTTATCACCAATACAAGTAAGGAAGTCACATCTTGAGATATCACCTTGGGATGGGACAAACAACTTTCCAGACCTTATGGAGTCTATTGATCAGAGATAAGAGGCAATAGCTGGAATATAGTTACCTACCATCATTTTAGGCTGTGTGGAGCATCCTGACTGCTGCTTCAGCTGCTGCTCAGCCATGGCAATGGGCCAAGGTGCGCTTTAAACTCCAATTACTTTAAATATTACAATTTAACCAAGGCTAGCTAGCACAACAGTTTTCTTAAAGGCAGTCACTGATAGAATTCCCTGCCTAACTCTCAAGGTCTCTAGCAGGAAGACAAGCCAGTAAATTCTGAGGCAATAATTGAAAACAACCACCATAACAGCCAATTCAATTATATTTGCTCAAAGGATGAAAGGTTCAATTCATTGGATCAGTGGGTGAATTTTTCCATGTACCTTTTGTGTTTTTAAGGGGCATGTAAAAGCAATATTTGCTGGTAATATTTTACCAACACACCAGAGTGGGGAGATGAGCAATCAGAGCTGCCCCAAACATCAATTTTCTATGGCTGGCAGAATAGTCAGCTCAGGAAAGGAAACTTTTAGCATAAGCATGTTTTTTTAGGGGGAAGGTGGACACATTCTCAGTGCGATGAGAGAAGTATAAGTCAGTTTAGAACACGCAGGGTCATGAACTGTAAGTGAGGGGTTATTTAATCTAAAAGAGGGTAAAGTGAGGGAAATTACTATAATTGCTGTGAACACCAGAACACTTTTCCCCATAAAAGCAATACTTATAAATTTACTTTCTGTGCACTGAATTTGCAGTCTCAAATAAGGAGTCTCCCAGAAAATCCTAGAGCAATGTAGAGTAAGACTTGATCTTAGAATTCAGAGATGAGATGCACTCAAACATCTACAAGAGGAGATGGTTATCATCTCCGTATTATTCACACTAACATCACCCGTGGGTAGAACAATGCATCTTTCAATGTTAAAAAAAGATCACAATGAGCTCTGAAGAGATCTCCCTGACGTGTTCATTTCAGAAATATTTCAATAATATTGTGGTGGCTGAAGCATGTGGCCCACAAGGTGAAACTGAGGAAACTGGATTTGTTAAGCCTGAAGAAGGGGAACATGTGGGGGATCTGACAGAGGTTGAGTCAGTGAAGAGACACACATCAGACCCATCAGCAGTGTCTGCTGGTAGGCTAGACACAAGGAATAGATCTTTTTGCTGTGTGAACCGTCGTGTCCAGGTCCAGGTTGTCCAAGGAGCTTTTGCAACCTCCACTCTCAATCCTGACTAAAAGAAGACCTAAGAAACTTGGCCTGACCTCAGAGCTGAGCTGACTTTGTGCAGAATGCTGGATTAGACAGCTCTTGAGGTCCTCTCCATCATGAATTATTCCATGGGTCTACAATTCTTTGTCAAAAATCAAAATTTATGTTGGTTGTGTTCCTCCTTCAGGTAGATTGCTCACCAAATTTCCAGAACAGGCTCCCAGATTTGAAAAATGGCTTGTAAAGCCAATCTGAGAATAAAAAGCAAACAGAGGAAACATCACAGAGAAAGAATGTGCTCAGACTCAAGAGGAGACATTTTGGGATGATCAAAACCTTCGCACCAAACCTAACAGAATAATGGTGTTCTTTAGTGTTTAAAAATAAATGTAATGTGATGCCATTGATATATTTTTTTTTAATTATTGCACAGCAATAGATTTTTAAGTCATGTACAACACAAAAAGAGTGAAAATCATAAAAAGGGATCAACTCCTGAATTTCCTAAATAATACCTTTGGTAATATTATTATCTTTTTAATTTTTACAATAAATTTTAGATGATTTAGCATTTCAAATATGTCTAAGGAGTACATATGGGAGAGAGAAATTTTTCTCAGTTAAAAAATGTGTTCAGAAACTATGTCTGCCTTAAATTGATGCATCACACTATGGGATGCAAGCTGTTTATTACTAATTGCTTCTTTTCCAAAAGAATTCATCATTCTATGTATCAAATAAAAAAAAATGATACAGAACTTGCACTGACATTGTCATTAAAAATAGAATTACCAATGAAATATTGAAGAAAATTTTGTTTCACTTAAAGAAATCCTTAGATCCAGTATATTTTCAAATCTTTCATCATAAGATAGTAGTCATAATTGTTTCCACCTAGTATACATCCAAATTTGGGTGCTTTTGTTGGTTGTTTTATATTCCATTCACCAATATTTGGTATAATTTACAAAACACACTTGAAATCTCTGGTAAAATTAAATGCATCACACAAGAAAGTGTTCTTATGCTTAAGTAAAAGTCAGTCACCAATTTTCAGTCTGATGACATCAAAACCTTTATGTTTTATAAGAAAGCACTGAGGTCCTAATAACTGGTTAATTTTTTTTTTAATAAAGTTTAATGATATGTACATCCTTGGGAAAATTTATGACATTTCCTCCTCCTCTCTTTATGTTTTCCTGCATATACTTTATTATTGAAAACATTTTAGGTTTTTATTTTAATTGTTTTATCAGGAAGAGTTCTGGATATCCATGGCTCTAGAAGATATGTCTGTCTTTAATTCAATGTCTACATTCATTCAAAATTGATGAAAATATGTCACTTTAAACATAAAATCATTCCAACACCTTCTGCTTTTGTAGTGAGCTTAGCAGCTTCTGTGCTAAGTGAAGAACAAAAGACAATCCTGCCTTGAATGAGTAAAATAGAAGATCTTACAACCATCTCAAATACAGCTGACATTTCACAATAATTAACAGACTCTTCATGGAAAAGATAATTACCTTCTGAAAAAACAATTTGAGGATTTCTGCCAATAAAAACCAAAGGAGAGAGAATACATTCCAAAAGAGCCCTTAAAATATCCTCTCTTGGAAAAATTAAAATCAGGTGGACTCAAGTGAAAAAAGATCCCTTTTATCCTGATTGTGTAGAGGGGATTGACTATATTTAGACATTTCTCTTGGAAAATCTAGAACATCCATAATGTGTTGATAGTGCATCCTAAAGCAGTTTTTCAGTGCAGTTTTCATTTTTTAGGAACTGAGGCTATGGCATAAATTTGAACATTATAAAGCAGGCTCAGTTTCAGATTTAGAAGGTTTTTTCAGCTCAAGCTTGTAATCAGTGTGATACAGTTTCTTGTGTTCTTGGTAGCTTTGGGTCAGGCATTTGTTTTTTTGTTTATAGAAATTCTGACCTGGTTTGAGATTACTGAATGCAATACTCCTCTTAAATTCTCACACTAAATTGATAGACACATATCTGACAGGATTTTGCAAAAATTAGTTCATTAATCTAGGAAAAATACTAATTGATTAGGCAAATTGTATATCAAAAAAAGTTCACTTTTTTGTTGGTTTTGCTGTTTGTTTTTCTTGCAGGACAACCTGGAGTAGGATTCAGCTGCTCTCTACAAATGCAGAGCAAGACTGGACACTGAACAATTCTTGGGAAGAGGCATCAAGCAGAAATAATTTACATAGCCGGCAGGGTTCTTAGGGTGCAATTAATCATGCTGGATTTATTTTTTTTAAGGGAAAAAAAAAGAAGAAATTATTCTTTGAGATTAGCATAGAATTGTTAATAATGGTAAATGACCAATATCTTGATTTTATGTCTCAATGAGGCTCATGCATGCAAAAAATTTTACGCATATTAAGCAGTATATAAAAAGGAGAAAACAGTAAAAATCAAGTCTAGAAATTAGCTAAAAGTACTAGTTGTATTTACAGCATGGAAATCAGTTACAGGTTGCTCTTCACCTTTATTAACTTTGGGGAAGAAAGTTCAGTGCACACATTCCATTAAATATCTACATCAGGAGCACAGTTATATGCACCTTCCTTAGGGAAAGGCAAGGGTAAACATGTCAATATAAACATTTTTCTTGGGGTCTAAAACCCAACACTCTGACTTTCCATTAATCTCTGGTGACAACAATATTAAAAACTGCTTGACCTGACTAGTTCTCTGTTCTCTAAGGAGGTGATTGGTAGATCACTGTTACCATAATGCTAAATTTATGAGCATTTTCAGTCTTAGGACCCTCATTTAAATACTTTAAAAAAAAAAAAAAAAAGGTCACCTTTGCATCTGTTGGTGGCCTATTCCTTGATGTCACAAAACTGTGCACTTTGTATGCAGTGTGAAGATGTATCGTGCTTGTTAAGGGTTGCAAAGATCAACCTTCAGATGAGATCCCAAACAGGAGCTGTCATGGTCCTTCATTCTGCAATTTATAACTGTCTTACACGTTCTTAATGTAGGGATGGAATCAGTGGAAAATAGGCACTTATGAAAACATTTAAACAATTAGATTTCATCAGAAGCATTCCTTGGTATCAGGAACCAATTTTAAAAAGTGTTCACTGCCTCTGCAGCCAACTTCTTTCCCCTTCAAAACAGGGTGGCTGCACTCAGACAGACTATTGAGAGTGAATCCTGGAATTTCCTACATGCTGAACTCCAGTGGGAATTATTCCTGAAAATTTTCAGTGTAAAATGATTGGCTCGATCCCAGGGAAGAAGCTGGCAATGTCAGGGAGGACTGTCAGCAGGTGTGTTTGAGTTTACCACAAGGGATCTGGGATCACGGTGAGCAGACAGTGGCTGTAAAGCCGGTCTGAGACAGATCTCCTGGGTGTTCCCGTCTGCCTTTTCTATCAAGGCTGAAAACTCCCAGAGGTGGGCTGGATGAAACACTTATTCATGTGCTCTGTAAGCATCTATTCAATGATCATTGCTCTTGGTCTCTGATCTCAGCTAATTCTCTTTGTCTGCGGCTGAATACTGTGTCATTCACACAAAGCTACACCTGAAACACTCAGTACAGTGAAGGTTTCATAATACACTGAACTCTGAATATTCAGTATATTTTCCATCTGTGTGATAGTTACATCTAGACATATCTTTTTTATTTTAGTTTTATTTTTGCCTTAAGACACTTGTTAAATTTTTACTTAAATGCAAGTATGTTTTTTAGATGACATAATATAGGGTTTTTTAAAATTATATAGAAACAATTTTAAGGTTAAAACACAGGTTTTCATTTATATACACATATTACTCTTTTGTCTACTGTCAGTTCTTAGGGGATTGACAAATTTAAATTCAGCATGCCATGGTCTGGTTTCTTAATCCTACCATAAAGGCTTCTTTCACATAAAAATGAGGAGTAAAATTCTGCTGTCAGATATGCTGATGGAAGCTTGTTGACATCAGTGGGATGGCACCAGGAGGGCCTGGCACTACTTTTGTTCCCTGAATTCCACAGCCCCTAGGAGTGTGTAGCTCTTTTCAAGATGAGGATGGTTTTCTCTGTCATATTCAATAATTCAGATGATTTGAACTTAACTGAACAGCATGTAGGGAATTTACTGTAGATGCTTAGACTACTGGAAAGAACCCTCTGGCACAAAAGTTTCTTTTGCTGTATATTTTATTAGCAGTCTGTAGGTTGGAGGACAATTTTTTTGGTGTTTTCCTTTGTCATCTTCTCATGGACCCAAAGATGTATTTTTTCATTGGGTCACAGGGGTAATGACTTTTTGTTGAATTTGTAATTCTATTGCATGACAATGAAAACTTCCAGTCAGGACAAAAAGCTGGACAAAGAACTAAACAAGTCCCTGTATTTTGGCACTGGAAAGTTCCTAGACAGTATTCCCCCCGTTTTTATAATAGCAGTACAGATAAAATTACCCCTAGTGAGTTTGTATATATATTTGCAAAGAGTTGTGTGGACTGGTGCAACATTTCCTCAACTGTTTTCCCTCAATGTGTCTCTTGCTTGAGCTCATTTGTGTCAACTTCCAATAACTTTGCACAAGTGCCGTAACATTCCTGCCTTTCTAGACTGCTCTGTGACCTGATAAACAGAGATCCACCAGAAATTAGAAGTTGGAGTGCTGTGTAAGAATAGAGCAGTAGAGAAAGCTTTGATAATTGGAAATAATACTTAACATTTATCTTCTTCCAACTACTTCTTTAATTCCAAGGCCTGCAATCCAATTTCCAGTCTGACAAAGGGCATACTGGGGGTTTTTAGCACAGAGGCTGGGCAACAATTACTCAGTCAGACTTTTATTACTCAACTTGTGACAGCCTGGAAGAGCCCCATTTGCCAGTCGGACTCCTGCTGTGCTGGGAAACTTTTTCCCATACAACAAACTGAATAACAAACTGAAGTTGTTGGGTAAACTGGGACGAGTGAGCTACTAACCCAGTTGCATGTGAAATTGCTCTTCCCAGAATCAATTCCACCTATCAAGGCTGAACATTTTAAGAGACTGCAATTCCTACTTTAAGAAAGTTTCTTTATGACTGAACCCTAAGAATTTGCCTGCCTGAGCTTCAAGATGATAATGAAAATGCCATTTAAAATCTGACAGATTTAGCATAATGAGACCTTAATTTAATATGCAGATGTCTAAATACATGTAAGCTGAGAAACTCTTTGTCCCAAAGTATTTGGATGCTGAGTGATTGTATTAAAGAAAAAGAATTAAAAAGTCATGGCAGAAAAATCTATCAGAGGATGTCTTTGCCACACAGGCTGCTGGAAATTGGTGTCTTTTGGGAAATATCTCTGCAGAATTACTCTGAACTTACAGAGAACTTTTTACAAGTTCTTACACTTGTCTTCAGGTATCTGTTACTGGCCATTTTATGAAATTGCATTAAATGGACCAACGCCATGTCACAGAATCACAGAATCATTTTGGTTGGGAAAGAACTCCAAGATCATCGAGTCCAACCTTTCACCAAATACCCCAGCTAAACCATGGCACTGAATGCCACATCCAGTCATTTCTTAAACACCTCCAAGGGCTGGTGGCTCTTCCACCTCTCTGGGAAGCCCATTCTAATGCTTAGCAACCCTCTCCATGAGGAAATTCTTCCTGATGTTCAGCCTGAACACCCCCCGGTAGAAGAATATAGAAGATGTCAGACTCATCCAAAAATGAGTTCTGAACTGTACCCAGTGAACAGCTCTCCAAGGCTTGAGAGCACCATTGCTCCCTTTATGCTGCACTAATATTTGATCAAACAAGCTCCCAAGGGCGAAGCGGAGGTCCTTCCACCTATTGTTATAAATGATGATGTAATCTGTGCAAGGTTCAGGATTGTATCAGTTCTGGGCACTTAAGTTAGTTGTGCTACATTAAACCATCACCTATTTAGAAATTAAATAAACAGAATAAGCTTGTGTGCACTGTGCACAACTCCCACACTCCTCTAATTTTTTAATCTTAAATCTACAGAACAGACTTTTTTCTTTCATTTTAAAGAAACTGCCACCATATCTATTACAGTTATGGATGACTTCTCTTTAAAAACAAATTGAATTCAAGAGTTCAAGCTAGAAAATTGCATTTTGGCTGAATGGGAGAGTCTTGTTCTTTAGAGGCAGAACATTAAGACAGCAATGGCTTGGGGATGTATCTGTAAAAGACATATTGATTTTTAATAAATATAATGTACCAGTCACTTTGTAATAGCAAAGACACATGGAGCACAGTGCAGGCCTTCTGCTCTTTCTAAATGCATTCATATATATGTACTGACATATATGTGTTTATAAACCAGTAAGAGTACCTTGCACAAAGCAAAAAGGGCATGAGAAATATATACACACATTGACACATATAATAAAAAATATACTTATATGTGAAAGGTCCTCTTGCTGTTTCTTTTCCATCCCTGTCCTTTAGAACTACTTTCAAACACCATATTCTTTTCTTTCTGAGAGGGAGATGCTTTCAGAAGTGTTTAGGTATCAGATATTTCAGAAGGTAGTACAACTAAGAGAGCACAAGGACAGTGTTGCAAACCTCTCAACAACTCCTTTATAACTTTTTCTATGCCATGGCTTTAACTTACACAATTGAGAGTCTCTGAATAAACAAAAAATATGCCTGTAAACCAATTATATCTTGAACATCAAAAGCCAATTTATGTATTTATTTCATTAGCAAGTCTATTTCCATGAATCCATAAAAATGAGGTTCAGGGAGCAAAATAAATTTTTATGGACTGCCCAGAACACACACTGGGGAAGTTTAGAAGGAATTTAATTCACAAAATATTTTACATCACTTGGAATAACATTTTAACTAATATTGATATTTTAATGCAGATCCTGTTGTTACTGAGTGGACAGAAAGTAATTATATTAGTCTTGAAAATGAGAAGGTTTTGATACAAGGAAAGATATTGCTGGCTTGGGCTTATTTTTAACTTTAGATGTTATTGCTTGAGGAAAGAAAATGAAGAGAAGGGAGTGAGATGTACAGCACTGGAGGAGCCACTAGACAGCAATGAGGGATCAATAACTCAAAACTGCTTCTGCAAATGTCTTGGGTTGAGCGAAATGAATCTTTCCAAACCTCAGAAAATAAAGTGTCCTGATCTTTCTAGTTGCTGGATACCATACCTTATGGATATTTTCTGTGAGCAAACCAGAGTTAGCTAAAAGCTTTTATTTGGTCCTGTGGTCCAAATGTCTTTTAGGAATAAAAATAACAAACACTAAATGTGTCATGTTCAGCTACCATCTCACGTGGTGGTCATCACCTCCATGACATAATGAAAGAGAAAAGGAGAAGAGAGGAAAGACAGAGAGCTTTTCTCTGAGTTTACAATAAGATAAAGGAAGATACTTTGAGTACTTCATGCAGCAAGCAATCATTATGTCCCATATGATGTCACCTTGATTCAGCATAGCTGATAATGACAATATGTCTGTAATAAATAAGGTAAAGGTGGCATATTGTTCTGTATGAGATTGGTATTAATTTTGCAAACTGCATTCTAAATGAAAAAGACTGTGTCATTTAAGATTAAGTACCTTTTTGTTTGGTATCATAACAGATGTTTCTAAAACCTATTAAAAAGAATCATGGTGCTGTTTTTGTCTAGTAGCAAGAAAAAAAAAAAAGCAAGAAAAAAAATCAGTACTTTATCACTACAATTTATCCCTAGAAACTTTCATTAAAGTACCTTAAATCCACTTTCCTTTTCTCCCAACTACGGTTGTGTTTGGTTTTTTTTGTTTGTTTGTTTGTGTTTTGTTTTTGTTTTTTTTTTTTTTCAGATCTTCCATCCACAGATTATTTGGATTATCAGTGTTATTGATAACAGGTTTCCTTGGCTGTTTTTCCAATGTGACAATATTTTTGCCTGTGGGTTCCTGAGTTAAAAGAGCCGTTCTCCCAGAATACTTCTTCCGAGATATGTGATATGTGCCCCTGTTCTCACTGCTGAGCTGTGGAGAAGCCACAAAAAGAGCAATGTTAATGGCTTTGCACGTGAGGGGAAATGTTAAAAATGCAAGGAAGCTTGAAGCTGGTAATTCACTGTCACTTGTTCATTTATGAGTGCGCCCTAAGTATCCAGATCTGTGAAGATATTGAGTACTCACATGTCTCTGAATGTCTTGGTCTATCATTTTGACATTTCTGAGATCCTGTCAAGTCCATGATAACCAGAATTCTCACTGGTCTTCAGCCAAAAGCCTTCATGTTGATGATGGCACCCTGCTCTCACAGCAGTGACTCTGGCCCTGGTGCAAATTGAAGATGTGGAGCCTCTGTCTTGAATTCCTTAGGCAAAATAATCTGGACTCAACTCTGTTTTATGGAGCACCCTGCACTGCACAGCCCAGGGGCTGGAGACAGTTTCTGCACAGATTTCTTACCAAAGCAAGTGAGGAGAAGGGCTGTACAAGGATTTGTGCCTCACACAAACATTAAGTTACTTGGCCTTGTGGTTCTCCTATCCTTCACAGTTGTGCTTACCAGACTTTTTGTGAGTACAATTCTTTATGCTTATTTGTCTCAATGAAAGCATGGATTTGCCAACCTCTTATCATTATTATTTTATCATGGTTTTTTTTTGCCATCCTCAATGTCCTGCTAAATCTTCTTGAAGTTTATGGTATTTTATTTGCCAAATAAGGAATGTATAAATATTGGCTAAGGGTTCTAGGGCTGTGCTGTGGAGGAATAATTCACTGAAAACCGAGTTTCTGCTTTGATGTCTCTAAAAGCATTTGAGTTTGTAGCTCTCAGAAGCAAGAAAAACTTGAGTTGTTTGATGTCAAAACACAGGTAAGTGGCTTGGGAAATTCAGAAGAATAAAAAGCATTGAAATCCCACATTTTTCTTTTTGTAAATTAATAAAGAAAATTTATTAGATGCAGGCATCTGCTGGAACAGAAACTTGGCTACCAAACATTCAATTTTTCACATCATCCTTCCAGAATATTAGTGTTAAAAATAAAAATTAAAAAAAAAAAAAAAAGGAAAGGAAATAAGTGGTAGTGCTGTAATACAGAGAAGTAGGCTATATAAAAAAAGACTTAATCCTTCAAATTGCTGAATAGTCTGGCTAAATTCCACTTAAATTTCCGTTAAATCCTTGAATTCTGAATTAAAAGATTTAATGTATATGAGCCAAAGTATGTAGGACACTTTGGTCATAAAAAGGATCAAATAACAAGAAATAGCAGGAAAACACAAATCCTGAAACAGAAAATCATGCTTTGACTGTAGCCTTCTGAACTCCATTCACAAATAACTTAAGACTCATTTAAAGCCTCATTAAATCTTAGTCCAACTCAGAGCTTTCCAGAGCTTTTCTGAACCATGTCCCACAGCCTGAAAATCTAGCAGGAGCTAGATTACAGGGATGTAATGTATTTTCCATCTGAAAAAAGGGAACTACTTCACTTTGGCTAAAGATTCTTTTTAGAACACCACTCATTTAGAAATCTGCTTTTGAGGTCAAACCAGTGTACATCTGTGTGCTTATTTATTAAGATTTTAAAGGATTAAGTGGGAAAAAAAATACACTCCTCTTGGGACGAGGGAAGAATAAAAAGAAAAAAAAAACATTTCTTTTTAATGCTACTTATTAGAGGAATTTCAAGCTTTTCACCCAAACCCCAAATGAAGACTCTGCCAGACTTTAGAACTTTGAAATGTCAGATGAGAAAATGAAAAACCCTCCTAATTTTGGGGCTGTGGAACTCCTTTCTAAATCCACTTCCTGCCAGCGGTCTGTCACCTGAACATGTCACACTCTGCCTGCTGCTCAGAGTGCTGCCAAATTATCTGCAATTACAGCATGTTTAACCTGGAATCTGTTAACACCTCGAAATGTTGTAGAAGGCAACTTTCAGGTCTAGCAAATCCTTTACCTACCAGGAGGACTTTCACATCAGAGCAGGATCACTGGAGTGCAGATGAACAAAATTCAGGCCTAATCAGCCAGGACACTGACACTGTGCCAGATTTTCCCTTGCTCTCAGCTACACACTGGAGTAGGAAAATGTGGAAAAGGGCATCCCAGTGCTTTGTCCTAGGAGACCACTGGGAGCCTCTCCTCTCCTTTGGTGACATGGGGATGTCAGTTGTGTGTTTAAAATTCTCATCCAAAGTACAGGACAAAGTCTGCATGCATTGGGATTCTTTATAAACATGCAGAATGAAATGCTGCAGAAACAAACTAAGAGGAAAATGTAGAGGATGGCAAAGACTTACTGCCTAAAACTGAGTGAACTAAACAAGGACATTCCCCATGGAATACATGGACGTTCTGCTATTCCAGAAGAAATTGTCACAGAATTGTTTTCTTTTCTGACATTTTCCCCTTTGCAAAATAGTTATATGGATTTTCACAGTGCAAAGACAGAAATTCTTCATGATGAGCTGACATTAAAGATGCAGCTCAAACTACTGCAGTGCCAGGGACTTCCAGGAATAGCAGATCTGCAGACCTGTGGGTGCTCACATTTTGCAAAGTTTCCTCAGAAGGCCCAGTCTTTTCAACCTGCAATGCAGTTTATCTAGTTATCCTTCCTAAATTATTGTTTGCTTTTCTTTGGTTTTATCCTGTTCTCCTTTGTGTTCAAAGGAATGAGTAATAGTAAAAAAAAAAAAAAAAAAAAAAAAAAAAAAAAAAAAAACAAAACAAAACCCAACACACCAAAACAAACAAACAAAAACCCAAAACAAACCAAAGGAAAAAAACCAAAAACAACAACGAGCAAACAAAAAAAAAACCAAAAACAAAAACCCAGCCATGATTTGCTGAGTTTAATTCTAAATCTACCTAGGATAAATATGTGAATTTAAAGGAAAAATGAAACATGACCTTTCATCTTGCTGGAGGTTTTCTTAAGGATTAAGGCAATAAAAGTCATCAAAGAGTTGTGAGGTAGACCTTCACATCTATTTGCCAGGGGAGAGCAGATTACACATACATGGCATTAGTCTGATATCTGGGATGAATTCTTCACAAGGAAATATTAAAGGATGAAAAACAAATGTTATTTTAACTGTCAGATTGATCTTCTCAATAGCTGTAATTAATCACTGTTACTGCTATAAAGTGACTGAGAGCTCTCTCTCAAGGAGGTTATATGGTAATGAAACAAAGTTATTCTCTCTCATGTTCCTTTCAGAAATCATCAGCAAACATAAATGTGTATGAGCTGTCATCCAGATGAGCTTTTCAGGACTTAATAACCTATTTAAAACTATCAGTGCTGGCAAAGCAAAATCATAAAAGACCTTTGACCCTTGCAAGGACGTTTTCTCTTTGAGCAATTTAGCCTTTGCCTGTGGATGGCTCAGAGCCACATGCACAGAATAACATTTCACCACAGGATGTCATCTTAGATACAAGGAGAATAAAAGAATTAATCTCTTATCTTGAGTCCATACTGTTTGTTTTGATTGCTGCAAGAGATGAAACATGATACTATAAAAAACTGCAGGCAGAGGGCAGTATGACACATCAATAAAGGAGATTTCCTTTGCTGGTAGAAAACCACTGGCGTGACAAAGTTTTTATTTCTTGGGTGTGGCAAAGCAATTCCAAATAATTACTCTTACAGTCCTAAAATATTAAAGTGTTTCAACTTTTAGCTGGCCTGAAGTTTTCAGTTCAGAAAGTTTTTACTGTATCTTGCAACATGAACAATTACTAGAATTACTAGAGCTGGTCATTTCTGGGATTTAAATAATAAGACCCAGCCAAGATTCAGCACATGGTAGGTTATTGCCCAGCACAAATTAAGGTTATTACCCAAAATACTCATCTATCAACCTAGATGCATTTGCATCTTGCTCACACTGACTACCAGAACAACAACCAAGAAGTCTTTAGGAGTAGAGATGAAGGCAATCTTCATACTGCTTCATGTTAGGAAAATAAGGGGATTATAGGGATTCAAGAAATACTGGAGCTAGTTTTGCTCTTCCCTTTTTGTCTCTGGTGGGTAACTGAGCACTGGCTGACTGAAAGAACAAATTACAACTATATTTCTTTAGGCATTAACACACATACATTTTTGAATCCTTATTTGTATGGGAACACACAGCCTTGATGTTGTAAAGTTGATCTTTTCCTCACCCTCAGAACTAATAAATTTGTCAAATATACTTTTACTTGGATTTACCTGCCATTTATAGGAAATTAACTGCTGAGAAAAAGAGCATCTGTCACAATAAATAGCAGACTGGACATAACACCAAAAGATTCCCTTCTCAACCCTTTAGGTGCAGCATGGCCATTGCTGATTGCTGCAATCATAAGGGAAGAGTTTTCCAAGTTATCAGTTGCTCCTGGAGATTACAATCTCTCCATGTTTCTGAAGTCTCATGTAAAGGGGAGACTAAGGGGAATCTTTTTTTCCATAGAGAAAATATGTATTAATCTATGAGCAAGAGTGCATTACCTTTTAATAATTTAATGCTTGCTTTCAAAAGTAACACCAGCCTAGGAATTTGCCAGACTCTGGTTTTTTTTTTGAAAGTTCTTCCCATCTAACTACACACACATAAAAATCATAGGTTGCCTCTTGCTGACAGTGCAATGCTACCTTTTCATTTTAAAAGACAAAGGTCAGATCTACATGTTTGTAACACTCAGGCAGAATTTCTCTGCTGTATTCTGCTTTCTAAATTCCTGCTGTCAAGAGAAGAGGACAGGTTTCACTTTTTTTGTGTTTCTTTGTGCTGAATATCACTGCTTTATATATATCTAGCATGACTCTTGTGAAAGGAGACAAGGTATAGAACTGTTTTTCTCCACAGATCTGACAAGGCCAGCATTTCATAGGTTTACAAGCACAAAAGTTTTTCTAAAAAAAAAGCAACCTATAAAAAAATAGAAAGAGTGAAGGAAACAATATTGCAAAGCTGGAAGCACATCAAAATTGTAGTAAAAAATGCTTTTGACAGACTACAAAAGGTGCTGTTGGCAGGTTACAGAGTGATTTGTGTCATAAAACATAAAGTTGATCAATGGCAGGTAGGAGGATCAGTAGGTGGTAGCATGAAATAATTTTTTTCCAATGAAATTAGTCTCACACTAGCAGAATATAAAGCCTTGTACTGGCCAGCCAAGTTAACACCTATATCCTCCTCTCCCCATTTGAACCTTGGGATTAAATGTGCTCCGTGTCATGAAATACAGGAGAGCCTGCACAAGCTTATAATCCAGGTTGGAACTGGGTCTGCTTCCATCTTCTTCCATCCATCCATGGACTTCCACCGCCAGCTTCTTCCATCCACCTTCATCCTGCAGTTGCAGAATGAGAGTCTCCATGAAACTCATAAAAGGGAATTCAGTATGTGACTGTGTGGTGCCTGGAGAACGAGGAATGATCAGGACTTCTAGGTGGAGAGGTTGGGGACAATTGTGTCCCTGCTTCAGCACCTACAACACTCAGCCTGTTCCTTGGGGAAAGAGGGAAGAGCTGGAATCACCAGAAGTCCAATTTCAGGCTTTTTGAGCAGCATGTAGGGCTAATGAAGGAACTGTGAAGAGCAAGCAGCACTTCTCTGAAGGAAAGTGATTATGGTTTACACTACTCTTGCCCCTCATAATCTGTATGAAGTTTTTGTTTAGTATTAAGTAATGAGGGTTCACAATACTTATTAGAATTATTTTTCCTTATTATCTTCTTTTTTCTTTCTTTCTTTTTTTTTTTTCTATTTTTTTTCTTTTTCTTTATATAAAACAGTTTCAGCTGAGTCCCTTCCCCAGATCAGTCAGCTCATAGGTCTGTCTCAATACCTGCAATCACAGTCAGAGGGTAGTCTACCAGCAATGCAGGTAGGATTGCATTGGAATTATGTCTGGGATTCAATGGACACTCATATGAAGTTGCTGCCTCTCCAGTTATCTCACATCCATAACCACAGCCGGATCCAGTTGCAGCCAGAGACAAAAACACTTCATGGTTTTGTGACTATTCAGCTGAACTTTACTTCTTCTGGAGTTGGAGTTAAATCTTTGGGTGTGTTGTTTCTTGATTTTTTTAAAAAATTATGTTCTGATATTTAACCCAGCCACACAAGGTTAAAGATTGTGATTCAAAGGTTTGATTCTCTGAGTAATTATTTACTTTTAGGCAAGGTGTAATATTCTGCTCTAGAAGCACTTTGCATTTACTTTTCACTGAAGTGAATACAAAGTGAAACCCTCTGCATTTGATGTTTGCAAGCTGTTGATTATAGATTAGAGATAGAAAGGAGGAAATCAGTTGCCTAAACAATGAAGCTCAGAGCACATCTATTCACATATGAAAACAAAAAAGACATAAAGTTTGTAAGATTAACCATTGTTGCTTATCTTCCTTATGCAATTTGCTAAGAAAACATTTGCAGTCAGATAATTTGAATAGACGAGGGGACAAGCCTATCATCCTATGTTTAATTGTCCATGGTATAATGCAATAAATCTGTATTCCAAGGAAAGCTTTGGAATGAGATCACTGAATATATTTCAAAGGTCTCATATTATTATTGATTCAAGGGTGTTTTTTCTGAACTGTACATATGCAAAGAACAGTTCACACGGGGAAAGGCCTGAGTGGGATACAACAATCTGCAGAATGCCATCAATAACCGCCTTTGAGGCCACCCTCCCTTGATTGAAAAGATGTGCCACATCTACAATCAGACTATTTATTATGCAGACAGACATACTGCTTCCCTTTTTTAGCAGGAGGAAGGGGACCTTCCTTTCCTGTTAGACATCTGGTGATAAATGTTGCTGTGGTGTCATTCTTTATATCTCGATGTCACTGCAGTTTGTGTGCACTTGGCTTCATGCAGAAGTATTAGAGCAGGCCTTTAAATCTAAAATCATCAACTGGGATGTGTATTTTCTAGATCAAGCACCAACATGGACTTTTAAATTCTCGTTGAATTCCTCTCCCAACCACGTTATTTGTTTATGGTACTTAGTTTATGGTAAATATATATGGTATATATGATTTAGGGTCCGAGATCTGACCCAAAGTAATCATCACTATCCCTGTAGTTATTCCAAATACATTTCCACATCTTACAAGGCCTATCCATTCTTGTTCCCCTGGGTCTGTCCCTCTGTCCCCTGAGGATTCTTTCTCTCTTGTTTTCAGAAGCACTCCTTGGTCTTGGAGTATGCTTTACCACTGCCCACTCTGTGCTAGATCAATCCCCTCAACTCAGCTCACACAGGCAATCAAACAATCCAGTGGCAATAACTTTTCATCACTGCTGACCCAAACTACATCACAAATGGTTATTTTGTGATGCTTCAGGACTTATTACTGACATCCTGAAATATGCAGCCTTCTTGAAACTGTTGTGTGCATAGCTGTGAAAGTAATTTCTTTTTCACCATGGTTATATATGCCACAATTCCTGTAAAGAAAAGGTTACCTCTGGAACTGGACAGAAATTATCTTAGAATGATGTGCATTGAAGAAGGAAATTTTCCATTTAAAAGGTTGAAAACAGCTAAAGCATTTGAGAAAATGTCACCGTAATCACATTATAAAATAACCCCTAACTATTTCATTTTTTGGCAGAAAGTGAGTACTTTCTGCCAAATTGATCAAAGTATTTTGGTTTGACTTAATAGCACAGTTTATGTCACAAACTGATTTGTGAGTTTTTCTTTTCACAAAACTCTACCATCTCCCACATTTTTAGTTTGGTATGGGAAGAGCAGTGTAATCTCCCCCAAAAAATTAATTTTCAGGGTGAAAATCTGAAACTGTGTGGAATTACAGGGAAAAAAACCACCACCAACAACAACAACAACAACAACAACAAAAAAACCCAAAACAAACAAACAAACAAAAAAACCAGGGAACATTAATCTTTCCCAAAATGAAACCAATTAGAGATCATCTTGTTTAATCCCACTGCAGATATGATTACTACATCTTGTTTGGTCTCCTCACACTGATATGGTCGTCTCACCTGCCCAAGGATTCCACGCCCTATAACAATATGTTTTTAGTGAATCTTTGAGTTGACTTTTTACTTATGCCTTTTTTTAGCCAGAACACTTTCCTCTACCTTCCACTGATCCTTCTGTATCTTTTACATTTCTCTATTTTTAAGTTTTACCTATCATTTTACAATGTAGAGCCAAATGGCATATCTGTTGTTTCAAGGATTTAGTAAATAACTATTTAGTGTTGAACATAAGAACAAGTGCTGCTCTGACAAAAGCGTACACTGTGTAATGCTGTGATTTATTTTGCAATATGATGGAAAAGAGAAAGCAAAGACTAGAGTGTGCATAAATCAAATAAACCAACCACTAACTTTAAATTAACTACTATAGTTTGGCAATAAATTGAATATAAGAAATATACATGGAAATGTGTGCAATTAGTGTAAAATCATTTGGGTGGGATCAATATTTCAGAAGTAAACTCCAGTATAAGTGGGCAATGCAGAACTGCCACCAGCAAACTACAACAATCCCATCTGAGCTTCACTGGTTTCAGATGTATTTGAAATGACAGGAATTGGCTGCTGCCTCGGTTAATGAGCAGAACAACAAATTACATGCCAGCTCATTTTAAACAAGGGAAAGGGCATCTTTACCTTAAAGAGGGAGATTAAAAGTTTCCAAGTACGCTACAGACAACTGCCTGCTGCCTGGAAGCAGAGTGGGTGTATATTATGAAATGTTTTGTTTGCCACGTTGCTGTGCCAGTGAGCACCGGTAGCACTGGCTCTGGGTGTGTTAAGCAGAGCAAATCTCATCTCAGGGTCATTCATGTGAATGCAAAATCAGAGCATGATGGAGGCAATCACCATTTTCTGAGCTTTTGCTTTCCCAACCAGCTACTGTTTGTGTTTCAATGATGAGCATGCTTTGCTGGAATTTTTGCTTTCTTGCCAAGTGATTTTAGATAAATGCTAAATTTGATGTAAATCACTGCGGTTTGCCAAACACTGAAGTTATCACTCATAGTACTGGAAGATAAATTATGGAAAATTTTTTAGTTTCTTTGATCTATGGAGCTGAGTGCTTTCTCTGATGTGATAAAAGATTTTTTTGGAACGTATCTTATTCCAGAGGAATCATTTAATACCTTGTGAATGAGTTGGATTTCCTACAGAGGACTGGTAGATATTACTTTGTATGTAGCACCTGTCACCATGGAAAACCAAGATGTTTCATGCCAGCAATGTCAGAAAAGAGTCACGAAAGCAGGAACAAATTCTTGACTTGAGAGTTTATTCTTCCCAAAATCTCATTTTTCTTGAAAAAGTCTCTCATCAGTAATGTAATAGAAATAATAATTGTGTATTCTTATATATATAGATAGTGGACAGAAAATACAGGTGTTTATGTTGTTGCAGGATTTTAATTATATGTTTCATTCTTCAAATCTTCTTTTATATTATTACTGGGAAAGTATTCACATTATTTCTTAATTGTTAAAATTGTGGTCTTGAAAACAACTCTCCTCTCCTCTCCTCTCCTCTCCTCTCCTCTCCTCTCCTCTCCTCTCCTCTCCTCTCCTCTCCTCTCCTCTCCTCTCCTCTCCTCTCCTCTCCTCTCCTCTCCTCTCCTCTCCTCTCCTCTCCTCTCCTCTCCTCTCCTCTCCTCTCCTCTCCTCTCCTCTCCTCTCCTCTCCTCTCCTCTCCTCTCCTCTCCTCTCCTCTCCTCTCCTCTCCTCTCCTCTCCTCTCCTCTTTTTTTCTTTTCTTTCTTTCCTCTCTTCTGCCAAAGCACAAGTTGCTGAATTTTTTTCAACCCTCTTACTCAGAGGCTACCCATCACTCAGTGGTCCACAAAAATATTGTTTAGGTGAATTGCCTTTGCCAACCAAATTGTATTTGGGCAGGAGGTAAAATGGGAAGGAACTAAGACAGAAAAACCCCTGCAAGAGAGAATTGTGGCATCATGGACCCATCTCTCATTCCAGGTGGTGCCCAGGATTTAGTTGACTTCTAGAAAAAGCATCATCATTGGATTCCTGTGGCCTGGTAAGTCCATTGTACTTCTCAATGTACTCTCAACAGAGAAAAACGACCTGGTAGCAAAGCATGTATTAATGGATCACAGGAAATTTACAGGAGGCAAAACTCCAAAGGTTCGCACTCCATCATTTTCTGCATTTTAGTGAATCCTTCTCCTGAGACATCTAAGAAGAATATTTGTGATTTTGTCCTGTTAATATTCAACACATTACAATGTCATTAAAATCTGTGACTATTTCTAATGCCTCAATTGCACCATGAACACTTTCTTTGGTAATTAAAGCAGATAAATACATTTTAGGTTATGTGCCTCCAATTGCTTTGATATTTAGGGAATTTGTACAAAGACAAATCTGAACATGTCATCTTAGCAGTTTATTTTCATAACACTTAGAGATATCTTAGAAATTTTTATGTTATCTTTTCATGCCTGATTGTATATTTTCCTGAATATATTAATACTGTTGTGATATAAGTCACTTGTAACAAGAACCAAGTACCTAAATTTCAGTACAGAGGAGGCAAAGCCAAAGTGAACACACACATATGTTCTTTCAAATAAAACTATTGAGTGATGTTTTTGTGTGTAGAAGCTTCAGTGACAGCTTCTGTCAGAGGAAAAACCATGCTCACATCAATACACAATGTGTTTGTTAATGACTTTTAACTCTTCTTATGTTTATGTGCTATCTAGAGGTAACAAAATATGTTTGTGGTTAAAGTATCTCATCAAAGCACAAATGCTGCCACATGATTTTCAGGCACTATGTTTGACATTGGATTAATTCACTTTTACTCAATCCTCCCTTTGAAGAGCTGATAATCATTTCAAAACCTACACTGTGTAAATTCAAAAAGGCTGTTGATGAGTATGTTTTGAAGAAGCATTATAAAATGTTCACAAGGGATTAATTCCACAGGAAAGCAGTGATCAATCAGACATCAATACCCCTACCCACATTTTTCCCATAGATGGTGACAAACAGTCCCACTAGAGATTATTAATACAGTCAGTGAATATGAACCTTGAATTCCAGGTATTGATAAAGTTATTTATAACAGATTCATCAGCCATTAGGTTACAGAGGGGAAATTATTAGTCTTCAATAATCCTCAACTTCATACTTTTGCCAGTGGTAGTGAAAATGTGCTGGAGTGTAAATACAATAATCAGGGAAAATTCAGTTGAAGTGGCAGATTCTGCTATTCCAGTTCTTTCTGCTCCCATATATAGTCCTGCTCCAAAAATGTGGGCATTTCAGCAGATCAGTTTGGTCTTGGATTGTGACGGAGGGTCACACTTGTGGCTGCTGCTAGGAGCACAAAAGGATGAGGCAGGCAGCAGGAGGTCAAGCAGGAAAGCTTCTACTTTATTTTTCTGACTCCATATATACACAATTTTACAAACAGGCCAAGATTGGCTACACAGGTAGCCACCTCTTCGACCTTGTTGGTGAACATCACCACAATCATCTTTCTCCTCCCAGAGGAGAAGAATTTAAACAATTCTAAAAATATACATAGTTTACTTGAAGCTGCGTGAGAACAAAATGCAAACAGTGAAAAGCAGGAAAACTTGAGGCAACTCTGGATGACCAAGGGTATGGAGTCACCACATCAACCCTATCCATGAAATTTTCACATTTAGAATCCCATTAAAAGAACTGGAATTAACACATTATTGTAGACAAAGGAAAAATGCCCCACCCCTGCGGTGTCCAAGGCCAGGTTGGACAGGGCTTGGAGCAACCTGGGATGGTGGAAGGTGTCCCTGCCCATGGCAGGGGGAGGAATCAGATGATCTTACAGTGTCTTCCAACCCAAACCATTCTGTAGCTCCTCAAATTGGAGTTATCAGGAGTGATGTAGTAGAAATAGTTTTGCTTTTCAGTTTAACAAATCCCTTTCATGGCCTTTTGTATTAAGGAAACCAGGCTGAAGGTTTTCCAACTCCATGTATCTTACAGAAAATAAATGTTTAAGCAGAAATACTACTGATGTAAAAGTGAAAGATACACCGTGCAATCAACTCATAGATGAAAACATTAAATATGGTATGTGAACATAATACTTGATTCTATGAACAGCAATCACAAAGCCAGGATTGAACTTCACCAGTCAGATTTAAGAGAGGATGTTGTGACTGTTTCTAAGTCCACACACAGAACAAACCACTCTGTCACTTTGGAACAAAATTCCCTTCTGAGATCACAAAAAAAATAGTAGTGACGACAAAGTAACTCTCAGAAACACCAAGAGTTGTCTTTTTGTGGATCCAAGCTGTTTCATGTGATCATGAGACATAACAGAGAGAATATTTTTACCTTAAGCTCCTTTGAAGACCCATTTTTAATGAGAAAGAAGCGGTAACATATGTAAATGACACAAAACAACACTGCTTAATCTTGTCTGAGAGGGACTGAGCGTTCTCAGACAGCAGTGACTGCTATGATTTGCTTCAAACATCTGCCCAAAATTGAGCAGCCTTTCAGTATGGGATGAGATGAATAATGTCTCCCTCCTATATGTGCTAGGCAGAAGCAAAGTCCTTTAATTAACTCAGACAGATACTCTCTGTGCTTTGGGCTGAGATGATGTGGCTGCTCAAAACACTTGTTTATTTTTAGATTGCCATTTTATTCTAATGCTTATTATTTAAAGAAACTAAATTAAATCAAATAAAAACTTAGTTTTCTATTTCATTTATTAAAAAAATCCCTTTTTATCTGGTCCTTTTACCTAATCCCAAGACCTTCTCAGGGGAGGGTATAGACAGTATAAAACTTTTGAGACAAGAATTCACTTCATCTAAAAGCAATTTTTTCAGGAGTAAATTTAACAGCCGTGAAGCTGCATCTCAGAGAGCTGAAGTTTGAGAACAATACTTCCAATCAGCTTAATTATATGCTACCAAAATACAGATATCTTATGAACACATCTTGCAACCTTTTCTGCGTAATGATACTTTGGAGTAACCTTTCAAGCATATTGACTGCATAACAAAGAAGAAGACAAAAATCCCAGCACCAAGTAAAGTATGAAAAAAACCTGATAAAAACCAGAAATTAATTCCTTTAAAGCAGAACTAATTCTGTACATTTGTTCAGAGTTAAATGCTTATACCCAAATACTCATTTTAGCAAAGTAACCTTAATTACTAGGTTAAATTTTGAGTAATTTTATAGAAAAGTATAGAACTCCTGTCTGTCTCAGATTCAAAATTTGTGTTAAAAAGAAAAGGGTTTTCAACAAAGTTTCTCTGTATCACTGCTTTAATTCAGCAAAGTTATCTTTGAAATAATAATGTTCCTTTTTATCCTTCTAATAGTTTTATTCAAATGGAAAGAGAAGTCCATTTTAATATGTCATAGTTGGAAGCAGAGATGAAATGGCAAGACAAATGATTCTTTATTTCCTTTAGCTTTCTGCATGAAATAAAGAAAAGCTGAAAAACTGCAAAACAAAATAGTGACTTCTAAATTAATGTGCTGCCTCACCAGGGTCATATTTCACTTTTTAAGTCAGAAAAAGATCTTTGCAGTCCATCCTTCTCCCTGCATCCCAGAATACCAGCTTATTTAAGACTACATTCATCCTCTTCTCCTGAGTGCTTTTAACATGAAGAAAAGCAGCATTTTTGTGATTTTTTATTCTACTTTTTTTTTTTTTTAAAATTTTTCATTTTCTGAGCCCCTGTTGACTTAAAGCTGGCTCAGGATTTCTCAGAGGTGTGTGTTAAAATCAGTTTTGACCCCCTTGCAGGCAGTCAGGGTTTGGGACAGAGAGCAGCTGCTTCCAGGGGTGCATCCATGCAGCTTCTCCAGTGCAGCCCCTGTTCTGCTGCCCCCCATTCCCTCCCCAGCAGCAGCTGCTGCTTCCAGCTTGGCTCTCTTCAGCTCTGGTGTGGATCAGCTGGGCAACAGGGGTGTAGCTCTTTTATCCTTCCCTACCCCAAGCAATCCCTTGCCCTCTGCAGCTGCCAGCTTTGCCTGTGCCTACAGTCAGTTTTGATTTGCCTAAATTCTCCCTGTCATTATCTCCAGAGTTAATGCCCATTGTCAGAGAGGATGACACTGGGCTTTGGCTGAAGTCTCTATATTACACTGGGCTCTACAAGTCCTGCACTGCAGAAATCCAAGGTTATCCAAGGCCATGAGAGATCTCCCTCACTGCAGGGAATAACCTTTTCCCATCTCCACAAATGTGCATTACTAGGAAAAAAAAAAAAAAAAAAAAAAAAAAAAAAAAAAAAAAAAAAAAAAAAAAAAAAGATTATTTAGTATCAGCTACACCTCTGTGTTCACCCATCTCCCTCTGGAAAACAACTGTCTTGGGATCAAGCACTGTATAATGTAATGATTGATTAGGGATCTGGAAATTCTTGCTGGATGTTGTGTCTGGCTCACCTGGCATTGCTATACCAGGTGTGTCATTACAGGATGGGTTAATACTCACATCTCTTCAACCAAGGCTTTCCTCTGAAGCTTCAGAACCATCCTCCAGGTACCTTTTTTCACATCAGTATTTTCTGATTAATGTATCTTAAAGCTAACCTTTAGTTTTCTAATTATAGCAATTATAAGCAGAGCTGCCCTTTGTCCACAGTGCATGGAGAGGCAAAGTGCCATTCCCAGCCAAGTCAGTGACCACCTGCCATGGATCCTAAACCCCTCCTCATCATACCACAGCACTTGTGTGCTTTGCACAGTGAGAGGAGGCTGCAGCAGCGTGCTCAGGATATTTCAAAACAGCAGAAAGCAGAGCTGCTGCACAGAGATCCAAACTCTGCACAGGAAAAAAACACAAGAGGGTCCACTTGCTCCATTAGCCTAATTTTTATGCTAATTCTCCCATTCCTCATGTCCTTTAACCTTCTACAGTCACTGTAATTTCTCTCTGTGTGTGTAGCCTTTGCATGTTCTAAACAGATTTCTGCTTCCTATACAAATCAGAGATGTGAATCCTTCCTTCCCGACTTGCTTTAACAGAATTCTCCATTTATTTTGTGAAAGGCATGGAGAAACTTGTTGCTGGACCTTGACTTTAGTGTGAATGTTTCCTTTCCCTGTGCTGCTTGTGCAGCACAAAAATCAGATTTGAGACTAGGGTCATTGATGTGATTGATCAGACAGTTTAGCCATTTAAAGATGGCTACAAAGATTTCAGACAGCTTAGCCATTTAAAAATTGATTATTTTTTTCCTTTTGTAAATGATGTGTCTGATTCTTTAACTTCCTTGCTGAACAATTGTTCACTGGATTTTTTTCCCAGTTTTTATGTTTTAAACAGTTCTGACTTTGGCAGAGTAGTGACTCTGTTACAGCATGATATTGTGTAGCTGAGAATACTTTAGGAAAAATCAAAGTTACAATAGAACCGAATATACTACACTGATGTCATAGGAGGGATAGTTTGGCTCTAAATATCCATCCTCTCAGTTACTTTCTGTCTCCACACACTAGAATATTTTCTACAACGACTATATTTACTTTATGCTAATAAATGCTGTTGCCAGGGAAACAGCCCCTTTTCCCACTAATCAAGCTGTGTTTAAAAAGCAGCAACTTGCAGAGATTATAGTGGTTAAAAACTTTTCCTTGTGGATAGCAGACCCTTTCTTCTTCAGGCCATCTGACTTATTTGATGCTCAGGTGAGGTACCTGGCCTCTTAAGGAATTCATCAGGATTTGGCTTTAATTCCCCGAAGAAAATACTTAATACATCTTTTTTTCCAGTGGAAAAATTTAATTTATCTCTTGCTAAAATATCTAGTTTGATTAATCTGTGCCTTGGTATTCAGGCAGCAGAGTTCTTTCTGCAAAACCTGTGTGGCTTTCCTGATGACTCTCACATCTCAACGGCATGTAACACACACACTAATTTCTGTGGATTCTTTCACAGGCAGAAAGAAACCCAAAAAGCTCTAGGAACCTCCCCTGAGAATAATAAAACCCTGAGAATGATAAAAAAGAGGAAGACATTTTCTTAGCTGGTGAGATGGCCAAGCTGACCTCTTTCTTTGTGTTTTTCTCATGTCTAGCGCATAGAATTCATTGCTTAACTTACTGTTATTACTATTATTATTACTATTATTATTATTACTACTACTACTATTATTATCATTCAAGGGTTCTTTAGCTGGGGTGACCGACTGTAGTCCCCAAAGGGACCCTCAGGGGCTCATTCAAGGCTGGGAGTTGAGTGGAAAGCTGGGCAGCCAACGGGATGTTCAGCAATGAGCAAACTGAACACTTGTGACAATCCAGCTCTAATTGGAGCTGACAATGTTTATTTTCTGGAAGGAAACTTCAGATGACAGGGGTGGTTCCATTTGTACCTCAGTAAAGTCAGATTTCCTCCTAGGACAGTGTTTGTCCTGTGTGTTAAAATACAGTAATTGCCTCTTCCATTCAGTGTCTTTGTGGACAGATCAACTGTCAGGAATAAGGAAATAGTTTAGACATGAAATGTTAAAATTCTTCATCTTAGTCTCTGTTTTCTAAAGACATTTTATATTTGTTTTACAGTCAGTTCTTATGAATATTCATAGTAAGAAGGAATACTCACATCACTGCTTGTATAGGAACATAAAACCATTTCTAGGGAGAGATTAATTCTTATTGACTTTCATCTGTGTTTTCAGTCCTTAAATTAGCCAAAAATTAATTAAATTAATTTAAATAAATGGCATGGTGAGAAAACAATATATAATTGGACTAGTTCTCAGTTTTAGAAGATTCTGATAAATCCATAGAGTTTTCTCTCTCTTTTTCAAAGGTCTGTAGGTTTATTTCATATTCAAGGTGAACTGAAGGAAAGTTTGGTTTTAAGTTCTAGTGGTTTAAATACATGTACAGCAGGTAAGTCATTTTTGGGCATGGAAGGATACATTTGCTAAGAATCTGGTGAACCTTTGTCAAGTTCTGAATAGATCTGATGAATTCAGAGAGATATACTGCTAAATTTCAATAATGTAAAAAAGGGAAGATGAGATAATTGTGACAGCCAGGATTTCTAAAATTAAATCTGGAGCAAATGTGACAGTCAAAAAGACCTGGAATTCCATTTTCCTGACTAAATCAGCTGCTGCTGCTACAATTGCAGAAGCACAGAGCCTGGATTTGAATCAGAAGTCACCGAAATAATCATTTTGTGTGGGACAGAGAGGATGAGCTCCCAGCTGGGGACTGCCAGACGTGAAACCCTGGGCCATTCCCAGCTCCTGAGCAGCTCTCCGAGGGTCCTGCTGCAGCAAAACTGCCGTGTTAATGTGAGCTGATGTGCCTTTGCCCAAATATAACCCTGTCCTCACTCCAAGAGAGAGCAGGGAGCTCCCTCAGCTTGTTCCTAATGCAGCCATGAAGCCTTGTCTCTGCAGAATTAGGCAGCCTTTAGCAGGCAGTTGGATAATTAACAGCAAATCCTTTATGTGCCACCACAGCAGGGCTATCAAGGACACAGAAGTGGACTAAACACACTAATTTTTAATGGACTTCTCCGGGTGCTCAAGCCTCACAGGACCTGTGTGAATGACTCCACTTGTGTAAAGTACAATAAAAGTATTGCTGTGCTGTCGGTATAAGCAAGATTTATGCAGATTTTAATGTGCAAAATTCTGGCTCAATTCTGGGCAGCAGTTCAGGAGAGTTTAAATCAGGGCAAAGCTTGCAGCCAGCTTTGTAGCAGAGCAGCTAACATCACATCCTACACTCAAACCTGCTGACAAGGTGGCAATACATGTCCACAATATTCTGCAACTCTTGTAATGTGCTGCCACTTAATAACAGCAGCACATTACAACAGTAATAAATAGTAAATAAATAGCATAATTAAAAAACTAAATTTAAAATTATAAAAATAAATTAATATTTCAATTAACATTGTCATCAGATAAAATGCATATATATTGGTTTGAAGCTTAAAAACACAGAATAAGGGCTTATGAAAAAAGTATTTTAGATTTTTTTTAACAGACGCGCTTTCATTTGCATATACAAAAATTTCAGCTCATTCACATGCCTCATGACACACCAAAGGTTTTTTCTCTAGTGCTCTGATAACACTGCTAGGTTAACACAGCAGCCATGTACTGTGCAAATTAGAACATTTTTGTACTGTGTTAGAAACTGAAGTGGCTCCCTGCTGTTGACAGAGGCAAAATCCCTGTACTCAGTATTCAGATTTTTCCATAAGTTACCTCCAGGTTATTTAGTATTTCTCTACAGTTCATTTCCTTCACTTACTCGTGCAGCAGGAGATTTGCCTCTCAATTCTCAAGGGAAGAGAAAATAAAGTTAAATAAATATTTACATTGAATATTTGGGAGTACTTCATATTTTTGTTGCCCATTGAATGTTTGTATCTTCAGGTTCACTTTTAATAGAAGATTTCCAGTTTCCCAAGGAGTATCTTCATGTTAGTTGTAATTGACTTGGCAGCTAATATATATTATGTAGATTGTAGCATGTAATTTTTCATTATACCCCTGTAACTGAGTTGATTTCTCACTGTTTTTTATGTGGATCTGACAGTTTTGATCAATTAATTCTAGTTTACATGTAACATATCCAAGTTCACTTAAAGTCTGTCAGAAAAAAGTAAATGTTAAGCATCACATACCATATCCTTGCCATATGAAAAGAAAAGAAAAAAAAAGGTCCTTAAACCAATATTTAGTTAAAGTTTTAGGCAAAGCAATGGCCCCTCATCCTTCTATTATTTTTAAGGATAAAGAGAACACACAGATATTTTTGGACACAGGAAAAAAAATAAAAGGAAAACCTAGAATGGCAACTAATTGGTCCCCTAGGAAAATACTCCTTCAGTATTTGTCTTTATTGACTAAGACCCTGAAAACAGTGACAAAAATCTGCTGCTCTCTGAAGCTGACTGTGTTGGAGAGGTTTTCACAGTGAGGTGAAGCAGTGTAGAATTATCTGTAGTTACAGATAAACCATCAAAGGTATAACCTGGCTATACCCAGAGAGTGGAAAGACTGAATGATCTCCCCAGCAGTGACTATAAGCCATTTTTTCTTTGACAATCCCTGCACTGGGTGGGATCGCAGCTCTATATGGCTCATTTGTGCTTTAGTGATTACCTGGAATGGTTAGAATAGGGGTGAAATTGGCTGCCATCCTCAGAAGCTGCTGGTTGACATATTTGAACCTTTTAAGCAGGACCCATCATTGCTTATATTTTTAGTGACAAATGCCCAGTGTAAAGTTTGGCTTCAGTTGAAATGCACTGAGTTTGCAGAGTCAGGACTGATGTATGGCTGCAGGAATTAGACCTGAAGAAGACCATTTAAATCCTTTAATATATGTCGCTTGGCTGCAATAAAGGACCTTAAAACACATGGGGACGAACATGCAGCCTCAAAATATGGCAGAGATCAAAATGGATATATTTTCAGAAACAGTGTACTGATACTGCTTTTAGTTTCCTGAAAGGAATATTGCTCATTCATTCACTTGCTGAATAATTGTGTTAATTGAAGCATCCTCAGAACTTTTTTAACAATTTCTTATTATGGATTTGGAAGTGCTCAAGTGCTTTCGACAGATAATTGTGTTTTAAAATTTAAATACTTTTATGATGAATTTTTGAGGCAGGTGGTGGTTTGATTAAATTTTAAAGAGCTCTGATTATGCAGAAAATGTGGAAAGTATTGCATACATTTGTAAGTGATTTCTCAATAACATTTAAACATTATTTTCTTTGAAAAGAATACATTGGGACTTTGAGAGTAACTTCCACTTTCTTTTTTGAGATTTTGACATGTTTACATGTCTATTTACAACTATATCTCTCTATGGCTAATATCTGAAAATCATTTTTTGTCTAAATACAGAGTTTTGGGAATCTTGGAAGGGTTTTTTGTTTGGTTACTGTTTGGTTACTGTTGTAGCATTATATGTTTTTCATGGTATGCTGTTTTGTTATTATTTTTCTTTGGCAACATGAATGATTTAGTTATCCAGATTCTCTAAATCTGTAGTAAAGTTATTCACCCAGTGTGACAGAGCAAGAAACTCATACACTCAAATATCAGCCAACCTGATTAAATGTAAATCATCATAAATTTAAATATTTCAGTGGAAAGACGTAGTGAAAGAAATGCATTCCAAACAGCTGTTTGACATGGAATACTGAGGAGACAATATCACCAAGCTCCAAAACTACCCTGGCACTATGTAAAGCTTGAAATCAAGTTCTTGATCTGTTGATGGGCTGCGATAAACAAACCAGACATTATACTCCTGATTTTTTTTCTCTGTTCTTGTGGGATTTAGCTTGTTGCAAACCATCTAGAGATGATGTTTATATAAAATAATCAAAGATTAGAGGTGGGAAGCAAGTGGAGGGGATTCATGAGCCATTTTAGCGTTCAAGAACCAGTCAGAGCTTGTATCTTGTAGATCTCTTTACAGTAAATTAAAAAACTCCAAAACCAAACCAAAAAAGATATATTAAGAATGCGTTTGCTCCCATTCTTTTATTGATAAAATAGAGTATACATTATCACCTGGAACTGATCATTCTGCCACAACTGCTTTATCACAGTGTGAGAACCCTGGTTTCTTGACCCTGTGAAGAGAGAATTAGGAGATTCCCAGACAGGGATTTCAAGGCTGAGAGATCAAAAGGTTTTTTGATGTAGGAATTTCCTTGAGTCAACCAAATTGTTCTCGGCCCAGAAAAATCCCTGTAGAGAGTTAGGAAAACAGTCCCACTGCACAACAGTGTTGAGAGTTCTCAGTGATGTGCTCCTGTCACTAAGATGCCATCTCCAGGACAAAATGCTGACAACCTTTTCTAAACACATCTGGCTCTATATGATGGATGTCATTACAAATGCAGCAGAGAAAATACCCCAGTCAGGAAACCAGCCACATGTTCACATTTGAGCCACGTTTGAGCTGCTGCCTCAAACAGCAAAGGAATTGGCTCTGTGAGGGGTGCTAAGACCTAGATGAATGAAGGTCAGGTTCCCATGCTGCCTGAGCTGGAAGAGGAGATGATAAATTGCTGACTCAGAACTGGACAATGTGGGTTTCTGAGCCTGAACCTTCAGCACCCCTGGCAAGTGCACTGGCATGATGTGCAGTGCTGAGTGAGAGAACTACCATGAGATTTACATTTTCAGTCTATTTTGGTTGTGCGTTTTTTGCTGCTCAACTTGATGTCTCCACTCTGAGCACATGATTTAAGCTCCTGGATGGGTTAAAGTGATCCAAGAAACAGCTACAGTGAGTTGTTTGTCCTTATTTGTTTGTTTATAGGCTGAGTTTCATTGTGTTCATCCTGGTAAATGTCATTCATCAGGGTGTCAGTTATCCCAGAATTCCACATTACTTGGAAGCCAATACAGTGACAAGAGAAGAGTCAGAGGAAAGGGCAACACAGTTTGTCTGGGGATGCAAGAAAGGAAACTACATAAACCCAAAACAAAGTCTGCAAAACCAACTGCTCTGACAATGGCTATACTCTTATTCTAAGACAACTGCAAAACATTGAGAAAAATTTGCCAGAGATTAGAGGAATTACAAAATGTGGACCAAAAAAAAGGCTGGCAGAACACAGTAATGACATTAGGAACCAGAATAAACAGCAAGTGGTAATAAGAAGCGAAAAGATATACAAGTAGGTCCTCTGAATGACAAAATATCCTGGATAACTCTGTTAGAAGAAAACTTAAGGAGAAAAAAAAGTATTTTTATTTTCTATTAACAAGTCTTGTATCATGAAAACTTGGTCTTCTTTTTTTTTTCCCTCCCCCCCCCACCCAGTGAATGTCTTTGGGCAATGTGTTTTCTGCAGAATATGAAGTGTTAAACATCTCAGTGAGATATTTTTCACTGCAGTACAAAACGCATTTGTATTTATGAAACATCAATACAGATATATTATTCACACAGATGTTTAACATGCCCACAGAAAAGCAGATCAAAAGGACTCTAGGTTGGAAAATAATCCACCCAGACACTATGAAATGTGGGAAACTGTTTTTGTCCAGCAACCAGAGACTGGCACCCTCATGTTTTTTCCATTAGAAGATAGAATTTTATCATAAAAGAGAATGGCAATTTTATTTTCCTATCATATCATCATTTCTGACTAATTCAGGACTGAATATCATTAATGGTTTGAGACTGAAGAGACCTTTAAAGGTCATCTAGTCCAGCCCCTCTGTTATGGGCAAGGATATCTTTCAGTAGTCCAGTTTGCTCCAAGTCCTGTCCCAAGTAACACACCCTGGGAAGGGGAACGAATAACTTCTATGTAAAATTTGTTTCAGTGTCTCACTACCCTCAGAGTAAAGAATTTCTTCCTTAGGTCAAATCTGTATTTTCCTCTTTTAAGTTTGAAACAGTTGTCACCTGTCCTATTGTTAGAGGCCCTGGTAAAAGTCCCTCTTGACCTTTTAAATCTTGGTTAGGCATCAAAACTGCTCTGAGTTGTCCCCAGGGCCTTCTATTCCCCAGGCTGAACAGCTCAGCTTCTTAATTTTCACAGGAGAAGTGCTCGAGCACTCAGAGCATCTTTGTGGTTCTGCTCAAACAGGGCAATGTCTTTGTGCTGTTGGAGGCCCCAGAGCTGGACACAGTGCTCCAGGTGGGATCCCACAAAAGCAGTTTATGTCCAGTTTTCATCCACCTCTACCCCCAGGTCCTTCTTGCCAGGGCTGCTCTCAATTCCCTCATCACCCATTCTTTACTGGGGACTACCCCCACTCTGGCACTGGACCTTGCACAGCCCATGTTGAACTTGGTGATTTTCTCCTGGGACCAATTCTTGAAATGTGGAATGAAAATTACTTGCTGCAGTTTTATTATGCCCTACTATTTTATTTTTTTTTTTTAAAAACTTGATAACAGATGTATCAATGCTTTATTTACTGGTTGCGGCTCAAAGTCTGTTTTCGTAACAGAGTTGCTCATTTCCAGAGCTATATGTAAGGCTATAATTAGAACATTATTTTTTTGAGAAATGCTGTACTAAAGAAGCTTTTTCATGTGTAGAATTTTTATTGATAAGATTGAATCAATTTCAATATGGGACTTTTTTCAGTTCACTGACAAAGTCACTAACAGCATAGGATCAATAAGCTTTTTGCTTTTTGAGATCAGTAACTCAATTTATCAATTTAGAGGTCACTTCGTGGGAGGTCACTTAAAGACAACCAAAAGAAAGAATGGAAGAAATAGGTCCTAATCTCTTTTTTGGTTCCAAATTTTCTTCCAGAAAGCCCTTTCCAAAGATGACTTATGAAACAGACTGCATTTCAAAAGGCAAGACGTCAGACCATGGCACTTGCTATAATACTCCAATTAATAGGAAGAAATAGTTTGAAATCCTTCTTCTGCCTAAGTAAATACTGTATTTCTTCCTATTAGACCGTTCCCTTTGCTACCACAATTGCAGCTGTTGACAATATAAAGCAAAAGACAGCCCAAAACTGGTGCTGCAGAAAGAGCATCATAATCTCAACTGTTCTGATACACCAGGACAGAGCTGCCAGCATCTCTGTAAATACAGAAAATATTTTCTACGTACACAGAAAATAGAATTGACCATTTGAGACTGTGTTTCTCCCTTGGAAGTGTAATAATTGTCACTCTCTAAGACCAAACTCATTCCCCATTTGGAGTCTATGTCATCAGGAACACCAACGAGTACCTCAGTGGCTTCAAATGCATTATTGTTGAGATTGAAGTCTCTGCACTAGACATACAGACAAAAATGGTAGCAAATCTTTAGCCATATATGTCGTCTCTGTGTTCAAAGATGACACAGACATCCCTACAGGGTAATTCCCCTCTTCCTAAAATATTTGATGTCAGGTAACTTACCTTTTAGGGTTGCCTACACTTGAGATGAGAAATTACATTTAAAGTGTGAAAGAGTAAAGTATCTTCCTCTTCCCCAGCTGAAGCAAATGTATGTTTGAAACTCCCTTTCAGCTAAGAAAACCCATGCAATGAAACATGAGGCAGACATGTGGCATTGGAAAAATGAGCACAAAAGCCTCTTCAGTCCAATTTATTAATGTTTGATGTTAGAACTATTAAAAAGACTCTCTTGTAACCAGGGAAACTTCATAACAGATAATGTTGCCATCCTGGAATTCGGTGTTTGCTATTTGATCAGCAGATGGTGGTGATGTAATTGCTAGTGACGTAGAAAAGAGACCAAAACTTCAGGAACCAAGAATTTACAAACTGCAGACTTCAGTACATGTTCAGGCGCTTTTTCTTCATCCTTCAAAAAGTGGGTTGCAATATTTATGAAACATGCATTTCAAGAATGTAGAGGAAACCTGCTGAATATTTCATTTTCAATCATCTGAAGTAGTAAAGTTACAAAAGAATGCCTTTAAGCTGAAAAATGTAGTTTTACAAGCAGAACGACCCTGTTTGGGAAATGACCAATTCTTTCTTCCACTTTTGTGTTTCCAAAGAGGGAACTTTCAGCAGCTGGTTCTGCAGTTTTTATTTTTTAATGTTCTGTTACATCCTGTTTGCTAAATAATGCTTCCAGTTGCTGGTCACATCATCTGAAGAGCATATATTTTACTGCTGGGTAGCAGAATAGGTTTTCTCAAAGAAATTCTGGCTGAAGACAACTTTTCTGTTACTTTGGGTTCATCCAGAGAAGGTCAGGTAAGCAAATTTCAGGGCTGCCTAAAACTGAACAAACTGGTTCCTTGTGATGTTTGTTATCATGTGTTTCAGGCCTGAATATAACTTAAATACAGTTCAATTTATTTAAGTTTCAGCCAGTGTTGAGGGCAGAGATTTAACAGCCTAGCTCTGGAGTTGCCTCCTTCCAGTAACCACAAAGAGGAATTTGGATGTCTGGCTTTGAAAACTTCAATAAACTTTTAGAAAAATGCAACCAGGTGAGATCTACCATGCAGACACAGAAATCATTAAGACTCAAAGCCTTAGACTAAAAAGTACATTGTTCTGAATAATTACACACCGAACTATAAAGTGCTTTTTTTATTTGCCTGAAGTTTGGCAAATATCAATAGTTTCATTGCCTATCTTTGGTACTGTAGGGATTGCCTTTAGCAAAAAAATTAGACCTTTTTTTGTAAATCAACAATTCTAGGGCTTGATCCTCCATTAAGTACCATATCAATGAGCTCAGCAGTGTGATTATGTCACATACAAGAACTCATGTTATGGTTTCATACTGATTTCTTTTCTATTTAAACACACATCCTTGGGCTTTATTAGGAGAAAAAGTAAACAAGGACTTCTTCATTTACCTTCTCTGTGACATTCATTACCTGCACAGTTCTGTAAGGTCCTGCATTAATCACCTCAAAACTGAGCATTCTTCCTATGCCTTCAAGAACTTTATCAGGCTTCTTTGGATCCCTTCCATTTGTGCCATAAATTTTTGAGATGAGATAATGAAGAAGGAACAGTGCTACAGAGAGCTAAGCCAGGGATACAGGTGATGATATTATTATAGTTTCAAATTTGGTTTCTAGACCTTCTCTAAATGTCTTTATGTTTTGTTTGTTCAGTTTCAGCTACACAAAGAATTACCTGTAAAAGTCCAAAGAGTTTTTCTGTAATGATTTGAAGTGTACTCTAAGTTCCCATGTATGTTTGCTACGTTATTATTGTTCATTACCTTTGTCTCCTCAGTTGAATGTTCATCTGCTGTTATGCCACACTTACCTTAAGTATATCTAAAACCTCTATTTTAGTTCAACCATGAATCAATAGGGTTAATGTAGTAGAGAAAAACACGTGATCTGCAGAAAAGAACTGTGGGTGGACATGAGGGCACCATTAGAAGTCAGCTCCCTCCACCAAACAGCACCGACTAGATCTAAATCTTCACTGACAAATCTTTTTCTAAATGTTTTATTTTTAAACTTCAGTTAAGAATGCTGCAATATTTTTTGCACAGGCTTGCCTAGTGTTTAATCTCTGTTAATATTAGGGCAGAATCTGAAGCTCACTGGTATTTGTTTCAATGTAGTGAGTAGGTATTTATATTGATCTTTACAAAAACCCAATCTGAGCACTGGAAGATTGCATTCCTTCAGTCTGCTCTTTTTCCTGAAAAAGACCACTGTATTCTCTCAACTGTCCTTTACAGAAAAACATGGTAGTTGATCACAGCAGTCCTGGTGATCTCAAAAATAGTAATCAATGATTTTATTGGATCTCTGTGAAAGATCTCACACACCTATCTGGCCTTTACTGACTCAGGAACTTTCTGTGCTGTTGAAAATATTTCAACTTCATGCATAACAGTGATAATTTATAGTCATACCACACTGAAACAAACATATCCACAAATGTTGATGCCATTAGCAAGTAGAGAAGAAGGTTTTTAAATGCATGTCATATTTAGGATATGCTCCTATAATGGATTCACTTTCTTAAGTTGCCTGATCCCGTTTTTTCCTTCCTTATTACAAAACATCAGGTTTTGAGGGAGAAATTGCAATGCCTTAAAATCTAGGAAGTTCTAAAACTTTGGGAATACCTGCAAATTCTAAGGTTATTGGAGGAACTCAGAAGTATAAGGGCTAAACTCACAATAGTTTTATTATTGCATTTCTCAATTTTCTGTAATTTATGATGCGAAGAAAATTTCCCCAATTTTAGAGGAAGTGGATGTTCTTTCTGCTTTGAGAACTCACTTGTGCAGCTGAACATTGAAACAACAAACAGCTACTGATAGGAAGAGAAAATATCTCCAATCATTGCCTTCAGGATTTTGTTGCAAGGGAAGGAAAGGTTCCCTAAGTTTCTAAGGAAGTAGAGAAAGCAATTGGATTAAAAAAAATTACCTGTATGAGATGATCACAATTACAGTCTGAAAGACACAGAAGTCTTGAAATGCCCTTTTGCTATTCAAGGCTCTCAGTGCTTCTGCTGATTGAGGGTGATAGATCCATACTTATTTGCATTTACATAAGAAAATAGACACTGGCTTCCAGTAGCTTAATTACTAATCCAACCTTTATGTTTTTTATGTCTTGTAATTATAGGAAAAGGCAAATATTCATACGTGACATAGGACAGCAAATAAGAATATAATTAGTTTTATTCAGGCTGATCATACTAACTAGAATGTTTTCTTGTACACAAGGAAAAAGCCAAATTTCAAAAAACTTCTAGGTTGTGTTTAATAGTTACATCATCTCAGCATAGAGACTATATTCCTTTGTCTGTTCATTCATTTAAAAGTACCAAAAAAGGGCAAACTGATCTTTCTTTTCATAAGTAGAAATTTAATATCAGTATGCTAGACTTAAAGCAAACATCTTCCTGCTCAATCTTAGGCTATTCCTCAGCAGAGATGGGGAAATAGAGAGAGAGAACATCTGAAATCTAACACCTATGAATGAAGGGAAATTAAGGCTGTTTTCAGATGACTGTACGACAAAAATCATGGAGTTCACACCATGAGAAAGAGATGAACAGAATTATGCATTACTATAGGAAATATCACTGTGTTCTGGACAGAGATCTTAAATAGTATACACTCTGTAATGAGAAATATTAGGAGAGAGGAAAAATTGTAGCTTCCCATGTATTATTATTTTCCTTTCTACTCAAGGTGAAAATATGACTTGCACTGTAAAGTAAGTTTAGAGCAGTGTAAAGATTAAGTATATGGGCTGAGTCTTTAAGGAAATAGGGCTGACACCTCTATTTCTACTTTACAGAGGACTCCAGAAAAAACCCCATGTCTCAGTTCTCTCTGATGCTCACAGGCTTCTGTCCACCATCAGGATTTAATGCTTTGAGCTCATCCCTAATTCAAACCCTGCCAGTGATAGTTTGTGAACTCAGCATATGCCCAGTTTCCTGATATTAGAAGCAAGCCCTTGATTTCTTCTCAACTATTTATACACTCTCTGAGCAGGTAGAAAAGTTCATCCTAATCATATGGACCCCTTGGCACATTTATGCTCCATAGGGCAGGAGTTCCTGAAGAAAAGGATGCATTTTAGTGCAGTTTTGTAGAAAGGAACAAGCAAATCTTAAGCAGTTTCCTTCCACTGCCATAAGGTGGGAGGAAATCTGCCCCAACAGGAACCTCCTGCCAATAATGTTTATATCTTTTTCTTTCTCTTCACATTAAAGCCTTATCTAAGGGCTTCACCTGAGATGGGACCCCCTGTGTAGAAACTGCACAAATAGAACAGATGAACAAAGCTCTCCTGCTGATAGAGACAGCAGCACAGGAACACGACTTCTGTATGTAATGAAATACACATTAGCCTGGGGTCATGAGAATCTCAGGTTTAGCTGTCACCTTCTATACACCCTGAAAATTCATTCTTGCAAAGCAAAAATCCCTCGCCCAGCACCCTCTAACAGATTTTATAAAAATAGCAGTACCCTGACATTAACTTTACAGAGAGGATATTGGAACATAGAAAGATTTATTAATTTGCCTGTAGAATGAGTGCATGGTGCAGTAGTATAATTCTCAGAGTTATTTTACAACAGTAAATAAAACAGCACTAAGTACATTCTCTGGACCCATGGTGGCTGAATGGTGGCTGAACTCTCTTCTGCCAGAGAACAGGGCCCAAAGCTGAGCACCAGGATTTGAGGTGCAGCCTTATCAGTGCCCAGCATAGGGAGACAATCACTGCCCTGGTCCTGTGGCCACACTATTGCTGAGACAGGCATGGGGGCATTGGCCTTCTTGGCTATCTGGGCACATCTTGGATCATGTTCAGCCACTGTCATCAGCACCCCCAGATCCTTTTCTGTCATGCAGCTGCTCCAGCCACTCAGCCCCTGGCCTGGAGTTCTGCAGGCCATTGTTTTGGCCAAAGTGCAGGCACAGCACTTGAAACTTTCAGGCCCAAAAGCAGAAACAACAATTGGTTGAAGAAAGAAAATAAGGAAGCTAGGACTTCACAACCTGAAGGTGTAATTGGACAATTAAACCCCAACATGCAAATGGACCAAAACTTACAAAAGTGTGAGACCTCGTGATCGGTTGTCCATTTTGTGATCGTTTTGGGTCCACCATGGGTGTAGCCCTGGCCAGGCTCTTGTACTGCCTAAAGTGTGTCCTTAAAAGCCTTTTAATAAATATCTACTTTATTCTCTAGCTCTGTCCAGTTTCTGTTCCAAGTCAGCCTTCCCAAGGCATCAAGACCACTGGCCTTGGTCCATCCAACCAGCCTGTCCAGATCCCTGCAGAGCCTTCCTGCCCTTCAGCAGATCCACACTCCCACCCAGCTTGGTGTCCTCTCCAGACTGACTGAGGGTACCTTCCTGCCCTCATCCAGATTAACAATGAAGAGATTAAGCAGAACTGGTGCCAGAGCTGTTCCCCTGGAGAACAGCAGCTGTGACACTCTTCCAGGAGGATGTGGCTCCAGTCCCCACTGCTCCCTGGGCCTGGCCATCCAGCCTGTTTTTCACCAGCAAACTCTGCACCCATCCAAGCCATGAGCAGCCAGTTTCTCCAAGAGAACACTGTGGGAAATGCTTTCCCAAAGTCTAAGTAGACCAAATCCACAGATTTTCCCTCACTCCACCCTGTGAGGCACCCTGTCACAGATCAGGGTGGCCAGCAGGACCTGCCTTTCCCAAGCCCATGCTGGGTTTGTCCTGTACCTGCAGTGTGATATCACTCAAGGTGATCTGATCCATGGCCTTTCCTGGGAACAGCCTTTGAGATTTCCCTCTTGAAGAATGTTCAGCCTTGCTGGACTCCTTTGCCCTCCAGGAATGTCTCAGCAGGGACTGTCCCTCCCAAGGGAGTCTCTGAACCAATCTTCCAACCAGGCTGAACACTGCACTCTGGAAATGTGAGGCAGAAGTTCTGCTGGTAGCCCTCCTTATTTCTCCAGAAATCCCAAACTCTTATAATTTTGTGATTGATGTGCCCCAAGAGGGCCTCTGACTATCAGATCACCCACAAGTCTTTCTCTGGTTGAAAACAGAAAGTTCTACACCCTCCAGGAATATCCCAGACTGTTTCCCCTCTGCTGGATTGCATTACCAGCAGACATCTGGTGTTGGAGTTCCTCATGAAAACAAGCAAAAAAAAAAAAATTAGGAGACATCCTAAGCATGTCCTCTCCATTTTTTAATCCAGTATCATGTTGTACTGCCAGACTAGGAAAATTTAATTTGAATCGTAACTCTCATTTAGTCAAATTTCTTGTCTGAGGAACATAACAGATCTTGGATGGGGTACTTGGACATTCAAACCCCACAGCATTGCCATGAAGTCCTAGCTGGCAAAATATGAAGCTAATGAATTGATTAATGCTGTTATCAGAGTGGGCTTACCCTTAGAAAATTCAACAGATCAGGGCACTAATTTTATGTCTTCTCTGCTAAATGAGGTGTGCAAGCTGTTAAAAATTCCCCCATCACACAGAGTTTCATATCAGCCAGAAACAGATGGGCTTGTAGAATAATCAAACACTTAAGCAGATGCTAAGAAAATTCATCAGCATTGAACCAAAACATTGGGATAAATTGTTACCTTTTGTTTAGTTTGTCTATTGGGAGGTCTCTTAATCATCAATTGGTTGTTCCCCATACCTTTCCAAAAATACTCAAGAGGCAGATGCTCTGAATTTGTGTTGTTTGCAAATGATCTGACATGTGGAGGCCTCACATTTTCACCCAGATAACATCCTTCATAATTATACTCTTCACATTCGTAAAAGAAGGCCCTGAGCCTGCAAATAGATCAACATGACTAGAAGGATATAACACGTACATGAATGACAGCAGTAGTTCCAAACTGGCAATCTTTATGAAATATTGATGCTGTAAATGGATGAAGTTGAACAATTCTCAAAATAAAAGCAGTGACATTGAGACAAAGGTAATTATTAGTCTCATTTATGCTCCTCTCAATAAACAGCAGATTCCCTGCAAAAATTTAGAGTAGTATTAGGACCGGTAACACACAGATTTGCACTTATTTTTGTGTCATGTGTGTCCATTTCCCAGATCTGAAAATTTTTCAGCAGATCTGGATAAGTCGTTCACGGTTAACAGAGACATTTTTTATGTTCAAGGTTGCTGTTTTGGGGTTTGGCATGTGGGCTTGAATTGACCTCAGAGTGACACAGTCAGACTCCTTCTGGTGCCGGAAACATAAAGTTTCATGATGTTGGGGGTTGGGTTTGTCCATTTTTCACTCTAAAGAATTTTTTCCTCATAAGTTACCAAGGGGATCAAGTGTTGGTACTTAAGAGTACTTAACTCAAGCAAAGAAGTGGCTGAAACCTGGCTGGGGAGAGGTTAACTGCTTTCTCTGATAACAAACCAGCTGTTAAGAACTGGGTGGGTCAGTGTTTCTCAAATGGGTCAGTGTTGCTTATCTCTGTTCACTGTTCCACTACCCCCATGGGGATATCTTCTGTTAATGGACCATTAAAGTTCACCAATGACATGAAACATTACATCATACTATTGTAAGATGCTCTGCCCTGCAGGAGGAGCCAAACAATCTTCACTCAAATAAAAGGAGCCACCTGTGTCATCAGTGATTCATGTTTTCCACTGAATTCCTGGAGGAAGACCGGACCTATCTCACCATTACTGGACCCTTTTTCTACAGGACCATCTCTGCTTCCAACAGAACTACATCTGCTACTCCAGGAGATCTTACTTTGGACAGCTTCCAACACTCTGACCAACCAGGTGTCAGGTTGTATTTCTGACTCTCTCAGGGTTTTCTGGGATTTCTTGCTTGTTTGTTTGCTTGCTTATTCTTCTGTACTACAATATTTCTATTTTGTTTTATATCCCTAGTAAAGGACTGCTAAACCTATTCCCAAAAATCTTTGCCTGAGAGCCTTTTAATTGCAAATTTATAATAATTTGGAAAGGGAGGGGCTTATATTCCAAGGCAGACTCCAATCTTCCCTGGCAGATACCTGTCTATCTAAACCAAGACACATGACAATATTTTTGGTGGCTCAGGTTCTTTCTCATGCTGCTGGGTAGTAGAATGTCATTCCATTGAGCTATAATACCAAGCAGAAAAGTAATGCTACTGTATTTTGGATGACTAACAAGACATGAAATATAGCTAAATCATTCAATGCAGCTATTTAATTTTCAGTATATATACTATATTTTACTACTCAGGAAACTACCTAGACACTCCTAGAAAGTTTAGCTGATGATTAAAATGTCTGTAGAAATACCAATGAAGCAAAGCCGAGGAAAAACATACATATATATGTACACACACATATGGTCTTTAAGAGCTCCAGTTCTGTTGAAAATTATGGAAATGTAAAGAACCATAAAATTTGGCTCTGTGAATTCTCCAGGAATGTATTAAATTAGATTAATGTCATGTATAGTTCAAATTATTCTTTGCCTACTAAAGATTGTTGGCAAAGCTCATAAAAATGTTGGCCACCACCAAAATATCACAGGCAGATTTTGTGACTATAAGAAGAAAATTTGTCCTATGTTGCTCTAGGACAAACCTTTAAATTTTCGCTCTTTACTCAAAAGAGAAATCCTGCCAACTTTTTTTTTTTTTTTTTTTTTTTTTTTTTTAGAATTTACATCTAATTAAGTTTTGTTCCAAAACGTTGTAGAGGAATTAGAAGATTCAAGAAGATCCTCTCAATTTTATTGTGGTAAAATGTTGCAAGAGACAGGGAAGCAAATGGAGGAAAATAAAGATGAATAACTGCTCGTTCATCAAATATTCATGAATGATTCATAGATACTTTGGGTTATCATGAAATTATAGCTTTTGGCACACAGGTAAAAATACACGGAAAATAAAAGTGAAGCAAATGTTAATTAAGATCAGGTCATGAGTATAATAAATCTGAAGCCAAGTTTTGAAAGGAGATTTGACACCTTTCAAGGCACAGTGGTAATGAAAGAGTGAATAAAAGAAAATAATAATTAAATTTTAGATACCTTTCAGAAAATGTAAAACTCATCATCTGTAAGAGTCAATTATTTTCTCCCCCTCCTAATTCTTTATTCTGTGGAAGCATGCTGTATTGAGAATATGTATTTTCTCTTGCTCCATTTTCTGTATGTTTCCTTTCTTGAGGTCTTCCTCTCCTCACTATTTTCTGATGCTAAATATTTGAACTCACTTTAAAAGATCACAGGACTTTTTTCTGTTTTCATTCTCTCCTTCCTTCATTCGATTATTTAGTCTTATCAGGTTAAATAGAATTTTTGGGGTGGGGGGGTGATAGTCAAAAAAGAAAAAATGATGGGGAAAAAATAGGAAAAAAAATTAAAAACTTGTAGGTAACAGAATGGATCTGTTGAGAAACATCTCTGCTGCAATGTCCAGGGAAACTGGCTGTGAAAATGGCTGTGCTTAGTCTGTTTCTTCTTCTAATTGCATGATTCGGAATACTTTGAAGAAACACGGTAAAAAATTATCTTTCGACCCACTGATCTCTTTCATCCTTTTATGAGTGAATACTGTGCTCAGCAGAGCTGGGTTTATTACTCTTCTCTGTGCTATATTCCTGTTTACTTAAGAGGCTCTTCATGCTGGATAATACAATTGGACTTCTCAGGCATTCTACTTTCATAATGGTTAACTTTCAAAACATACAATTCAGCAAGCAAAAGATAAAACCAGAAAAAAACAAAAACCAAACAACCCTGGAGTACTTGATTCTTTGCTTTAATTGCACATTAGAAGTTTTAATTTTAAATTTCCGGAAAAGTTATCTTTACCGTTTAGCTTAAGTGTTTCTTCCAGATTAATATCTAATTTAGGAGCAACTATCATTTTCCCTTTGTTGAAATTTTTTTTCATACTAACAGCCTTCAAAGTAGCTAAAAATATCCTTGTGATACAGCCCAATAAATGTTTGCAGATATGAATCCCATTATAGTTTATGGTGATTAAAACATGAAATAGGACTTGGTATTTGGTCTTTGCGAGTTCTCCAGTAATTTGAAGCAGACAGACTTAACAGAAAATAGTTGTATTTGTGTCGTTTTTACCACAGGGCTTCAAACAATGATGTCGATAACTACAATTTTTTCAAAAGGATACTTAGAAGGTATCAGATATTAGGTTTGCTGTTATCATCCTCATTACTGTGGGTTCATTAACTGTTCTGACCAACATACTAGCAAAGAAGGGGCTGAGATAGTGGATGTTGATTAATTTCCAAGAGAAGAGAAAACATGAGGGCATCTGTCTTTCACAGGGTATCTATATTTTTTCTCTGCAGCAGCATAAACACAAAAACATTAAATGTATTGTTTAAATTACAAAGACTGCAACATGCATCAGACTCCTATAAATCAGACTTCTTGGTTTATTTTTCATCTTTTTTTGTTTGATTTGAAGTGGTGTTTTTTAAATTTTTGTTTTGTTTGTTTGGATTTTGTATTTTGTTTTGTTTTGTTGTTGGTTGGTTGGTTCGTTTTTGCTGTTGTTGTTTTGGATTTTTTTAAAGAAAAAAAATCCATATACATACTTCAAAGAAGAACTCAAAAGAACTGTGCCAGATGTGGTCACAGGAGAGCCCTAAGCATGCCCATCAATCTGTATCTATTCCAGGCTGTAACCAGATATAAAATACACTGTACAGAGAAGGTCCTTCTCTCACTAAGCCATTCTTAAACACTCCCACAGAAGGCCAATCAGAAACTAACACAGCTTTCTTCCATAAATGTTCTGAGATAAAAAGTGATTTCATTATTCATTTATGCAACTTTTATTTTGTACTGAGACAGAGTAGAACACCTTGCATAGACACAATTAAATGTGATTATCCTAAAATTCTTGATTAATGCCTTTCAGAATTTTCATTTGACTGTGACTGTGGAAGTTTATATCTTGGTTAGCAGGTCCGTTTTGAACATATATTTAATATTTGGTGGAACAAACCATAATTTCAGGCAGAGGGGTTCAGTTGTTTTGCCAGGTAGATGCACCTGAACTTATTTCTCTTTTTCAACAGCGTAGCAATAAGTGGAGAGGGGCTTTATGGGGAGGAATTAAAAAAAAAAAAAAACACAACAAAAAACCCCAAACACAAACCCCAAGGGTAAACCCTTTGCTGGCTGCACAGTCACCACATGAAGCAGCTTCTTGTGCTAAGGGCTCCATGCCATGAATCCAACTCACTGGAATGAGGTGGGAGTTTTTCAGGCACTGCCAGACAGTGTTGGCGTGTCCCCAAAACCCCACACTTGTGGTGGTTAAAAATACCTTGAACTAGGAGAGGATTATGGCAGGAGCTCTTTTAGACTCAGTCCAACCAATTCAAGCTGCGATAAAGGAGTCAGTTATTTCCTTCATCCAAATTCATAAGTTCAAGATAAAGAGAGTGACACAACCCTGGGACGGCAAAGTGAGAAAGTTTTAATTCTCCCTGAAACAGTAAAATGGGTAATTTTTAATTCTCCATGAATTCTCCACTTCACAGTATCTTGCAGAGAGCTCCAGTCAATGCCAGCAGTTACCTGTGACTTTCCATCTATTTTTATTGGTACATAAAACTGATACCAACATTTTAATACAAAGTTTAAAAAAAGTAATTTACAATTTTGAATACAAATAGATTAAACCAAAGAAAAGGAGTATAAATAGATTTTTTTGGGGATCTTTTGGGTTTTTTGAGGGATTGTTTTTTTATTTTATGGTTTTTGTGTTTTTTTTTTTTTTTTTTAAATGAAGCCAACCTGGATTTGAAGCATTTTGCAGTAACATTGAATTTCTTTAAAAAAATCAAAGGTTTTTGTAACAAAAATTTCAATCTCAATGACATTCCTGTTTCCAAAAGACAACTGTAAACCTAAAGGAAAGCAGTATGAACATATGTGGCATTTAAGGACATAGTTTTTTAGTGAACATGGCAGTGTTGGGTTAATGGACTCAATGATTTAAAAGATCTTTTCCAACCTGAAAGACTCTCTGGTTTTATATGAAGAAAGATACTTCAATGAGAGGATGCAGAGTATTAAACTATTTCTTCCTGCACACTCAGAAGATTCTTAATATATTATTCAGCTTTCTCTCAGTTTTCTCAAGGGTTATAAAATCACATTGACAGTAGTGTTTATTTTGATGGACACCCGCACAGAACAAAACTGTCCCAAGTTCTCTGGGTGTGGCTTATCAGTGTCTTCAAAACCACAGGAGGAAATAGCCTCTATAAGGAAAAGGAAAAATTCTCATTAATTTAGGAGTCTCTGTTCATCAAGACAGTGAGAAAAATAGCTACAGTAACAGCTTTCTAAGACACTGTCATTAGAAACAGGTAAACTGCATTTTGATGGATGGACTTATTTCAGGGTAACTGGTCAAGAAAAAAAAATCCTGCAAGATGAAGCTGATTTTTCAAGTGCTAATTTTGGCTGCAGAACATCAACATCTGGAAAGTTTTATATGGGGTTTGTTGGAATTTTTTTCTCTCAGGAGGTCCTCTTGCAGCTAATCTGGAATTTAGCTTTGGAGACAGCTGGAGATTTTTAAAATATAAATATTTTATAGTTGTTGTTGTTGTTTTTTTTTTTGTTTGTTTGTTTTTTTTTGGTTGGTTGGTTGGTTGGCTGGTTGGTTGTTTTTTGGGTTTTGGTGGGGTTTTTTGGGTTTTTTTGGCAGGAGGAGATTGTATTTATTTCTGATAACCTTTTATCCAAGCAATTGCAGCAGACAGTGATTGATAGGCACAATGATTATTAGAACTGCAGTTGTTGCTACCAAGTCATATTTTCTCCTATATAAAAATCCCATTAAATTTTAGTGCAAGAGTATGCCAGATTTTTTGGTAAGGTAGATTCACTCCATTCTCATAGAAACAAATGACTTTTATTTTAAGTAAATTAGTTCAAGTCTGGGATGCATTGAGTGATTTCAGGATGCATCACTGTGGTTCTCTGTGCTACCAGATCCATTGTGGAAAAGGCTGTGTGTAGGCAGATAAATCAAGGAAGGAGTTTTTATTATAAATCTTATAAATGTCTGCTCTTTACCACTTCATCAATGTGTTGAAGGGAATATCTGCAAAAACTGAGTTTAACAATATTTCAGTTTATGTTGCTGGCTCATTCACACCCTGCCATGTTCAATACAGCAGTTTTAGAAGTTCAGGGTGTCAGAAACAGACAAACTCTATGCACCCTTCCTTATTGGCTTACAAACAAAAGCCTATTGTTAAATCCAGAACTAACATCTTTGCCAAAAGTGAAAGTGAATAATCTTAGATGGAGAAGACAAAGAATTCTGAAATTTAAAGTTCCTATGGCAACACTGACTAGGACAATCTGCCACAAAAATTAATAGTTTCTCTTTTCCTTTATGTTAGGAGCTGAAGGTAGGAAAAACCCTGCTGGAATAAACATGGTCAAACCCCCCTAGTCTTTCTGATTAACTATGTTTTGATATCAAACACAAGCCTGTCAAGCCCAGGTTTTTAAATATATTCAGAAAATATGTGAATGAGAAGTACAGAGTACTAATGCACAGATTCTGTGTGTTATCCTCTCATGGAGTATAAGTCTGTCCATATATGCACACCACAACCAGCTTAATACATTTACTTACTATCTAATTCCTACACTGCTTTTTATTTCAATTTAACAGATGCTTTTGAAATCAGATGTAGAGTTTGCTCTGTTGTTTTAATCTCATTTACTTCATGTCTCAGGAAGATTCTTTCCTGGAAATCAGCACTGAGAAAGTATTTGAGAGGTGTCTACCTGCACGTAATTAATTACTTTCTGTATCTGAGGTGTGTTGTGGCATAAAACAAGAAAAGCCTCTTTGCCAGGTATTTTAATCAAGCTCTTGCAGTGTTGGTTTCCCAACAGAAAAAAAACCTGTCTTCATGATCCCAAAGTTCTGCTAGGTTCTTAGAGAGAATTCAGTATGCACAGTGTAAGATGGGCACGGAAAATATTTAATAAGTGTGATAAAAAGCATCTGAATGGCAAATATTTTACATCTGTAATTTTGAGGCACACAATGTAAGTCTTGTTACCTGAACAACTCTGCTTAAATCTTTCCTCAGGATTTTCTTTGTGCATGTCACTGAGACAGTTCCAGAATTATAATTTTAAAACATTTTCCATTCAAATTGCATGGTCCTTGCCAAATATCTGAAAGCCTGTAGGATCTGAAAAGCCCCTGATTTGCTAGCATGTTTTGTATCCCCAAATTCTACAAAATTTGGGGAATACTTTGACCTTGAAATTTAAGATGAAACCTCACAGGCCATATTAGAAGATCTTGATACCAAGCCACAGACATGATACTAATCCAAGCAAACTTTGTCCATTTTAACTGACCCATTATGATGTATATCTAAATATTTATTTTGTAAGATCCCTTTTCCAAAGGCATGTTTTCTTCCAGAGCCATCATTCTCCACTTAAACTGTTCAAACAGCAGGACGCTGTCTCCCAGTAGAAAATCATGTCTTCAGGATTTTATCATAATTCTAATTTGAGACTAGTGAGAAACCATGTAATCCAACAGGAAAATGAGTTATGAAACTTTGTACCTGGGATTTTTACACCTTCTCCAAAGGATTATTTCTGCAGGATTAAACTAAGGCTACTGAAGTACAGCAGTACTGAAGCTTGACTTCTTGTGTCAGCTGAGGACCTGGCTCTTTTCCCTGAAGTTTTTGCTCTCCTTCCCAGAAGTGTCAGCTGAAATGAGATGACAATTCCAAGGACACCATTGGCTTACCAAATGAACAATAGCCCAGCACTGTAACTCCTGCCAGCGACTGCCAAGAAGACCAACTTAGGTTTTCTTGTATATCAGTAAATCCTGAGATCAATGGGCAGCTGACCTTTAACGTCTATGAAAACTGTCCTTTCATGGATGGAAGATCTACATTTACCTCCATGGCATTTCTGGATGTAAGAAAGTCAGTTTAAGAGCAAACTAACCTTCCTTCACTGCTTCTCTGCAGTGGCCCTTGTGTCTCTTCTAGAGCAGATCTCACAGCAGTTGCCATGAGGGGGGAAAATATTAAAATTTTACAAGTGGAATGCATTTGAGAGTGTCCTCAGAACTATATGGATATTATCTCAACATAACCCATCTTTTGCAGACAGAGAGTTCTTTCTTGATAGACCACAAAAAACACCCTGACACAAACACACGGAATTTGTGGACAGCTGCAGCTCAAGCAGTTTGAAATGCATATGGAGAGAGGCTCAGATGTACAGGACTTTAAAGTTGTTCTCAGAACCAGGGCTACACCACAAGCACTGCTTTTGAAACTTCAGGTCACTTCAGGCAAGAAACATAAATCCTATACTGTTTTTAAATGCCTTTTTTGGAAAGAAGAGTCCATTTCTTTTGCTCTAAAGGATTACCATCTGCAAGGCAAAATTGAAAGAGAGAATCCTTAAAAACACCAGGTGCTTGAGAGAATCAACACAGGAAATACAAAACAAGGAAGAAGAAAACACGTCCTTCTTGGTGAGACAAGTGGTTTTCAGATAGGCAAATAAAAAATTTCAAAGCATTTTCTTGTCTGAAGTGTCTTTTAGACTGTTCAAATGGTAAAATCTCCTACCACTCCTTTAAATGTTAGAGGTACTAGGCCTCAGATATACAGATCACATTAGATATACAGATCCAGCTACCTTACTCTTCTAACAGTGTCAGATCTTGAAACAACTTTTGCCTTTAATATGTTAATATTCTTCAGCAACATGAGGATGGAGATAATCCCACTCTCCTTTATATCTTTCCTCTTTTCCTGTGCTTTATTTGTTTCATGAGTTTTGGGAGTAGAATGTAATATTAATAATCATTTCAAAGAAAATCTGCTCTGGCCACTTCCAGCTGATACAAAGGTATTTTGAGGTATAATGTATGGCTTCAAAAGCAATCTGTACTGTAGAACAGGACCTTTTAGAGGGACCTGTAAATCCAGCTTTGCAACTGCCCTGCAATTTCATTTAGCTTCTCAGTACCTCTTCAAGCCCTTGTAGAAATACAAGGCTGATCAAAGGTACAGGATGGTATCAGCATGATGAGTATATAATAGACCAGCTCTTTTTAGCCTGGAAAAAAATAATAAAAAATGGGAAGAAGTATATGACAGATGCCATCAGTGATACAGAAAAGATAAAAAGATAACAAGTAGTTCATTGTCTCTTTCAATGGAATAAAATATAAAACAGATAGGTACAAAATAAGTATGCATTTTCAAAGTGGAGAGTTAAAAGAGTACACCTTGCCACAGGGAGTAGTGTATCAAACTTTTAGAAGTATTGAAAAGGCAATTGATGAAGATGAAGATAATAAAAGAAATAAATCACTCTGGGCTATTAAGTAAAGGCACTTCTGCTGGTTAAAGGGACTCTAAACAGAAATTTCATCAAACTGGGAGAAAACATTCCAGAAAAGGATCATAGCTGATTTCTCCCTCTCCTATCTTTTATTCCATTTGTCAAATATTGGTCATATCAATCATGTATTGTGTGACAGAATACAAGATTAGATGCACATTTCCTCTGATACACTAAAGCCATTCCCTTAGTGTAACTGTGTGGAAAAGTACCATATCCTGCCTGGAAAATATAAGGAAAAAAACTCTGTATTTTCATGTCAGGAATAGATTTTTCTGAATGCTTTGCAAACTCATTTGAAATATGAAACATTACTAAGCATGTTCATTGATAAAGAAGCACGCACTCCTCTTCCCATTTTTATCCTTGTGTAGGTTCTGCATAAAACAACCTCATGAGAAAATTTGCGCAGTTAAGACTATTCAAGATTTGGAAATACAGTGTCTTAATCCAGGGAAGAGATTATTTCAAAATCTTGGTGGTAGCCTTGTTGTAAACTGGTTAGCAGTTTCTTTTCTATATTAATAATATGGAATTTCCAACCCCAGAAGGTAGCAGAACCAACATTAACTTCTTAATTTTTACCTTTAAACATGACAGGTGTTTATAAGGTACCAGAGACCTCCAACAGGGAGATCCATCAGGTGTTACCACAACATTTAAGCGGTTTGTTGTCACACACTACTGGTACCAGTCAGAAACCAGAACAGCAAGTTGAGGAAATACTTTTGGTCATGTCACCAGGTCTTGCTTAAAAAGACTTGCAAAGGAACCCCCAAAATGAGACTGAAGAGGTATGACATTGAAAACTGAAAGCACAGGATGAAACACCATCCCTACTTACCCCAGCATGCCACTATTTTCATGAGAGATAGAATACACTTGGAAATTCAATTAGAATTTGCTGGCATTCAACAAAGTTACAATTAACTGAGATCAACTAAATCTCATTTCTCTGAAAAGAACCCAAGATCTTGTATTTCTCCCTTTATAGGAACCTAGAATTTTTTAGATCTGCCTCAAGACTGTCAGAATTACATGAGGTGAAGAGTACAGGGTAATACCAGTACCTATTGCCCTTTTTTGCTTTTTTTTTTTTTTTTTTTTTTTTTTTTTTTTTTTGTTTGTTTGTTTGTTTTTTTCCCCCAGTTCTCTAAGTGGCTTTATCTAGAGTAGGTCAATATTGGGTTAAATTACAAATAAGTAATTTTCTAAACATTTTTATTATTAAATATTTTTTCTTCATATTTCCTGGCCCAGCAACTGCTCATGGTTTTGGTTTCTCACAGAGCAGGTGGAATTCAAATAATGGCTAACTTGGAGGCACAGTCACTGCACGTTAATATGTTTTTTCTTGTGAATGCAAGTTAAATAACTATCAGCAGAGTTTATACATACTCTGCTGGTAGAGTCATTGTTCAGTGATGGAACTGAATGTCCTCTAAGTGGTTAATCTTAATCTTTAAAATAAATTCTTCAGCATTCAAAATACATAACTGGTAAAATTGTAGCCATCTTGTAAATAAAATTGAGTCACAAGTCATAATATCTCTTATGTCTTAAAAAGTCCTCTATTCACATGGTAACTGTGCACAAACTAGATTTATCCTGCTGTTAAAAGGATACCAGGACCCTGGAAACTTCTACTCAAGGATTCTGTCATTACAGTTTACAGCAGCGCTGATACCAACCTTCATATGTCTTCTTGTTATATTAAAATACCTGAGAAAATTTTCCCCAAATGGGATAAAAAAAGAATTTCACATATCTCCATTTTTCTATGCAGAAGGTTGTTCAAATAGGTGCCCAGCTACAGAAAGTGCTAGCAAATTATTTAACAAATTGCTGTGACTGTGCATCTGAAGTTTTCCCAATGTCACATACTCAGCTCATGAACCAGTAAGTGATAAAATTATTGGACCTAATAAAGAAGCATTAGTTGAATTTCCATGAGCCAAACTGCAAAGAATGATAAATCATCATGAGGTACCCTTTGGCTTGAAGAACATCTTTAAATTTATGAACTGTCCAGCTAACAACTCAAAGCTAGCTCTTCAGGCTTCTGTAAGTTGCATATTGGAAATGATAGACTTGCTCTTTAAAAGTAACTCCATTTGGTTGTGTGTGACTTAAAACACCTCAAAAAATTTTGGTGAGAAGGAGGGAGTTCATTCTTCTCAATACCTTGTATTGTAAGAATAGAGCTTGGGCCCAAATGGCTGCCTATATTTTTCAGCATTACAGTATTGACAGAAACTACCAGAGTCTAAGTTATCTGTGTTGTTACTATGAAGACAAAAACACTTCAGAGGCCGTGGAATAATTTCTCATATATCTACTCCCTCTTCTCTTTTAATTTTCCTACCGTTTCTCCTCTTGCTCCTTTAATGAATCATTATTTAGTAGTTGAGTCCTATTCAAAGTTTAAATTTCTGCATTAAAAAAAAAAAAAAAAAAAAAAAGGCCATATTACCAATTCTGTGCTCCCTGATAAAAACTCAAAATAACAACCTTCAGCCTACTGCATCCCTGGACAAAAACTAGATTTTTCCTGTTCATGCATTGTGCATGGATCAGTTTTATTTTTCAGCAGACAGGTAGATTCTTGCATTACAGTTGAAGTGACAATTCCCTTAGCATTCAAAGCAGATACTTATGGAATTAGCTGACAATAGAGCTCATGTTTATATGCATGGGATGCATTTACACTCATAACTATGTCATGATCTACAACATCAGTTAATGTGAAAATTATACATTTAGGTTTAACACTGTGTAAATGCCAGATAGGCAGAATGGAAAAGCCCATTTAGCTTTTTAAGTACAGCCTCCAAAGGTAGTTTAGAATTTTTAGTTAGCAACTGTATTAATAATTTTTTTGTTCTTTTATTATAGAAATGGGTAGAAAAAGCTATTTGACACTTCAAATACATGGAACAATTCCACCTGATCTCCGCTCTTTGCTTTTATTGCAAAAGGCTGTGCTTTTATAGCAAAGCTATTTACTACAAATTGTCTTACCATAACATCCTGTGTTAGTGCCTTTGCTATAATAACTAAGGATGTTCATGTCACTACATTAACCACCATTCTCTGACCCTGAAGGGTTGAAAGTCTCCCCAAGATGATGTATTTTTTCTTTGTACAGAAATGATAAGTATAGTACTGCCTTGCAAGAAAGAAAAACCTACTCCTCTGGGCTAACTTTCCTCATCATAAGATCCTAAAAAACACACCAGTCAAGCAGTTTCTATCCCAATCTTAAAGCATAACTGGTTATAGGGGTTTATCTATAGGAGAACTGACAGAGAATGAGGTTTAGATAATTCTTTTAACCAACTCTGTCAGCTGTAGAAGCACAAATGAAGGAGCCAAGATGGCACATTCCCAGGTTTGGCAGCTGCTAATAAACCTGTGAGATTTCCATTATTCAGGTGAGTACCTGCACAGGTAACCACTATTGTCATGCAGCTCCTCTCACTCATTAAAATCTGTTTGCCAAGGGAACAAAATGTCAATGCCTAACCAGTCCATAAGACAAAGTTTAAAATGGATATTTCTGAAATAAACCTAGGCTGCAGTAGAAGTGTCTACTGCAGGTTTAATTGTAATGAGGACTCTAGCAGACATAAGCAAAACTGCAATATAAGTGAAAATGTTCCCAGGAAGAGAAACAACCAAGTAAGAAGTGTTCTGGCTAATGCGCCTCCAACAAAGGGTCAGGGGAAGCTAATCTGCCACCTGTGCCATGCTCAGCCATTAGGCTAACTGGCCACCAGCAGAGTAAGATTGTTTAACTCTTGAATAAGTCTTACTTTGGTTATGCTGAATAATTTTTTGTATCACTGTATCAAAATAATTTAATGCAGGATGTCTTGGTATTTCACCATTATTCCCTCTGATGAGCACATCCCTTTAGGGACCCCACAATAATCTACCACTATCATCACTAGTTTTACCTCTACCATTTCGAGAAATAAAAGTGGGTTTGGGTTAATCAGGCAAAAATCATGACTATATAATCTAAGCATTAAATTTCTGAACTGGAAGGCAAAGTCCTGGGAACCCACCCCTCTACCTGTGTGATTTACCCAATCATTACTTCATGGAACATGGATATTTGGGGAAAAAACCCACCTTTCTAGTAACACATACAAAAAAATTCTGAGCTGGTACCTTAAAATTCATATGAATTTTAATTTCAATACATGCAAATGAATATATTTTTGCAATGTTTCTTGCAAAAGATTTGCAATTCCCCGTTTGCATGCACACATGCATGGGCATCCTCAAGACAAATAAAACATTCCATTTCATTTATTTATATATTTTATATAATTCGACATCTCTTATTTTCAGTTAATGGAGAGTAAATCCATATCTTTTTGTACTTATGTTAGCACATAAATAAACAAAATAGTTCCTACTTAGAATTCCAATTCCTAGATATATAAAGAATTCCCTTCACAAATAACCTTGATTTCAAGGCAGTTAAATTCAACCTAGAGTTATAAAGCATGCATTATTTATTTTCCTTAAGACTGCTAAAAAGTGATTTAATCTCTTTATAAAGGGGGAGTTCAATTTTATTTAACTTTTCTTAACAAAGATCCCTGTGCTGTAGAATGTTTTACCTGGAAATTGTCACCCTTGCCTCATAAACAGGATCCAGAGAGAAAAAAACCTCTCCTCAGACGTAACAGCAGACATATATTGTTTATTGTTGGGCTTTATAATCATATTTCCTACCTGATATTAATTCGTAATTAAGAAGCAATGAGCAAAAATTATTGCAAGGTTTCATTTCTGCCCCAATTAACATTTTGGATTTTGCTTTGGGGTCTTCATTGCAAACAAGTTGTCAAGCTAAATGATGTGGTAAGTTATCTATATTTAGCAACTCATAATTTTAGCTTGTGTTTTACTGGTTGAAAACATGAGCAACTGACATTATTGCAGACAACAGGAAAGAAGAATGGACTAATATTAAAATTGCCAATAGCATTCATTAATCTTCTGTGACTAAAACCCTCTGCCTGGCCTTTCTTTGAAAAGACAAAGATTTCCAAAGTGATTAAACCTAAAGGCAAGGCTTTTTTTGGCATATATCTTGTAAAAAGCCCCAGGCTACCCTAAAATTTAGTCTAAAATTTAGCTGCAATCCGATTTTTCTCAGATAGTCATGTACCAGCTTGGAATTCTTCCAGTTTCATTCCTCAAAATCTGATAAATTTGGAGTCCGGTTTTTATAAATCAAAAGTATGCTTCGATTTTACCTGATCTCATCAAATGTTCTAAAATTGTTCTAGAAAACAGAGTTCTGTTTATGCTACTGAGTTCAGTGAGCTTCACTGTTAGAAGAAAGTCTGCTTTGAATGGACAATGTTGCACCAGGAGTACATTCTAACATTAACTGGCAATTCGTTAAGCCTAGCTGTGCCATCAATTAAGTTTTATTTTACCCAGGTATCCTCCAATGTACTCAGAGGCACAACCACATATTTCATTGCTTTAGGCTTCATTCCTACAACTTCTGAAGTATAAAGGATCTCACAAATACACAGTGAGTAAAATGCAGGCAGAGACAATCACGGCAACTTTGATGCCAAAGGAGCTCAAAAATCTCTGCAGAGGTTAGAAGCAGCTGTTTAGATCTGGAGAAATCAGTTCTAGTCTGATTAATCTGGAGTCACTGCAAGCTCCATTCCTGCCTTCAACACCAAATACCAAATTAAAACTTACATCTGTACTCAACATTTTCACAAGCTGCTGGAAGGCCTTTACATGGCCAATGCAATTCCCATCATAATTTTCCCTCAGAACTAAATCTGGAAGTTGGTTTGGAGCCTCATTTCTGAGAACAGGGACCATACTTTAGGCCAAATGTTGCACTACAATTATTCCAAACAGGAAGAAGTCATTCCATTTAAGACACTAACAAGAGTCAGAAATCCTCATTGGCTCAATAACAGGATATGGCACCACTCAGTGTGGCTTACTGAACACAAAAGTGCCTTCTTATTAAGTGACTGATTAGCATAAAAAAGGAATTAAAACTATTACTAGTTGGGATATTTTTTTGCTGGATTTTGACTTTTCTGTCCAGCTGGAGACATAATATATCCACATTTGATATCAAAAAATATTGCAAAATAACACTGCTAAATATAGAATTAACATTGAAACTTTTTTATCCATTATTACTTGCAACTATTATAAGTTGAGAGACACATTGGAGATATTCACTGTTTTTCCAAATACTCGTTTTAATACTTAGTAATAAAATTGTTTATGTGAGATGTTGACATAATTGCTTGCAGATACAAATTAAGAAGTGATTTCCTAAGCTGTGCATAACTAAAATCCTATGGCATAAAAGTAGGAGTAAATAAATGCTGCAATATATTTTGTAGAACATTTTAATGCACTGTGTGTCCCATAAATCAGAAAAAATGCACTACTTCCCTTCTCTAGATTTAGTCCTACAGAAGATAGCACCACCTACACTTCAATCCTGGCCTGAACTTAATCCTTTGTATTTTATCTCTAAAGGTCTCACCAAGTGTGTGAAACAAGAAATTGAATCATACTGAGGATGATGGGGGAAAAAAACAGCTTAAAAGCTAGAACTGGATAAAGCTAAATCCAGCCAATGAGCACCATAAAACCTGCTTGAAGTCAAAATGCCTTTGCCAACATTTGTGGCTGCTTATTATTCCAAATATTCAAAGTTGGATCCTTAGAAATATATAGAAAATGTCTCCTGTCCATAGCCAGGCTTCATAGACAAAAGCTGTTTCTTTTTCATGCTGGTAACGTTTAACTCTCTTGATCTACCTAGCTGCAAAGATCTGAACATCCCTTCAGAAGAGGTTTGTGAGACTTTCATGAGTACAATACTGTATTACTGAGTGGCTGTTCCCACAAGGTTCCCATTGCCCCTGAAGAACCCCTTTCAAAAAGCAGGTCTGGCTGCTGAATGGTTGTGGATATATACTTAATAACAGACATTTTGCAAAGCAACATAAAATTCCAAACAAATTAGACCAGAATGACTGTTTGACCTCAAATCAAAGCGCCCTAACAGAGCTTCTGTCCACATGCCCAAACTCTTTTTTCCTCAGAACTGTCAGAATAGAGCTTCCTTCCCTTTTGAACCAGTAATAGTGCTTGGCAGTAACTCTAAGCTGCAATTCTATGCAGGATAGAAACCTCTCTAGGAAGCCTCTTTTAAGTTCAAGACTGAACGGTCATTCAATATTTCTGTAATAAAGATACTTCCAGGCTTTTTCTGTAGATACAATGACCAAAAGAACAGTGCTGAAGGTCTCACCACAGCTCAAAGACTTCTAATTCTAGAAATGGAGCAATATCCAAGCCATATCAATCATCAGAGTTAAGCTCCACATACCATGTATTTCCAGTTCTTGAACCATCAACTTGGCTGCTCACAGACTTCAAGATAATGAGAAATAAATTTTATTATTGTATGATAATCCAAGTGATGTTCCTCAGGAGCAGCACACTTATACAAACTGCTCATAAAAAATAAATTATTTCTTCATAAGGAAGCTGCTTCACCAGTGTAAAAGAGAACAAAAAAATACTGAAATATCCATTGTCTGCTACTTAATAAAGAAAAAGCAGCTAAAAAGCAGATCTGTTTTACCTACCCTCTGTTGTAGTTATGTGCTAGAACAGCAAGTAGATGCAGAGGTTGAGTTCCAATTTTCATTTAAAACATTGGCAACCAAGCTAGCAGGAAAATGTGGTTTTCTCTATTTTATAGTTTTGACTATACCCAAATCCAGATAAAGGAAACAAAATAATTGCTAGTAACTGAAAAATAATAATAATAAAATCTTCTTTTTCTAGAAGTAATAACATCACATTTCTGGGTGCTTGAATTGCACTTTAGTCGCCCAGACCAGGTTTTGGAAATTATCTGGACCACACTGCCCATCAGCTGGTGATTCACATTAGACAAATGTTACTAAGATTGATGAAAACTTTATGTAAAAGTTTAAAGGAGGTTATGATATTGACCTGATAGTTAGTCTAGTAAAAAAAGTCAAATAAGATTAATCACTATATCTTAACAAGCTTATTGATGTTGGCAAATATACTTCCATACATAACATCACTATGAATTTGCTTCACCCTAATAGAAGCAGGAGAGGTATCTCCAAATACTGTTTCACAGAGAAAATTATCATATTCCACATATTCAACAATGTCACATGCAATTCTAAATTTCTTATTTTGGTTGCCCAAACTAACAATTCAAATAAGTTATTTATGTAAATAAGCGTCAACCAAATTAGGCTTTCATAGTTATTTGATGTTTCCTAATTAATACAGTAAACCAGGACCAAAAAAATAAAATAAAATCATTATCTTATAGACGTTATTTTACTTAGATCATAAAAAAATCAAACCAATTACCATGAATTAAGCATTAGATGCACTTTTCCTTTTGATTATGCATCTGCTATCCAGCTTGATAAGACAAGAATCATCAGATACAAAGGCGTTATGTGGAAAATAATTATAATTAAGTTTAACATAGCCAGAAGCCAACTCTTCATTACAACACTGAAGAAATTTCATGTTAATGAGAAGGCACATCTAAACAGACAGTTTCACAGCTTCAAAAAATAACTTCTTTTCCTTCTAGGCAAACAAACAAACAACAATGACAAAGTAATTTTCCAGGTTCTGAGGTCCTGCCAGGACCTGCCAACAACTACTATATCTGAATTACTATACCACTTCCCTTGCTTTAGATTTGGATTTCAGATTTATTTCACTTGTAGGCACCACATTAAGAATCCTGTTATTCCAAATGGTAGTTGCCACTTCATTCTGCAGTCTTATTTCTTGATTGGAAGAAGAAATTATTACTTAGAAGAAATATTACTTAGAAGACACCTGCAAACTAGGAGCAAATATATCATGCTATGGATTATTACTATATGTCTTTGCTTGATTTTTTGAGAGTAGAATATATAAAAGCATAGTGTTTAATATGAATTCTTCTTCCCATCATATTTTCACTATTCCCACATTCAGCTGCAATATGTTCTTACCCAAATAGCATATGAAATTTTCTTCTTAACTTGGTTGTGGATTTTTGTTTGGTGGGTTTTTCTTTTGTCGTTGTTCCTGTTCTGCTGTTCTTGGGGGATTGTTTTTTCATTAGATTATAGACAAAAAAGGTGCTATGGAAGAACATACTGAAATTTTAATGAAGTCAAGGTAAATGGCATCCTGAAAACAACCCCAAAAATTTTACCCACAACTTAGACTTAAATCCACACTTCCCATTGGCAGTCACCTTCTTTTTGCTCATACACCTGATTTTGACTTCAAAGAACACTAATTACATGCTTTTCCAAGGAATTTAAATTTAAAAGATTGATATCATTTTCATGTTCTATTCTGACACCTCACTTGTTAACAAGGTGAGCACAACAACAGCCATTTTTCAGTCATTAAAACTCTCCTTATCTTCATCTCTTGGTTCCAGACCTTATTAAATACTGGCAGACCCATTCGTAGACCTGAGAGGTTTAAGTTTTATACAGGAGTATCTTTCCCATTGAAAGAAATCCCTCAGAGCTGTTGCCCTTTATCCAGTTGGTCTGCAGATAGACTGGATAACACTGAGGTTAAAAATTCTTATTCGTAAAATCAGAGAATGGTTTGGGTTGGAAGGAAGATAATTTCCTTCCAACCCCCTGCCATAGGCAGGAATGCTTTCCACTAGATCATGATGCCCAAAGCATCATCCCACCTGGCCCTGAGCACTTCTAGGGATTCACTGCTGTTTAATAATACAGCCTTTTCTGACCTGCACCACTCACACTAATTAAAAAAAAAAAAAAAAAAAAAAAAAGTGGAATCATAAAGAACAACTAGACCTCAGTAAATCGCTCTTTCTAAATACACACAGAACTCAGAATATGAGACCACACTGTCATTTTTAGGCAGGGAATACCTCTGCTGTTATTGCTCACAAAAGTAGCTAATTATTCTCTGGTAAAATTCAAAAAACTAAATGAGCTAGTGAAACTCTCCTAGTTAATTTTTTGATAGCCCTGATAAATGGAATTCTGTACAGCAGGAAATATCACATAGGCACCTATTAAGACCTCACATGTGAAAGAGAATAGATTTAGATAAATGAAGATCAAAATGGATATTTATTTTGCATAGATCTATTTTATATTTTGTAAGGAGGTAAAGATCATAAATACCCAGGCAACACAGAAATATCTCAGGATTAGAATCCTACAACCATTCTCAGTTATTGAACTAAATTTAAAAAAATCCCTACCATAAAAAATTACAACTTCCTGATCAACTACCACAGGAACTAAGGAAAAAAAAAGGGGGGGAAAGTAAATCTCAAACTTCAAGCAGAGATTTAGGCAGTTAGATTTCTATACCTGACTTCTTTAGATATTCATCTTTAACCTTTATCTACTAACAGAACAAGAATTTCTAAGGAAATAAAGACTTCTGGAAAGAAAACACCTACAGAAATACACAATAGCTTCTACATTTCATCTCTTTTCTTCTCCCTTCTGCTAATATCCCTAAGTACTCAAAAATGCTTCTGTGAGCTGCTCTGTATTATATAGGGACATCGACTTCTCCCACTTGCAGCAGGCTCTACTTGCTAATTAGCCCTTAATTAAAATGAGTTGCAGCTGCTTTGAGACACTCCCCTCTCCCCAACCTCAGTGCCCTGTTTCTAATTTCAGAAGTAATAAAAATTCCCACAAGCCAGTCTGGTCTGTGTACTTTTCTTGAGAGAGTATATTCAGCATTTCTTTAGTGCTCTTTCCTCTTCCTCTCCTTTGTTTGTCTTCTAAGTATATAATTTTAAGAATAGATTTTGCTTCTTGGTTTATTTATTTATTTATTTGTATTTCCCTAGTGATTCTCTGCTGTTTAGGAAGTATTGTTGCAGTGAATTATGTATCTTTTTCTTTTTCCTAGCTTTGAAAGTGGTTTCAGTTGTTGATTTAATGAGGCTTTAGGTTTGAATAGACTGAAAGCCTGACAGTAAAATCTTGCTAAGGGCCAGTGCAGATGTCTTACAAGGTTCTCAGATACTGCTGCCAACACATTTAAACTGAGGCTTGTGATGTCTGTTATTCCTGCCTTTCCACTCAATTGAATTAAATTCCATTTGGATTTTGTGATGAGGACAAACATCCACAAAGAATGAAACCAAAGCTTGCAAACTCAATTTGACCTTCCCTGGATGTGCAAAAGTCTGCAAGGATGAAAGGGCTAGGCAGCCTCTTCTCTCTCTGTTGTGACTATGTCTCACTATGTTCCTGAATAAATATCATTGAACAAACCTTATTTTGGCTTCCTTGTTATATTCCTGACTCACCCTTCTGAAAGTTAATCTGATATAAGCCAAGAGACACATTAGAGTCTCCAGGAAATGCTCTGAAATGGTTATTGTACCAGACAAATAGAGATGTGAGCAGAGTTTTAAAGAAAAGAAACTGGAAGGGAAAGTAGGGGGAAAAGGAAGTTTCTGGGGGGAAAAATAAAGAAGACTTCCTCCTGAAAACATAAGAATGCAACAACAACAAAAATAATCCATCTTTATTAAGCCCTGATAAATACTTCCTTTCCCATGTGTGTTTCTATCTACGAATCTATGAGTTCAAAAAGTAAGAATAAAAATCCTAAATAAAAAAGGATGATTTTAGAATGTGAAAAGAACCTAAGTCTGAAAAATAGCAGGTTGAGGGGAGCCTTCACATCAGTTTTAACTTACAGAGAATGTTTCATGAGGCAGCACCAAATGCTTCTAAGTTTCCAATTAGCTTTCTAAATAAATGCAATGTATTTTAGCATTTGTCATGCAGAGAACCTTTTTGTCTGCATTTAATGTTCAAAATCCCAGGTTTCACCCTTACTGATGATCATCAGCTGTGCTGATTTACTGCTGTTAATCTCCATACTTCATGAGATTTCATTTTGAGTCTGAAGCAAAAGTGCTTAAAGCTGCATCTAGAGGCATTTTGGTGTTGCCAGTGGCAGTTCTAATGCAATTTCCCCCTATCAGGTGTTCAAAGGTTGTTTCAATTTAAAATGTCCTCACAAAAGGAAATTCCACACCTTTCTGTGACGGGGAACACTCCAGATGTGTCGAGCTCTACAAAGCTTTGTGCTGACTTTCCTCTATAATACCTTTCTCTTCTTCTACAGCAACTGATGCTTTTGGTGAATTAACTGAGATATTGTGATGATACCCTCTAAAGATACTCATGTCAGATGACACTGAACCTTGGGTGTGCAGCTGACAATGCACAATTAAAGGCTGGCTGCACTCCCTGCCTCACATCCAAATGTCCATCAGCCTGAGGAATGTGCTCTCCTGCTTTTCTTTCCCAGAGACTTCCTTACAAACACAGCCCACTGGATGAAAGATCCTGCCTGGCTGCAGGGAAACGTTTTAGTGAAAAAACTTTGAACAAAGACTCTGCTTTCACCTTCCAGAAGACTCTTTGCAGAAGTTAATCCTAAACTTTGTTATGTTAAAGGTAAATTCTCTGTAAGAAGTTGTCAGGTTCTTGACATGCTCTGTCCGTCTGAAGGAAATTATATGAGGAAAAACACACATTAATTTAGAGCTTTATTGGAAACATAGAAGAATAACTTTGAATAGAAGCACTTTGGGATTTTGAGAAAAAAGCAGAACTTGTAAGAAACAGAAATGTCTCATTCACCAGATGATTAAACTTTCCATTGTATGGGAATGAACAAGGGTGTTACAATCAATGTTAGGATTTGCAGTGAATACACAGCTGAGATAAAAATGTGTAATGAGAAAATAATATTTTTTGTTTCTTATTTTTTCCCCAGCACTCTGAACTTCAGGCAGTGAGCTAGAAAACACAAGAAGATGTAAGACTGCCCTGAAGCTCCAGTAAGTTTAGTCTCATGTTACTTTGCTGTAAATGTCCCTGAAGGTACAAGGCAGCGAGCAATCAGTTCAGAAAATTACTAGATTCACTTTGTGTGGCCAGAGGGGGATACTTGGGTAAAAGACAATGAGAAATATAAAGTGTAATGAGATCCTATGCTCCTATTTTAGCCATGCATGTGATGGGAAAATATTAGTACAGTGTGAAGGAAATAGAGTAAGAAAATCACTGTAAATATCAATGCAAAAATAGCTTGGGTGAGCTGATTTGTGTCCAAGGGCAGTCATCATGAAATCCATGAGAGAAGTCATTGTAAAAGCCATGGAAAAGAAGACAGAGGAAAACATTAATTTCTTTATGTACAGGCAGAACAGTTATTAATTTTTTCTTACTTGTACTTGGCATACCTTCCATACTATTTTCATACATTTTACAATAAAATGGGATTAAGAAGTGAGTTAAAAGAACAATATTATGTCTACAGGGAATTTGTATATTTCAAAAAAAACCCTACAAAATTCTGAATACCTTTTTGATGGAAACCAGGATATAGTTTTGGCCTTGTTTATAAATTAGTTATCAAGCAGTAAAAAAAAAAAATAAACAGGAAAGAAACTTCTTGACTTTTTGGACTGAAGTAACAATTCATTTTAGAAGAGTGGAGACATTGTGCAGTAATGTGGTGTCACAGGAAAGGCAAGATGTAGTTTGAGGTTCAAATGTTCTCAGCTTTGTTCTCACCTCAGATTTGGAGATCAAAATGCATTTTACACATTAGATCTGAAGATATGAGTCATCACATTTTCTATAGAGTACAGATGCAGCACATTATGGGAAATAAAACTTGTTTTTCCAGTCACATGAAAAGTGTGGCACACTTTTTAATTGACTTGGAGTCAAGTTTAATTGGCTCAGAATAAAGTTTCAAGTGAGTTAAAAAGTGGTACTGCTTTAATACGGGTTCAAAAGAATATAAAATAAAGGTATAATATTCCAAAGAAAATATGGTATAATCTTAAGGAAAGAGAATGGACGTGGCTGAATAATCTTTCCTGCATTTGTGAGTGGGTTTATTTGGGGAGATTTCTTTGCTTTTTCTTTACCCAAGCCTTTCCTCTTGTCCTGGTTTGGAGTAAATTAGGGAAGAACCTCCAAAAGGAGTCCCCTAAACCAAACCTCCACCACCCCTTCCGCCCCCCAGCCCTGGGTTCGGGAAGGAAAATACCTCGGAGGAAAGTGGAAAAACCGGTTTATTGACAAAAATACACTCCCCAACACCGAATAGTGGGAAAGGACGGGTTACTGTGTCGATGGGGAGGGTGCTGACGCGTCTCTGTCTGGCCCGGGTCTTCTCCAACTTGTCAGGTCAGGTCAGGTCCGGAGCCGGTTCAAACCTTGGGGGGGGGGGGGGGGGAGAGAAAGAAAGGAGGAGAAAAAAAACAAACAGAAGCAGCGGGGGGAAGAAAAACGGCGGCAGGGGCAGCCGGAGAGCAGAGCGAGGCAAAGCGAAGCGAAGAAGGCAAAAGCAGCTGAGCTAGCTGAAGCAAGAGCCGAAAAGCAGCCAAGCAGCCAAAAGGAGGCAGGAACTGCAGGCTCCTGCCCAAGAGGGCGGGATTCAGCTGCGAGACATAACAACATATCCAAGATATGGGATGGATATATGGGATAGGAGGCAGCTCAACCCAGAACACCTCTTTACTTACGTTCAATCCAAAATTATTCTTCCAAAAAGATCCTTCTAAAATGTCTCTTTCTTCATTCAAACCAAGGTTGGTGCGCCACACAGCATTCAAATAAATCTTAGAGAAGTTGTTCATGCTCCTGGAAGATGGTAACTGTGTTCACTCCTTGTATGTTCCTCAATGGTCGGTCTGCAACAAATTACCAGCTGAAAAACTGGAAGGTTTCACTTCTGAAAGAATGCCATTAGGCAAGTCCCTTTAGTATTTTTAGGCACTCAGATGCACTCAAATACTCATTTGGAGCCTGCTGTATTTCCAGTACAGCACTCATGTACTTAACTAGAGTTTAGATGGAAATCACCTGCATTTAGCATAGAAAAGATATTAAATGAGAAAATAATCTTTCATGATGCTAAGTCAGGTCACTAGGAAAAAGTGTTGATGTCCCACTTAAAAAGATCAGAGAAAATATGATCAAGGTCAGGGTGATAACACTTAAAATTCTTTTTCCCTGTAATGGATGTAAAGAACACAAGGAAAAATGGGAGGGACAGGTGGAGATGGTTTAAGTGGTGGCATTTAACAAAGGGATGTCAGGCAGAAAGCTGACGTCTGTTTTCAAGCCAAACATTATATTTATCACATAAATGTTTAGATGCACATAGAACAAAAGAGAATTTCAAGAAGAGTTGGCTTGATGGGTCTCCTTTCATGCCTCTTAAAAGGATAATCAGGCTAAGAAAACAGTTAATCCCTAGAAAACAGTTAATCTCTAGGAATACAGCACATCTGGAAAGACCAGAGCCATACCAGAAGCCAGATGTTGCAATCATTTTATCTATATTGAGAAAAAAAACAACAAAAGAAAATGGGAGAAAAGCATGCAGTCATAATGGATGGAAAGGTCAACTTGAAAGACCAAGACCTTTTTTACTTTATGTTTATATGAAGGCTAAAGAATTGATTATTCTGGAAAGATTTTAATTTCTGAAGCATTTTGGAGGAAAAAACTAAAAAAAGTTGTTTGAACAGCTTGCTACCAAAGCAGCAAAGTGGGTGCACATTTAGCTTCAAAAGCAACCAGAATTCTCCCTGTGATTAACCCTGGATCCATTGCAATATTTTTGTGATAAGAAGGAAAAAAAAAGTCTAATATACAAGATATTCCATAAGGAAAGGAACAGGTTCTAGTGAAAACACCATGTATTGAAGGAGGAAAGATTCCTTTTAGGAACTCTGCAATTGTGACTCCAGCAAGTAATCTCATCTCTCAATTTCACTTATTTATGTTTTGTCATGCTTTGTTTCCATTCTAATAAATATTTCAAAGCAGATTTACAAAAGGCTTTTTTCCCATCAGCTTTAATTAATAAATCAAGTAAGGAAAATGAGTATAGGAGAAAAGATAAATTTAATATAGAATAATCTTCACAGAAATTGCATGTGGACATTTTCCGACTATGTGGTTCTAATAAATACCTGAGTATCTATACTTTTTCTCCTTGAATTATGTATGCATCAGCTGCAGAGTGTATAAGCATAAAGAAAACTTACCTTCTGGAATATTTATGACATGTCTAAAATATTAATAGCGACAATAACTTAATTCAAATGAAAAATAAACATACTTGCTGTATGCTCTTTTTCCTGATTCTGAACTGATTTGATTGAGATGTAGTTATTGAGAAAAATATGATCCTTACATTGTATTTGCTATACAGGAATTCTATATACTGATTTTTAACTAAATTTAAAACAATGACAATATTTTCACGTGCCTCAAAAAGTATGACTCATTAAAAAAAGCTCAAGTATATTTGAATAAAATTGTGTCCTTATGTTTGGTGTCATAATCTTGTTGGAATAACCAGATGAAGTAATAAAATTATTGAGTTTGTTAAGCAGCACTAGAACAAAACAAAACAAAATTAAAATACATATGTGTGTGTGTGTGTCTAAGTTAAAAAAAGGGTCCCATCCCTGGAAATGTTCAAGTGTTCAAGGCCAGACTGGAAGGGGCTTTGAGCAGCCTGGTCTAATGAAAAGTGTCCCTGCCCATGGCAGAGGGTTGGAACACAATGGTCTTTAAGATCCTTTCCCAAGCATTCTGTGATTCTCTGAGAAAATTTTGAAGTGGGTGTTGAACATAGTCAGTGCTCTTTCTAACATAGCATAATCGTGTAAAATGTGATGTAGAGCTTGTTATAAATTATTAAAAATGTAGTATAAATTTTCAACATAACTTTTGAAATTGAAGAAAAAATAAAAATGCTGTAGGGCTGCAGCAGGGAGTAAAAATCACTGTTGGTCTTTAGACATCTTTAATCACTACATAGGACAGCAAAGTATATCCCCATCATTTTATGGAGGATGTATGTATTGTTAAACAAATATTCAGGATAATTTTAGTTCAAATTGTAGGAAAAAATTACACAGAAACAAGTAGGAAATGGCCAGGGAGTTCCCATAAAAGTTTAAATGGATTAGAAAAAGATTCTTCAAGTTCATGTAAAATTGGTCCATCCTTTTGAGTGTTAAACACAATCAGATGCATAAACTGGCATCCAGAAAGTCCACAAACTGCTGACTGCAAAGACAATGTCCCCAGAGAAAAATCTGCCTGACTATTTCATTTTTAATCTAACTATCCTGTTGGCAAGCAGGATGCTGGAATAGGAAAAAGCCGTAGCCTTTCTCTTTTTCTCCCAAGAGCAAGCAATTCTTCGCTTCCTATGGGGAGAGAAAGAGATTTAAGTACCTCAACATTTAATTATGTTTGTAAATGTGTCCCAGACTTAAGGTTGAACATACAATTAATTTATTTGCTGATTTGATGGGTTTGGATTTCATTCTGCAAATTATTTATTACAGAACTCTAAGAGCTTCCAGTGTTCCCAACACAGACAATTCACAAGAATGTGTCCTTATTTTGCCCTGTTCCACCACTCCTGGCACGTGAACTTTCATATCTTTGAATTAAGAAATGGCTGCTTAAAACTTTGAGGTGAAGTGTGAAGAGCAGTAAGATCACATCCAATTAAAAAATAATTCTCCAACAATGTTAACTTACAGGTCACTCATCTTTTTAAGAAGCCATAAATAATTTATTCATTACTAATTAGCTGCATCTACTTTACCATCACATCTCCTATTTAATGAGCAACATGAGAGCATTATGTTAATTTAAAACTATACGACTTGTCAAAAAGGAGTCAATTAAAAGGATTCTCTTCAAGAGGCTCTAATAGAATTCAGGACAGGATTACATCAGAAACAAAATTGAACTTTCTGTCCTTTCTGTGGGTATTTTTGAGAGCTCAAACTTCTGTCCCAAACTGAAACAAATAGAGTGGATCTGTTTATTTGCAAGGAAGGCAGAGGCACGTCAGTTTGAATCAGTCACTCTGTATATTCTGATTGCTTATATTTCATGCTTATATTTCAACTCTATTCTGCAATGTGCTGTCAGGAGATTGGATTAGGAAGAACCTTTATTGTAGCAATTCTTAGGATGCTAGAAGCGAAAATTAGTTTTGTTTTCTTTTCTGAAAATTTTGAAGGGTGAAAGAGACTCCCCACGGTTCCACGATGTGTCTCCTGTTGGCACAAACAGTGCAGAAGCTTTCCTCCCAACCACCTATGCATGGCAGAAGCTCCCTTATTTTCCATATGAAAAGACAGCTCCAGGGGAGTTTTAAAAACTTAAACCTAGCTCAGTGAAGGAAAGAATTAATCTGACCAGTCTTACTTAATTGGGTTTGGTCAGATGCATTGGTACAGCAGAGATGTGGGCAGAGAGCTCACAGAGGGACTCTGCAATGCAGGTTCTCAAACAAGGCAAGATGACTCCTGCCACAAAGGTTTTCTGTTAATTATCATAAATAAATTTTCTGTACCTCTAACTCCTTCAGGGCAGCAGATATGACTGCAAACTTTTATCCAATTTCTCAAGACTTCTTACAAATTTTGTACTTGTTTACCAAATTAGGACAATTTCTAGGCACTGGGAATGTAGGGATTATTTTATCTATGTGTATAGATATGCCCTAAAAAAAAATTACCCCTTATCGATTAAAGCCATTGACCAGCTCACCAAACCTTACATTTCTACAACAAAAGCTCTTAATTAAAGGTGAAATACTATCTACAGTTAATAATAAAAGAGTGACAACCCCAGAACCCCAAACCAGTTTCTTCAGAAACCTAATTTAGGATTCCCACTGGAGAAAATCACCTTTCTGAAGACATCAAGCTTGTAAAAACGTGTGTTATGGACAGGGAGAGTGAGCTGCTAACATGAGAGTTATTCTGGCCTGTGGAACTCAGAATGCAGGAGTGTGAAATGAGAGAGAGCACAAAGGTACAAAAGATCATGGAGCAACACCTTGGCTTGTTTGACAGTTACTTTGAATTTTCATGGCTATTTAAATTGTATTAGCTTCAATTCTCAAATGGTCTGCCTGAAAAAAACAATCCTCTCATCTCTAATAAAAGGATAAACCCAGAGAATTAAGAGAGCCAAGAGCAAGCCTACAAGAGCAGAGGAATAGTCTAGCAGTCTCTAGGAGGTCTTTACTTCCATTATTTTACATTGACAGTCTTTCTCTAGCTCAAACAAAACATTTCTCACTCAAAGCCTATGAGCTCGATGTTATCTTTGCACCAGGAGCACTCAGGGTTGGACTGGCCAGAGATTAGATGGAAATCTCTTGAGTTTTAGACCCCATTTATCTTCCAGTCCCCAGACACTTTTCCAGTTGATGATTAATTAATTGACTATGAAGCACTCAGCACAGCTTTCTCTTATACATCTTTTTGTTCTATCACACCTCCAGAGTTTTGGGTTGCACAGGCAGCTGGACTGTCTCTGAGCCCTTCTGCAGCATTCTCTGATGTCAAAAGGAGCTGTAAGTCTGCAATCAGGAAAGAAAACACCATCATGTGGCATTTTAAAAAGTTTGTCTTCGATTAGGTTTTAAAAGTGGCTTTTTTTATTTTTTTTTCTCTAGCCTTTCTCTGTAATCTGGAAATTGAAGTATTTTCATGACCAATAAAACATACATAAGACATAATACTTATATAATAATATCAGTATTTAAAAATAAAAGCAGGACCACGATGGTTTTAAAATAACTCTGATAGCACACAACTCTTCCAGGCTATTAACTCTCTGGGAATGCAGCTTGCCAGATAAATCCATTCTGATCCATCGCCCATTCTGTATTTATCCCACTTCCTTAGAGACAGGAGACAGTTCTACAATTTTGTGATTAGGTACTGCCATGTAAGTTAGAAAGAAAAAAAAAATAAAGCCCACTTTTTTTTTTTTTTTTTTACAAAAAGACATTTTAAAGTATAAAACCATTTTAGAGTCCCCCTGTTGCTGAAAGAAAATACAATGAAGTGCAAAGTTACCATGCAGTGGCACAAATGTTGATGCTGAAAAGAAATATTCATGTATTCATGTTGTCAAGACGAGAGGCATTTTCTATAAATTCACAAGAATACATGTACATCTGGATTCTATCACTATGGGACAGAGATAAGATTGCTTTAAAATTTAATTCTAATTTATTTCTTTTAAATCACAGACGTTCAACATTTTCAAAGTTGAGTTTCCCTAATTCTTTTTAAGTTGTGACTCATTGTGTAATGGAATTTAGATGTCACACTGTAGACTTCTTTTTGTTTCCTGCTTCTTGTAGGGTCATTCAGAATAATCCACCAATTTTTAAAGGTGATTAGGAGTTAGGCTTTAGATATCATTGCTTTAGATAACTGGATTTCATTATCTTCAGCCCTAACTGCATTTCTTGATTTATCTCTTCCCTGGTTCATCTTATCTGTAAAGAAAATCCTGCATGAAATTATCTTTAGAAGAACAATTTTGTTCAATGTCTGTTGAAGAAATTTTCATTTATGAAAAATAATGTAGGTAAAAATGCCTATCAATCCTGAGAGTACACTTTTCAGTCATACCCTGTGCTCCAGTCAGCAAGTTGAAGGCCTCTATCAACAGCATAGGCAATAAAAATGCCATAAGAAGTATAGAATTACCTTCATAAACTGAATGGAGAATTAACTGAAAAATTAAAAAAGGAATAAGTTAAAAATATATATATCTGAAAAAAACCCCCTGGAAACCTACAAAATAACATAATTTCACTAAATGAATGCCTTTTTATGTCATTATTGTAAAAACCTGAAAAAGTAAATTATGACTACTTTCAAATTGTGTCTACTGGTGGTAATGGATAATTTTCCAAGTAAAAATGTTTTTAACAATAATAATGTGAGAGTAGCTATGAAAACACAAAGGCCCTGTCCTGATTCTAAAGGAGTTAAAAACAGAAAAGCAAAAGCACAGAGAAAACATATTGACACCACTTGAAAAATTAATAATTGCTTCACATTCTTAAAAAAACCATAAATCCAACCATTTTATCAAAATATGAAAACAGCACATACAGGTATGGTCGGGTTTTTAAACTTTCTCATAGTACGCTTTCTTTCTTTCTTTCTCTCAAATAAATATATGTCAAGAGAATTCAACAATATCTGATATGTCTTGATTTCACTGGAATTAGGTGTTACTGACCTTATTGTGGGCAATTTCAGAAGCAAAGCCATCCATGCCTCTTTGTTATTGATAAGGAGGTGACACTGGAGAAGGGACTTGTCCCCAGTGCCGCCCCAAGACAGTCTGGGTCAGAGCAGGGAATCTCTAAGAGCTCATCTGGGGCCAGTGACTTGGATTTCTTCAGCACAAGAAGAATTTTTTCACTGCTGCGAACTCCTCACTGCCACTCTGGTTGTTCATTTGTTGCATCATCCAACCTTCAGTTCTCCCACTGCTCTTTTTTTTGTGTTCTTAGCAGTGCTGAGGTAGCTGAAGTGATCTATCACCCGTGGCATTTTGTTACCTCTCAGATCCAGATTTATGATGCTCTTATCTACATGACGTGGGGAACTCACATTTCATGTACTGCACTTATTTTACAGCTCTATGAATGACTTGGTTTGAATCTCCACAATTAAGTAACAGTGAACAATTGATCTATATTTTCACTAGTTCACTGAAAAAATTCCTCAGGGATTAGAAGTTAGCTTTACCACTGTGTGAACCTCATGCCCCGCTTAAAAAATCTGATTTGTATCATAATGTCACTGTGTTAGTTGTGTTCTTGTCTAGCACTTGTGGGTTAAAGGTTACTCTGCTTCTCCAAAGACTTCCTAAATTTTGAAGTAAATTGCTGAATTATGAGAAATCTTCAGAACCATAAAAAACAAACAAACAAACAAAACCCAAAAAACCAAAACAACCAAAAACCAAACCAAAATAACAACAAAAACAACAACAACAACAACAAAATCCCCCAAAATCCCACTAAAAACAACAATCCTCCCCCCCCAAAAAAAACCCAAAGCCAGCAAAAGCTCTGCATATTACCTTGTAAGTTATTGACCTTTCAGAAGCCTTCAGAAGCCATGGAGAATTGGAAATGGAGCTCCCAGGAAAAAAAAAGAGCATTTTTTTGAGCATAGAATTATTTGGTTCGTCTTATTTCCACACCAGCAATGGCACACAGCATTGAATTTGTCCTCAGCAGTGATCCCAACCACTGTTGAGGAGCCTGATTATTTCATAGAGTATAAAGTTTATGATGCCTTTAGACTTTTCCATGAAGAATTTTCAGGGAAAAAAGATATCTGAGTCCATAACTGGAATAGCTCAAATGAAAAAAAAAAAAAAAAAAAAAAAAAAAAAAAAAAAGCCTGAAAAGAAAGAAGACTATTATAAAGAAGAGAATTGAACACACAATATGCATCTGTTTGTGTGTAAATGTATACAAATGTGAAGATCAATTTGTTTATATTCTCAGTTGTACAAGTGTGTAGCTTTACATAGCTACATACACAAAAAAGTTTGCAACAAAGTTGAGAGAACAAAACCAATGACATTGGATTTTTTATTATTCTTTTAGGGATGAAATAACAGAACAGCAGAATATCAGAACAGCATTTTTGTGTCTTTATCTGGGCTGCAATAATTTCTGCTTCTGGTTTCTTATAATAACAATTCTGATACGAACACATCCACCTACAATTTATATCAATAGCAGACATCTTCAATAGCTCTCCAACCGCAAAATATTTTGAAAGGGAAACATCTGTACGTATTGCTATTCTGATTGTAAAGTCTGTGAAAACATTTTTCTCCCTGAGCTCTTTGCTTGTTTTTAATATTGAAATAGAATTAGAGTTTAGCTATGCTGAAAAAATACTTGATCAAAATGTTGAAACCAGAGATGGTTGGTGTAACACTGTCTGCACAACCAGAAGTTAAGCTGCTCAGATGGTTACCAAAATCCCACTGACAGGCTTAAAATAGTCTTTTTTCTCCATTTGATGGTAAATTCTGGCACTGATGAATTATTATTTTGAACTGTCACCACATTTCTCAATAGAAGAGGCTGAATTTAGTTTGTGGAAGAGAGGTGTGACAAGAGAAGTTGTTTCCTCTGCATTTGTAGTGTCTGTTAAAATATGAATCTGATACAAAAGACCTCAATCACTCAACTCTCAGAAAGAACAAATCCAAAATATCCACACTTTAGGCTTCCAGTAGAACAAAATTAAGAACCAGCAAATCATTATCCATTGAGTTGTACTATTTCCCCATACATGTAAATCCTTTGAGCACTTTTTGAGTGCTTTGAGAATTAAGTCTTCATAAAGTACTTTTTTCTTGATTGGAAAACTTCTTTATTCCTGCACCAATATTCACAGCCCCCGTTGTCATATTATAGAAAGTCTTTTGGAGATCTGTACAGAAAGATGTTCATGGATAATAAAATAGAGTTAAGCTTGTAATGAAATGTAAACCCAAAAAAACATGTAAAGACTTTTTCACTCATGTCCAGTTGTAGGTACATCTCACTGATAGGAATATGAACTATTTGGTTGCAATGTATATGTTGTTATATCATTACCCGTTTGATAAAAAAGCCATGAAAATAATCCCAGATTTATAAGATAATTTTTACCACTATGCTGCTAAGGTCAAGAGTAATTTCTCTATAAATAAGCAATAATTTTAACCACACAGAGCAGTCAGTTTAAATTACAGCAAGAGAAAAAGATCATGAATATGTCTTTGTAAAAATTGGTGCATTTTTTACTACTGATTGACCAGCATTCCTGTAAGTTATTACTTTTTGACTAAATAAGCATTAGTTTAAAAGATCTGCTTTGAAGAATCCTTTCAAAGTAAAGGATAACCGACAGCATAAAATGGCGACTGTAATTCTGGGCTTAATGAAAAATTACTGTTGAAAATTTTTGTTCTGAACCATACAGCCAAACTCAGAGAGATAATTATATACAGAAATGCACACATAGTTAATTCCACATCTAATGTAATTACTTATGTATGTCACAGTGCACTTTACAGGGACCATTTTACTCTTAATTCTAAATTAGCTCATCTGCATTGCTTTTTGTAAATACATACATTTTCATCCCTGATCCTATCTTTTAGTTTTTCAGGTCTGTACAATAGATGGAACTGAATTTATATCCTATTTCCTAAGAATCTAATTTTCCTGGATTACAGACTGCTACCATGGCCTTTTCATTGCAATTTATCCCATTTGATTTCACATTTAGGTTTGGTTTCCTTGGCTCCTGATATTGCTTTCATCTTAAATAAACCTCATGTTCTTAAGGTCCTGATATTAGGAATGGGAGAGATAGAAAGAAAAGGATCACCTCATGGTAGCAGAAAGTTGGCTTAAGGAGCCAATAACAATTTCTGTCTCTCAGCTGTACTCTACTGAATTAAATATGTTGGAACATGATGCTATTGACACTAATGACTTTCATTAGTGTTTTGGGGAATAATAGTGTATGTGAGAAATCCCTATGTTTTAAAGGACAGTTTTATAAATCCAGAAGCAGGACTATCTGTGATCTCAGGATTACCTTTACCTTACCAGAACTGGCTTTCCTTTTGCCAGTTTTCCAGTTAAATACATCTATAGGACAAATCTCAGTTGATATCCAATTCTCTCTGTTCGAAATCCACCAAGATAAGATGAAGGAGTTGCAACGTAGGTACTTCACAAAACCCCTCTTCTAGACAAGCTTCTCACTGAATTATCTATCCCAAAATTCACCACAGTCTCACCTCTAAGTCCATGGAAATGATTTCTCATGGCAGCCAGATGTCTATAATGCATGACAACAGAAGTCAGCCTGACGGCCTTTGGCTGGAGAAGCAAAAGTCACATCTCAGGCTCAGTAGAAGTCTTGTGGAACACCAGAGAGAAATATGAGGACCAGAATAACCTAGGCTTTACTGTGATTAAGGCAATAAATTTCCAGTCTCACATTTTAAAAGTACTAGATGTACAAAATCCACCATTTTTTTTTTTTCACCCAATGTTAAGAAAATGTTTTGACCAGAAATTCTTAGCCAACCTGCCTAGCATCAAGAATAAAAAACACAATATAACCCATGAATAAGAATTCAACCTCAATATATCCTTATGCTGTCTGGGACATCCTCTTTATTCCAGAAGAATATATGTAAGACTCCTCAAAGTCAGCAGAATCTTCATTCATCTATTATATCTGAAAATCACAGCCTAGAAAAAAGTCAGAAAAGAGTAACAAGCCAAAGCAACACCTTATGTACTGACTCATGTTTCTCAGCATGTTTGTAGTTTTACAAGCCTCTGAAAACATCACAATAGAAGATCATCCATAATCCCATCCACATATGCAGTGCTGAAGTGAAATTAATTTATTTTTTAAAAATTTGAAAGGATTGTGTTTCTAAAACAAAAATTCCAGTGCATTTTTGAGCACCTGTAAATATTCATAAGAAAAACCAGGAAGTTCCAGTTTTAAATACAAGTAGAATGAAGACAATAACTTCTCACATCTGCACTTCCCACTTCCAAGTTTTATTTCATGCCCTTGTTGTTGTTTCAGAAAAAAAAGGCAATGCTCAGTTGTTATTTATTCCCTTTCTCCAAGCCTTTGTCATATGTCACAGCGTTCTTTTTGCCTCCATCATCCATATTTCATATGCAAAGATATGAAATGTGTCCTTTTCTCAGCTGAAAAATTCCAGTCTGTTTGGGTGAGTTTCAAGTCAGACAAGAAGTATCACAGAACTGCATCTTTCAAATATTATAGACCTTTACTTCTAGAAAATACACTCAAGAAGTAGCATTCTGTTAACCGCAATAAAGACATATTTACAGAACCTAAATGTTTATGCCCATTCACATTTACAACCTCAAGTTAATCTTTAATGATCATAGTCTGTTGTGCTTACAAATTTCTTTTCAGAGGTGTTTTATGAAGAGTATGAGGTTCTTCATACAAAGTCCCAAGAAAGTAGCAGCTCAGACCAAGGTGTAGTGAACTTTGATCTACCTCTGCTTGTGCTGGTTGAGAAAATTTTCATTTAAGGGAGTCAAGTCGGAATAAGTAACAAGGGTTGTCCCCATGGAGACCAGTGCTGTAGTTTCACAGTCATGTTAAGACGGCACGACCCAACAATCCATGAAAAGTGAATGTACTGGGGAAAAAACCCTAAGAACAAGTATTATGAAACAGTAATTTCAAAGTAGTAGTAGTAATAATAATAATAATAATAATAATAATAATAATAACCCCCCACAAGACAGAAGCAAAATAATAAAATAAATTAATTACTCAGACTGTTGGTTTGTCCTGCTGAAAGTCCATAATTATTATATGAAAATTCATTTGAAATTTGAGGCTGCATCTACAAATTCAGGTACAGTATTCAAAAAGAGAGAGGATTAAATGCTGGCACCACAGAAGTCAATGGATGTCCTGAAGTCAATGACAAAATTCTCCTGAATATAATGAGCTTAGTATTTTAAATTCAGAAGATCCAAGAGGCCATGATCTCTCATCTGGAACTCATGCCTCTCCACAGAGCACTGGGAAGGAGTGGAAACATGGAATATCTTATTTTCTAGTGATCTGGACATTTCAAAAGTGGGTACACCGCAAAATACTGTCATGAGAGGTCAGTGCAAATTCTGAGTGGATACAATCTTAAATTCATTATTCTGGAAAAGATACTGAAGAAGCTAATTTTGCACCCCAGTCCCAGTAAAGGAAGCATCAAACAAATCTCCCTCTTTTTTTCCACTCTATATTTGGATAAGACAATTATGTGCCCCACAAGGTGTATCAAGATCACTGAAAATACACAAGTCCAAGCCCCAGGCATTGCTGTAGCCAGAGTTTATACAAACTGTTCTGAAAACAAACCTTTAGCCACAAAGACCTCATGTGGATTTGAAAGTTCGTATTCTATATTCCTTGTCAATATTATTTTCTGCAGGAAAGAAATAAAGTCTATGAAAAATAAAAATTGGGGCATAAACAAAAGTGTATATTGCAGGGGTCATAGTTAATTATAGGGTTTTTTGTTATAACTACTTCCCCATGAATATACATAAGCCTAAATATCCCATCACTGTTTAATTATACAGCCATTAGAAGAAGAAAATTGCCAGTGAAAGCAGCTATGAAAAATGTATACCATTTACAAAACCATACATAATATACCACAGATATTTTCAATATCATAAGAAAAAGATGACTCTGAGGATATCAGCATTACATTTAATCACTTTTATACATTATCAAATCTCTCATTACATAGAATTATGAGGGAGCTGGAAATGAAGTCTCATCTGGGTGCCATTTTAAATCATACATTGGGCTTATTATAAGATACGAGGTGGGTTCATTCCTTCACCTGAGCTGTTGGTTTTCCATCTGGACTTTTTAGTCATAAACTTCAAAAAAATTTCATTAAGGTGTGACATTAACCTTCAGCACAAGGTTTTCACATTCTAGTCTGACTTTGCAATATTGGCAAGCTGCCTTATTGTCTTCAGTTTTTTGCTGTCATTTCTTGTAATGATTGTTTGCACTTTGAAACCACAACAACTCATGGGTATGTGAATTAATAATTCAGGCAAACACCTTTTATACCTTTGCACAAAGTGGCAGTTCTACTGGCATGCGCATTTCTGACTTTGAACAGCAGACCCTAGAAAGTACATAAACCACTATTTTTTTTTCCCACAAATGAGAAAATTCTGTTTCTCTCCAGGCCCTAAGTGAACAGAAAATTACTTCTGTTTTCCTCAGGGATCTTATGGGCTACTGTATTTCCCAGATATTCATTATTAGCAAATGGCAGTGTTGTTTTCTTTTCATAGAAAGTGGATATAGAATAGTCTATGTATCTAAAAGAAACAAATGAACTAAAAAAGATAAAAGATTTTGTGCATCTCAGCACATAAAAGCCCTCAGCATGCCCAAACTGACTCTCTTGTCTGATGATGTCTGTTGGTAAGAAAAGAAATTCCATGTTTTATTGTTATTTTATAAACAACAAAAGAGAGACATAAGAAATTATCCCATTTATATGAAATTTTGAGGAAAAAGGGTAGGAAAAGACAATTGAGGAAGTATTAGAAATAGTTCTCCTATGTTTTTTCAAAAGTCTGAGGAAAAATATATTTAAAGGAATAGAAAATTACAGTTGACTAGACATAAAGGAAAATATTATACTGATTTTAATTATGTTACAGGATAAAAAATATGGAACCAGTTCAAAATAATTTGGGGAGCAGAGATGACACAATGTTATATCTGATTCTCTATTTTGCATATCCATACATATAAAATAAGCAATCAGCCAAGACAAAAATATTTTTTTCATTTCATAATGAATAAGTAGTGTATGAATTTACTTTCTTCCTGGATATTTTTGCTGATTAGCTGGCTGAAAATTTACAGCAACACTGATTTCCACTGGTCAGCTACAGTGAGCAATAATCAATCTCGTGACAGGGAGCTGTAAAATGGGGACCAAAAACTAAGCTTCCTATAAATACTGAATTACCCATAAGCTTTTAAAATATTCTGATTAATCACTACTCTAAAACACAAGTGACTGCTTTAAAGAGCCCTGAGCAACTGACTCCAGACATCAAAAATGACATGATTATGTTTGAAATCAATCTTTTCTTCTTGTTTGGCCTTACTGGGGACTAAGGAATACTTTGTGAATACCAAACTAACTGCATTTGTTGTACAAAATGTTTATTTGATCCATTCCCCATTCATTTCAATAAAGTGAGTTATCTGCATAAGACAGGGTAAAACATCACACAATTTGTAGCACACAAAGATCACCAACAACATTTCCAGACTTAGTGTACAGTGCAGGGGAAATTCGTGCTCAGGCTTGGGGCATCTTACACCAGATTTTACTAGTCTGGTAATGGCTGGATTGGGTTCCTCATCCATACAGAAGTCATGCTTTGGGAAATGAGTTTTCTAAGCAGGCCAAATATCAGCTTTCACCTAGTTCTGCTGGATCATCAGGCCCATTAGCACTGGCCTTCCCCAGTCTCCCATCTGGTCTCAAATGCCTACTTAAATTTTCGAATGTTTCTTGAAGTCCTAACTTTCTTTTTCTGTACATGCTCCATCAGCTTTAATTAAAATCTTAATAGGTGCATTTAGCTGCAAAGTGGTACAAGAGTTTTATTTACAAGCATGGTATTTAAACCCTTCAGAAAGGTTATAGAAGTTTTTCTTCCCTTCTACCCTTTTTTTAGGATACTCAACATGTTTGTTCCTGGTTTGCCTGAGCTCAGCTGATGACATGTGTGGCAATTCCACCACAAGTGGTCATGGACTTTTGCCATGTGGATAGAACCGTTGTAACAGGTAGAGACACTGAGGACAAGCTGTGCACTCATTGGTTCTCTCTACTTCCAGTAAAATGAGCCTTTAGCTGAAATTTCTTCTACAAGTACAAAGGTTGTGTTTTTCCTGCAGCATATCCAGACTGGCATCTGAGGTCTGCTGCTGGCTCTGAGGGCAACATCATCTTCATATCAACCAGGACCATGATCTCTCAGGTAAAAAAAAATCAGTTTTAAAATATAACTCTCACTTTTTTGACCAAAAGAACTTTGCTGAACTATAGACAAGCATAAATCCCACCAAGAGCTCTTTAATCAATGCACTGCATCATCAATGTCCTTAATCAAAGGCATTGCCAGTGGACTTTGTACATTCTAATCAATTTTCTGATGAGAATGTTAGACTCATTATTATTTACAAAGCTAAAAGTAAGGATAGAACAAGCGAAGCTGATACTGCTCTGCCTTTAAACCTACTGTTGATACCTCATTACCCAAGCTCATCAGTATCTTGTTATACTAAAAGTTTTCTTATGGCCAAAAGAGAGCATACCACATATATGGAGCTATGAATTTATTGTTAGTACAATTAAAGTTTTAACAGTCTACTTAATTTAGGCTGTGTAATTACATATATAATGACAGTAAAGCCTAATTAATAATACAATTAAAATTGTTGTGTAAGTTCTTTCTAGATCTGGACAACCCCTTACTCTGCTGTTATCCTCAGTTTCCTAATTTTTTTGTACTTGTTATCATTGTAAACTAAAGCTAAACTAGAACACAATTCCTCATTCAAGGGATACCTTGATATTTGTTACTAAAGAGAAACAATTACAAATCAGAGGAAGCCAAGGTGATCTCACACATGTTCTGAGACCCTGCAGAGTCGGGTTAAAAATTTCAGAGCTTGACATCTTTTACCACCAAGAGTAAAAGATGTGCCTGTGTTTATTGGTCTGTGATCCACATCAAATTTTTATTTTATTATTTTAATTTTTATTCATGTCAGACTCCTGAATTTTAGGTATGTCCACCCGTTGAAATCTGCAATATTTATACTGCCTGGGTTCAGACATGTTCCTGCTACCACTAGAAGGTGAGGACAGTTAACCAGACATTTCTAAACTCTTTGCACAGCCAACACAATAATTATGTTCCCATGTTCCACTGGTTTCAGGTAGCCACAGAAAACAGAACAACACACCATGGTCCAGGTCTTGAATGGAGATAATGTGACACCACTGCAAACATTGCACACAGACACTCAGAGATGCTCAGTCTATGTCCTAGTGACATCGGCTAAATATAAACATCTCAAATAGGCCAGATGATTTCCCTAAAATGCCTGTGTCTCTCACATGACAATATACAGAACTGAATGGCTCAGCTGTAGACATCTACACTGTGGAGACGGGGCCTAGAGCGTGATCAGTCTTAAATCTCTAATTCCAGCCTTCTTTTTAGCGGAGATTAAATTCTAATTTTGATTACAATTTAATATCTCCCAACAAAACGCTGCTACAAAAAGAAACAGACAGCTGACTATAGTAACTCCTTCATTTCTCTGATTACTGCCAAAAACCTTTCTGTCTGTTAGGGAAAAAATACTAATAAGAAAAAAACCCCAAACCCAAAGCTTACCCAAAAGCAGCCAAGATTTTGTGAAATATCAAAGCAGAAGTCTATTTTATCCCATGCAGAACAAGTGAATATGCTGTCATTGCTGGTTGTTTGCAGTATTCATCCCTGGATGCAGTTTTAATTTTCCTGGGAGACAGCTGATTGTGCATGCCTGCACACCCTTGCACAGAGACAGAGCACCCATAAAATACTTTCCACGCATGGCATCATTTATCTTAATAGTTGTTAGTGCTGCAGTTTCCACTTTAACAGTAATCATGACACATTTGTTACTTGATTTATTTAAATAGCACTGTCAAACACTGCATAAACAATACTGTTCTGGGAACTGGCCAGAAATTTCAAATTACATTTTAATATTTATGTACCTTCAGACTCCATGAGGAAAAATACTGATGTTGGCTTGTGATTTGAACTGCTGTAACAGCAAAGCCAGAATAAGTCTGCTTTTTTCTATAACTGGTGCAATCTATCATGATATTTCTTTAGCTGACACAAGTAAAAAGAACATTAGTTTATGTTTGCAATAACTGGCAGTAACTAAAATAATATTTAGGTGGAATTAAAGGATGCTCGCAGCTTCCTGGACTGGCTCTCTTAACAGCTGTCAATCATCTCTATGACTTCACAGCACTGACTCTCTGCTATCGCTTTAGAGCAGCATGAGAAGAGCTTGCTTTCTGAAATGTAAAGCCTCCCTTTGAGTCCTTACTTTCTATTTTCCACTTAGCACCATCTATTAATGGTAAAATGTTTGTTATAGCTGTGAGCTGATCATAAATTATCATTAGGACTACTATGTTTATTAGTGGTTTATTTTTGATTAGCTGTCTCTAAGGGCAGCATTTTTTTTCTGCAGTTAAATTGTCCCACCATCAGAATTACAATCACTGTAAGATAAATGCTGTGGCAGGGTTCTGACCATTAGTTTCCTGCTGCTAATGATAAATGATAAAGATATTGACAGTGTTTTGTTCCTCTTTCCAGTGCTCCATGAGTGTTCAGGAATCAAGGGCTTAAATCACATTGTCATGCAAGTGAGGTTGGGCTTTTCCTGGCTGTAGTTAAAACCTCTTTTTCGGTGGCCATCTGGATGTGAGTGTGTTATGTTCTATTGTGTGTCAAATTATATCACTGTGCCTATGATATCACTTAGTGTGGGTTGCTTTCTGTGACAAACCAGCAATAATAATTACTCCTTATCCTTTGGGTTAATGATGATACTCACATGGCGGGAGTGTACAGCTTGGTCCCATTGTCTCTCAGTCAAAATTGCCACTTGTGAGATGGCAGAGTTCATGCAGAAATGGGCTCTCTTCTCTGAGTCGTGCCCTGCTCTCTTGCTAGGGGCAGTGGGATGGACCCCAAAGGGACAAAGAGCCCCTGAATTCCCCAGTAGCTTGCCCTCAGCCCTCCTGACAGTTATTTCCTTTTCCTTTGGCAAAAATCGGTGTTTTCCATAATAGTTCACAAAGTAGGAAATAGAGAACACATATGGAAACTTCCCTCTCTTTTTCAAGTAGTTTTCATGAAAACCTGTAGTGCCAAGGAATCCAAGGAAAATCTAAGGAAAAAACACAGTCAGATAAACATCATTGAGCTTGAGGGAAACATCATGAGGTTCATTTTAAAAAGAGAAAATCCTGCAACGGACACCATCCAGTGCACACTCACAGGCAGGGAGCTCACGGTGTATTAGGCCTTCCTGAGCAGCAGGTTGAATTAATGACCATTTGAGGTCCCTCACAAAAATTCAGATTTTACAATTGCAGACATCATCAAGAGCACATGTAATTAACAGCAGAGGAAATTAGCGGATATGCTCAAAACCAGATGAGACACATTGAATGAAAGGCCAAGGAATTAGGATCTGGGAGAAAAACAGAGCGCAAAATTATTCTCCAATGTATTAACACATTTGGATAAAAGGGTCTGTACCTCAAAGTGGAGCTATGTCTTACTAATACATTAGTCAGAAAGAGAAGACAGAAGAGGTTGTACCTCCACCTCCCAGTTAAATCAGCACCACCACATTCACCACCAAACCACATTCCCAAATGCCACACACACGTGCCTTTTGAACATTTCCAGGGGTGGTGTTCCCACCACTTCTCTGGACACTGACTGATCATGCATCAAACCCACTTTTTAAAGGGTTAAAAGAAGGAGCCTGGGTGTTATTCACCAGTCAGCCTTACCTCTGTGCCTCATAAGATCATGGAATGGATGCACCTGGAAGATATGTGGAGGACAGAGAGGTGATTAGAGACAGCCAAAGCGGTTTCACAGAGGGTAAATCATGTCAAAATAACCTGGTGGCTTTCTTTTCCCACCTGAGTTTCCCCTCACTGAATTTGTGTGATTAAGGAGTTAAATGGGATGTCAGAAGTGTATTCTGCTGATTACTTTTCTGTTTCTGTATCCAACTGAGTTGAATACAGAGGTGTCAGGGAGACTGCTGTGATTCAGAAAGGGAGCTGAGTGAAAGCAATGCTAATGGTACATCTGATGTACACATGTGTATTTGTACTTTAGCTTCTGCAGCCTCGGTGTTGCAGATGAGCTGATACAATATTGCAGTTGCTAATTTATCATGAGAGGTTTTATTATCACTTTTGTCACCTTGAGTGCCTTACACAATCAGATTGCTCTCTGCTGGGACAAAATATCTCATTTCCTATGATATACAGCAATTGTTACAATATGAATTCTCTCTGTCTTTGTATTCTGGAAATGTTAATTTTATGTTTTCTCCAACAGCTTCAGCTAATTTTCACAAGTTACTTTCACAACTGTTACTTAAGTGAAATAAAAACTCATTTTTCCCATCCTACCTCCACTAAATCACACAAATTTGTGAAGGGAAAGTAAATCTATTATTTAGGGTTGCTAAATCTATTAGTTAGGTTGTGTTTTGCAATTTTTATAGTGAATTATTATTTAGAGTTGCTGTGGTTTGTGATTTTTATTGTGAATCTGGCAATTAACAGCCATATAGCTTCTGGAATCATGTCATTAAGCAGTTTAAATAAAACCTTGAAATTGTTATACTTTAAGGCTCAAGAAACCCGAAGGGGAAAGGGGAAAAAAAATCAACAAAACCTCCGTTTCCTCTGTTTTTTTTCAGGATCTGCCTCCTGACTGAAAAGGCAATATTTCCGTTCTATCCCTCCTTCTGTCAAATGATTGTGACAAAACAATGCAGTCCATAAATCAGAGCAGAAATGCCACAGATGATGGGGAAACCAGATTCAATAATTAATTATCAGGAGAATGAGCAGAGCACACACATGTTTAATCAAAGAGTATGCTTTGTAGAGTTAAGAGTCGAAGTCTAAATGGGATATTCCGTGGCTGCTCCTTTTGGTCTAAACCTTTTTTCGAGAGAATGGGATATATCTGAGTTGGAATTATCTCTTGATAAATTACCCAGGGGAAAAAAATTCTTGATGATGTTATCTTAATAAAATTGTAAAGAGTGGATCAGATGATTCATCCTCAGAATCATTGTATTTGCAAGAAAGTCTCTGGAAAACTACCCTTTTTGCAGAGCCCTTGGCATCTTACCTTGCACTTGTACTTAGCAGGGAATGCAGCAAAGACATTGATGCAATAATCTCCTCATTAGCTCCAAAAGGGAGTGATGGCAGGGTGTGGTAGGGTCTGCATCTTGATTGCTTCAGCTGTGAATTCTGATTTACCTTACTGCCTTATCCCTCTGTCTGTCCCTTTACGTTCCCTTTGTGCTTCCTTCTTCAGATTGGTTCACACATTGAAGAAGTCCTGCACTAAAACCCAGAAGAAATTGAGAGTTTTCCTCAAAATTTCCTTCTCTGGGAATTTACTGGAATATTATCTTCACTTATTTTTGTCTGTCTAGACTATTAAAATATAATAGACTCCCCTGCTTCCCAGAGAGGTTGATTTTTGAATTGGATATGGTCTACAGAAACTCTTCTTTCATTTTCCTTGTAAGATGTACAGAGGGAATTATTGGATGATCCCATTTCTATAATTAATTACTCTCTGAGCTCTGTTTGTTCTTTAGGTTCTTGCTAAAACTGATGCTTTCAGACTTCTTTCTGTGTTAAGGGACAAGAGTTTTTGTTCAATATTCTTGGTATTACAGTCTTGGAACAGAACTGACATTTTATATCCACAGCAGCTAATCCACCTGTGAGTATGCACGTCTAATCCTTTTAAAGACTTTCCCTTTGGAAATGTTAATCTGTGTATGTTCTTGTGAAAATCCACTAATTTTTCTTTCCACTGTAATTTAAAGGTTGGTTATCTTTTGTAACTGACTTGTTATATTTTTTACAATTTATCATTTACTTTATGAAGTAGTTTATCATTATCTTTTTATCATTAACCTAAATCTTTTTATCCTCCTGTGTTTGCTGGTAGATTTCAGGCAGCATGTAGTTAAAAGAAGAAATTAAAACAAAACAAAAAAACAAAACCACCACCAACAAAAAAACAATAAAAAAGACTTTTACACAGTAAAAAGATTTGTACTGATCTGGCTCTTTTAAAGTTTTGTGGTAGCATTTTATTTGTTTGTGTTGTGGATTCTAAACACTAAACTCAAATAATGCTTTTGCATTTGGGGATAAGTCCAGAGTTTAAAAAAATTTTGATCTTTATATCAGCAGAAAGTTCCTGGCAACACAAGGCAACATAAGCCAATTAAAATTTATGTGTTGAAGACCTGGAGCCTTAGGAGTCATGGCTCATATTGAGAACTCCCCTAGTGCCATTTGATTTCTGTCATAAATAGCGTTTCATCTAAGTAAGGATGCTTTTTGAGTAGGAAAACAGCATATCTGGAGACAAATCTAAAATAACATTAATGACAGACCAGGTTTATAAATATTGTGCAGTGCCTGGCAGGGAATATTGCCCATATACTACCCAGAAAAAGGGAAAATCTGCCTGAGACAATCCTCAGGACCTGACCAAAACCCATTATTCTTCACACTGGTTGACTTATGCATGGCTTAGACTCTAAACAATTCAGGGATGTAACCAGCCTTTCGGGAAAAAAAAAAAAATCCCCAAAACAAAATAAACTTGGCATTTAGTATAACAGGATTTTGTAGAACAACTCACTGATTTTTTATCTCACGTTCTCCTTTCTCAATGACATAATTTTCCACAAATTAAGTACAAATTATTCCGATTCTTGTTTGCAGCAAACTTTGCTAGCAAATCTTAAAGACCAGTGCATTGTGTAAGGTGCTCAGATTAGATGATTATTTTTGTAACAAGTCAGAAGAGAATATTTCAGGTGTATAAACAAAGGAGTTGCTTCAGGTGTAAAGTTTTGAGTCCCTGTGCCCTGGCTGAAGGAAGGTCCCTTCCTTTGGTTAAAAGGTGGGAAGTCATGGAGCTGGTACGTTCACATGAAGACAAAAAGAAAACCAGGTTGGGGTACTCGGTCAGCACCAGAGGCTGACTGAGATAACTGGACTGAGGACAAAGTAGGAAGACAGTTGTAATTATCAATACAAAATATTTCTTGCAAAATGTCTGCTAACCCATACACTTCATTCAGTAGATTTTCAGAGACACAACTAGGAAGAAGCTGCAGTTATTGGAGAAATTACAATCAGAGTTGAAATTATTTAAAAAAAATAATTTTGTTCTTAAATATTAAAATTTTTTGGGGGGCACAAATTGAAGCCTTGTCTGTCCAGAGCTGATTAGAAAACTGCATGGTTATGCATACAAGCATATATTGTGCATTTTCATACACATTAGAACATGAGATAGTGACAATTTACAGTACTTTAGCAGACCATGGAAATAGGAGTCAGGGTTCTTAAACACTAAGAATAGAAATAAAAATAAATAAATAATTTATCCCTAAAAATTCACTGTCCCAGCCACTCTTTAGTGGTAATTAGTTTTCTAATTCAAGATCACACAATGATATTAAGAGAGACAGGAGAAGACCCATGGCAGTTAACACAGGAATGTTTGTTTTCCCATGGAATTTTCAGCTCCTTTCTTTGCCTACAAAGAAAGCCATGAGCAATGAGATGATCAGGTCATGTGCTTGAAGTTAAGTGGGATTAATTCAGAGCAGATCTCTGAAAACTTTTCCTGTTTTCTCCTAAATAGGCAAATAGGTATATGAGGGTATTTGGAGAGACTCTTGAATTTTAAGGTAGTGATGGACTGTGGGGGAACTCTGACCTGACATCCTGCAGAGCCCTGCCCAGGTCAATGGGATAAACTGACAGAAGCCACCAAAAGACACATAAAAGCAGAAAGGCCTTGTGGCAGCTGTGTTATAGACATGTGAGTACTCAAGGCTTGACAAGTATTTTTAAAACACATGCTGCAGTCCACTCAGCAGAGAAAATGAGGTTAACAAAGCAGCCTCTTCCCCATCTCTCTGTCCCCAGCAGACACCAGGTGAAGTGCCTATGAACACTTGACAAATACAAATTTCTGTACACTCTGGTCCCTGTTCGCTTCCATTATCTCAGGAAATAGCAACCTCAGTCATGAGTTTAGGGCTGACAGTTACCCTGGAGAAAGAATAACAATTAAGTCTGCTTCCAGCCAGTTCCAGAGAGGAAGAAAATAATTGTAAAGCTTCTGTTATTTTTCTCATTAGCCTGTGCAACATACCAGGAGCTGGACTGTGCAAAAAGAGGTCTTTGCAGCCTCAGTTTGCTCCTACACTTAATCAGGATAACTGCGCAGCTTGTACGTTGCTTAAAGGTTTAAATTAAAAATAATCCAAATTTCAGCACGTCTTCAACTAGATGTGAAAGAAAAACTAATCTCTCTCCTTGCAGCACATGCCGTCATGTGTACTGATTCTTCCAAGATATGTTAATGATAAATATTCTCAGAAAGAATTGAAGATTTTCCTTTGCTCCTATTGTGGAACTAGTCTCTGTGCCTGACTCGGAGAGTGGGGTCAGAGCTATCACATCCTGAATAAAGACTGGGTGTCTGAGGTTTGAGAAACCTGGACCACACAGACTCTCCTTTATTTCACACACCTGCATTTCAGATACATCACATAAGTGTTTTAAGTTGATGTGCACTTAAAGGAGGACCAGTCTGACCCACAACATGGAAAAACTCTTCTTGGAGATAACTGCTGTGAATGAACAGGTAAAGAGGTTAGGAAAAACCTTCTCAGAGGTTATAACCCAAAGCCTTTTTCCCATCTTTTACCCCACGGCAATTCAGAAAACACCATTACTTGGCAAAAGTTAAGTTTGTGAAGTTAATGACCTGACATCCAAGACCTTGATCAAAGAGAAAAAAAAACCTCACAAGCACTGTGCTGATCTGATGTTTTGATTTCATTTGATAATGAAAACAAAAAAGATATTTCAGCTTAAATCAGAGTAGGATTACAGAAAGTGGTTTTCAATGTTTTGTAATTGACAAAAGAACACTGGAAAAGTCAAAAATTTTTATTTCAAAGGGGGTATTTTTCTCTTTCTTAATTTTCGTATGCTTTTACATTTCTCAAAATATTATAGATTTAAACAAATGTAGGCTGCAAAATAGTGACATAGAAAAAAAGGCCAAATATTCTCCCTTTACTTTTCCTTTCTCCATTTCTTGAAATATTCAAAATAGTTAATTATTCAGATATTGTCTTACAGATTCTTTTGGATTTACCTTTCCCTCAAATGTATATTTACAGAGTAAAGTGTACAAAAAGCTTTGCTAAGCTCCAGGTTATCACCATTGTGTCCAATTTAAAAACTATGAGACAACTCCTTTAATATCTGACCTCAAATAAAAGTCCTGCCTTTCTCCTTATTTGGTTCTTGGAATTTTCCTGTTTTGTTTTCATTGAATCTGTCGAGTTATCATAGAATATATAACACTCCTACAGATATATACATATATGCATGCATGTATGTATGTATGTAAATAGCACCCATGATTCAGCCTTTCCAAACATACACTTTCTACAATCACTGAATGGTACTGTATCATTTTAAAATTTAATTTCTGTTTCAGGTTCTTTCAGATTTCAAAAATCTTTTCAAAGGTTTTTTGATGTTTCAACACATTTCCCTGTTAATATTTTTCAAAGATTTAGTTTATGGGTTTTAGGTTTCAGTGGAAACAGCAAAAGGGAAACAAAAGAGACATTAGCATAAAAACACACAAGGGGATGTAAATGGCCTTTGAAGGGTAATTTTACTGATTCTTTATTTTTCTTAGTCTTAGATCTATTCATTTACAACCATATCCCCTGAAGAAAGATGGTCTGAAATGAATTAAGAAGTTGCTTCAATTAGTTTATTCATTCATTAGGAATACACTTTTGGGCCAGCAGGATTATGAAAAGAGGGGTTTCAAAGAGGAAGAATGCTTTTGCAACATAACCCATACATTAGAATAATTTTACTCATTATATGATGTTTTATGACAGACTATAAAAGGACAACACTGAGATATTGCAGAAAAAGATAATATTATTTATTTAAATTAATTGAAATTTTACATATACATTTTAATTACTTTCCTAATTTACTGAGAACAACCTTCATGAGTTTTAGCCTTTAAGTGTGACTAATTTCAAAATATCAGTCAAAACCCCACTGATAAATTTTCCTGGCTGGGTCAGATGGAGTTTCAGTTTAAACAGTATAAAAGAAAAAAGTTTGACTGGTTTCACAGGATTCCACACACTCTGAAGAGCTACAGCTAATAGTGACCATACAGAATTACAAAAATATTTTTCTATTTCCTTACCTCTCTGTAATCTCATAATTGATAGATAAAATACAGGTCAAAGTTAAAAGTCTGATTTAAGTCTTTATCCATCCAATAAAGCACTGTAAGTTTAAATTATAAGAATAAGCAACCCTGAAAAAAAATAGCACAGAAAATAAAAACAAAAACCTAAGCATCAAACATTTCCAAAAACCTATTTAAGGAAAAAACGATATTCTTTATCTATTTAAATCAAAGCTTACTAAATTGCATCTCTTAAAAACATTTATTAGTGATTAATCAACTTATTTTTTGTCTAGTCAAAGTTGCTTAATTCTCATTGCGATAAAGAAATTTAAAAACTCCAAATAATTCTGTGGGATCAAATTTAGAGAAGTTCACCACAAATTAAAGTAGAATCGTTAGAGTTTTTTGACCATTATGCAAAGAAAAAAAAAGAAAAGAAAAATTCCAGATGTCAATGTGGAAAAACTATGTCTACTGGGAGAAAAAAAAAACCACCTTCTCTGTATTTTTCTTTATGGTGAGATATTGTTCACTGCAGAAAAAAAGAAAAGAAAGCAAAACAACCAAAATAAAACCCCAAGCCCAACAAAAAAATATTTTCAACCATTGCTTAAATATAAAGATCCTTTGTAAAACAAGGAAAATTATACCTAGTTTTGATTGATGTATTTTTCTACAAATATCTTTAGTAACAGGTCACAGCCACAGTCTGCTGCCTTCTTACCATAAGTACTGTAAGAGTCTCAAGTATATTTAGTCTTCTTTTCTGGACTGAGAAGTTTTTTTTTATTTAAGTTGAACTGCATATATTACCAGAAATCTTGCAAAGTAATAAACCTAAGCACGTGGATGTTTGGAACTTGGATGCACAGCCATCATACAGAATCAGTGATGTAAAAACATAATTATACTGACATAATTCTATAGAAGTGGGGACGAGGCTGTTGAAGGTGAGTCCATGAGGGACCAGAAGAAAATACACTCCTACCTATACAACAAAGAAGCTTCTTCCTGCCCTGGCATGGCCTCCAAGCAACTGGCAAGGAGCATTCTCTACAGATGGATCAGCAGCAGCTCAGAGAACATGTATCCATCATCCATTCGTCATGCCAGATGAATCCATCTGGCACCAAAGCGTTGGATATGGTGTTTGTTAGCTGTTTACCATGATTTTTCCCCGCTCTACACAAAAGCAGGGAAAGGGTTTTTCATGTCCACCAGCCGTATTCTGTAAAATTCCTTTGCAGCCAAAAGGGTGTTTCAGCAGACTGCTCCCAGGCTGCTTCTTCACCCTCCTGCTCCTGAGTCACTCTGAGATGCTCTTCTGTGGGAATTCCAGGCACAAAATTCTCTAAACCCTGTGCATGCAGGCCCAAATATCGAAATGAATACAGGGTTCAACCTGAGACCGTGGAAAAGGTTTTCAAATCTACAGACCATAAGCAAAAATGTGGGTGTGTAATACAGATAGAGACATATTAAGCTAGGTAGTAGAAAGTTTTAGAGTTTAAAGTTTAAGATATAGAAGTAGTTATAAAGGTAATAAGAAGTTTTAAGGTGTAGTTTGTGTGTCATAAGATGTCTGTAAGTTTGTGTGTCATAAGATGATTGGTTAAAAAGGTCCGCATTGTGGCAAGACACGTGACACAAATTAACTAGGGATTGGTGTGATAGTAAAAACATTCTTCGTAGCAGTAGTTTATTGGCTAGTTAACCTTTAAAAGACCTTGTAAGCTGTGGTCTTGTCACTACAGAGGACCGCTGACCACAAACTACTGGCGTATAGAGCAAAGATGTTCTCATTCCTTGAGACTGATGCAATAATCATGTTTTAAGATGTCTCCCAGTGGTCCCATCACTCTAAATATCCCCACCCTCTTCAACATTGTACCCTCTGTAAATGGACGGCAGATTGTTTGAGCTGTGATTAAATTAGGCAGGCACAGGTGGCATCAGCTACTGTAAATTTGTCAACTTTTACATCTACAGCAGCATCTGCTCTGCTTTATCTTTTAATAACTCAACAAAGAGGAGACAGAAAGGATGCTGAGCCCTCAAGGTGGATTACATGGAAGAGTCCCACAGGTTTCAGAGAGTCATGATGTTCCCCATGCCATTATTCAGTGACAGATATCTCTCTGCCCTGGTCCACACAAGGAGATTTTGGGACAGGAAGGGCATTAAATCAGCAGCAGGAAGGAAATGCAGTAAAGTGCTCACTTTGCCTTAGTTTAGATTGTTAATGACCTAGGAAAGTTTACAAAGCTCTGTAACACAGTGTGCTGATTTAGGGAAGAGACAGGTCCCTTAGACATGGTATTACCCAGTGCTTTGGAAGCAATAATCCTTAGATTTGAATCATTATTTTAGTTAAAACAGAAATCATTCAGCTCCAGCTCTAATTCTAGCCTTTTCACAGCATCCTACCAATATAATTGACATAATATTTCTAAAATTTTTGTTATATTAATTCTTTTCTAAGTAGTCAGCATTCTAGCTTTATTTAATCTTTAAAAGTTACTACTATCAATAAACACTTTACCAGGTACTAGAAAAATTTTAAAATTGTATAATATGTGTGTTTTGTAAAATTTGTCTTAACAACATGGCATAGGTAAATCTGCCTCTGTAAGAGGACTCACATTACTTGGTAAAGTTCTCATTCTTGGCAGTTATTTGACATTGAGTTGTTTTCTGATCTTGCTGAAATAATGCTATTTTCATTTTAGGTTACATTAACAAATTATAACTTTCAGTTCCATTTCTACTTCCTATTAGCAATAACATAGTTGTCCCCCTTTTGACCCTCAAACACATTCATTGCACAAAAGATACTTTTTAAAATTCAGGCCAAAGTTTGATATAATAATAATATGAGGCTGCCCAGCAATATGCTTTGTAGACTTATTACTTAGTAATCAATTACTAAACCACGTTTTAAATTTTTCTGAAAACTTTTTAGCAGTGCAAAGAAGAGATACAGCAGAACTAAGGAAAGACCCACATGTCTTAGATCTCATCTTTTTTTTCAAGTTATACCAGATGGTTTAACAAAAGATGTTATCTCTCACTATAAAAATCCTTATTCTTTGAAAGGGACTGGAATTGTTGGGTTTTTTTACTGCTTTTGGAACACTTTTTGGGTTTTACCCAATCATCTAGATTGAGGCAGTATGTAAAGCCCAAATTAAGATGAAAATTCAAATATTTTATTGTAAACAAAAGTAAAGAGCAATGGCAAGGAACTGACCACAGAAAAACAGGGAATGCATTGGCAACTGATCTAAGGAAAACTCCCCAGCAGAAGAAATACTCAGATAAACTCACTGGGAGTCACTATTGTGTTCAGTGCCAGTAAATAATCGGATATCAGACTAAAATTTGAGCAGCATTTTACTTGAGGTCTATAAAGTGGATGCAGCATTAGTTTCACGTGATGATGATGAGAATTATGACAGTGATGATGATGATGAGGATCCTTATGGATGTTTCAAGACAAGCATGGCTTCTTTCGGTGGGAAAGCAACCTACTGTTCTCCAAATAAATATCTCTTAAAAGATGTCACAGCATTGTCAGGCAGACATTTGCTTGTCACCTGTGGCAAATAAATACAGCATTTTGTCTCCATCACAAGGCAAAACTGGAGTTTTCCAAACATTAGAGAAGTGCAGATACTTGCATATAAACCCCCGAGATCCAGCAGCAAAGTTCTTAGAGAGTAAGATAAGATAAGAAGTGATAGATAATTTTAAAAAGGGGAGTATTTACTAGATATGGGACTTAAAACTACAGGATAGTGCAGAGATATTTGACACTGACAGAAACTCAGGTCCATTAATACATCACACTTGGTCTTTTGAGCAGCTCTAGGAGCTCATGTTCCTGTGGGTTCCCTATTTTGGGTCATAGGGCATGGCATTTTTGATCCAGCCATAGGAATTCAAGACATACATTTGCTCTGCTCTGCCTTTGCACAGCCAGGTGCTCAAGGAAATGCAAGAGTGCCTGATTATTACCTTTACACTCAAGGGCATATGATAGAGGCCAGACTGAATCCTGTGCAGACCAAGGGGGGTTTCATTTACTGTAGCTAGACAGCTGTTTTTTAGATTTTTTAGGCTGTCATTGTGCTGACATTTCTGGTATTTGTCCTTTCTAGGAGTGCCATAGGTCCTACAGTCCCACAATGACATTAATAGTTCTGATTTCCTTCATATGTATATATATGTACAGGGGAATGAAGTTTCTTGGTTATGGGGAAAGACAAAAGAGCTAAACCTTCAACATCATGAGCTCTAGGAGCTCCAAATTAACTCACTGGGTCCAAATATATGCCATTTGTAACTAATTTATGTGACTTCATATAAATTCAGCTAGCCTGTTTTACAAGATATAAATAGTTCCTGGCTTGTTGGCAGAACAAAGAGGTGCTACTCCTGATGAGAAAACACAGAGACAGGAAATCTAAGGGTGAGTACAGATAAAAGAATAAATAGGATGAATTGGCTGGTAAATAAGGCAGGTTGGAGATCAGAAGACTCTTTCAAAATATTAGAATAATGATTATAAAATCCTCAGTCTGGAATAGCTTGCTTTGAAAACAGAGCACTTTTTTGCTTTTGGATACTGCTGTACAACCCATTGACTGTGACAGCACAAAAGTTGGATAACCCAAAAAGTCTCTTTTAAGACTCTTGTTTCAAGATTGTCCCACAATAAAATTTCTGATATGACATAGTTTTCATTTACTCAGAGATTTTAACTGAACCGTTCTGATTTAAAAATGCAATGTTGCAGACCAAATTAATTTTGCAAAAATGTACCAGGGCATTAGGTTTTATTCCAGTGAAGATTGAATATAAACATTTATGTCTGAAAAGCTGTTGTAAAGTCAAATTATACTCTGGCCAGCTTTAGCTGAATATAATATACACAGGTGGTTCTTACCTGCTTCTTTGAAAGCAGGAACAAATGATAGAAAAATCACCAAAACTAACACTGACTGCAATTACAGGCACAAGCTGGAACCATGTGCACTGAGAATTTCCATGCCAGTCAGTGGTCTCAGCTTGATTTCCTGTTTCGTTCATTTAACTTTACATTAGTCAGACATTTTTAATTTCTACCTGTTACCAGCTATATGAAGAGATTTTTTGTTGTTTTTTTTCCCCACCTGCAAAGCTTTCAGGGAATCAACACCAAAGTTCTTAGATTCTGTGTCCCTGTTCAACAGTTGTCTCACTGACATCCTCAGTTAGTGTTGTTTATATTTCATTCTCTCACACTTTTTCCCTCTTTGCTGTCATCCATCCAGCACAATGCTTTCTAACCAGTGATGGATCATCACACAGACAAGTGTTTCATTGATATTACCTCTGTGGCTGGTATTTGTAAGCTTTCAGTCTATACTTTAAAAGTCCCAATGTTAATTAGGCTCCCTGCCTCTCCAGGGTTTACACATCCTTTTCCATTCCCATAAAAGACTTCAGAAGTAATTTGGAAAGAAAAAAAAAAAAACCATGGTGCAATTTTTCAAGGTCAACGTTGATCCAGTTTCTTTCCTTGTTAGTATTGATCAGTGCTCCTGGCCTGGTGTCACTTTTTTATTTGCACGCTTTTCTTAGTGTTCCCACCTCTTGGCAATCATGTCAATACAAAATACAAGATTAGGTTTGGCACTTCATTTCCATTTTTTTCACTGCCTCAATCTATCCTACCCAAGTTTTGTCCCCTTAACTATGCCAGTGTTTAATCCAGCTGAGAATTGACCATTGGATTCATGCTTATTAGTTTTGTACGTTCACTGTTTGTCTTTTCCTATGCAGTGAATCCTTTGGAAAAGCCAGAATATTTTAAATATCTAAGTTTCCCCACATTGAGACCTGCATTAGCACAACTCTAAGGATGGTAACTGGGACTTTAAAGGAAGGAATTTTCCTGCAAAGACAAGAAGATGTGAAATTCAGTATTTCTAGTGAAACACTCAACTGAGTAAGGGCTTATCCTCTAGGAATGTGAGTAGACAGGACCATGACAGGAGCATCTCTGCCACAAAACAGTTCCAGAACACAAATCTAAATGCAGCAAAAATCTGCAGCTCATGTTGGTCCAGACAGGGCACTGACGGTGGTCCTCTCTGTGCTTATCAATAAAGAGGAGCCAGGACAAAAAAATACAGATGCTGACCACACAGTTTATTTCCTCATCTGAAGTGACCTAGGTCAGCTGTTCTTGTTCTGTTCTCTACTTGACTGCTTTGATCCTCTGGCAATCACAACAGCTCTGTAACACAACTTTGCCATCCCTGTTGAGAGCTGCAGCTAAGCAATCTGCTCACATGTTTGTTTGGATGCTGTTGATGGGGAATTTTCTATTTAATATGCCTGAGATAAAGTGACAAATTAAATTTTTGGAAAGTTGAGAAGAACTTCTTGATCTAAACATTTCTGAAAGCAACAAGTAAGTCCAAAGTGTACACACTAACTGTAACTGCAAAACAAAATTTGTTGAAAGGACAATTTAAAGAGGCACAGTATTTGCACCCATATTCTGCAGATCCAAGAATATTTTGCAGTGTTACTGCCATTATTCCAAGAAATGCATAATATGAAGTATACATTATCATACACAGATAGGCTGAGCAGAGTTGAAGTCAGAAGCTTTAAGTAGAAGAGGTCTATCCATGTATTTCTCAGTGATATATTTCACAGACCCTGAAATATTGAAAAAAACCCCATATGATTGGATAAAAAATGCTTTATAATAATCTTATTTTATTAAATAAATCTGTAAGTACTGACAGGGAACATGGAGTATACATGTGTATGCAAGGCTACAAATATCAACAAAGAGGAAACTCTTAATCCAAAAATGAAATCAGATAAAAATAGCAAGATAGAAGCCAACCATCATCTTTACAATTCCCATTTTACACCTGTAATTTAAAGGCCAGAAGCAGTTACATGATGTCTGAGGCTGTTAGTCTGAGGCGGTGCTGAAAAGTTGAGCTCACTCAACTCAATATATATATCGAGGATATAAACCTTGTACTTTGTCATTCAAATCTGCCCTTGACTGAAGCCAGAGAAACTGCAGCCTTCTCAGCACCTTCAGGCTCTTACTTCCTTGAGTTTTTCACAGACTGCATGGAGCTCTTCCTTACTGTCCAGTGGCACTAGTTCAGTAAATGCACAGAAACAGATGGAGAATCTCATCAGCTCAGCTCGAGGTAACTCATTAAAGTAATGAAAAAATTATTTCTAGGAATACAGATTCAGCTAAGACCTCTCAGTCATCTCCCATCCACAGAGACACCCCCAGCAGATGTACTTATAATTTCCTTGTCTCCATTGTAATAGCAGTTAAAAATTGAGCTAACACATGATATAGTTGCTGCAAAATTGCATTATGAATAATTAAATTGAAACCACTTTTTGTCCACTGTGGTCCATTATAGGCTTTTCACCTTTTCTTTGATAAAAATAAAATCAGAAAAGAAAAAAAAAAATCAGAATGGGGGGATACTTCTGGTGTGGGATCATATTGCTAGAGCAGATTAGTGGCAAATCTCCAGCAGAGTGCTATAAAAGTCTTACGTGGGGGTTTCCTCTTGATAAGTTGTCTGCAATAAGAGGTTTTTTTTGCAGCAGAACATTGGGCAGTAGCATAAATTCCCTTGTAGTGCTCTCAGGCAAAAAGCACAGGAGGATCACTTCCACACATGCTCCCAGTGTGATACTATATTATGTAAGAAGGCACTTTGTGGAAAATATAAATAATCTTTTAGAATCTAAGTTTGCCTGCCTATACATTAACTTTCCCAGGGAAACTGAGAGCTGGTGACATTAATTTAAACCATTTAAGATCAAAAAATGGACAACTGGGAAGGCTGGTATAGATAAATATTAACTCTTTCTGTTGAGCTTTGCTGAACTTTCAGCTTTTCAAACTTTACTGTCTGATCAAAAGTAGACATAGGCTCCCTTCTTTTCATTTGAGACAGAAAATCAACTCCAGAGAGCAGTTTATCCTGTGCAGAGTCAGATGTCTAAGACAACTATGACGTCTTTTGGAGATGACTTTCTCTACTGTTCCAAGGACTGCGTACCAGCCTGTTAATCTGAAAACTTTTGTGCAAAAGAGCTCCTATTCCATAAATCAGAATGAATTCATGCTCCATACTTCTACAGTATCAGATGGCAGCATTTCAAAATAGTGATTTGCTTTTACTTTGCTCATTTTTCCTTCATTATTTTAGTGGCAACCTGTGTACCTCTTCCACTTCAATGTTCCTCTCTGCTCTCTCTTCTGTTCTCTTCATGACTGTATTAGTGGTAGAATAAATGTCAGTCTGTGTATGTAAAGAGATAACTGGCCATAACAAGAAAAACAAGATGATAGAAAATACTTCTGCACATGGTGCTTAGATTTTGTATTATCTCTTCACTAGTAAAGCAAACCCTCCAGGCTTCTTGCCTCATAATTAGTTAAATACCCATTAAGCAGGATGTTTAAAAGCACACATATGTTTGGGTGCACCCTACAAAGTTATCTTTTGGAATACATAATAACAGTAATGGAAAAGGAAGAAAAATTATTCAGGGATAAGGTGGAAGATGATACCAAAATGATGATACCTAACCTTTGGAAGGAAAAATTTCTAGGGACATTGAGTCAGAATAGTGAGAGGACTCCAGCCTGGTTTTAAGTTAATGTTTGAAAAAGCCACAGCTGGAAAGCAGGATTTCCTGCAATAACAGGTGATTTTTACCATTGGAGTCAGGAAGTGTGATCTTGCCTTCCAGCAGGTGACAGTAACACTTGGATGCACTCTGACAACCTCTGAGAAATAATCTGGAAAACTTCCTATCAAAAGATTTCCAGTGTGCTGCTCAATGCACAAATCCAAGAGCCACAGGATTGCTGGCAGGTTTCTGGGTTGGGGTGTTTTTTCCCCACAAATAAGCATTTCATTTTCTTAAAAAGGAATACTTATCCTAAAAAGTATGAATTTCAGCACTTCTGCTCACAGTAAATTGTTCAACCCAGGCCCATCACAGATGTAAGTTGTTTTGCTCAGTAACACAAAAAAGCCTCCAGCTTCCAACCTGTTCCTTTTCTTTTGAATGCCCTCTGCCTGTTTATCAGATCTGCCAGGCATAAAAAGGTCACTGGATGCCACAATATCGACTGCTTTGACAAAAGGTCATGTGCAGGCTGTAAAACCCTTCAGAGATACTCTCTTGGTCCAGTCTCACAGGGATTTAGGAAGGTGGCCAGAGAGAAGCCATTCTCAGAAAGTCACAAGAGTCAAAGAATGAAAAAGCCCAAATGAATCACCCAGTCCATTGCTCTGAAAGCATAGGATTGCTCATGGAATACATTTGAGCCTCATCTAGTTTGGAGGATCACCAAGGCTTACACCTTCTTCCCAAGGCTCACAAAGGTGAGCAAATTCTCTCAGCTTAGCCATTCCTAGGCTAGGTGAGCCATTGTAGGTGCCCATGTGTGTCCTATTACTCAGACTATCATGGGCTAATTCAATTTAGCTTTAGTCCAGTTATCTCAGGTTAGCTATGACCTAAAAACATGTAGACACATTAAAGTGCTTCCAGTGACATGCAATACTTTGACAGTGGATTCAAGCCCTCACAAGGCTAAATTGTAAATTATAAATTGGATTTTATAAACTATATATAATTATAAACTGGATTTTCTTTATGATCTCTCATTTTCTTACCTTTGTTTGTTTTACAAAGCTGGTTGTGAAGGTTTACAATTCCCTTCTCTTGAACAGGTACAAATCAGCTTTAGTCAAAGTAGTATTAACTTGCTTTTGTAGTGCCATGCGTCAGCCTGGGAGCACATTATTTCCTGCTGGGTATTTTTGTTACTGGGGAGTCCTAATGAAGCTGGAGAACTTCCACAGGCTTAACTTCTCTCCCAGTAGTAAAGAGAAGGAGCAGAGCAAACTCAAAATTTCAGCACTTCTAAATGTGGGCATATTTATTGACTGTATTAAGCACATTGATTCCTTTGCAAATATAAACAGGTAGTTATCCCCATTTGATAGAGTTTTCACGGCATAAATCTCTTTTCCCTGTCTAGATACGTATTGCAAAATACCATTACAAACCCCCCTCTTTTCTGATTAATTTAAAAGTATTGACCCAGTGCTTTCTAGGAAAAAATATTTCCATTTAAAACAGTATTTTTCTACAGGATGTACAGTTCCTGCTGAAGTATTCAATGTCACAAGTATTTCATATAATTATCTGGAAAATATTGACAATTTTCAAATATTATAGTATTATTTTTATTGAATGTTAGTTATCATGATTAAGACTTTTCCATCTTTATGAAAGACATTATTTGCTCCACCTAAAAATTCAATAAGTAATGTTATTTCAATAAAAAATTAATTTTAAAAGTTGACTACCTGAAAAAGAACAAAAGTGAGTTTTAAGAAACAAAATACAAATTTTTCCTCTGTTCTCTCAGAAGGCAGCAGTTCATCACAACAAGAAAAAGCCACTGTTACTAGGAGATAATTTAGCGTAGGTAGATTCCTCCTGAAAAGAAATCTTCACAGTATACAGCACACAGCCATGTAAATCTGGAAAAATATGAATAAATGTATGGTAAAGTGAGTAAAAATCCAATATAAAAAAAGAGAAGATCTAGAAGATTCTGCAAATATTAAACAACTATAAGTCTATATGATGATACAGTTTAATGATTTTGGGGGTAAGACAAGAGTTCACAGGCTCATTTATTTTGCTGCTTGTTTTTCTCTTTTTTTTTTTTTTTGTATATAATACCTCAGCTATTCCTAGTAGGTCATTAAAATACTATACCAGTAAGTAGCAGAAGATCAAGCTTGCCAGAAAAAGTGAAAAAACAGGACGTGAGACCTACATGCAAATTTTAGAGGATGGACAACAACATTTAAATATACCTGATGTGTATAACAAATCATTGTGGGAGACATACATTTTATTGTTCAGGTTTTTAAACAGCACAAATATCCCATCAATAGTGTTGCTATTGGAGAAGGGAATACAGGTGACTTTGTCCCTGATAAGTAACAGCTGTGTTCATTACCCAATACAGCCTCGCCCCAATGAGTCACAGCTGTAGCCAATAAAGAGAAGTGTGATAAAAGGGAGTGAGTTAGCAGGTGAGAAGATTAGCATGAGCAGGAGAGGATGAAGAAGAAGGATCTTGGGGAGAGAATCACTGCTGTGAGGTCAGTCTGGGTCTGCAGTTAGAGCCTGTTGTTGGAACCTGCAGTCATAGTCTGGCTGACGAAAAGCCTGCAGTCGCAGTTTAGCAGGAGATAACCAGCAGACTCAGGCTGTAAGGGAAACCCACAGCAGGTGCTTGCTGTAGGCAGAGTCAGTGAATGGTTTGAGTCAGGATGGCTGAGATGTAAAGAGGAATAAAGCAGGACCCTTTTCATGATGTGATAAACAAGAAGTCTGTGTCTGGGTACATTTCTACCCTTTAACAAGAGGGCTGCTGCATTAGCTAACAGGAAGAGAAAAAGCAACAGGGAAGTGTTTGCCCTGGAGAAGAGGAGGCTTAGGGGGAACTGACTGCTCTCCACAAACACTTGAACAGAGATTGTAGCCAGGTAGGGGTCAGGATCTTCTCCCAGATAACAAGTGACAGGACAAGAGGAATAAGTATAAAGTTGTGCTAGGGGAGGTTTAGATTTGATATTAGGGAAAATATCTTCCCTGAAAGTGTGGTAAAGCATTGGAACAGGCTGCTCAGGGCAGTGTTGGAGTTGCTGTCCCTGGAAGTGTTCAAAGAAAGTCTAGATGTGGCACTTGGGGGCATAGTTCAATGGTGGACCAGACAATGTTATGTCAGTGGTTGGACCTGACACTTTGACAGGTCTTTTCCAGCCTTAATTATTTTATTGATACATTTAATTCTTCTTCTATGTATTGTTTTGAAATGCTCTCCAAAAATGGTCATTTTGCTTACCTTCACCCTTGTTAATTTGAAATATTTGTGGTAATATCTTCTCAAAATGAAGACTTTCTCCAGCAGTGCTTGATTTACAGGTGATTGTGACAATAAAACCATTGGGTGTTTCAGAAGAATGGAAAGGATCCAGAGGAAGGAACTTTCTGGCACCTAGACAGCAAAGGGCCCAATGAAGTCACAAGCTGTTGTCATTGATATAATTCAAATCCTTACCATTGGACTGATGAGGTAATATATTTATTACCCCACGGCCTTAAATAAATTTTTATGAAAGCATGCTGAAGCATTTGCTTTCAGAACCCCATTGTTATTTTATGTGTTTTGGAGCCTCAGACCATCTAATTGGATCTGAACCTATCGGCTCATAGCCCATGAGCTACAACACTCATGCAGTGGCAAGTGTTCCCTGCAGTCCTTAGCGAAGGCAGGTGTGGAGTAATCTCTCTCTCTTCCCTCTCCTGGTCTCAGTCTGCTCTGTAACATCAGCAAAAACTGACTTATGGCAGCAAACCGATATTAATTATTTTCCTCCAGTGCTGATTTTTTGGGTTTGGGTTGTTTTTTGCCTGGGATGAGCTATTTGATGCTAGATATCTTTGCCAACAATACAGAAATGTAACTGTCTCCTGAATTTTTGTATATTGTTTTACTGCAGTATGGGGAAATTTGTTTTGTGCTTTATTAGGGCCTTGTGTCAAGTGCTCCTTCTTTTTCACTGACTCCAAACCTATCACCTTTGAAATTCACTGGTTGTGATTGTATTATGGAACTTGGGAGTTCAACCATCATTTCCCAATCACAAATATTTTTATGACGTTCCCAGCTGCTAAACTGCTTGCAAAGGTAACTAATGCCAATTCTACATTTCTTTTATTGCTCTGTGATAGGAGCCCTCTCTGGGGCTACATTACCATCTCTGGGCTCTTTTTTCTTTTAAGTGGGACTAGCACATCAGAAGAGGCTGGGCTTCTTCATCTGTATAATGAATTAAAATTATGTCATATTGTTTTCTGGCTGGCTGGCCATGCATTTAACATCCTGTTTTCTCTTGGGACCAATCCAATATCCATTGAACAGTGAACAGCCTCTAGTGGTGCCCAGGGATCTTGCCTGAAAGAAGCTGTCACTTTCACTCCCTTTTCAACATGCATAACTTATGCTTTTTTGCCATCAAACTTCATTTAGTATTGAAAAATTGAGTTTGGAGAAGATACCTCCAGGTTTCTCCTTTGGATTTGATTGCCACAAGTAGTTTCTTTTCTCATGTGCAGGTCTAAGCATCCTGCTGTTCACCCTAAATTCCGTGTCTTCTGTAGAGAAACTATTTCTTTTGGAGGTGTGTGACACTGTGAGATATACTTCAACAATTATGTGAATTTCATAAGGGAATTTTTATGCATTCTCTTGCTCCATCTGGGTAGGGTTTTTTTTTCATAGGATAAATACATATCTCTCATCTGAGACTTTATTCTTAGCCCACAGTGCTTTTTAAGCATCTGATGTATATCTTGTGTGAGAAGCTTGTTTTATTCTCATTCCTCCAGCTTTCATAGTTATTTTATCGAGAGCTGATATGCTACATGGACATGAGTAAACACACGTGGAGGAACTGAAAATTCCATAACCAGAGGACAGCAGAGGGGTTTTCTGTGATCTAGGTTTCATATGAAGCTGTGTCACTTGCCCACAATACTGCCTTCCCTGGAGATCTGTTAAACCAATAACATGACCACATGATGACAAGTAAATATTCCAAATTTATCAATCCAAAATGTGAAAGACCAGATCCAATGGAGTCAGTGATAATTCTCATTCATTTCAGTGCACAGTGAATTCGTATCTCAAATTAAACTGCATCCCATTTTCACCTCTTTTAGGGTGTGAGTATATTGTAACAGCAAAACTGGATCAGCAGTCCATATCTTAGTATTTTAAGCATAGAAAAGGTTCATCTGAGTGCCTAGCGCTATAGTTTGCCACTGAGATAATAACAATTGGCAATAAGAGCAGGATGCAATTTGCAGAACTCTTGATTCTACAAGCACATTTCTCTGTGAAAGAGAGGTACAGAAAGCATGATAAATATAATAGATAAGTACTGAGACTAATCACTTCGAAAGACAAACACTGTGTTTGTGCGCAAGCAAGAAAGAATCCCAGGCCTACTCCATCCAAAATATTCAAAAACCCCATGCACCTAAATTAAACAAAACAAATTATGCATATGCTTTGGGTGGTCTTCTAGGGATGGCCTCCCTTACAGCCTGTATAATTAACTTTTTATCAAAAGAAATAATTAATTTGATCCAAAAGAACTCACTACAACCAGAAGGTGACTAAACTGTTTTACTTCACGAATGGTTTTTGATGACGGGGTGATAATATCTTAATTCTGTTAGGGAATAAGAGCTCTCAAGGAATGCCAGTCTACTCAGTGTGACAAAAGTAACCCAAACAAATGAGTACCTTGCCAAAAGGCCAATCCTCCCCCTGATGCAGATGGCTCAGTAACGTACAGCTCTCCCCTCTTCTTTTCTGCATGAGAATCAGGACCACTAACAGAAAAAGTCACAGATATTCCTTCTGCCCTCCATAATGAAAGCTGTGCCAATCCACAGATGCTGCCTTCCAACTGACTCAGATTCCAGCTCAGACCTCTCACCTTCCAGACAAGTCTTTCCCCAACACGCCCACCAACACCCACCCTCCAAACACCTGCACAGAAGCCCTCAACACCCCGCCAGGATCCCCAGCTGTCCCCATCTCTCTGCAGAGCTTTCCCACCCTCTAGCAGGCCTCCTGGTTTCCTGCACATGTAGTAGTATAAAGTATTTTTGGGATTAAGCGTTTTGAAATTCTGGAGTTTTAAGACATCCAAGTGTTTCTGAAAAAGACGCAGTCCATTCTAGTACGTCTTTTGTGTTACCTACACCCAGAAACTTTTACTCAACAGGTGTCTTCCAGAGACCACATTTCACCTTGGCCTCACTGCGCTGCTTGAGAATGCTGCACCATAATTATGGGAAGCTGCTGAATATTGTCTAGTGTGCCTCCCTAGCCTATGCTTTCCCTTCAACATTATGGTTATTACATAAAACTTGATAAAACTTACTTGTCTTGTTAGAGAAAAAAAGAATGTGAGAGTTCTTTGGTTTTGTAGACCTCTTTATGTTACATTAAAACGAAATACTAAAGTTTACATGATTTAAAGCTCTGCAGGTAAAATTAAAGGAAACAAGCAGAAATTACATTTTGGCTCATGTAGCAAATAGCAGATACAAATAATATGTGGTGTACCAGTTTCACCATCCGTCCAAGAAGCAGATCTATAATTAAATGTGCTTAAGTTTTATGAATCATTATTGCTGCAATTTATTTCATATAAAATCCATATTTCAGTCAGGCAATGAGGCAATGGTGCTTCTTATGGTCAGCACGCAATTGGATTAGGTGATGTGGCTCTGATCATGGAAATGTAATTTTATATTCATGCGTTCTACTATGGGCCATACCTCTCTTTCATCCAGTGCTCCTTAGTGGAGGCATCCGCAGTAACAGTAAATGACAGTCAGATCAGCAATAACTCACGTCAATTTTTCTCCAGGGTACTTGGTGAAGAGCAGAGGCCTCTAGGAAACAGAAATTCGGTGAACCATTGAATAATACTGTCCTGAGATGCTTTTCCAATCCTTTACTCCTCTTCCTCTGCCACTATTTTTCTTCTGGTGATTTGTTTACAATTTCTCCTACTCCCCAAAGTTGTAGCACCCCTCTCAAGATCAACCTACTACATAGATTTTTAAAAGTTAAAAGCTCCACAATTTATAACCCTTGAAATGCTGCATAGTATTACTAAGACAAAAACAAGATCCTTAGATTCTAATTGATATAAAAGAATTAACATAATCCTGGTCATAATCTTTCCTTGGGCTGCTTTCTGGCATTTAAAAGAAAGGCTAAAACCACTAATACTACTTGTATATTCCGTGGCTGTAGTTAAAGAGTTGCAGAGAGATCGTTAAAATAGTTATCCAAGCTGACCAGGAGAGACACAAAGCTGACAGTTCTGCAGCTATTTTATTATTTATGCCAGCACTTCATTATGTTTCTTAGGAAATAATCTCATTTTCAGCAACCAAATTCTGCCTTGGGAGACTCAAGCACTTCTGAAATTCTATGAGATTCAGCAAAGTCACAGCAGATGTTGCTGCACTAAGTTTAAAACAGAGTCTCTAAACATATTTACACATTAGGCTTCAAAGCAAGAAGCAACTACTGTGAGTAGTTAACACTAAACTTTCCCAGTGAGTGCTTTATTCCATCTTTTTTACAGTTTTTTTCAGAAGATTATGGGCTCCACCAGCAACGGAAACAGGAAAATAGGTTAGAGGGACACCGGTCTCAATAGTTACCTGCTTCAGCAGCTCCGTTGTTTTTTTTCTGCTGTTCCAAAGCTCATTACCTTCAAAATGAGGGTTTAATATTGCTCCTGTCTCAGTATTTTCCTGGGCTCCTTAACATGAACTGCTGTTGTGGAAGCTCAAAATACAATAACAGTTTTGTTAGAAGTTCAGCTGCAGGAGCTCTGAAAACAGAACCCATAAGGGGTTGTCAAGGGAAAGGCTGGCAGACAGAATTCAGTTTCACCTCTACTTCTTGGTTCTCAGAAACATAATCAAAAAGCGTTCTCCTAATTTCTTGATGAAATATATTTTTATTAGTGGTCACGAAGTCCAGCTACATTTGTTATCACGGGGTATTTTGCTGCTTACATTTATTGATTGGTTGGCTATATTCTATAAGCGATAACTTACCCTCTTATGCAACAAAATCTTTCACAGAAAGGATAAAAGGATAACCTAGAATTTTCAAAAAGAACTTGTTACGTTCTTTTCCTTTTTAGAGCAATTTTATTTTTTAAAGAGAATGAAAAATAATCAGCTTTTAGTGTTTGCTTAGTAATATTTGAGTTCCTCTTCTCTTTGTTGAGAGTTTTCCCTGAATTTGCAAGCAGTGCAAGCTTTTGTAGGTAGAAGTCATGCCTAGTGCCTACGCTGCTGAACAGATACCAATAAACATGATAGCACTTCTTGAAACTGATCCTATAAACAAAATAAATGTTCAAATGGCATGTGGGGATCCTAAAGCTCTGATTCCACAGTGGCATTCCCGTTTTTCCTTTGTCTAAGTTCCAGGAGGTGTTGAAGCGATACTGTCCCTCCTCTGCTTTTCCCTATATTCCTGCTTTCACACCACTCCACCCTCTTTTTATGCCAGCAGGAAAAACTGTACAGCTTGAGGAAAAAATGGAGGTCCTGAAAGTTGATACGTCAAGCATGGGGTTAGTTTTCAACAGATAAGGTTTTTATTTGACCATAAAATAATTTTTCTTGTCAAGGATATTTTACAGATTTAATAAAGAGCATATCATGCCTAAGTCTAAATGGTTTTTCAGTTCTTTCTGTGGAACAGCGCTGCTTCCATCCAAGACATCTGCTGGGACTAATAAATAAATGGTCTTATATACACATTAATATTAATCTTTCCATGTTCATGCCCACAGCTAATGCTGAGACTCTTTGACAACCTCCCATTTCCTTGTACTAACACTACTTTCAGTCTCCTATCTGACTCTACTTTCATAAGTTTATTGCAATGTCAGTCAACAGAAATGCAAGAAACAGTGTTTGAAGTGTTTTCATGTATTCAGATCTGCAAACTTTGTTTTGAAACTCATCCCAGAGTGCAATTTGGTCCTTCTTTCAAGAACTCCCAAAGACATCAAAAGACTGAAAGAAGTTTACATCTTTTACTGCATGGTTTTAATTTTTGACAGATCTAATAAGAACAGTTTCCCCTAAACTTTTGAGCAGTTCTTCCATTTGGTGCTTGACAGGTTGTGGTGTTTTTTCCCTTAACTAGGAAGTATTTGTCTTTCCAAAGCAAGCTGAAAAACAATGTGTCAAATATAAATGAGCAGTCATAAATCTGATCAGAAAAGCAAGAGAACTCAAATTAAGTAGTGAATTTCCTTTGATGAGACACCACCACCAAATTACAGACAATATTTTGGGAAGGTTTGCACAGGCAGTGGGCATATTCAGGCCTTGAAAGATGACAAAATCTTCACAGAGGATCAAGTTACAAATTGCGTAGAATTGATGGATAGAGCTAAGTTAGCTTCTTCACAAACGTCTCTTCACACTAATTTATTGAGTATTTTTCTCCCATTACGTCTTAGTATTTCTCTTTTTGCAGAAAGTGAAATCATTAGCATTAATTGGTAAATTAACATGACTTCCTCACTGTCTGTTTTGTTTTGCGTGCAGTCTCTGTTGAATGCAGAAAACACTTTATTTTTTCTCTGTTAAATTACTGATTTGTGCCTAAAGTGCTTCCTTTGTCATTTGTATTGAATGCTGAAAATTACTTGCTGAAGCAGTAGGGTTGAAAGTAACCAAGAAAATCAGGATGAGGGATTTCAGACTTCATCTTTGCTCTGACACTGACTCATCAGGAATCATTTCCCCTCTCAGCCATTTATACCTCTAAAAAACATGACCACAATTTTGATACTTCTTGTGGGCATTTTTTAAAGTATAAACCAATATAAACAGCATTCTGAACACCAAAAGAACTGACTGCTTTTACTATTTACATAGCAGGGTTTGATCTTACTTTGTTCCCTACTTTTATTCTGCATGTATGAACTGACTTGTTGAACTGTCATAGTTTGCATCTATTTATCCTCATGATTTTGGAAATCACTGCATTTGGACATGGGCTGTGATCTAAAGCTAATTGAGAAATTCTTGCTGACAAAAAAGCAGTGGGATAGATCAGGCTCTGGGGGAGTCAACATAACTCTCTTCTGAAATATTTCTTGTAAAATAATGTTATCCACCCATTCTTTCACAAACCTTCCTGGCCACAGCATGAGGAATCTGTAGACTACTGAGATAAGAGCAGACACCAACCAGTGGGAAATTTTAATCCTGAAATGTGAAAAATGAAAGCAGAGCCAGCAAAGAAACCAAACCCAATGGGATAAGAAATGACAGAAAGAAGTTCTCCAGCCAGAATAATAAAAAAATACAAGTACAATTAGTTTTAAACCACGAAGTTTTAGTCTATATTATCTGACCTTTCGAAATCAAGGCAAAGATGGAAAATAGAAGTTAACACTGGACAGAGAACAAAATTGAAAAGATATGGAAGCAAAAAATTAAAAATTTAATTCCCATTTTTTTTCCTAGCTGATAGTCCCTTGGATAAGTCTTCTCACTGTTTTTTCATATTCCATCCTCTTATATATATTTCTACATATTTCTGATTACAGTATGCTATTTGGCAAGAAGAAAATTATTACTATGAATTCCCATTTAGTTGTTTCTTCTTTTAATAAAGAAAAAGGAACAAAAACACTCCTTCCTTTGAATATTCCAGTTACTTAAATGCATGATTCTGTATTGACAGATTGCTTTCCACTACATTATAGAGAGCTAAGAGTTTTCATATTCCCCAGCTTCACTGAATTTTGAACCTTTTGACTGTGTTTTGCCAAGGCAATTTCTGTGCAGTGGGTCTGTTTTAATCAGACCAGGCATTTTGCCATTCACTATTCACACACATTTTTCTATTACTTTGTACATCTCCAAAGACAAAATTAAGCTCTTCAAAAATGCAAAAAACTGGCTCTCCAGATGTGACAAACCCAATTCAGATTGGGCAAAACCACAAAGTTTATTTATTGTTGCATCTCTACCGAAGGAGGGTTTAGATAATGGAATAGATTACATCTGTAGATATGGAAAAGAAATGCCATATAAAAGTTACAGAAAACACAAATATGCAATAGGCAGATAAAAACCAGCCTTTTTTCTGATATCACTGTTCTGTGGAGGGGTTGTGGGGAGAGGAGGAAAGCAAATCCACCCCTAATGTAGCCTTTAATTCCTAGTGGTGTTCTCTAGGGCTCAGGAAATCACTTCCAAAAGCCTTGTAGATGCAGGAGCCCTGGTACAGCCCCACTCTTGCTAAAAGTTGTCTATGGGAATGGAGATAGTACAAAACTCACTGCAAGGCCAAAGCCAGGTTTAAATCTTCACAAGGCAGGTGCACCTTCCATGGAAGGTATTCAGCCAAATGCAGAGGCAGGATGGGCAGGGAGGAAATCAGTTCTGCAGTTATTTTGCTGTGGAATTTAGCCCAGAAGTTAATGGGGAAACAGCACCTGCCCAAATCTACTCTGAAAACTCCACAAGATGCACACAGAAAAACAACATTACTTGATTTGAGAATTTATTTCTACTGCTGCTGTTTCACTGGCAACCTTCCAGAACAGGGCTTTGCCTAGGCAAGAGGAGTTAGGACAGTGACAGCAGATTTGGGTCCTACTTAATTCTATTTCTATTCTATTTCATGCTAATATTTCATGTGAGCTTATGAAACCTTTGAGGTTTTTGGCCTTGAGATGTCTGTCATGTTCAATACAGAGCCTGAAAGGAGGGGAGAATGCAACAAAACCCATCCCACCATCTGTTAGTACAAATCATTTTCCTAGCAAAGTGTTGATTTGGTAAATTCTCTAAATAAAATCTACTTCTAAGCAATCTCAAATGTTGTGAACAGACAAGCTTATTAGCACTTGTCATATTTGATATAGAAAATACTGGAATTAATTTCCTCCTCTACATTGATAGAGTATTTGCAAAGAAGTCTGGAAATACAGCAGAAATTTGTGTCTTACAAAGGGAAGTTGTACTTCAGTTGTGTAATTTCTCTGGAAATCTCCACTGCCATGGAGAAAGGACCAGTAGTGAGTATGGAAGACATACAGTTCTCATCTTGTAGTCCTCTTGTAGCAAAGTGCAGATCTCACTTAGTGTTTTAGAAAGTCAGAAATTAGGAATATGGTTTCAATATTTTATAAAACATTATATAATATAAAATACTTCAAATAGCCTGATCTGGTACAGGACACTCTATAAATCGAATTAAATACTTCAGTATATTAGATAAATGGCCATGACCAGCAATAAGAGTACAAGATGAATTCTCTGTCTGAAAGTTCAGAAGTCATGTTAGACCAGGTCTATCCTAACTGAATTTAGCTTCCATAGCTTCCATTCCCTTCTTTGATTGAAGTCACATCCAGTATTTCTAATGCTACCTTTTTCTGAATTTCATCAAGAGTAAGATTCTTCACAGAGCTCATTATTCTATCACTTATATATTTTATATGTTTAGCTACAGAATTATGGAGTTTCACTTTGCTTTTTTTATTTTTTTTTTTATTTTTTAAGCATTTGTCTCTGACAGAGACACCATTGCCTCTGAAATTTTCACATTTTGTTCTGGATATTTCCTCCACTGGTAAAAATCAGAGAACAGCTACACAATAATGAACTTCACATTTTATAGCACAAGAGATTGTCCTGCAATAAAATTCTATGGAGTATGAGCCATCCTCCTTTTTCCAGACATCTTTGATCCTCCAAAATTTCCAGGTTGCCAAATTTAATTATGGCTCTGCAGTTGTTCACTTTGAATGTGCACACAATAAACCATGACAATTTCCCCTTGTCTGTCTAGAGAAGGACTGTGTCAGTATTTTGCAGTGTAATTGCTTTATGGAACAATAGCATAATCACCCTTTATCTACTCTACAAACTCTTTAGAAGTGCTCACTGTACTCTGCTTTTCAATAACTGCCAGAACCTAATCAGAACTCCAATTGCCACATCTAAATTCAAAAAGTTCTGCTAGCAAAGCTTTGCCATCTCAGAGCCTGACAAAGTCACACCAGCAGCTGACTATTGGGCCAGGAAAACATATTTTAGACACATTTGTGCTTTCAGAAAAGTTCTATAGAGTAACCTTGGGCTGTTAAAACAGGCAGTGCAAAAATTTGGCAGAAAACACAAAAAGATTCAAGAGCAAGCAAATAAACAAAAATTCCAGATCTTTCTGCAACTGTGGTGCAAATAAAAGCAATCAGGACTTGGTTTTTAACCCAGGAGCCAAAAAGCATGGAACAATTCATATCCACATGCTTCAGTCTGCCCTCCTCCCACTCAAAATTGGATGACCATATCCAAACAGCCTGTTACGACTAGGTTTTAGTATTTGCTACCACTCACACCGTTTGCAAATGTTGTCTGCTAGTTGCTACTGGCCATAAATAGGATGTAACCTGAAAACTGAACAGTCTGGACAATTATCTGTCATTCCTTGAGCCACACTTTATTTACCAGTATAGGTATATTTAGTGACTATATCTGTAGCCAGATGTATTTGAAAACAGGCTCACCAATTCATATGTGGGGATTAGAAACCTCTTCTGGACATGACACTTGAGGATAGCTCTCTTACTGTCCTTATATAGGCTCAGTATTATATTTATTCAGGATTAAGCTTTACCTACTTTTTTTTATGGTTAATACAAATTTATAGCTAGTCTGCTTTGTCATTCTCTGCTGTTAATATTTCTGTTTTCAATACAAAGTATCACAGAGGTCAAAGACACCCAGTTTCTTGCTCTCATTTTTTTATCAGAGAGTTCATGGTATCATCACTGATGCATTTTGACCCCAAGCAAGGAGGTTTATGTCTAACTTTGGAGAGGGAAAAAAATAAAATAAAATAAAATAAAAAGGAACAAGCTGATTAATTAATTTTTAATTGAACTAATTTGCATGGAATTGTGCTGGTGGTAGTTCAGAAAACAGTCACCTCTGATTAATAGATATTGCAAAATTAGAAACACTAACAAGCTTTTTTGGTATAGCCCATTAATCTAAGTAGTTTCTTCTAAGTCAAGCGTGTTTTACACAGACATTTTAAATTTACGGACCTACTTGGACCACTGTTTATTTTACATTTAGCAAAATTCAGCGACAAAATTTAGCTAATTGATATTCCCAGAAGAATTTAACAGGAACTTCAGAATGTAAGTTTTTCTTCGTCCTCTACATAGATGATGAGCTTTGGTCAGGTGCCATACACCCACCCGCCCTCACCCTCCTTCTCCAGACATTATTAATTAGGAAAAAAGTTTCTCAATTTCATGACCTTTGTGTCATAATTCATGGTATATGTCTGTGTCACAGATATCTAAGAGATTTTAAAACTTTCCCGGGAGAAACACAGGAAATTCCAGCATGAACGACTCTCTGTTTTGTATAAATAAATCATCTAGCATAAGTTTTTCATCAGGTGTTTTTTGGAGGAGGAAAAGTTCCTGCTGTTCCTTTGCAAGGGCTCAGGAGAGGAAGATGTGGAACCAACCTGAGAACACTTGAAGCAGAAAGAAAGGAATAGGTATATGAAGAATATATGAAATGCATGAAAAACTCTTTCTTAGGTTTAAAGTTAGTCTTCACTTATATAAAGGGGGTTTTTGCCTCATATTTTATGCTGGTTACTAAAGATGTATGTGTTTTAGGGATTTGAAGACTTCATACCTCTCTCCTGCACTTTGAAAGCAAATTATGAGAAATAAGTGAGCAGTGAGTGGAGGATGTGCAACAGAGAGATGACAGAAAGCCTTAGATGTGCATTGTCAAGACAAATGTCATTGTATTGTCAAGAATATGAAATACACTGGCTAACAGTAGCTACTTTGAGTGACACAATCACTGTGCTTTATTTTTCCCACCTGGACAAGAAACTTTTCTTGGTTGATCTGCTACTTCTTGCTCTGTTTCTATTGATAACTGATTTTATAAAGTGTTACAATTCATGCTAACACCTTGAAATAATGACAGATGTAACAAAAATATCTTCAGGCACTGCATTAGATGAGTTAACATAAACATTAGTGAATAGGTCTTGGGCCAGTGTGGATCAACGTGCCTTACTTGGAGTCAAAGCAATTATGTGTAATCACACAACCCCAGCTTATAATTCTTTCTTTTCCTCTTGAGGGATGGATTTTTTTTTTTTTCCAAACATCTAAAAGAGGATGGGAACATCTTCTCACCATAGAAATATTCAAGGAAAGTCAGGTACCTGATACACACAGATGTCATTGCTAGTAGGTTCTTTGATGGTACAAGCTAGGGAGATCTGTTTGAATATCTGATTTTCTGGGAAGTAACGGGATTCTCTCACTTCTTGTCTTACTGATACAAACCAAACCTCATTGCAAATAACTTCTGAGGGCTAAGCTGAACCTATGTGCAGAAACAATCTCTGAAACCTTGAAATTTCTTCAGCTACCAGTAAAACCAGGGCTTTTGTCTTATCCCCAAGTGTTAATGTAGTTTCCATTGATATGCTTGGCAGTAGATAACATATATCTGGAGGTAAGAAACTGGTGGAGTTCAGTCAAACTGATTACACAGAATCTTGTTTACACAGTGATGTATTTCCCCAGTAACATGGTATTAAGAATGGAAACCAAGCTGCTGCACACTTACAGGCCAGCTATGCTGACTCCATAAATAAATAATTGTGCAGCCAAATTGCTTGGACACTCTGTATGTACTATACTGGACATCTTTGCAAGTATAATTAATAAATACTGAGATTTTTAACTGTGGATTATCTTTCCTGCATTTGCTGTGTCGATCTCATTCTAAAAAGCAAATAAAGCAGATAAAAAACAACAGCAGCAACAAATGTTAACTACTTTTATATTCAAACTGCTGATTTTTTTCTTTAGAAGTAAGAATCTGGGTAGCACTGTAGTTTAAGAATGCAGTAAAATTGTTTATTTTGTAAGTTTTGTTCATTTTTATCATAGCATATTAGATCTCTTTCTCTAATACTGTGGACACAGAATGCTGAATAGATGTCTTGAAGATTAAATGGCACCTGGAATATTTCCAGGACATCTGTTACATGACTTAGGTATGATAATTCCTAGGAGTTACAGTATAAAGTTTTTAATCTCTTTGAAAATGTGACTGTCCTTGACTTCTTACACATAAAGAAATAAAAGTAAGTTATATGGCAATGAAAGTAATTGTCTCTCTACAGCATATCAGTTTATATCTTCAATACCTTCATCAGCCTCAGGTATTTCAGAGACCTAGGTCATACCAACAGTTCCTCATTTCCCATCCTAAAATGGGACAAAGTTTGTCCTGGAGACTGGTACCTTCAAGAAGCTCCAGAAGAGAGACAGCACCATCTGTTATGTCAGTTCATGCAAATAGGATTGTGCCACAAAATGATAATTAAATAGATAAGGAAAAAATCAATGAGGTGCATTTTTATCATCTTCCCCAGCTCAGAGTTCTTACTGACTAACATGAGTGAGTTTACTCCTGGTGAGTCAGATTTGTGTTGTGCTTATTATAATTTCCTTTGAAAAGCTTTTTTTTTTTTTTTTTTTTTTTTTTTTTTTTTTTTTTTTTTTAATCAGGAAAGGAAAAAAGGATGCACAAATTGCATTTGTCTATTTTAAAATGCATTTACAATTTGTAAAAATTTAAAACTTTAATTGCACAACAATCCAGTCTAATTGATTGGTTATTAGGGGTTTTCATCACCTGAATTTTTCCTCACCTGAATCTTCACTTGCTCATTGTTCGTGTTTTACAAGGATTAATTAAACATCTTAGCATGACAGAAATCTTGAAATGTCTTGAGTGTTTATAAAGAATTGCTGGTTTTTTCATGGTTGTATTTGAGGTAACAGAAACTGGTAGTGTGGAATATACACAGTTTGCTTTGTTTCACTTTTGTAAAAGGTACAGGACATATTCTAATTAAAAATGTATCTCCCTATTCAGTCTAATTCTTTCCACCTCTTCAAGTAGCTACACAATGTTAACTATGTTTCTGACATTATTTATCAAATAATTAAAAGTATTATTACTAGAAAATCTTTTTCTTAAAGTTAAGATGGAGATAGACCAGAAAGAATTGAAGTTACCAGTGTTTTAAAAGGATAAATGACACAGGTAATTATTTTCTTCGTAATCTGATACTGATCTTGGGCAAAATAAAGGAGCAGCAGACAAAGGATTCAATTAATATTAAAGGTAAAGAAAGGTAAAATAATTAACATCAATCAACACTGAAGAAATAGTCACCAAACTAACTTAGTATCTTGGCTAACAACACAAAAAATTGACTTATGAAGGAAATGGCAGTAGTGCAATAGACTGCAATTGAATATTTGACTTTGTTATTTATATATAAATAAAAAAAAAATCCAGAAAATTGATTACCCCTCCCATTTAATAAGGCAAGTGTGAGAGGGGGTTGATATTTGTCCATAGGGGGTTGACACTCCATTTGTTTCCAGATATACCAGTTCTTGCCTATGGATGGTATCAAAATCTTACTGGGTTGGTAGCAACTGTTACAAGGCAAGTATCTGGGTAAAATTCTTTGTACAATAATTAAGGATCATTTCAAATCATCAGAAAAAAATGAACTCCCAGTAATCAAATGGGTTTGGTTTTACAAAGAATTGCCAATTGAGAAGAAATAGAGACATGACCTCTGCTTCTATTGACAAGAAATTTTCTAGAATTCTGGTTTACAATTTTCATTCAACAGCTAAAAAAAAATACTGAATAACTGAGATAACAAAAGAAAAGCATTGAGAATAAATTGAAGGGTTGGAGAATGCAGTGAAAAACACAGGTAGTTCCATATACTTAAATTATGAAAAGAAAGAATGAACAGTTGCATGAACACAGTCTCAAAGAACTGAAGTGGAAATGTAGAACAGGATAATAAATGACTTTAACACTCTCTGTCTATTTGGTGACTGGAAAACTAAATCTGATTCATGGAACACTTCTACCTTTTCTCTGGAGAAGGCAAAAATAGCAATGCCATCAGTAAATTTAAGCCATAGAACTAAATAAGTTTTCCTGAATCTGCACAAAGCTTGGTGGGGATCTGCTGTTGCTCCTGTGTCCTAGAAGAGAGGATAAAAGAGAGCAGTGTAGGAGGACAAGACATCTGGAAGTTGTGCACACATCACTTTATTTGGATGTATTCTGGCTTTCCAGCCACAGCAAAGTGACAACTTGCACTCAGTAAGTGCCAGATACTGAAGCAAAGACAAATTGTGTAATTCTCAAGCCAACAGAAGTTTTAAGCAAATAAGCCTGACCTGTGAACATCACATGGGCAAATGTTCCCCAGGATACCCCGTCCAGGGAGATAATGGAAATTTTTCTGAAATTTAGCCTCCAGACTGATTCCTTTAAAAGATTGACAGTGATTATCTGTGGCAGGGATTACATTCCCAGCCAAGGTAATCAACTGCTCATTGCACTGTGGTTGCACATCATTAGTTAACGATAGCCACCATTGCTCTCATCTGTCTTGCTCAAACTCTGCAGAAAAGAGGCATTTCTCTTGCTGGATCCCATTGTCTTTCTTTCATTGCTAAGCTTATAAGTGACTCTCATGTGTTCAATTGAATTCTCATTTACTTCTCTTTAGCTCCTCCGACACCTTTTTCCAAAAGAGTGAGGTGTTTCCTGCTGAGATCACTAATACAACAAATGGACTCCTAATAAAACAGGCTGCCTTTAAATCCACAACATCATTGCCCTGAGGTAGCTCAAGAAACTGTGCTTTTATCAGAAAGCCACACTGAAAGCTCCAGGGCCATCATTATCTTTCAGGCCTGAGCAGTAAGGTCTGCCTTTATTTCCTTTTCTGGGTGACAGTTCTGAAGGGCTGACATTAATCGCCAACAATCTCATGATGGCATGTAATTGCATACATCAAAAAATATTCATCCTGGGGGCAGCTGCCAGTGCTGGAAGGCTGGATATCAATCCAATTAAATCCTAGCATGGAGATAATTGTTTGTCACTCACTCCAAGGAAGAGGGACATTAATGCTATGTCCCACAAGTGACCTTTACATCATCTGGCCTTTATCAACTAATTAAAAGGGTTATGAGTGTATCCCACGTCAATCACATTGATTCAGTAGACTGAGCTAAGCAGAGAGACTTGAGTGGAAGTAAGAATGAAAAATTTTTTCCCCAAAATTCTCTTTTCTGGATGATACTGCTGATATCAATAACAAAAGTACATTATGCTGATTTGATTGCAACAACATAGAAGGAAGCAGTTGAAAATGGAGACATAGATTCCTCTCTGGAGAAAAGGGGCTTGAAGAAGAAACATTAAGAAAATATATGAAAATTTTCAAGATCTATTATAAGTTCCTGAATCTTTCTCTACATCAACCCAGATACAAATAGGATTGATACATAGAAGGGTGAAAAACAGTAGAGGCCTGTACCTGTGGGTTGAGCCAGTTGAGTTGTTCTTTCAACTCAAGTGATGTAGTGATCAAAAAGAAAACGGGAAGTGAAAAAATCTGTCCCTGTCTTTCTCTTTATAAAGGCATTTGATTACCAGCTCATATTCTGTTTATTTAATTAGTAAAGGGCATCCACAACTGGTGCAATGGAAAGGGGAATTCCACCTTTGTGTACACAGAGGAAGTAATTTGCATGACATTGTCTTAGTGTTGTAACAAGATACTTTTCAAAATCCTTTTGCTATAATTTTAGTTTCTTTAATTAGCAAAGAATACTGCAATTAGTATCTTTGCACATTCCAGACATCATTGCTGCTACATTACCCATGCACTTCACTTGCTTCAATGGTTTTGAATTAAGTATAGTTCACATTCAAGGTTCCTCTTTTAACTTTTTTAATTCTCCATTATCTAGATTAATATTACGACCTAGATGGTATCCTTCTCATTACTCCCTCTGGATCACATTCCCTACTCTGCTACTGTAGTTCTTTTTTGTTTTGATTAATATATTGGCTTTTTTAGCAGCAAATTTTCAATCTTTTTTTTTATCCAAGCACATTTATGCCTTGTCACAGCTTAATTTAAATTTACTGTTAAATTGCAGTTGTTTATGACTGTTTCTAACTTTGCAACTTAATTTAAACTTTCAGTTATTTCTGCTGAACTTCAGGGATGCTTTTAATTCTTACTAAGGAGTGACAAATCTCTTTTCAGTACACACGGTAATGTCTCAGCTTACAAAGATTCATTTTTTGTAGTTATTGTTGAAAAAAATCTATTTCTGTCCAAATTTATCCCACATAATTTTTTGTGAATTATTTGAAGTATGAGGTTTATTTTTGGTGTTCTTCTAGCAAAGACTGTGTACTTATCTTTCAGCTGGTGGCTTATCTGTCCAACCCTTATCTGCCATTTTTCACAGGCTTTATATATAAAAGTTCTACCATCATGTCTTAATAATCTAAGCACCAGAGGTGCCTCCAGACAAGCTGAGTCCAAAGAGGACATGTTCCAAAGCCATGAAAGGATCCTTGAATTTCTTTCTCTTATCCCAATGACTTGGGAAAGATGGAGATGACCCCAAAATTCAAAACACTGTTTGCTTTTGCTGACTCCAGGCCTGCAGTTGCCATTTGGAACACTCACCTGACCAAAAGGGATAAAGCACACACTTTTACTTTTGAACTTGTCCCTCAAAGGTTTTTCCTTTGAAAAGACAGATACAGGGATTTTTGGAGTGCTTTTATAAACATTCGTTTGGGGAAGGAGGACTTGCACCCTGTTTCTCTTCAGTTACTTCAAGTGGAGCATAAGCTATATTCATTTAGATCCCTGTCTAATTTGGGTCTTATGTGATCTAATTTGCATTCTTATTTCAAGATCTCATGCTCTTCTGGCCCAAGCAGCCACCACTGTTGTTCATTTTTTTGTAGGATTTTTTTCCCGTGAATAATTAAAAGATTCAGATAATTTGAAGGTGATTCCCCTCATTGAGGGAAGATCACATTTGAAAAATATTTCTGTTTCAAAGTAGTATGTGTGCACATAATTGCACTTTTTAATCCTGTCATCCTAAATATTGAACTTACATGGTGACAGAAGGTCCTTCTCCATTTGTAGACCACATGGAGAAGCACTGCAGAAAAAATATTCTTTTCACAGAACAGATCACTACAGAAAGAGGGGAAATTCCAATACCAGCATTACATAGAAAGGCTCTGCAAGAGGCACACTGAAACAGACCTCTCAGAGCTTTTTCCTGGGATGACACTAGTCACCTCCTTTTTCAGCCTGCATCAAGAATTTGGATCAAAATTAGATGAATTCTTTTTATCTCAATCCTGTATTATATGAAAGAACATCCACTGGAGAGCATTTGTCATTTTAAACTGCTATTTATTTTATGTTAAAGAAAGAAGAGACAGAGATCACCATTATAAACAAATCCTTGACAACATCAGCAATATCCATCTTGTTGCAGCAGCATTTTGAAGCACAGCTATTTGTTTCTTTCCCCTTCATTAAAACACTTTATCATGTTAATTATCGTTATGACAATTTTAACGTTAGAACTCATTTTACTACCTACAAAATGAAGTCCTTTAAGGATTGTCTTCCTCAGTCATTTCTCTTTCTGAAGTTGGACAAATACAACTACATTCAGAATAACTTTTAAAAAGCATTATTTCAGTTCACTGATACCTAAAATTCAAATTAGTAAATAAATCATGATCTTTCAGTAACACTGCTGCAATGAACTAAGCAGTAGATTCTTTCTCAGGCCCTATACACATAAAGTCAGAGAGGCTCTGTGCTTTGCATTCAATGAAATTCATTGCAATAAAACAACACTTTTTCTGATAAAAATTTCATTTGTTGTTGCACTGTGTGTTGTAGTTCTCTCTTGGTGCACATGAACAGCCAGATAGAGGAAATTCAAATGGAAGACATGCACCTATGGCCATTTGAAACATGTTCTTCCTATGAATATATAATTATGTCATTTTTGGGGGGGTTTCCTGTGGCGAAAAATTGCCAAATTTAACAGCTTTTGAGTCTCAGACGTGTTCCATGCTCTGAAACTACCCAGGAGAGGCCAGAAGAAATGAGGAAACATTTTTCTTTTGATTGCCTGGGCAAAAAACCCGTAAAAATCTCCCTAAATAAACAATGCTAAGCTTTGTAGCATGCTCAGCATTTATTTGGAGGCAAAAACAAAGATCTTTAATAAACAGTAGAATCCACTTTCAGGACATTAAATCTATCTTACAATAATGGTTTTAAGATCAAGGCACTTAATGTCCAGCAAAATAGAAAAAAGAAAATATACAAAATCAGAAGCACGTGGGGAGGGAGATAAAGGAAATTTGAGAGCAAGTGAGCAGGGGAAGTTGAAGTGTACAATTCAGCTGTTGTTTTGATAACTCTTTAACTGAGGTCAGTAGCTCTCTTCCTCTGCTATGGACTAAAAAAAATGCAAAATGTTAAGATAGCAGTTTAGTGATCTGTTCCCACAGCAGAATTCACTGTCTTCAGTAATGAAGTTAGCACAGCTCTCACAGGCAGCATTTCCCAATAATGGGAAATAAAACTTGTCTGCCCCATCCTAACACAAGAATATGTGCTTCAGTAATTCAAAAAAGAGGAATTGTTGATGGTTGATATGCAATGGTTGTAATCACACTGCATATCTCAGGGAATTAGCAAAATTCAGCAGACAGGAGTTTTGGGCATATCTTCTTTGCGAACAAGACTTAAATGCAAAAAAAACTATATATCAGCAGAGGTGGTCCAGTCCCACCTCAGGTCACACAATCTAACTTTCAATATTTTTCTGTAAAGTCCTTATGGTGAGTTATTGAATTTCAGTCAACGAGAACTATTTGCTCTTGCTGAACAAATAACATATACTGCTACTGAAGCATAAGACAACAAAAGTATTTTCTGAATGAATTTATGAATCAAATATATCTACGTGGAAGCTTTAAGATAAAAGAAATTTGAAATAGAAATATGAATCCTGGGCCTTGATAATAGAGAAAAAAAATTATAGTCCTGTGTGACAGCAGCTGATAACAAAAGATATATCCACACTCTGCAGTTATTCATTAGACCTCTTTGGTGCTGTATTCTTTTGCTTTCAGACAGAGAAAGGTTTGCTGGTATAAGATGAAAGATACTTGTAACTCTTCTGTACAGTGTGCATATTGATTTTGTGTGCTTTGCGTGAGGGATACAATTGCAGGACTGGGTTTTGTACTGCTTCAGGCCACTTCACTTTTCTGCACCCCATTACCTTCCTGGAGGACACAGGTTGGTTCAGATTGTCCTCCCAAGGAGACCAACAAAGGTAACAGGAATGGTAAATTCTGGTGAGACATACAGGCTCTTTATTCTTCAGATTTTTTTTTCACATGTCTAACCTGTGTATCCACAGGTTTTATGAGCTTTACACTCAAAAAATTTGCTGCAATATATTTTGTATCTTTGCAAATATTAGGTCCATAGGTCCCCTCCTCACAGAGAATATTAAGCATTCCTTCTCAATCCATTTATGTGTGCTATTAAGGACAAGAAATTATGTTGACTGAGCTTCCACAAGGGTAAATATGTACAGGATGGATGCAGCTTAACTTCCATATTACGACATTCAAAATCAAGTGTCAAAATATTTATGATCTCATTGTCTAAGCTCACATCTCAGCCCATTTCCATTACAGATGTGACTGTGAAGTGTTCAGATGGTCAGATGGAATCAGCCATGTTGCTGAAAATGCTTCCCTGAATTCCACTGCACTGGCTGGATGCCCTCTCCTGTGCTTGGATGCACAGTTCACACACAAGGCAGCACACTTAGAAGCTTTCATCTACAGTTGAATCTCACCAGTTTAGTATCAAAAGATATGCATACATAACATGTGGCAGAGCTTTGCAGAAACACCAACATTGTTTATCTTAAATATCTCACAGTAAATCCACCATTCGGCCCAGCTAATTCATGGTGGTAGGCAGGCATCTTCAAAGTTGCAGCTGAAAAACACCTTTTTTTTTTTTTCAAGGAGTATCCCAATAGAAAAGTGATCTCCTAGCTTTTAATACATGTTAAATATCATTGGCATAAAAAGTTGTGAAGTTCATGACTGTTGCTATGCATGTGCCACATCTTGGCTGACTTTTCCAAGGATACTTTAGACCATGAAGAAGAGTGAAAGAGAAGCAAGGACAATACATTTTTCAAGGTTAATTAAAGCACAGACTTGACTGGTTTTGACATTCCAGAACCTCCCCCCCCCCTCCACCCCAAACACATTAAAGACAAGCAAAATTCTCTGTTTGAAATGAAAATGTCAAGGAAGTCAAGAAAAAACCTCACTTTTTTCAGAAGTCTGCAGAGTTTTTCCTGCATGTCCCAGGCAGATCTCTGTTCATATTATCAAGGTCCTTATATGATATCTGTGATTTCCGCCAAACTAATCTCATCCGCACTTTCATATCTTCAAAACACTGATCAGATCAAGGGGGATTTTTTGCACCTATAAAGATAAATTAGCCCTTGTTTTGATTAATCAATCTGAACTGTTTCCAAATCTACTTCAAGACTGTGTTAAATGTGTACAGAATGCCTCCACCACAGTATTGCTTGTAAAAGGAGCCTTGGGTGTCAAACTGAGATGTAGGTATAAATACAATCAAGATAAATACCTGCTCAGACAAATCTCTGTCCATCAACAGCCCTAGCTCCTCCTTGTATTTTTCTCCTACCTGTTGGAACTCTGGTCACGGAGATTTTTAGACTTCTTGTGCTGACAGGCACTGACCCCTACAAAAATACTGCATTTGACCTGAGGCCTTAGAGAAGGCTTCCAAAATTGAATGATAGTGCTGGGATTATGGGTGTGTAGTTTGAATAGAAGTGTGTAATATCACATGGTGGAAAACCTAGAGTTTAAGGTTTTAGAATATAGTAATATAGAGAGAGCAAGATGGAGGTTCTAGAGTGGAGGCTACTCCTTTTTCACCGCCTTCTTCATGGGTTTGGGTGGTTGACACTGTTTTACACCAGTGACACAGATTGTGAGCTTCACAAGGCTAAAATTACTCTTTTTTGGGGGGCATGTGTCTCCCTTATAAACTATTTTACACAGACCAATTTTATTGGTGACACAAAGGCAAATTTCTTCACTTACATTGGTCAGACCAGAGGGACATCAAGAAGTCCTTCGTAGGAAAAAGAATGAATAACACAGTACAGCTACAAAACCACTTCTCCTGTTTACAGAAAATTCCCTGGGAAAAGAAATTTCAGAAAACCAAAACATCTTAGGCACAAAAGTAGGGCTACAGGTGGTATTTTGTAATTGGGTAGAAAAGTCCGCATTGCGGACCATGGGTGGTTGATTATTGGGTTAAAAGTAAAAATAATTTAGGCATCATTTCTTAATTGGACAGTTTATCTTTAAAAGGCCTTGTAGAGAGAGATACAGCTCCATTTTTGGTTTGTTAGCTAGAAGTGCTGTAGAACTCACAGTTTGTGAGACTGTAATATAGATAAGAATTAATTAACATCTGGGTCCAAACATGAAATACTGTCTTGAGCATTTAATTCAAACTCTGGCAAAAAGAAGATTAAAAATCCAACACCTACCTGTAGACGTTGGCAGAAATCTAGATCAGTGTTAACAAGCAAATGAGGGGCACTCCCAGGATGCATCCCAGAGATGTCCAGCTGCCCCACAGTTCTGTGGTCAGAGTGCCGCCAGCCCATACCTGAATCACTCTCTTCCCTACCCCCAATTACTTGATATCTACTGGTCCAGTGGTAGCTCCTCTGGCTTATGGGAACAACAATTACAGGTTGACCTCTTCCATAATTCCCAGTACTCTAATTTATCCCATATATCTTTGACTGAATTTAGAAAACCTCAAGTAGAAGTCACAAGGCAGATGAGGGATCATCAGAATTGTATATGTGCCCCTCCAGTTGTAGACTAGGTCAGAGGCACTTCTCTCTTTCTGTATTATTAATTCCTTTAAATAATTAGCAGACATGCCACTCAATTATTCTTGATTTCCACATCCCATTTAAAGGTCACTAGGTTTTAGAGTCATTCTTAATTTGGCATAAAAATTATCTGTCCTTCCCAGCTCTGGCTTTACATCCCTGCAATCTGAAAAGCACAAAATTAACTTTGACAGCATTAACTCTTTAGTACAGTGGAGTGTGCATACTTCCTCTGCTTTCACTCTAGGCAAAAGACATTGTTCAATTATTTAAATTTAAAGAAAATTACATTTCCTCAGCTGTTTTAAATAAACTATGCCTCTTTTTAAAGATTATATTTCAATATTTATACTTATTGAATGTATTATGATAAAATTGATGTCAGAAATTGTAATACAGAAAAAAAAAATCAATCCTGAATTCTCTCCTCCTTTACCCTTGTGAGAGTTATTAAAAAATAGAAGATAACCTGATTTTATTTTATTTATGATGTCCTTTGGGTCACAGAGAAATGTGATTTCTCACAGACCAACTGAGTTTTCAACATGCAAAATAAAAAACTGAATATTCTTAGCTATGCTCCATGACTGATTGTTGTTCTTTCTTCTTTCCTCTAGGTGATGCCAAATTAAACTGCCTTCAGTAAAAACGTATAAAATATAATTAACCTCAGCAACCCAGTTATCCTCAGTCTCTTTTTCCACTGGGTACAAAGTACAGAGAAATATTTCTTCTGTACAATTACTAAAAATTCTGTGACAAAACACAGAGTTATCCAAGTGTTGCTGTACCACAGGTAACACTACTGAGCTGTTGTTAAACTTGCAGCAGTGTGGACAGAGAAGCTTTAGTTAATTTAAGTTGCTAGTTCAGTAAGTGTTTTCAGTATTTCTTAAGAAGTGAGTTTGTACCTTGAAACAACCTCAACAATTAGACTGAGTTGTAGCCCTGTCACTGCCTGGTGTGGAGATCCTGTGCACATCCCTTTTCCTGGGTGTTTGTCACCCTCCCACTCGTGCCTGCTTTATTGGAGTGCTGGGAAGATTAAGCAGTAGTTTGACAGATAAATTATTGCATGATTTTCTGATATTACAGGTAGGTCCAAAGCACAAGATACCAACAGTTTGGCATCTCTAGAAATGGATCCTTCCAATCCCCAACACTGCTACTCACGAGGAAACAGTGGCTGATTGTCAGAGTAACTAATACCTGGCTGTAAAGAACCGTGTGGTTGGCTGCTCTCTGTTAGAAGGAAAGATGAAGAAACTGATTGGGAATTCCTTGGACTGTGTTTAAAAGCTGAGGCACCAGTTATTACCAGCTATCCTTCTTCCACTTTGCACTTTTGGTAAAACTTCAGTAAGCAAATCATCTGCCTTCAGTCTTAGAAACAAATCAGTTTTACACAGAGATGTTGCCTTAGGGCTAGGCAAAAAGCCTAAAAATCCTTATCTTTTTGGGTTGTTGCTGCTCTCATGCATTCAACTGTCATTATGGAAAACTATATCTTAAAATTCTGAATTTATTTACAGAATCTGCAGACAGAAGTTGTGAGAATTTCCAGTGAATTTCCAGTGCACTCAAGTTCCTTCATTACCTAAATAATAGTAAATGTAGATGGTTGTAAAGAGCCATGGGACAGTCTAAACGTCTCAGGAGATTATAATCAGCTGTGGATCCATGTCACCTCTGGATCCCACAGAACTCACTGGCCTTACTGCAGCTTAATTGTTATTATGGTTGAGTTTCCTGTATTAAGGCAAAGAACAACTTTCCCAAACTCTTTTGATCACCATATTGTCATGAGCTCATATGAGTTATCTTTGCAGTTCACTTTGAATCTGGAATTAGTAAAATTCATTTATTTGCGTAGCAGTTCTTTCACACCTCATTGTTTTTTCATTTGTCTTTTCTGTTTCCTTTGTAGAGACAAACAAAGAAAATTCCAAGATGGACAATTCATCACTCAGCTGGGCTGTGGATAGCTTCTTTAATTATACATGGGGTATCCCAAATAATTCTAAAGTTCCTGGGAAGGGTGAAGAAAAGAGAAACTAAAGATAAGAGAGTAAGACCTATGTTTCCTTCAGAAAAACTGCACTTCTCCTTAAATAACAAGAAATAATTTCTGACTGGGTGTTTCCAAAACTATTTATCTCTTACTCTCTATGTAAAAAGATATACAAGGGAGTCTAGCAACTGCTGTATCCTTAGGTAATTATCATTCAGAAACACAAAGCCCAGAACACAATTAAATCTTCCCTCTGCCAGGCTGTGTGTAAATCAGCAGATGTAGAAGGCACATCACAGAAAGCACAGATGAAAAACACTACTCTATGCCTCCTTTATGGGGATAAGCCAGAAGGACCAGCACATTCCCTAAAGCAGCTGCATGTGTTCATGTTTATTCTCTACAGGGTACAGAAGGGGCCACACTGTCCTATCAGGACCCCAAGCTGAGCATCTTTCAGGTCCTATCCAGCCTTTCAACAGGCAGCACAACAGCCTTCCTGAGAAGGAGATCCACAGGCAGAGAACAAAACACAGCAAAGCAAACCCCAAATCACACAGTACTTTGCTGCTTGGCTGTAAGACTGGAGTCCTCTGAGTCTCACAACTTCACCTGTTTGGGAAGTCTGAACTGCAGCCTGAGCTGGTGGCCTTGCTCACACCATGGTGCAGATGCACAAGCAAAGAAACCCATTTGCTGTCTCCTGGAGACCAAAGGCAGCAGCAGCCTATGGGCCATACTTGCAAACTCCCTTTCCTTGTTTCATCTATTGGCAAATTTTCATCTATTTTCGTCTATTATCTAATGCCCTATCTGTAAATTTTATATTTCATTACCCAAAGTGAAATCCCGGCTGTGACTCAAGGAACAAGAAATGCAGAACAAGCCTGCCAATTGTGTGTTTTCAATCCAGGCTAGAAGAAAGGAATCACTGTGATAGCTAAAGGCAGCAAATATCTTTACATACCACTGCTTTCATCGTCCTCTCTCTGTCAGATCTTGTTTTGTTTTGTTTTGGTTTTTTTTTTTCATATTCTGTTATGAATAAAGGCTATACATTGACTATTCTATGTACTTGGGTTGATTTTGAGAGTGTTTCCTTCAGTTAGATGAGAAGGAGCTTGACTGAGGCATGTGGAGATAGTTTAGATATTTAAGACAAGAATTAAATAATTTTTTTCTGTACATGTATTATTGAGGACTTTTAAATACCAGCACTAGTTTATGTATTAATCAACACTTTTGAAGATTATTAAGGGTTTTTCTTTTTTATTTTTTTCCTTTTCTTTTTAAGAGAAACCTGTGCAATAAATGCTGAGCAGTGGCAGAACTTTGAAAGACAAATACAAATCCAACAAAATACATACTGATGAGCTCAAAGGGCAAAATCAAACCCTAGGGAGAGGTGAACAAACAAGAATTGGTATTTCAAAGAAATGTATACTGTAGTACTATATATTAACTCTATTTTGGAGTTTATTGCAGTATCATAACCCCCCAGTTTTCTGGAAGATAGGATGCACTGATACAGACCTTTTTATAGCACCAAGTCCTAGAACACTAGGAACTCATATTGCAGGATGTTTTCTCAGCTGTCTGATTATTCTGTTTTATGAACCAGCTTTATTTGAAGGATGTTTTCTGCACTCAGTTGGGGCTTAGGCTCTGAGAAATTTCCATTACATTGGGCATCCTGGGATTTATTGAATAGAAATTGCTGCAGAGGGAAGGACTTTGTATTCTCTCCAAATCTGGGACTAGTAAGGTGAACCCCTCACTTCCACACAGCCTGGGCCTAGATGCTGATTACTCTTGTTATTTCTAAGTTATAAGTGTTACCTAGCAGCTTTAGCGTCATTATGGTTAGCACAACACACACAGGGAGAACAAAGCAATATTCGGCTCTTTGTGTCACACTTCTTGAAGAAAATACACATCAGACCCAAAGACAGCTTTACTGAGACATGCCCACCCTCAGAAAGAGTGAAACAGTGACAGTAATTTCTGTAAACTGATGGGGGATTAGTTTAGCAAGTATTCATTTTGTCCATCCCTCAAATATTACAACTTTTCCCTTGGCTTACCTTCAGGAAAACATGACATATGCATCAATAAATTGGATCCCACAGTCTTCTGAAAATGAGCTCAGTAACAAATGCATCACATGCTCTTCTAATTATTTTTGCCTTTGCAATAAAACCTGCAGGACAAGCAGAGTCTTTAAAACCCAGCTAAAACTGGATCTACTCATCAGCACTGGAAATATATTACTATTATTACTATTATTATTATTATTAATACTATTAGTATTATTTATTAAATTTGCAACAAAGCAAAAAGTGACATAAATTGAGGAGGTGAGAATCCACAAACCATATAACCAAAATCAGTAGCGTTTCCAGAGGATTTCTGTGCTTTTCAGTTAGGGGGTAAATTCAGGCCCTATATTTAGCTTTCAATAACCTCTGAAAACAGAGGAGGTAAAGATTGAGGGATTTGACCTTCTAGGGCTGGATATGTAGATCCAGTTTTCCCCAGATTAAAGCAGGCTTCCAGTAAGTAAATAACTTCTTTTTAAATGTTCCGAAATTACAGTATCATAGAATCAATTAGGTTGGAAAAGACCTCTGAGACCATTGACCTACTCACCAAAGACCTACATTTCAACTACTGCTGTGTCCAGTCTTTTCTTAAACACCTGCAGGGTCAGGGACTCCACCATCTCCAGATAATTACTTCAGATTAGCCTGAATTGAGCCCCACTTTAAAATATTTTTGTTTCTTGAAAAATGGGTTCATTTTAAATTATGAGGAACACTTAATTTAAAGCTTCCTAACGCCCTAGAGTCTTGTTTGTTTCAGTTCTATTTTCTAACTACCAGCAATGTGTGATCAGTAGAAATCAGAAGACTCTCCAGTAGCATCAATAAAAATGCTGGTAAGTAAAAGAAGTCAGACTGATAATTACCCATCATGGCAAGTCCTTTAACTTTTCTATTTAGGCCTGAAAAATTACAGCTTGATGTTCTGATAATTTTTTTCTTCCTGATTCTCCACCTACTCTAAAATGTAAACAAACCAATACATGGATGTTCTTTTGGGATGAGTATTTACTACCACACGAACACTGAGCTTCAGTGTATCACAAGTGTGCCATCATTTTTTTCAGAAACGCTTTGAAAAATTGCATCCTCCAGATTTTCTGCATAAATAGGAGGGATCTACTTGTTTTATAACTGAGCTGAGTCCTGTGAAGCACAAGCCATGCTCCTGAACTATCAATTCAAGGGATTCATTTAGAGCCAAGAAGCTTTAAGGCTGTCGACTTGACAGGAGGCATATTTTATAATCTTTCACTTCTCCCATTGTGTAGGAAGCAATTCTTCACTGGTAGTTTAACCTTCCTCTACAAAGAACAATTGTTCTCTTCATAAAGTCTGTACTGTTTTCACTTCAGGAGTACACTGAAGAAATTATTAATGGCAGAAGTTACAGGAAGAAAGGTGTTCTTATAGCAAGCATTGCCAGTTAAATGCAGACAAATATTGGTTTAAAGGTATATAATTCCTAACATCTGGGAGGGTTTTTTTTTGGTTGGTTGGTTTTGTCTTGCTGGTTTATTTTTCCATTTCCTGCTTCTCTTTTTTTGACATGCAAATATCTTAAAAATCTCTTCCATGTAGCTGGCCAGACCTACATAACAACCTTCAGCCAAAAAGTATACATCCAATTTGCATGTGTTGCAGTATTTCTGAAAGAAAAGGACTAAAATCATATTTCAGGACCTGCTCATTAGCAGTAGGAGGTGGTAGTAAAAGAAGGATTAAATATAAATTCTACAAGATTCACAGATTCATAGAGTCACAAGCTAAGAAATTGCAAGACCAATGAAATAGTAATGGGAAATGTTCAAAATCCCAGGCTTCCTTATTCCAGAAAAATATATTTCTTAAGGAGATTTCAAGTGAAATTACATTTTCTCAGCCTGCGCTGTTTTGAAACAGGGTGTCCTTCCAGGACTCAGCCAGTTTCTAGGAATTAGGCATTGTTTTGGCCACTCCTGTTCCTGTGAATCCTTTTTAAACTCAGAGTCTTGTTCTACATATTCCTAGGCAGGCTCTCCAATGACTGAATTGCTTTACAAAGAGTGCACAATATTTTTACCACATACTCCTTTAGCAACTTATAGGCAGATTCACTGCCTAACTCCAAAACCAGGATGAATTATATATTTAATTGATCAGTTTCTAAAACTGTGATTCCCATTTTCACCCAGACATCTTACTCCTGGTTTCAGGTTAACAAAAGCAGCAGTGAAATGAAGATTCTCCAAGGGCTGGAGCATCTCTCCAGTGAAGACAAGCTGAGAGCTGTGATGTTCAACCTGGAGAAGAGAAGACCCCAAGGAAACCTTCCAGCACCTTCCAGTGCCTAAAAAGACTCCAAGAGAGCTGGAGAGGGACTTTGGACAAGGGCCTGGAGTGACAGGACAAGGGGGAACAGCTTCCCTCTTCACATCTAGATGACATTAATAGAAATCTTTAAGGTAAGATCAATTTCTTTAGAATTAAAAGCAGTTTAAAATATGGTAACTCACTTCAGTAAAAAAAAATATACTAGAATGTAGTCTGGCTTTGTTCTGTTACTTTGAGGACTATGTGAAAACTAAGAACTGGGAGTATAAGAAATGTTAAATGTGTATCAGGAATTTACAAAAAAGAATAATAAAAAGGCCTGGTTTAAAATGTCTGAAAGCTTGAAATTGGACATTATTTATATGAAAATAAGGCAATGGCTAAACAGAATCAGTACAGACTTTAGAGGACCACACTTATACAAATAAAAGTGTACACAGCAAAAAGAAAATTAATCCAAATATCTATCAAAACAAATAAAGAACAGCAAGAACAGATGAGATTCCTTTTTGCAGAGGATTTTGTCAATTACTGAATAACATCTATGCTTGGATGAAAGATCACTATCACAAATCAAGCGCTATCACAAATAATTCTGCTCAATTCATCCGTTATTTTACATGAGCTGAGCTCATCCCTCCATTCTCTTCGTAGCCCCCAGACAAATTCACTGCTTATGGGGCACAGAGGCTGCACTGTAGTTTTTCCACTGGGTCCCACCCTGCTTTTTTTTACCTAAGATGCTCTTATCAGAAAGAATTAGTGGATTAAATGAGTACATTAGAGTTTCATTTCTGTGTTTATTCCCTTCTTGCTCTGTCTGTATGTTTCCAAATACAGATTATAAATTGCAGGTTAAGACTTCCCATCACATATGTGGGAGTCCTTTCTGCTGAACTACTTTACTGCAAAGACAAGGCACTGAAGGCATTTTCTTCACAGGTGTTGAGTTTTGAAGTACTTAAGATTAACGGAGTACTCAAAAGCTATGGAGACCCTCTGAGGCAAAAGGAGGTGCCCTGAAGACTCATTATTGAGGTTGTGAAGCTCTAGAATTACTTCAGAGTTCTGAGATCTGTCCTGCTTTTTATTTAACACCTCCCTCTCTGAACCTGATGAAAACATGTGAAATGCATTGACCCATTTTTCATGAAAATATCTGACCACAAACATTTTACATATAAAGGAACTGCAGAGATGTAGTCCTTCAAAACACCAATTAATACCTGTATGAAAACCTTAATTTTCACAGTTTTCAAGAGAGTGGTTTGATCCTGTCAGTATGAGCCAAAGATGCCACCAGTGTTCATTCTGCTCCTGCAGGCTTTTCTACTGGTTTCTCTGCACTCAGACACTGAATCATCCACTTTCTTGTGAGATCACATGCTCTATCTGTGCCACAATCAATGTTCGTAATATTTAGAATAACACTATGCTAAAAAAAATTAGATTTTTAGAAAGACCTGCCTGGAAGTTGAGGAATGCCAATATGAAAGCATCAGAGGAATTTCCAGAAAGTACTAAGCTGAAATATGTGGGCAAGAGTAGGCAGGTATTTAATCCAGGCTGAAAAGCATTTATACTTGCTAATTAAGCCCATTGAGGGCATGAGTCAGCTTCATTTTGATCCAATTGTGGCCTCCTGGGAATATCACTGACTCTAAAAAAAAATCTGCCTCTGTGAGTCCTGTCACAATTATAAGATGGGGGCTAATGCTGATGATACAGTTAGTCTGACAGATTGAAACAACTTCAGTTAATTATGATCTTAAAATCCCTGGAGAAAATTTCTAAATGTCTTACTCTATGTTTTCCCAGGGAATCCTGGGATGTATTCCTTCATTAATTTTTTCTTACTTGTAAAAGGAATTTTCCCCAGCTAGTTCTATTAAATGACCTGTCAGAGGGAATAATGAGATGAGTATTCTGTGATTAGTTTGCTCATTTTGCAGTGTGACCTAAACTGTGGTTTGAGTTTTAATTGCATCATCATGCCAAGACTCAAAACTCAAACTACTAGACTCTTTAAAAAAAATAAAAATTAAAAAGGTAGAGAGGATAAAAACACACATATGAACTTAAACTAATCTGTGGACATAACCTTTGAAGGGTTTGGTTGAGAGACATTGCCATACAAGCAATAGCTCCAGAAATGTCTCAGCTATGAAAAATTAACTCTATCGTAGACAAAACCAGCACAGGAGATAAATTATTACCCACAACACTGGGTGATATCCACTGCAGTTAATTCTGGGCATGTGGCGTTTGGGCCTTTACCTCTGAAATACTAGTTTAGGTTGCATTTCTAAACAACGGAATAAAGAATGGCTTTTAATACTTGCTGAAATGGACAAATAAAGCAGGTTATCAAACTCCCACTGTCTTTTCTTCATTGGCTGCAAACAGCAATTCGAGAAACAGCTGAGGCATCATTCTGGATGTCTGAAACAGAAAGAAAGGTATCCAGTGAGGAGTCTTTAAATAAGGAGTCTTTAAATTCCCTCCAGAGGAAATATTACCTACTGCCATCCCCTTATTTTGCTTTCTTTGAGGACTTTGAGAACATGTCTTAACATGCCAGAAAGAAAAGAGCCAAGATCCCCTGGAAAAAGAAACAACCTCTCCCAGCCTGATGCCACTGAGCACATGGTGAAAGTCTGCTGATTCCAGCTCTACTGCTGGCAGCAAAAGCTTTGGTTCTGTGTCTTGCTCTCACCTTGCAGCTCTGCAGCCAGGAAAGCCAGGAAGATTAATTGAGTCAGTGAAGCACTGTGTTACCAATTCACTGTTTAATTGACTTGATCCCATTCTCAGAACTGTTAAAATTCAGATGTGTACATTCCATCTATTGCCAGGAATTTATTGTTTTTCACCTCGTAGAAGATATAGGGTTTGTTCAATATCTAGCCAGTTTCCAGTATTTACCATGGTTCACCCTACCTTTTCTTACTGTGCTGAGAACCAGGTGCAGAACAGGCAATGTGTTTATGTCGTGGTGCATACACATGGATTGCTATGTCAATATAAATACACATGTATTTGCTATGTCAATAATGATGCACAAGTGCTCTTAGCAGTGCTCTATGGAGATTCATCACAATATGTCACACAGTAAGAAAATGCTCATTAAAACAGCAAGAGAAAATACTAATCTTGACTCCCAGTGGCAAGAATTTTGGAGAGAATGCCATTGTTTTGGCCAAAAACAAATCAGCAGCAAAGACACAATCTGTTCTCATCCTGCAAGCCAGGCAAAATGAGACTGCTGAAGAACTTTATTCTTCAATTTTCAATGACATTCAGGATGATTTGGACTATATTAATGTTTTCTATATGTTCTATTTCTATCACCTAACTCACTAAACTTGGAAATTACTTTACTTGTAGCAAACACATGATCTGAAAAAATATTAAACTTTTAATTTTCCAAACACCTAAAGTAAGAAAAAAATAATTTCAGTTTAAATTCAAATTTAGCTGGCATTGTAGCAAAAGATTAATTGCAGAACTGAAGAAAAGGAAAAAGAATCCCTTCTGAACTCACTACTTTACATCATGCCACTGCATTTCTTTTAGTGATGTTCACCTTCCTTCTGCCACTGTGCCAAAGCAACTTCCACACAGAGAGTTTATGTGGTTTAACAAACCAATTGTTTTTCCTCAAAAATCAAAGAAATACAGAGATTTGATGATTATCATGGCATGGTTTATGTGCATGACATTGGTGTCAGCTATCACTAGAATATGTGGAGGTCCTTTCACTGGGATTTGTCTTCCTTCAAGGCACAAACAGAGGAATACCACAGTATGGCATCTCCGTGTTCTATATTCCATTGTAAAGAAAATCCTGGCTTTATTTAGGTGCTGTGAGCAAAAGAGATATAAAATAGATGCAATTAAGTAAATAATTACAACAACAGCTTGTAAGGGAATTTGTAGAACGTTCTCCTGGCTGGCTGGCAGAACTGCATGGGAAACTGTGGAAAGAAATTTGCCAAAACCTGAGGTACCTCTAGAAGAACAAATTGTTGTCAAAAAGCAAAGTTTGCAGACTTTCAGAGGTATAAAGCTGCCTAAAACTCTCTTTCCACAAAAATGAAAATTCCTTTCAATTATTATTTTATTTTTTCTTTTTGTCTCATGGAAAGGAGAGCAACTCCATTCTAGTAAGATAAGAATGATTAAGACTTTTTTAGCAATTAAGAAAAAACAGATGTAAGGAATCATCAGTTTGAATTTGGCTTTCTTAACTCATGTCAAACACTGCCTTCAAAATTTGCTGTCTTGACTAATTTGGTTTTGCTGGAGACTCTGTAAATGAATGTCTGAAAGAAAAGATGCTCAAAACTCTAGAAATGAAGTGAAACTGACCTAGAAAGAAACTTTTGGGGAAAAAAGGATCAGTCTTGACTGTTGATGGATCTCCCTCTTTGTAATTGTTCCTGAAAATCTTATCCATCTATCTTCTTTGAGACTATTATGGGGGAAAACGGAAGGCACTTCATCACAACAGCCTCCATTCTAGTGCAGAGATCCATTTCATGTGCCATATTAGAATCCTAAAATGGATTACAGCCTAGAAAAATATGGAGGGAAAGAGGGCTAACCTTCAATTACTATGATTAGGCTACAAAAGAAAAATAGATCTATTTTTTTAAAGTGCTCCTATTTAATTTTGTGAATATTTACAAAAACCCAAACCAAAAGAAACAAAAAACTTCCTAACCATAAGTACCTGAGATATTTTATATTGCTGTCTCTCCAGTATCTTAAAATCCTATTTAAGTCAGAATCACCTGGTCATTGAAACCACTCTTTTGCAAGGAACTAAACATGCAGGAAATGACAATACTACATGTTTAGGATAAGAATAATCTGGAAGAAGTTAAATAAGACTAATATGTTCTAAGCTTTTCCATAACTTAAAACCCCACTGAATTAAGAGCAGAGTTGCCTGCATGTTGGAAGATTGGACTTCAGAGCAGGGTGAAGGACTTTTATTCTCTAAATTCAATAATTTCTGATCATTGACCTGTTGTTACCAGGCTGAGAACTCCCTGTTCATGTAAACAATGCTGTGCTCTCATGGCTATGTCACAGGAGTAGCACACAGGGGACGCTCATCCTGCACCCAGTTTCTCATCTCTCTCATTCTGAGCAGGTCCCATGTTACCAATATAAGGACTTTCACTATGACCTAAGCATATTAGCAAATTTCTCATGTTTTCCACAACATTCTTCCCTCACAATTTACCAAGGTATCTCTTTGCTGTAAAATTTCATCACTTGCTAATGGGCTGAAAACATTTCTGAAGCTGAAAAAAATATACCCCAAATTTAGTTCAATTTTTCTTTTGCAGGTAAAATAACTAGATTAATAACAATCACTAACTCTGTCTTTTGTGCCCACTTTGTCTTGTAATTTTTTTTGGCAGAGGAGCTCTTTTTTTATTGTGAACAATTAAGTTTCCCTTATTTTTCTGCACTCATATAAAGCAAAAAAACCTCCACTAAAGTCAATGCCTGTAAAATGGCAGATGGTAGCAATCAAATGTGAAAAAAACTCTTTTTCTCTTTACAGGAACATTCAGTACATGGCAGGTACTTCCCAAACATCCAAAAAGGAGAATCTGTTTTTCTCATTTCCTGCCCATAGCAGGGTATTTCAACAAATAGGATAAGGCTGAGCCCTTATGCATTTCACAAGGAGAGGTTCAGAAATATGTCAGCAATTCAGTTTATCAGAATTTGTTCTTCTGTTATGCTTTAGAATTAAAACAAGGATTTCCCCATGGCAGGGCATTTGGAATAAGATGATCTTTAAAGTCCCTTTCAACCCCAAACATTCCATGATTCTGTGTTTAGAATATCACTAAAATAGGCAAACGCTGGACAAGGTGATCAAACAGGCAATGCTTGAGTCCATTTTGGGTGAGGTTCTTGTAACCAGTGAGAGAAATTAATCCTTCTGAGAATTTTAGTACAGATAAAAGGGACAATCAAGACAGAGAGAAAGTGTTTGGCAGTGGTGAAAAGGTTGGAAAGATCAGTGAAACTACTGAAAAGCAGAAGGAAACAACACTGTATGAAACCCCAGATGTGGCTCGTGGAATATAAAATTTTTACCAAACTTAGCAAATGTACACTCAATTTCAAAATCTCAGAATTTCCTGTGTGAAATGGAGTGATTCACATAATCTATCTGTATTGAGGTTTTGCATTTGTAAAATAATAATAATAATAAAAAAAAAAAAAGGATGAGAGCCAAAACAATTAGGTCAAACGAAAGCAAAAATTGTATCTTGCAAGATGTATGTGGTAATCTTTCTGATCCTTCTAATCTACACACTGGCTTTGGCTAAAATGCTCTCCTTAGTGTTACACAACATACTTTAAAACAGTTGTGAACAGCTGGAAGGAGGCCAGAGAAGAGAAGCAAAAATAATGCTAGAGATCTAGAAAATATCATTCACAGGATGCTGAAGATAATGTGATTTTTAGAGTTTGAGAAAAGAGGGAATATGAAACTCAAGAGCAACAAGTTAACTGTAAGAATTTATAAAGGCAACTGCAGGGGGAAAAAGAAAAAAAGAAGAAGAAATAAAGAGCTCTCCATATAGTAATGGATAGGGCAAGCAATAATGGTCATATATCAAAAGGAAGAGGTCTGGAAATTTTGATAAAATTTCTATTGATACAGTTACTGAAGCACAAGGATATGTTGTATGAGTAAACTACAAAATCTGCATTAAAGGAGATTGTTATCTAACAGCTGGACAGACACTGGGCAGGAATGGTCTGTTTAGGACCTCTCAATGACATTAGTATGACCAAAGTTAAATATTTATATATAAAAAACAATATAGTTGCAGATCATCATCAAGCATTCATGATCCCAGTGCTTCATGCCAACACAATGTCTACAATATGTCAGGAAATGTCAGTCTATTGAAGTTTTATAGACTAAAAGACAAAGGCATCCTTCACTTAATTTCATTTCCATTTACTTTATCACTGGAAATTAATCTAATTTTGCTACAGAACCACTTCCTTCTTTAATATGTTTTGAATGCATAGCCATTAGTGAAGGAGATGCTTCATTAAAATATGCCTGTTTTGTTTTAGAGTAAAACTCATAAAATTTGCAAGATTTCATTTAATCAGTTAAGTTGGAAATTAACGTCAGCACTACTTTCTTCCTCTTGTTATTAAGGGAATTGGACTGTTTGTAATTTCTTTACTATTTGAATTCAATCTGGAGACATCTTCAAAAAAAAAAAAATCAGTATTTTCAATAAAGGAAAGAGCTTTGAATTTCAGAGGTGAATCTTGCAAATAGCAGGCCATTATGGTCAAGACACTATTTATTTCCTTTGGGAGATGAGTCAACACAGCACAGGGATTTAAACTATAAATCATGGATTGCACAGTAGGAAAAACAAATTCTCTTAAATTGGATTGCTAACACACTTTTGAACCCCTTTTTGTGTGTGAAAGGTGTAAGTACTCAGATATATACTATTTATACATGTAGAAATCAGAATATCTATGAAAAGAAACACGAAGTCAACAGGACCTTGAGAAAGTCCAGGCAGAATAATCCTTCAGAAATAGCTCCTCTTCACTGCAAGGCAGCACTGTGCTCAGTCTAACTCTTTCTTTATTTCGATGCTGAGAATTGTTTCTTTTTGTGCAGTCAGCCACTGTCAGTGGAGACAGTGAGCTCTCCCTGGGCTGAGGGTGATGTGTCAGGTGCATTCAAGGACGTATTCCCTTCCTTCCTGAGGGATCCAGAATTTACCATTACTTAGGTATGAGTGATACTGACAGTCTCCCCTCAGGGTCACAGCTCTTTTATTTCTAAAATTATATTACCAAAATTTCTCAGGTTTTCTCTTTCTTTGATTCCATTTATTCTGATTTCAGACTGCATATTAGTTACAATAATCAGGGCATCCAGGACCTAGAAAAAGACCTAGAGCAGATTTTGGTTTTCTGCCTTCCTCTCCATCATGGGATCAGAGAGGGTGTCGTGGGACCTCTTCTTCAGGATCACAAAGAGTTAAGGGAAAAAAGAATCACAGAGTCACAGAATATCCTGAGTTGAAAGGGACCCACAAGGATAATCAAGGCCAAATTCTGACCCTGCACAGAGCAACCTAAAGAATCCCACCCTGTTCCCCAGAGCATTGTCCAAACACTCCCTGAGCTGTGCCAGGCTGGTGCTGTGACCACTGCCCTGGGGAGCCTGTTCAGTGCCCAGCCACCCTCTGGGGGAAGAACCTTTTCCTAATAAACAACCACTTGCAAAGAAAAATCATCTCAAAGATTCCAGAACAGTGATAAAAGCGGAAACCACAGCTAAAGTTAAGACCTTTCAGCAGTCTCAGAATTCTGCGCAGCTTTTCCTTGAGTCTGTAGATGTTTCTTTGCTGTTTGGCAAGGAGCTGTCCATGTTGCCTGTGTCTGCTGCCAGGAGGTATGGCTGAACTGATGTCCCTTTGGCTGAATCCTCTTTCCCTGTCTGAAAACAAGAAAACCAAATCCTTTCAGGGAAGCGTGCTTATGTTACCCACAGGAATTTTGATCTATACTAAGCATTTCCAAAAATGCTCTTGTTGTCATGGGGAAAATTTTGCCCCTGGGTGTGGACAAACCCTTATCCAGGCCCCATTTATCTTACTGGTACAACTAAGATTTTCTGTCCTGAGCTTGTCTGAGTTAGTCCTTTGTTGAAACCTGCTTTGATTATTTAGATGATGATGACTTGTGACAGCATTTTTTACACACTGGCAGAGTAAATAAGAACAATTTGGAACATAACAATGAGTTATAACTGCCCATAATTGCATTCATTCACTTATCTCCATAATATCCAGCTTTGTCAGTGCTGCAGATCACACGGCCTGACATCTGTTAGAAACCAGGTTATAAAGAATAACTTCTTCAGATACTTAGGATAAGGCTTTGGTTATATGGAAGGTTTCAGTGGCACACAGTGAAAGGAACTGAAGATGTGAATAGTCATAGAGTTGCCTGCACTGGTCATCAATAAAACATCTTAAGATTCCTCTTAAAAAGGGGTTACCCACTTATTATCCCCAAATATCCATCTTGAAACACATTGCCCTCTGGGCTAGAATGACAAATATAATCCTGTATTTCTTTAGTGTTCCTGCTTGTACTTCCTAAACACATTTGAATATGAGATTTCTAAGAAATGTCAGACTGTTTAAGATCTGGATAAACTACATAAACCATTTCACATTTCAATAGCAACTTGTGAACCACAGAACCTCAGCCATGTCTGCTACCACTGGCCTTGCTGATGGGATTTATCTATTTTCTTCTGTTCTTTTAATTTTTAACAGATTTTGGACAGGAATAGATGACTCTATTTCTGGCTTGTTTGTACTTAGGTTAAGTATTTCAATTGAGGTACCTTTGAAAGAGAAAATGGTCTTGTCTGAAATAGCCCTTGGGCTTTTTGAGTAAAACACTGCTATAGACATATCACAGCCAGGATTGCTTCATCTGCCAGAAAGATTTTTCCCTCATGGATGTGAGGTGTGACCAACAGGTTATCTGGGCACTTAGACTTTATTTTCCTATCATAGACAAACAAGAGAAACACATTATTTAGCCTTTAAATAATTAAAACAGTTATTTACTATAAAAAAGGCTGCAGTTGCAAAACAGAGATTTGAAATGCAAATTTTACCTGACCTCTCAGCAATGTATCATCTGACTGGGGAAAAATGAAGTCCCGTGCATTAACTGACTTGGAACTGCAGTATGGAAATGTATGGAATGATTTGTTATTTTTTCTACCTGTGTTTTCCAGCATTATTAGTTATTCATAGCAATAGAAAATAATGAAATTGATATACAAGCAGACTTTAACTAATATAGGAAATATATTTATTCAACATTTTAACATACTATTTTTCCTCACTGCTTAACATAGAATCTCTTCTGCAAATCCCACAAGTGGCTGCCCCTTATTTCTTTTGAAGCCCATGCTCTTCAAAGTGTGTCTTTGCAGTGTCTCAGCTGTCTAGACCAGACCAATAGTAACAATTAATTACTATTCAATAAGTTATCATCTCTCAGCTGAGCTATAGCAACCTGCTGTGATGGTGCTCTGGCATCCTGTAACAAGAAATAATGTATATTATCTCCTATATGACATGGCCTAAGAATATATGTACACACAATCATTTATCACAGCCCTGCTGATAAATGGTAACTCATTAAATAGCTGTAATTTGATTGGTACCTCATTAAATAGCTGTAACTCTAAGTCTACTGCTTATCTCATTATTATGTTTGTGAAATAAACATTTTGTGTCTTGTGATTAATAGGATGGAAGTTCACCAGCATGATGAACTCATATGTCTCAAGTACACAATGGGATTTGTGTTACAGGTTCTGTGTCACATGGATGAACCTTCCAAAAAAAACCTCACTGGGATTTTTGCTTCATAAAACTAAAATAAATTGAACTAAGTTTCACCATAAACCATTAATTCTTGATCTAAAATGTGGGGACTGTGAGAAGGAACTTAGATGGAGGGAAGAGGGAGAGATGAAAATATGACACTTCACAAAGTTCCAAATCAATTGGTGACTTTATTATATGGTATTCAGAGATAAGAAAATTTGCTGACCTGAAAATGGACGTAAAAGTGAAGATTAATAATCCACAATTGCACAAACCAGAAAGAAATTCCTGTAATGTCTCAATTTGTAACTGTGAATTATACCCAATAAGAATCTTTCTTTTAGACAAAGGCATGAGTCTGCACTGCTATCACTTCTTATTAGCCTCTTTATTTGCTTAGTACAAGGCAATTTGCATTAAGAGCCGATTTTTCCCTCTTCTATGTTGTTTGTTTTTCAAATGAATTTATGTTCATGGTGGGAGGCCATGAGAAGCCATGGATTTTGCCCCAGAGAATAGCAAGTAATCGGCAAATTTACTTTTGGGTTTCCTACTGATCTGCCAGAAGTAAAAAGATCATTTAGTACCATGCACATTCAGTTCCCATCACCTGGGGCCCCAACGGGGCAGGTCAGTAAAATCCCAGCAGGGCTACCAGTTAGTACTAAACAAGCTGCTGACTTTTTTGGGGGGATGTTGTGGACCTGTTGTTGTCAGGTTTAATTCTCAAGTCAAAAGTCCCAATGCTGCCATGCTCCTTGCAGACTGTCTCACTGGTTTTCCTCTGGCTGACCTGCTGTCTTCTGGCTCCTTGCTGTTTCTGTCTCTTGTGAAACCAGTGATCACTCCAGCTATATGCATAAAAAGTGCTGAACTTATTGGAGATTTTCTTTTAAGCAAAAACCCCAAATACGCATTGTTACAAATTGGTTTTGTCTTAGTAGAATGAGCTATGAGAACTGTGTTTAACCCCTCCGTTTGTGCTGTCACAAGGTTGTGTTGGTGTTGCTCCAAGTGACAGCAGATGAGGTTTGTTCATGGTCTCATCAAGGGTGTGTCTGCCAGGTGGCTTTGGCAACAGCGAACACACCTGATTCCCTTCCTCACCTCTATATAGATGTGATTCTCTAATAGTTTTTAGCAAGCTGTAGCTCATGAAGTTGACATGGAACAATGGAATATGCACCTACAGAGACTGGGACACTCGGTACTTGTTTTTTAACACTGGTGTATCCACAGCTTTTGCAGCTTGCTAGCATTCCATGGGGCAGAATCCAGCTTTCCCTCAGCACACTCCAACAAACAATTAGAATTTCTTGCAAATCAGATGCCAGCTCAGTTTGGGCAGACAGGATATGGGCATGTAGGGATGTCAAATGCACCTGGGATTGTTGTCTCACTGTAAGGCATGTAAAAAAACCCTCTTCCTCCTCCCAAACTGCCAATTTCCACACAAACTATGGACCAAAACAGTGCCAGAGATGAGCATTTAAAGCACATCTACAGTCATATTCCAATGTCAGGAGTATTCCCAAGTATTCCTTAATTCATTTTTATAAGTGTTAATAAAGTGTCTACCGGCCGTATGGAATTCCGGAGTTTTGATAATAAAGTGATTTGCCTAAAATAATATGTCCAAGCACTCGTAAGTAGATTTGGGAACCAACCTTTTTCAGCTTCTGATCAAAGCCTCTGACTACTGAGCTATTCAGCAAATGAAGGCTGTCTGTAGCTGTCTTCAAATACTTGTTTTTCCTTAATTAAAGGCTGTGGATCCCAGTTAGACGGAAACAGTTTATTCCAGCCCAGAAAAAAAGCCAACCTAAGACAAACTCCAGCACTGGTCCAGCCACTTGACTGGGGCATTTTCCTAAAGGCTTGGTGCCTGAAGATTCTTTCCACAAGCATGAGAGCCATGCAGCCAATGCAGGGCACAAATCTCCACCCTGAACCAGGACATGCCATTGCCTACTGGAAGGGAGCTCAAGGTTACCAATTTCCTCAGCTGACATCTCAGTTTTAATATTAAAACTTAGGTGGAACAATTCTTTCTTCTATGGATCAGGGTCACAGGGAAAAAAGCAACACCTGCATGTACAAATTCAAACAAATCAGGATCAAAGTTTTTATTGATTGCTTAGCAGCATATAATTAAAAGGCAATAAGTTCTGCATCTCGCATAAATATCAGCAATACAGAAGATAAAATACAAACCTAGTCCAATTCCAGCAGAATATTGATGTATCTCTATAAATTTCTAAACAGTCAGAAGGTCCCCTGGGATCACATCTGTACGTTAAACAGAAAAATAGATGCTGTATATACAAGATTCTCATTTAGATCTTGGTCTTGCATTGGTTACACACTTGGGCCATGAGAGAATGAAAAGAAATTAGTCCTGACTATTTTCAGTGAAACAACTGAATGACGAAAATCAAGGTCTTTGACAATTTTATTGATTTTTTCCCCCTGTATCATAAAGGATTATTTCATTAGTTTCTTCTCAGTAAAATGTAAAAATTTCTGTATAAACAGATTTAATTTTAGATCAACACTTTTTGAGCAATTTCCAGACAATGCTCGCCATGGATAACTAGATGGTCTTCTTATATTTTTTTAGAGAAAAGCAATTAGTACTTCCAGTTCTTATTTTAAATTAAATATGGACATGAATGCATGTGGTTATACATGAATGTGTGTGTATGTACATAAATAGGAGAATCCCATTCAGAGGATATGATCCATTTCCCTGCCAAAAAACCACAAAGAAAACAAAGAACCCAAACCACAAAAAAACCCAAATTAAAACAAACAAACAAACAATAAACCAAAAATCAAACAAACAAACAACCAAAAACAAAACATGAAACCCACAAAAACTGAACAAACTAATAAACTAAAAAATCCAAAACTAATACTAAAAAACAAGCAGCAGCAACAACAAACAACTAACACCAAAAAAAAACCCCACAAAAACAAACCCCCCAAGCAACTATGGAATCTTTCTTCAAATATGTGTACAAGTGTGAATTTGAGGTACAACATAAAATAGATGGCATTGCTGGAGGAGAAGAAATAAGTAATAAACAGGTAGTATCAGAAATGACTACTAGGCAACAGCACCATCTTCTTTCAAGTGCCCAAAGTCCCTGTCAGTTTAAAAGAAAACAAATGAAACAAATACAAACTCTAAACGGCTTCACCCTGCTCTAGTTCCTCAGGCAAAAGCAGAAGAATGACAGGACTAAAGAAGGAGATGAACCCATACTCATGACCAGGAGGTTTTCAAGCCAGAAGGCAGAAAAGGATCCCTTTGTGGTTGAGGAAGCAGAATAAATTTCACATGCTTTAGCCTTGAGAGCTTTGAGTTTGTTGTTTCTATATTCAAGATGCTTTAAACACACAAAAAACCCCAAGCTTTGTTTGTCCTGATTTTATTGGTTTCTGTTTGAAACTGAAGATGAAACCAGTTTCATTAATCTAAACAGCCAAGTTTTGATGGCTTTGTGGTTTGTTTACCAGAACCAAGGGTAGTGATCCATTGTTTGGGGATAAGATTTATCTCCAAGTTTCTAATAAATAAGATTTTTCTACCTCTTATACCCAAACCCCTAAAGGGAGGGACATTTTTAAATTACAATTATTATTATGCATGCCTCAGATGAGAAACCAGCTAAGTGGATAGTCTCCAGAGGCTAAAATCTCTGATGCTCTGGGCTACAAAGTCAGCCCCTTTGCCCTGCAGAGAGCACAGATCCATTTTTTTCATATCTAGCAGCACAGAGTAGTTATCACCACTGTGCTTCCCTTTCACCACTGGATATTACTGGAAATAATTCATCATAAAGTAGGTACAATGTTGAATTTGGAACTAACATGTTATTTGGGGTATATATATTTACTATGTTATTTGGGGTATATTGAAGTAGCCACTCATTCTCTCTAAAGCCAGTCTCTAGTTAAAAACATCCATTAAGGGAGGCAGCCTGGAGATTGTCAGTTTTGGGCAGATTTTTCCTCTGAGAGTTAAGCAGGACGGACAAGAAACCTCCCATGCCCCCTGCTTTTCTTGCTCATACATCATGCATTTGAGAGGCAACGGAAAAAAATCATGTCTAACACAAATACTCAAATGTTGGAGCTTAATTATAAGTTTTAAATATTGTTATTCACTCATTAATTATATCCCAAGATATCAAGTGAGCTTTTGATTTAGGTGAACATATAGGAGCAGTTTAGGCCACTGAATAATCATTGGAGAGGCCAGACAATTATTGTACTTTTTGTTTTCCAAAATTTACTGGTACAGAGAGATTGTTTTCCATTTCCATAAATAGCAGCCATTCCCAAAACCGGCCCAGGCTGTTCACCAGTGCACCCTGCACTCCTGCCTGTAGGCTGGGAAGGTTGGCAAATGCTGGACATGCACAGGGATCCTGTGAGGAGGAATTTGCCAGTCCTTCAGCCTTGTCAAATGCAACCCCAACAGGAAGCAAATTCCTTAGAGAAAAAGGGATCACCGCCAACATTTCCCTACAGAACTGCTGACTCTTCGTTCCTCTGAGTCATGGAAAAACCTGAAAGTTCATGTGGCTAAAAGCCATTTATTTGCTGGGTTTAAAAAGGCCTACCACTACCAGATCACTGGGGGATGGGGCGAAGACTGCACTCAGATCGAAAACTACAGAGGCAGCTTATTCTATTGCTAGATATATAATAATAGAATACATGCTTTTGGTTACATCTTCCATTGCAAACCCAAGACAGATGGGAGCTGGAGAGCGATGATGCACATCTCAAAACCTGCTGCTGGAGGATTATTATTTCAGGCAAGAGATCAGTAAAATGTTTGAGATGATTTGCCTAGTGGTAACAGTAACTATACCCACAGGACTGGAGTGACATTCCCATGGCAGCCAGCCAGACCCTCTTAAGGCTGCAAGAGACCTAAAGGTCACTCTGTTTTCAATTAATTAGTTTATGGGGGCTGACACTTTTTTGTGGCTTCCCTGAACTGTTAGGAGGGTTTACTTTCCTGGCTTTGCTACCTTTGCTTTTTATTGTGGTGTTTTGGTTCATTTTTATTTGGTGGCTTGTTGGAGGGTTTATGGGTTAGGCTTGTTTTGGTTTTTTTTTTTTTAATCCAGATGATCCTTCCTTTGTATGTTACCCAGGTTTTCCCTTTCAATAAGAACAAAAACATTTGAGTTATCTATGGACAGATTCACTTTATCTTCCATTCCCAGAAGTCTTAAATAGCAGTATTGATTTAAGAATTTCTTTCTGATACATCTTGGTAAGTCGAGGTACTTACATATTTCTTGACAAGGTGATTCCAAATGTCCCATAAGTGTGGGGGACATAATTCTGCATGTTTTCACAGACTTCAGATTATTCAGAAAAGAGAAGTAATCAGTGTTTTGCATTTCTTCTGGAAGGGAATCTGAAGAAATAAAATTACTTTCCTAAGGGGTGAGAAAGGGGACAATTCCCATATGAAAATCATGATTTCTGTCTAAATGACACTACATTGTATGACAACTATCTCTGTCCCCAGTGTAGAAAATGAGTTATGATAAATTGTTTCTAAACACTTCACTTTTGCATTCCTGAAGGTGGATGTGAAAGACATCTAAAATAAGCCAAACAAGCAAACAGATTTGAATCCTGGCTCCATAGAACCCCAGAGTAGTTTAAAAGCTGTGTGGGTGTGGCACTTGCGGACATGGTTTAGTGGTGGCCTTGCCAGCGCTGGGGGAATGGTTGGACTTGGTCACCTTAGAAGGTTTTTCCAACCTAAATGTTTCTATAATTTTATAAGAAAACAGTAGAAAACATTGTGAGAGATTATAATCAGGGAGTAAGAAACACTGCTGGGCAGCTCTAACTAAAGGCTACTAGTTACTGCACCAGAAATCAGGAATGAAATTAATTTCTGCAGAAAAAAACTTTCTAAATATTGGTCATTTTTATTTTGTTTGGGTTGATAGGAGTCAGCTCTTAATTAGTTTTCTAAAAAAGAAGTAGTAACCTGTAAAAAAGGCTAATACATTAATTCTGTTGATCCAAAGTCTCTGACATATATGCTTATACTTTAATGAGGGAAATATTCTCCTCCCAGAAATCCCTATGGCATAGCCAACGTTAATGCAGCTGCCCTCGTTCAAAGCCAGTATTATTACAGTGCATTCAAAGCCAATGTTAATACAGTTTCCTTCATTTCAGAGTCACAAAATGCAACACTCATAAGATGAACGTGTCCTTCCCTGCACTTGTCAAACCATTGAAAGAAGGCCTCTCACCAGAAGGTTTCTCACTGAGGACCCTCCCTCCTGAGAACTCACCTCTTCATCAAACCTCCCTGAGAGAGCCAACATCCAGTTCAATTAAAATAAAAGCTCTTGCTTCCCCCTCACACACTAATCTGTTATGGCACTAAGAGGATTTAAGAAGGTGTGAAGTAAATGGATTTTTATACTCTCAATGGAATAGCTCTAGCTGATTTTCAAATGTAATGTGATCATTGTTTTTAGTACTTCAGGGAAATGTTAAGAAGAGAGTTCTTCACTAATTTTAATCTAACAATAATAGAAATAATATCCAAGAATCAATATTGTTCTTATTAGATAAACCTTCATTGGCTACTGTTGTACTTCCCTGGTATTTGAATGTGCAAAAGGTTTCAAATCTTTCTGTTTATTTAGGGAGAAGCCTTTGCTTCTCTTCTTTGTACTCATGGATATTGACCTAGCCCCCGAATAAAATTATTCCACTTCCAATGTTATGAAACATCAACTAAGAAAGGTAAAAAAGGTGCAAAAATAAATTACAGGTTTTTTAGTTCCAAGCAAAATATTTAAATAATGCTTCCCCTCTCTGTAGAAGATGTTGCACCATTTAGATCAATTAGGGGCATGTTTTGAAGGATATTACAGCTGCAGTTGCCCATTCAAAATAAAGGCTGATGCCACTGACGTTGTGAGTGTACATTTGTCACTGTGCAGCCACCTGTTAAAATAGCTTTTTAAAGCCTTTTAGATTGCATAAGTTTCTCTAACTATTATGATAAGGAGTTCTGCCTTATCCAGATTAGCTCCAAATAAAAATAATTTAATTTTTCTGCACATCTCTGAGGGCAAAGTTAATCTGTTAGCCTCCAAACAGCTTTTTTTCCTCCTGTTTGCTCTGTGACAAGCATGAGAACAGCCTTTTTCAGGTATTTTTGGTCTTCACCTCTGCATTGAAAGCAGGAAGCCAGATGTAAGTACCAATAGTGAGAAAGGCCACACTCCAGGGGTCACAGTGATAAGGTTTTCCTATAGAGAAAGCAAACAGGTAGATAATTACCTGAATATTCTCAAGTAGCTCAAATGTGTTCTGAACAGGGAAGTATTTCTGCAGGAAGCAATCTCAGCACGGCTTTACTGTTGTAATAAGCAAACTGTACAATATACATAGTACAATGAGACAGAAAAAACAAAGTGATGGAATACAATCTTTTAAATTCAAAAGAAAAGGATTTGTTTCTGCATGTGGTCCACTTGTAATATCAGCAATTCTGCTTGGCTCTTGCAGAGCTTTTTTCATCAAAATGTCTCAAAGAATATTATAAAAAGGTGTGATATCCCTTTCTGTAAAATTGAAATAAGACTTGTACAAGGTTATTCATCAGTCACTTTGATCAGGCAATAATAAAAATTGCTTCTTGAAAATTGTCAGTGCTCTTGCCATTTGCCAAAGCTGCTTCTCTCTATTACCTACTCAGAAACCATCCAGGAACTAGTTCATCGAAATAACTGTAATTACACCTCTGAAACACAGTATGTGTAGAACTCGTGGCCTCCTATCCTTAAAAGCAGAAGCCTTGTGCTGTGTACACCCACGTGGCTCAAAGAACAAAGGGACTGAGGGCATCCCAACAAGGCTTCCTAGAGTTTCCCCTAAATAATGACTAGTAAGTACAGATTAGGGTCCATACTTGAAAAAGGGAGGTTGATTCCACCCCATAAACCAAATTTCTCCATAATTTATGCCCTATGCTGTTTAGTTAATTCTACGTTAAGAAAACTATTTACTTAACTGTAAGAAAATTTGATTGCTGGAAAATCTAAAAAAAGCAGACTGCATTTTTCTGTGAAATATCCACAGTATTGCTTAGCTGGATCACTCAATTCTTTTTAAAACTAAAACACACATTGAGAGCAAAGCCAATCAATTAGAGATACCAACCAGCAAACCTTTCTAATCAGAAGTGAAGCCTTGTGTTTCTCTCTCGGCATTTAGGAGATTGCTCTGCAACCCTCTCACTTAAATTGTATTCATCTCCTCTCATATCTGATGAGTTTATGTATGCAACAAGAAGGGAACAGATGATGTGGGATGTGCAGGGCTTTCAGAATGAATGCTTCAGAAATTCTGCTGCATGGAAATCAGGTAGAAGCATTTTCTCTAGAGAGGTCAGGAAATCCACAACATGGGATGAAAGAGGTGGTGGATTTTATTTCATGACACAAATCCATGGTTCTCTTCCTCATCAGATTTCATCATTCTAAAGGGAAAAAAAAAAAAAAAAAAAAAAAAAAAAAAAAAAAAAAAAAAAAAAAAGAGGGACAGAACTGTAATGTGCCACTGGGGAAAAAAGAAAAAAAAAAAAAAAAAAGGTAAAGTGTTTGCCTGGTGTATAAAATGTTAAAATGTGAGTTCTTATACCTGACTTCTCATCACTTGGCTGAACTATGCTATCAGTTTCTCCCAGCAGGTACCAGGTCTCTGTGTGTGTTTTCTAGGTTTTTTATTCACTTATGGTGCTCTGGAAATTACAGGTCTTCATGGAAGTACTTCATAGAACAGCAGGATACCCCTCAATATGTCTTACAGAAATTCATGCTGGTTTCTGTGTTGTTTCTAGGAAAAGAAACACACATGATAATGTAAACTGCCTCAAAATGTGCACTTCAGGGGAATGACCACTATGTGCAGTGGAAAAATTGTGTTACTTTGGTGGCACTACAGAAAAATGCATTCAGTGTTTTTGGGTGAGCCCAGATGAAAGAGCTGAACTTTTCTGTCTATTCAAAGCTGCACTGCAGAGAGTTGTCAGGTTCAGAAAAGGCAAAGCTGTCATTTGCCAGGTAAACAGGAGTTTGGGGACTGTCATGGCTGCAGGAAGAACTAGAGAGATGTAATCCATGGGAACTGGGGAGAGTTCTTTGTTCTTGATAGGAAACCAGATAGTACATGCTGGAAATTGCCCTCATGTCCGTGGGAAAGGATATCTTGTGACAACCCCTAAATCTCACTGAAATGCTGAAGTTTAGAAATACTGTTCTGGTCACAGCTCCTCCCTTGCCTGCCATAGGGTAATAAACAATGCCCAGGTTATTCACAGAATAGTGTATTTATATGCAAGCAATCAGGACATTCTGCTTGGATGAGGGAGTTTAAGTTTCAGATCTAATGACCAGCTGTGGGCTGTGTAAAAGGCATGTCCCTCACAACCTCCAAAAATTACTATAGTCACAGTGATTAATGAAGAATTCATTGATTTTATGTGTTTTTAATGATTTAAGAGATTGCTTCTTTTAGTGACATTTTATATACTGAACTCCAGATAGTATATTTCAAATGTACCTTTGTACAAAATAAATAGTTTCATCCCTGGAATTGTTGATATTTACAGATTGTAACACTTGGTCAGAGATTTTTCCTTGAACTGTAGCCTGGAAAAAAGGGTTCTGAGCTATACTGGCAGAGTGTAAAATGATTTCACCAACTCACTGTAGTATTGTCATTACTTCTTCCACTTATAAACCTGTCAGCAAGGGAGAGACACATGGATTGCTCCTTATTCTCAATCATCTCCTCTAGAGGCTGGTGACTGGGGCATAATCTTGTTTTCCCCTAATATTCAGGTCTACAGCCTGTTTACTGACTTGTGGAGATAAACAAAACAAGCAAAACTTCATTTCTTTGGGGAAAACAATTGTAATTTGATTTAATATTACAAGCTTTATTATCTGATGCAAGTCTTAGGATTTCCATCCTTAAAATTCAGCAAAAGACCATAAACCTTCAGATTAATTCCTGAATGCAAAGCAGATTGTCCAAGTCAGCATGTAACCTGTAGCTTATATAGGGACCATCAATAAGCCAGTTTGGATATGGAAGAGCTCTCATGCTTTCCCCAAACAGTTACAGAAAAACACCAAAGAAAGACAGGAATATTTCAGTCTGTTCCCTATGACTTTCAATAATTTAAATCTAATTATCAGTCTATTTACCAAAATTACTTATGGCTGACCAGAGCTATAGTGAGCCATTCATCTCCAAGGAGATGCAGTTCATATTCTGCACATCTCAGAGTTTCTACCTAGCACTATTGATTCTCCCTCAGGAAACACAAGCACAGCAGCTTTCCTGCCCTGTGCCTCTGCATTGATCCCTCTTGGCTGGCTGCAGCCATAAGCTCAGAGTGCACTTGTGAGCAACAAAGAGTGAAATTCTCCCTCTCTGACAGAGAACCTGTGTTTCTGTGGAATGGCTTGGGAAGGGTTTTTGTTCAGTTTGGTTTTGGGTTTTTTGGTCTTTTTTCTGTCAGGAAATAAACCTGTGCCCAGGTAACAATGCAGCCCTGGTTTAACTGTGTGACTGCAGCTACAACACATGGTGCAGACAGGTGATGATGGGAGAGCAGAGTGTTAACCTTCTACACTTCTCTGCCTCCCCCGACTAAATCCAGGTATTTTTATACCAGTGCCAGGATATTTGCATAAATCTGATAGTGAACAGGAAGGCAGCTCTGGCTCCAGAGAGTTGGCAGGCTGCTCTGCCTTTGGCTCGGGCCATTTAGGAGCCAGGCAGCTGAGACACCAGCTGTGTCTTCTCTGTGAACCTTCTGTAGATTCTGCTAGAGTGACTTGGAAAAAGAAAGTCTGAAGATGATAAATAGGGATGATATTGTTGCCAAGAGTTGGTTAAAGGAAGCATCTGTTGTGAGGGACAAAAGCTGTAGAGGAGATAACTTGTACTTGGTCTTTATTTCCATACCTGGAGACATTAGTGAGCCTAATACAACTTTTATGAGGGAGGATTGACCCAGAGTCCTTGGGATCATTTTAATTCCCACTTCATAGAGCACTCTAATGCTTACAGCGCTTATTGGTGATAGTGGGGAGAAACAGACTGAGGTCCCAATCCCTGCTAACAGGAGATGCATTTTACAAGAAAACACAACTGGGAACAATCACATAAAGAGCCTTTGGAAGTGGAGCTGAAGCCTCCCTGTCCTCCCAGAGGATGTCATCAGCTTTTCTGCTGGAGCTGCCACTGTTTCAATATTCTCTTTCCAGTCCAGTGGATTCTGAATTCTTTCTCTGCGTACTGCAAGGTTTTTCATCTGGCACTGCTGAGGCATCCTGCCCTCCCTCCAAGCAGCCTTGTATCTGCTGGCTGACCTACTTGCCAAAACCACAAGGAGTGGGGAGTTGAGTCCTGTTAAGCAGAGACAACTGAGCTCAGATTTTCCAAACTTCTGCTGGCTGCTAATCGGCTTCCACATCCCCATTGTGCCACTGAGTTTGCCCTGGAAAAGCAGCCACTGCTACATTTTCTGAGGCACACAGGAACCAATAAACATATTTTGTCTATGCACTTGCAAGAGCTGTGATATGGGGTTCTTCTCAGGAAGTAGAAATCCTCCTTTGGAAACTGCATGGGCTTGGGCAATGTTCTGGAACATAGGCTGAGATAAACCAGTAATGTTCAAGAGTGAAAATTTGAAATTATGGGTCAAAGACCACCAAATCTCATTTATTGGGTTGAGGTCTTTTGAGTCTTGTGTCAGATGTCATGCTCAGTGTGTCACAGGAAAAAATTAATCTCAGAGCTAACTGAACCAATCTCAGATACCATCTCTGGTGTTTTGTTGTGTTTTTCTGAGCTTCTATTTTTTCTTGGGCTTAGCATTATTGAAGATAATTGGCCACTTACTGAAGACAATACAGTAGAAGATAGACCATGTTTCTCTTTTTTGTTGCAGTAAGAGAGTAAAGACCCTCCAAATCTTGTCTAAAATAAACCTGCTCTTCTCACTACTCCTCTCCTCTTCAGAAATAATCACTTCTACTGATAGTTTTTACCCTGAGAGGTAAAATCTCTATACATGGAGTCTGAAGTGATAAACAGATTTTCTGTTTCCCTTCTCTCTCTGTGCTGTTGGATTTGTGCCGCTTCTTCAGTTTTTTGCCAGATGACACCTGACTTCAACAGTGAGAAGGTGCAGTTGGAAACAAGCACAGTCATATCAGGGGGTACCACATTAATTTACCTGTGATTAAACATAAGGCTGAACGGAAAATCATTAAGAAGCACAAGTTCATAATTTTAAGACTTATGAGAAGGGCACTGCCTAGACATCACTGCAAGCTGGTACAGGTGTCTGGATAACAGCTCATCCAGGTGAGCAGCTCATCTGAGGCAATTAATACATGAGTGTAAATATTTGACAGTCTCATGAACACTCTCTCTCTGCAGTCAGACAGTTTCTGAATTCTGCTTCATTAGCTCAGTTCATTCCAGTATCTCAAGCCTTAGCAAAATCTCTAGTTTATGTTTACAGCACAGCAGGACTCTGGATTTGGTACCATTGATGAACCACCAGCAAGAAAAGTCCCATGAAAGGGACTTACTCCATCTCTTGTTAAAAGAAAGCAAAAGCAACAAAACCTAAAAAACCCACCCCAAACCAACAACAAAAAAAGCAGGCAAGGAATAGGTTTAGCTCAAATATTTGGCAGTGTAGGTAACACAAAAGGACTTACTACAGAATTTCAGACCTCAAAGCACACACAGTAGCTGCCATTTGTCATTCCTTTGTCGTGAGTACTTTGTCCATGTAATCTTGGGGAAATTCAGGAACTCACAGCTTCCCTGCCCCATGAACACCTGGGGTACAAATCCTCTGGGTTTCTGCAAACCTCTGCTCAGATTATCCAGGTGTATTTTTAGGAATTTAGGGAAAGGGGAGCTTCTCAAGTTTTAAATGGCATCACTGGTGCACATAAAATATACAAATACAAAGTACTTCTAATCTTGAGCACAGGTGAGCCCTTATGGTGACAATAGTTTTCCTGAATTTTGTCTTGGCTTACATGAGGCTGAGAAGTTAAAATCTTGACATTTCACCTGCTCTGGGAATTTGGTTGAGAAGTTTAATTTTGCAGGTTAACAATACCATGTTTAAATACTCTGAGGGAAAAAATCCCTACTCTAAGGCCATTTTTGTTTGTTTATAATGTTTTTTGTTTTTTTGTTTTTTGTTTTTTTTTTCTTTGAGTCTTTTCATTGCATTTGCAGCCAGTTCTTAGAAGCAGCCTCATAATAGCAAGTAAAAGAATCAAAATGGAACACCACAAAGCACAGAGAGACATTCACTTACCAAGTTCTAGGTAAATCAGTGCTGTCATTTAAAATCTTTGGATGCTCCCATTTCCCTAGATTCATGAAAATAATACACCTTCTGAATAAATTGAGTAGAGGTTTGCAGAAAGACTGAGAATTTGTACCAGGAATTCTAGAAACCAAGATGGGAAACCACCACATCCAGCCAGGGACCACAGTATAAAAAAGATAAGGAATAACTTGTAGTCCTCTCAGAGACTGTAATAGAATCTTCCATTTGTCACTCAAAATTCTGAACCTCCTCCAAGAAATTGTCAACAAAGTACATATTTTTTTCAACTAATATAAGCAGAGAAAAGAAAGAAGGGATGCTCTCCCAATGCCTAGCACCCTGAAAAAGTCTAAGCAACAGGTTTAAATCTCTTCCATTTGTGAGAGAGTTTGAAAACTTACATTAGGTGAATTTTCAGAGTGCTGGGACATTCTGGGAAAAAAAGTTCCTTCTCCTGAGGCTGTCCCTCTCTTTGTGAGGCACAATTAAAAATTAATTGAGCTGAAAGGCAGGAAAATTATGATTCTATAGGTAAGTGATCAGGCAACTTGCTGTTTCTGCTCCAGCGAATACTTCACACAAAATTATGTAAATATTCATTAGAATGTCAGGAACTCACATCTCCCCTGCCACATGAATACCCTAATCACCAGGATCACAGAGTCTTTTGCCCAATGAATATTTAGTTGTTCTCTAAAGTCTAGCAGTTTCAGCAGGAGGCTCAAAAGGCTCTCCTCTCAAATACCCAAAACAGAGGGGTTGAAATACTGGAAGTTTGAAGTTTAACCCTGACCAGCAAAGGATGGAGTGGAAGTCAGATATCCCACAATGTTAAACATGCAACCATGTACATTTAATTCAATATACATTGAATTAAAGAAAGAATACAACACTGCTTTTGGAAATCCATAATGATGTTTTGAGAATCGTCTCCTGCAGTGTGCAAACAGGCAGGGAAAATGTTTCTAAAACATACCATGGGATGACCAGGCTACATAGAAGTGCTCTGATCACTGCAGCATTAGCTATGTGGAAAAGCAACAGTGAAAGAAAGAGATTGTAACACAAATATACATAATTAACACTAATAAATTACCAGGACCAGATGATACTGCCTCTAGAGTTCTACAGGTACACACAGATTACATAAATATACTACTGTACATGTAACCTCTCACTTCAAATCTCATGGTGTCTGAAGACAAAAACACAGGGGATGAAATAGCAATTCTTAGAAAATTTACAGATGTGCTCAGGGACTAACAGTCCTTTAAACCTAAGGTCTCCACTGGGAAAATTAATAGTAAGACTAAGAAATTATAGAATAGATCCTTGAATAGTTTTTGTTATTTTTTATTTGAGAAATGTGATCTTGGCTTCTGTTGAAGGTGCTGTTTAAAGAGGTCAAGAACCATGAGGGATAAAGTGGCAGGAGCTACATATTCTGTTTCAATTTCCTACAAAATTTTAACAAAGGCTTTTGCATAGGCTGCCAGAATACTGAGTATCATGGGATAAGAGGGAAGACCCTCACATGCATTAATCTTTGGCTAAAAAGCAGGAATTCAAGGATAACTGCAAAAGGTCATCCCTTGCAATGCAGCATGGTTATCACAGCAGTTGAGCAGGAGCCTGTCCTGGAACTCATTCTGTTTAGTCTGTCAAGATATGACCTACAGAAAAGGGATGATCTGTGTGGTGATAATATGATGTGAATTATGATGATCCAACATTATATGAGGCACTTAGAAACAGAACAGGCTGTGAAGAATTTGAGGAGGACCTTAGAGGCCAGAGTATCTCAGCAATAAAATGTCAAATGAAGTTCAACATGGATAAATATGAAGTGATATAATGGGGAAAACCAATCTTACCTGACACACGCTGGGTTAGCCTTGGCTTCCAGCCAGACCCCTCTACTCTTTCCAGGCTCTCTCCCCCTCCTCAGTGGGGAAAGGGGGAAAAAAAGGATGAGAAGCCTTGTGGGCTGAGACAAATATTGGGAAATTGTTTGCCAATTACTATCATGGGAAGACCAGGCTTGAATGGAGGAGAAATTAATTAAATTTATTTCCAATGAAAATAATTATTTAATTTTTGCATTTTTAATTATTAATTAAGGTGGCAAGAAACTAAAATACAAATATTAAAACACCACTTTTCCTTCCTCCTCTCCCAAGCTCAACTTCCCTTGCTCACTTGGCTGCTTCCTGGCACTGGACAGCCTGGATGGGTGAGGGGAGGAGGTTACAGCAGGTAATGATGCATCTTAACTCTCACCGCTTTCCTGCCACTCTCCAAGGGTTGCAGTCCTTCACAAAAATCTATTCCAGCACGAGATCTTCACAGACCAGTTTCCTTCAGGAACACTCCTCTGCTCCATCAAGGGGCTCTCCCTGCTGTGGGCATCTGCTCCACTGTGGTCTCCAGTGTGGGCAGATGAGACAAAAACTGGGAAGAAAAATCTGTTTGAGATCTGAATTTTGTTCTTAGCCAGTTTTAGTGATATCTAAGTGCAGAATGGTGGGCAAATTTATTTGTATTTTAACACAGCACAGAAAAAAAATTATGAGTTCTTGCACGTTGTTTTCCTTTGGCAAAGAAGCAGCATTTTGGGAATAAGGCACCTACACATCTCTCTTGATCTGAGTACTCTACTGAAAAAGAGGAAAAACAAGCTGAGCTACTACAAATCTATTTTAATATTGAACTTTAAGAGGAAGCCTGATTGATTTCCATATATTTTACATCAAGTTTAAGGCATTGAGGTCTTCCATATAAGTGAAAATTAGATTATAAGGTTTCCTTGCACTAGTTACCATCTTGTCTTACTCTATTAAATTTTTAGATGACATCTCAGCTTGCTTCTTTTGAAATTTTGGGGTTTTTCTTTTGTTTTACATTTTCTTTATTTGGAATGGTTATAAATTAAGTTAGAAGATAAATGAGTATCATATTATGAAAGAAATTTCATCACTGTGATAGACTTCCAGTGTGTCTTTAAATCACATGATTTTTGAGACTGTATCAGAAAAGCAGATAGCAGGAAACAATGCAGCTGAATTTATCCTGGAAAAAAATCTCAGTGTTGGTTCTGCCCAATCTGGAAAGCATTTTAAAATGTATTTTGGGTCAGGTCAGAGATATTCTGGTTCACAGAGTTTAAGTCATAATGTAAAAAATGGTGCATAAGTCTCTTCTAACAGATGTGTTTTAGTTTGTAAAAAGAGATAATGAAATCTGAAAAAAAAGCCCCAAAACCCAAACTCTGAACCAAACTAGATTAATAAGGTAGACTAACAATGACACTTATATCCTGATGAAGACAATGAACATCTGCAATACAAGGGATGGTTTATATCCAAACATTTTAGATATATTAATAATAAAATATGTGAGAGTTAAATACATCATCAATATCACTTTTTCATGATAGAGTGCTATACTTTCAGCCTGAAGGACGTCTAATGAAGGAAATATAAATGAAAAGGAAAAGGAGATAACAGGAATGAAAAAAACAAAGAACATTCTCAGGGTGAGGTTCTGTCATACAGCTCACGAGATACCTTTGCAAACAAAAATATGTTAGTATGTTTTCTCCTATCAGTGGCTTAGAAAAAGTTGATGAATTAATTAACAGAAAATAATTAGAAGTTTATAGTATTGATACTTTTGATTGACACTTATTAACACTGATAATAGTGTTATTCTTTAAGTACACAAACAGATTTCATGTCTGATATAACCTGTAGACTGAAAGGAACAATGCTACTCACATTCAACAGAAAATATATGAAATAAAGATGCCATTCTGATCTATTTTTCAAGTAAGGAAAATATTTAATCCTCGAATAAGCAGTGGATAAAGGACAACATGTGACTTAAGTCACTCCTGGATAAGTAGGTCTTTATCTGAAGACTGCTCATTTAGACATCTAAATTAGAGTCCAACGATGAAAGAGTTTAGATTTACTCTGGGTGGTTGCCAAGGCACAAAGCTATCAAAAACCAAAATTACCAGAGATCACTTGGCCACTAAAAGTTTTGGAGGTGCAAAAATGATCAGGAGGCATATGCAGGGCATGAAGCCAAAGTGTCAAACCTCACTGGTTATCATATTGTTGCATAAAAGAAGGCAATATATTCTGTGGAGCTTTGTTTTGCTATCAAGGAGCTACAGGATGCCAAAGATTATTACAAAATGCAGTTTTTAACAAGATCTTGACCTATTAAGCTATATTCTTTATATAGTCATTTTATACATGAATTATACATACATTTTTATGCAGTTCCAGAACTCCTGTTTCAAGTATTTTTTTCTGAGATGGCAGAACACAATGCAAAATGGTTAAAGCATTTTAAAGTGCTGCAGTTTTGACATTTAACTGAGACTTTGACTTGTGCCAATGAATATGCATAAATCATATTGTTGAACAGAAAAATATAGCTGGGATTGGAAAGTGTGAAAGATGAGATCAATTTGTTTTGAATTTTTCATGAAAGAGGTTCATATTTAAGGAGTAACTATCAATTCAACTCAGAGAAAAGGTATATATTATAATGGATGAAAATACTGAGAAAATATTGTGATTTTAAGGAACTAGATAGAGCTGTGTCTTTCTTAGACTGGATTACAGGCCAGCATCTGAACTTCCCTCTAATAAATTCTTTATGCTTCTGTGTTGTAAGGGACTCCACCTCTAGGAGACTTCAAGCCCTGGGGAATTTTTCTTTCCTAGCTCACCAGGGACAAAAAGCAGAAGACTTTCTGTACCAGGAGCACCCTCACATCCTTACCCAAAACAGCCAGGCTCCAACTCCCTGCCCCTTGTCCAGCCAGAAAGGAGAGTGACCATGCATTCCTAAGAAACATACACCCAAACACACACACAGAACCCTGCAGGAGCTGGTGAACTCGTGCTCCCAGCAGCCTCGTTCTTTGCTCACACTGACCCTTGGTTTTCTCTGCCTTGGCCACCACCAAAATAATAGTAAGATACCCCAAACCCTTATGATGGTGTGAAAATAACCAAAACTAAGTATGTGATAGTCCTCTTTTATATAAAAAACTAGGATGAAGAAGCTGACCTTCATTCCTGTACTGGATTATGGTCATTTCATTTTATCTGAGCTTTTCCATCACCTGCTGGAAATACAATGTGGGCAGAACCTGCAACAGTGCCTTCCACACAAACCACCCCAATGCTTCATGCATGTGATGTTGAGTCATTCATTTGGATGCATTGTTTTGGAAGCTGGAAGGGGAACAATAGCCCTTTGATGAAAAAATTCTAGAATTTTGGGGGCCGACCCGCTCAGCTGTGCTCACATTTTCATCGACTTGGAGAATACAGCTTGCCCTTCCAAAAGCAATTTTGTATATTGATGATGCACTAAGAAGTGCACAGATTTCCTGACATGAGTGATTTCTTTGTCTCTTTGTGTAACATACGCAATTGTCAAGGATATCATGGTATTTTTAATGTACCCTACTGCTTTGAAAAGATAAAGTGAAATAAATAAATAAATAAAATATTGTGCTTTAAATTTGTTTTTCAAAAGTAAAAGAAGCAGAACACTGTCTCAAAGGACTAATCCCAACTGAAAGCTCTTCATGAGAAAAACATGAAAGCCTCTAGGTTGTTTGCATTCAATTTTTTTTTAAATTGTATTCCTCTTTAAATAATTTAGAAATAATAATTGAGTGCATTTTGTTGTCTTTAACCATGTTATCCCAAGAGTAATGTTGAGAGCTCTACAGATCAAAATGTGATTAAGAACATAAAATAATAACAGCATTTGTCCTACTTTTTCTTCATCTGGGCTAAGAATAGTGATAATTTATACTATATTGTTATTAAAAAAATAATTTTCCCCTTCCATTAGTTATGAGGCAACATGGAGAGTTCACAAGACTTAAATGACAGCTAAGCAATAATTCTGCATACACTTTTGGCTCTGCCAGCTGTACAGGTAGGTCTGGCACAGCTGTTCCTCTGCCTCAGCTTGCTTTCTTTGTTTATTTGTTTTCCTAAAGAAACTCTTTTCAATGGTCCCTCCTAAATTTTCATCCTAAATTTTCATATAAAAGAGGACCAACAAAAAACTCATTGTGAATTCACATGGGCAGTGGGCAGGAGCCAGTCCATCTAATCCTGGTTTTCTTCAGGTGTTTACTGAGACCAAAAGCACCTGTAGCTTCACTCTCGGCTTCTCATGAGTCTTCTAAACATCTGGAAGTTCTTGCCTATGAAGTTAATGTGGACTAACTAAAGTTAGTGCATTGAATTAATCTTTACCTTACACTTAAGCCTCCCATGAGCTCTTGCTCAAACTCCTGTAAGTGTCTACAGGATGTACATTACAAAAAATCTTCTGGCATTTCCTGGTCTTCACCTAAAAGTAAGTAAGTAACAAATTATAAGAAAAGAACATTCTGAAAAATGAAGTGTTTCCTTTAGTGTTTTCTTGGGGACATTTATTAAAAAGGATAACACAAATTACAAATACATACACTGTATGTGCATATATGCATGGTCAAAATACACACTAATACACGTAATTTGATTTTGTGTCTCAGACCACTGATTTCCACTGACACTCCATTCCATGCCCTTTTCTCCATGTCCAAAGTTATCTGAATGGTTCTTTGGCATGATGACTGCTACCTATTTCATGGCAGCTGTGTGCTCCAGAAAGCAATTGACTCTTACATTTAACTCCTCTTTCTCTTTAATTCCTCTTAAATTACTCCAGTGGAAATAAATGTAATAAGGTCTTTACAGCAAATTAGTTTTGTTGCTTTTATGACACATTTGTAAGTGATATAATATCTTTTTAATATCATGGTGAACAGAAATAGAGTAATACCTCATTCCTGTTTCCTTCAGAAAATCATTATCCTCTAATAAACATCTCAGAACACTTCCAAACCTTAAACTATCCTGTCTTATCTCAGTGGTGCAAACATTTTTAAAGATATATCTATTGACAGTTTTTTTTTCCCTTGAGATACTGTCTCCTCAGTAATCTATATTTTCCTATTATTTTAATTCACTTCATAAAAAACAACCCTGTGGTCAATACTGAAGGATAGCAAGGGGTAAAGTCAGCTTTATTTGATATAAACAGAAACTTTCAAACTGCAGTGACTGTTGGAGCTCTTTTCTTTGTTCCTTGATAAATGAGTCTTGGAAAAGCCACCTACAACTGGTGTAACAACTCTATCCATGTGTCAATGGCACGGTCCCTGTACCAAGCTCATCTGCATGGATGTTCACTGGATCCCTCCACTCCTCTGTGGGTTTTCAGAGAATGGACTGGGGCTAGAGAAGCCCCTGACCTCACCACAGCTCAGGAATCTGCCTCCTTTGGAGTCTCCACTAAACAACCCAGAGTTTGTTCCAGGGGTTGAGTGTGTCCTTCACGCGCCTGGTGCAATCTCCGAAGTGATAGATATGACTTTGATGCAAAAGTTTTTAATAGAATACGAGTCAGCTGCAGTAATTACTCCCATGAGATCATGGTATACAGCACTGGTTATTTATTTTGGGAAAGCTGTTTGTCTGTTTTCTCAGGACTGCTGGATACAGTCTGTTCTTTTTGTCTGCTTTGTCTATCTGCTTCTTCAGGCTGTTACATTCACCTTACTCTGCTCAGTGAACCCCAGTAAATTCTCTACATCAAATGCAGGCATATTTATATTTCAGTCCTTTTTCAGTAAGCATGTATGGTTTTTATGCCATCTTCCAAAAATCAGTTTCCATTTTAGAGAAACAATGGCAAAACTGCCTGATCTGAGTGCACAATGCTTTTTTCTTTTTTTCTTTTTTTCTTTTTTTCTTTTTTTTAATGTAACATTTGATCAGACTTCAAGGTTTTAAAATAAGCAGTGCAATAAAGTCATCTCAAATGGAACATTATCTTGAGCATTTCCTCCTCCAAGGAAATATTTTTCAGCCAAGATTTTTACTCTGTTTCTGTCTGTTTACTCTGTTTTCCACATGTGGGAACAGCTTTCCCTAGGGCTACATCTACAGCAGCAAATTAAATGTATCCAGAGATATCTTCAAGCAAGGAGGCCCAACTGGTACAGGGCATCTCTTATCTTTCCTAACAAACTGTTTCAGGCTCTGGAGCAGGGTGTCTGTGTGCAAATTGCCTGCTGGAGCTGGCTCCTGGGCTCCAGCTGTAAACCATGTCCAGGAATTGTTCACGGAAAGAGCTTGTTTGAATGGGCCAAAATCATGCCAGGGAACATTACTGGAGTAAATGATGATGCTCCAGTGCCAGGGAATCTTCCCAAGCACGCTCCACTTCACTGGGATAGATGCAGACCATGCCATTTTTCCCTGAGAGGGACACTTCTGCAAACCAGTTGTGCCAAACCAGCTCTCATTTGATTTTCATTCTGTCAGTTATTTTCCTTCAGTCGCCAAGATGATGACTAAAGGGATATGAGAGCCACTTATCCCAAAGTGAGTGTCAGACTGTGTGAGGAGAAGTTTCTTCTGGTGCCTTCTGGTACTATTGAAGAGGTAAGAGAGGGAGAACAATCATCATGCAGACATTTTTACATAGAAACTTCTCTGGGACACCTCAAGAATTCCTGAATTCCCAGAAGCTTTCCAAAAGAATTGGTCTGTTCTGATAATTTTTACCCCTTGACCACCATGGGTACAAAAATCACCAACCCTTCCAAAGAAATTCATCTCCTAAAAAAAATGTTGCCCAGCAAATACGAAGGTAATAGCAGAAATGTCTGTATTTTTCCCAGGACTAAAGATTCTCCATGGTGATTTAAGCAGACAGTATTTACATCAGTTATTCTTCACCAATAACCTAAGAAAAAAATCCTTTGGATGCCCCCATGCTATGTAAGGGACTTTTATATTTGAATCTCTGTCCAAGAAGTTCATTTTTCTGAAATTATACTTTATTTCTGAATATATTTCTGAAATATATCTATATATTATTTATTTCTAATATAATATTTCTATATTATATTATTTTTATTTTCTGCTGCTAAACTCATTTACCTTAGGTTTTGTCAGACTGGCTAACTCCCTTCACTACCATTGTCTTCTGCCTTTTCCTTATTATTTTCAGCTCTGTAAAAGCTCTTCTTTCTGCATAGTTTTCTAAGGGTTTACCAGTCTGACATTTAGTATATTCCCATTTTGCAAGGAGGAAAAAAATTTTTTTTGCATTTGAACCAGACAATGATGAAGCCTATGTTCATTTTCAGTTCCAGTGGGAAATAACAGTTTTCTCCTTGTTGGCCCAGTGGGACTTGTCTGTGCTCTGGATGTGTTCATTTTCCTCTCTGTGAGCGAGCAAGTACCCACAGCAGAAGGGTGCTCAGAGGAACTTTTCTGCTGTGTTGACTTGGGAGTCTCTGCCATGACAAAGGACACAAATTCCTCCTGGTACCGTGGCAGAGGCTGCATTTTATTGATGGGGGAACTTTGTACCCCAGACGGCAGCAGGCTGCCTGCTCTTGCTGACATATTCATATTATTCCCATTAATCCTAATTGGTCTTCCTCTGCTTTTGTCAGGCCCAAGGGACAAGCTCTATCTTGAATTCATCTTCAGAGGTTTTGTTCACTTAATGAAGACAAGTTCCTGCTCAGTAGGCAAATGGTGCTTTAATTTTGTACTCTCTTATTTCCTAAATGAAGGGCCTTCAAGTTCTTGTGGTTTCACAATTATTTTTAACCTCCTGGATTCCTGAAGGCAACTTCTGTCTATAGAAGAAGGAGTAAATAATAACTAAAGTCACAATAGCTCAATGAGCTGTAGCAATGAAAATAATTAAATCTTAGAAATAAAAATTGGGCAGTTTGACAGGTTTTTGTCTTTTAAGGTTGGGGTAATTTCACTAAGCTTTAAATGCATGTTCTGTAGATGATATGAATTGTTTCCACAAACTTCCATGTCTCTCTCTCCATGAATGATGGAAGGGTCATGGGTGATTACCGTAACTGGGTGCTAAACTTGTAAATTACCAAAATTATATAAATCCCAGGTAACTTGTTGGTCCTTTCCACTCTATAAATCTGTGTCTTTGAAGATCAAGTCCTCACTACATTTATTAAGAATGTTTTTCTTTTTCCCCAGCCCATTTGTTGACTAAGTAAGCAAACTAGAAAGTGAGGAATCAAATACTGGAATATACAGTGAGGGGCACGACTTTACCCGAGATTGTGAGGCAGATCAAGAAAATATAAAAACAGTCTTTTGTTTGCTTATGCAGACCCTTCTCTGTAAAAAACACAAAGTAATTTCAGTGGATAAGGATATGATCCTAATATCACAGCCCACCTAACCAGATATTACAGATATTTGTCTGGGTGTCATTTTAATTCAAGGAAAAGGGATCCAGAGACCAATTTATTCCCTCCGTTTTAGACAACTATCTCAGGACAAGGTAAATCTCTCTATGGGGTTACCTATCCCCATTATTGATGGCAGAAGAAACTTGGATAACTGATAGCAGCTGACAGCTCCCTTTTAGACGTCTATGACTTGTGGCGACAAAATGTGCCCCAAAAGACCACTTTATAAACACCATCCCAAGTGACACCTTCCAACAAGAAGTGCTCATTTAGCAAGAAATGAAAATTATTTCTCACAAAAGCATTCAGGTTTCTGTTTTCTTTTGAGACATCCTCAAAGAAAACACCAAGAATTCCTGATGTTTTCACACATAGTAGACTGTTCGTTTCCAGGGGAAAATGCAAGCATTTTTTAATCAGGAGGGAATAGGTGTGTCTGAGGTGGAGAATAAATGGATGAGCACTCCAGGCCATGTAGGAAATTCAGTTTGATGTCTCTGCTCAGTCTAGGTCAGAGTAACACGTTCCACCCTCAATTGCTCTGTATCACAGGAGAAACAGTTCGTCTTTATGGAAATTTTTTTGGCTGAGCTGAAAACTAGTTCTAGGAAGTTGCCTTTGCAGAAGAGAGGTCAAAGACAGGCATTTAAAAAGGGAGGACCCTTTTTTCAGATTTGCAAGCAGAATTTAGGAAGCATAACTGTACCAACGTACTGATTGCAGTGCTGCTTCTGTGAGATACATTCTGTGAAGCAAAACACACTATGAATTGGAGAGTTTTACTGCCAGCCACAAAACTCTTGCTAGAATTAGTTTTCCATATCAAGAGAAACTATGAAAAGCCAACATTTGGAAGACTATCTAACCAATCACTCTCCTCCCCATATGCACTCAATTTTTAAAAGATGTCTTCTGTATCATTTAAAACAAAACACATTTCTTATAACAATACAAACCCAAAAGATTTCACTACAGCACAGGGGTTTTTTTGGGGGGGTGGAAATGTCCAGCATTGCACATTATGACTGCATAAGCACCAATCGACTCTCTCTGCTAAGTGAAATGCTATGAAATTATTCCATCTAATCAAGTTAATCATGGAAGTGGCAAGAGACCAGCCAAAATTAATCTCTCTAGTTTTAGGAACAGTATAAGACTAGAATAGCAAGCAGTCCCAGCCTTAAATCACAACTGGCCCCACAATTGCATCATGATTGCACAGAAGGGAAAAAATAAATTGTTCTGTCAGAACTGGCATATGCAATTACTTTATTTGCCCAAGCTAATTGTTGGTGGAAATCAGTCATGCAGCTTATCATCTGTCACTCAGATGTGATCCTTGAATATTGAAAATATGTTAAAGTTGCTATAAAGATGCATTTCTACACAATTTTACTTATTTTCAATAAACTGTTAGGAAAAGTGATTTTCATATATACATAAAAAAGAGAAGCTGGCAGACAAGACAGGACAGCTAATGAGTCCTGGACTAGATATATGGTGGAATATCCTTGAAATTATATTTACGTCAATGCTTTTTTAATCAGTTTATCCTATTTCTCCTGGTTTTCTTCAGATTACTGATTTAATTTTATTAAGTCACTCTATTCTTCAACCAAGCCTTCAGTTCCACAAACCTATGTTTTGTTCTAGAAAGTCAAAGCATTCCCCTGATTTCATATTAGGCACTCAGCAGAGAGTTTTATGATGTAATTTTTGGATAAATTCTCAAAGTGGGAGCAAAGTGGGAATCCTTTAAATGAGTAGCACCCGTGGAGGTACTGGACTGGTTTTTCACACTAGATCATTCTGTGCAGCCCTGGGATTTTGACACAAAAGAAAGAAAAAGGCCCCCAACTCCCATACATGATTTACATTCTTTGAGCTGCCTAGTTAGAAATATGGCATTGCCAACTCTGCAATCCTCCATGATCTTTAAATACTCACCTTAGGTATGTGGGTGTTTATATCTACACATATGTACACACGTATATATATTCACATAAAGATGCAATGCTACAGGACAAGGTTATCCTTGCATATACCTGCAGTAAAACTCTGTTTAGTGCACTGACACTTAGCTGAAATGATAGACATGAAACATTTTATTTATTCCTCAGTTCTCCCTCCCAAGCCATCTCACACAGAGATGTCACCATTTTGTACCTCTGAGATTTGTCTCAGAATCCAAGTCTTTCTGAATGAAATATAAATACATAAATAAAACTGCTGTCTCCAAGGAGACTGTGATTGCAAATTGGGAATCCACATAAGCAATCTCCAGACACTGACATTGTGGAATTAATACAGTAGATGCTTTGTGAGAGAAAACAAAAAAAAAAAAAAAAAAGGAAAATAAATAAACCATTTTAGGAATAATGCCCTTGTTTCAAAGAAATCTTTAAATATTTAAACCCTGTTTAGCCTTCTAGCAAAATAACTCCCAGTGTTGCACCCTTTTTATCAAATGGATGTTTATTGATTGAATAAACATCATTGCCAGTGGTCTGGTATCTGCACCAAGACTCTTTGCTGAGAATTTTGGAAACTCTTAACTTCACTCAGTGTTCTTTATTTTGTCACAGTGATTTCAAAAGGATTCTGCAGTTCAGTAGGGATTTTTAACAGAAATGCTTAGCACACTCCAGCTTTCATGTGGGGATAATCATGGCCTGATTTATGAAAAAAAAGTATAAAACCATGGAATACAGACCAGAGACAACCATTGTATTTGCAGAACTGTGTTCGGTACTCCTTATCAGAGCAGGATGTCAGGAAGCAAATAGGAATTCTGGACAAGGGAAATCTTGCCCTTTGCAAACAGCAAACATTTCTGTTTGCTTTGTTTTCCTCGTCTTCAATATCAGGCTGAAGGTTGTGCTTTTGTTGGGGTTTCTTTGAACAGAAAAATGTGATCAAACTTCTGGGTATTCTGTGTTTTAAATTCTACTCTAAAATCTTTATCTGGCTCAAATAGTGATCTTAAACATAAAATCTGAATGTCCAAAGCCTGTTATACAGCATGTACCTATTATAGTCTTCTCCTTGTGTAGGATACTTACAGTAGGACTAAACACATAGCTAGAGTTATTTTTTCTTCCCATGTGTTTTGTGCAAAGCCAAAAAAAAGATGTTTACTCCGGGAAAATATTCCAGAAGAAGGATGTAAAATTTTGAAAATCAAAACAGTAAAAATAGTGACATAAGTCTCACAGAATCACAGAATGGAATTGAAAGAGACCTCTACAAATCATCTAGATTGAATTCTCTGCTGAAACAGGTTCATATGGTTCAGCTTGCAAAGGATCATGTCCAGGCAGGTTTTGAATATCTCCAGATAAGGAGACTTCATATATTTCAGTCAGATCATATTTTCCTTGATTTTCAATACCATCTGTAAAATTAGAATATTTTGAGTGCACAGACTTATTTCTTTGCTGCTTGTGTACAAATACCTTTTTAGGCTCCTGTGAGATTGTGATCATATGGTTATATAGAAGATGCAGTGAAGTTTTGGATGCCCCATCCCTAGAAGTGTTCAAGGCCAGGGTGAACAAGACCTGGTCTAGTGGGTGGCAACCCTGCCCATGGCAGAAGGTTGAAATTAGGTGATCTTTAAGGTCTCTTTCAACCCAAGACTTTCCATAATTCTTACATAAAGAATTTACTGTCCTTAACAGCCATTTACTCAGAACAATGTGTCTCACTTCCTCACATCCCTCAGATCTGTTAGCAGCACAACTTTCTGTGTCCGTGATTTAGTCCAAACCATTTTTGCAGCAGTTTTTTTTTTTTCCTCTGGGATGATGTCTTGCATCAATGCAGAGAAACATGAGGTTGGGAGGATGGCTTCAGTGCCATCTGTGGCCCAGAGATATGCAGTGTCCTGCTTGGAGATGTTGCAAACATCATCACACACTGATAGAGGCCCTGAGTTTGCAGAATCAAAGAAGCCAATTCTACCCAGTCATCTTGGACAAAAATCTATTCTCAAGCAATGCCTTTCATATGCAACTGCCCATTATACACAGATTCCAACTTTTTTTCACTTTTTCAGGGATTTTGGGTCTTTCCCAAATTTTATTCATTGAAGGCATGCCTGGTGTGATCCAGACTTTGACTTCCTTAAGCACACCATCACTCTAAAAGAAATAGGACATTTTCTCTCTCAAAGTTGGAGTTAAAAATATAAATAAACTGTGAGTCAGTGTGAGCATTTATGGATGACTTCTGAATACTTAAAAGTTAATCTAATTTCTAAAAAATAAGAGAAGAAAAATGAACATTTTCAAGAATCAGCTGTCCCCAATCACTGCAATTTACATTATACTACAGAGTATTTCATTAGCTAGCCTTATTCCCTACTTGATGCATTTTCCACTCTCATTCCTACCACAATCAGAAACTTTTCTGTTCCTTCCCTACCCTTCTTCTCATACATCTAAGTACACAGGCAGCTTAATACTGATTTTTTATTATCCCTCAGAACTTTAAAATGATTCTATATATTCCTCAGCAGCCATCTCCACAGAGGAACATGGCAACTGCTCAAAGCTCCGAGTAACTCGCTGCATGACATTTGAGGGGAGAAGGAGCTATACTTGAAATTACCCTGTAGATTGGTATTCAGTGGATGAAGCTTTTCCAGCTGGAAGCCAGCCAGGAGAACGCAGCTAATCATCTCCCTTCTGCAGAACATGCCATGTGTCCTTTGGTAACCATCACTGATTAGAAATACAATTTTGCCTGTCACACAGGGAGCATCGCTCAGTACCACCGGGGTCAGCAGTCCTGCACAGGGCACTCTGCTGAATAATTAACTGAGAACAGAGCTTGCTCACAGGTTCCCTTCTTCTGTGGAACTGCAAAGCTACACCAGCCAGGCTTTTGCCTGGGATCTGATGGACTCAGAGCCCCCAGGAAGTACAGCTCTGAGGTGTAAGAATGCTGTGAGATGAGAAAAAAAGAGAAAGAATTCCCAGTTAATCTCCTTTTTTCATGCAGTGTTATGACTGAGGCCAAGCAGAAGCTGACAGAGGATTTAGACACTTACAAGCAAGCTAATCCTAAACCTTAAAGTTCAGAAGAATTCATGCATAAATAACAGGTACATTTTGATCATGTCTGATACTTTATAGAAAGGCTTTGATTTTCCTCTAAAGCAAAAAAAAAAAAATTAGCAAATAAAGAAATTTTGAACATGATTTGTTTTTCTTTGTCACTTTACTGTGTTAACTAACAATTTTATCGCAGACCTTAAGATATCTGATTTGTTTCCTAAAGCCTCAGCTCCTGAGCCGGAGGATGAGAATCTCAGCCTTAAGAAGAGGTTTCTCCCCTTCTTGCCCATCTCATTCTTTTAAATCTATTTTTTATAATCTTCTTTTTATAGTATATTTTTTGAGACTATAAACAAAACTTCAATATTTCCTCCCCCCCCCCACTCTGCTCTTGTGAGACCCTACCTGGAGTGCTGGGTAAGAGTGAGAAGCAAAAGGCAGGGCTACTTTGAATCACAGAAGGTGACAGACGAATAGGGATCAGACTCATGTCATGCATATCGTGCTCAATGATAGACAATTCTGACAAAAAAATTATTTAAGTATTATTTTGTGCTTTTTAAATCATGATACTAACATATTAACTTCCTGTTATTCACCAGGCAGTGCACATGGATTGCAGACTGGATCCCGTCACTTGCTGCATACACACAATGCAGTGCTTTTGGTAGATCCAACTCCTGTGATAACTCTGGAGGAAATCTTAGTTAATGACTTATTTAGATTTGTTTTTTCTAGTATAAGAGAAAGATTGCCAATCACAGGTATGATCATTTTCTGACTCTTAGATTTGATATCTAGATCAGAGACAAATTTCCAAAAAATAGTCGATAGAGGAACATCACACTGAACCAAGACTCCTAAAAGTTGTTCTGTAGCATATAAAATATTTAGAATATGCCCAAAATTTGCATCCTGTCCCCTGAAACTGAACTCAATTGCCCAAATGTTTCCTAGCACCTTAAAGTCACATCACACTAGAGACAGGTTCCATGCTTTTGCTACACATTTCACTGCAAAATTCTGCATTGATATTAGGAAGAAACTCTAAGGGTAGCCAGGTGAGGCTCTTTGAAATTAATGATATAAAGCCTTTTAAGTGAGTTAGGTTTATGTTTGGTGTTTATAAAGCAGGTAATTTAACAGTGCTTCATTCCTCTCTGGGTAAGCTTCTGCAAGTTCTCACCACAGCAACAGAATTTTTTATTTCAGTGGTCTGGGGTGGCTGGGATTTGCCTTCATTGCTTCACTTCAGAAACACCAGCTTAGGCGGGACTCCTATGTTGCTTTATAATGCAGAAAACGGGCTTAGAAACATCAAAAATGTTTCAACTGTTTATTAACTCCTTATTTTAGCAACTGTATAAAGATCTCCTAAGTAGAGATAAACACAAGTTTCAGACTCTCTCTTCAGGTCTAAACATTCAATTAACTGATTAATTACTAATCAGTCTATCAGAAAAAAGGCTTTCACCAGCTGAGCAGTGAGTCTAAACACTGACAGGATCTTACAGGTATTTATCATTTGTGTGGAGTGAAGCAAGAGAAAGAAAAATATAGTCTTACTGCATTAAATAATAGGTTTCTCATGTTCCTGTTAAAAATCAGATTGTGTTGTACACACACACAAACACAGTGTTACAAAACCACGGACTTGGGCATATTCCCATTGACATTTTTTCTTCTATACCGTGTTTGAAATTCCTGTTCATTTTAATAAAAACAAGCACTCAAACTGGTAATATTTTTCTCCCAGCCACAGAGTCATTGAATCAAAATTGGTTGGGTTGGAAGGGACTTTAAAGATCTTCCAGTTCCAACCCTTGCCATGGGCAAGGACAATTTGCACTAGGCAGGTTTTTCAGAACCCTGTCCAGACCAGCCCTGAACAATTTCAGGAACTTCCACTTTTTCTGATCATTGTTCAGTCAGTTCTGTTGCTCAAACTAGTAACCAAAAATCTCCTCTCACCCAGCTCCCACACTGAGTTACTCTCAAATGTTCTTTCCCTCCCAGCAGCATGTAGATCTAAGGCACGTTCTTGACTTTGATTGCTAAAAGTGGTCTCCTCCTCCAATTGATTTCCAAGGAGTTTTTACACTCATATTTCATTTTCACTGACTTACACGCCACCTTTTCTCTTTTGATCCAAAACCCAACCACTGAAATTCACATTATTGATCATGTCCATTTTCCATTCCCTACAATTTTATTTTGCTATGACTTCATAGGGTTTTCTTTTTCAGTCAACCTTTTCCCCTTTTTTTTCAACAAATACATTTGAAGTGAAGGTGGATTTCTTAGAAAATTTTCTTTCTAAGGAATTTTTGGTATTAAGCGAATTTTTTGCTGTATACAATGCCTCAGCTATCACTAAACAACTTCAAAATAAAACTCAGTGGAGAGGGGTACATGGAAATTTTTCTGCTTTGTCTTTCCATTTCAAATTTTCTGTTTAGCATTCTCACTAAAGCTCTGAATTGACTTATATTTCAAAGAACTCACTATTTACATCCCACCGAAAGATTACACTGAAAGAATAAGTATTTCTCTTACTCCACTGGAGAATTTAGCAAAATTAATGTTATTGAACTGAATTTGGATAATCAAAATCAATTCTTAAATGTATGAAATCAAGAAAAGTTAGTTTGCAAGAAAGAGGTGCTGAAAAATTTGGGATTGTTTTCTTTAGAGTATTTTAATTTTTACTGAAATTTATGCATTTATTTTGAGAGGGAAAAAGCTAGTTATTTTTAGGAGGTCAGAAATCTACTTATAATTACTGCCAGTAATGCAATAGTTTTAAGCATATAAATCAACCAAATCATGCCTTACCAGGAAGATGCATTTAAAACATAGTAGAACAAATGCTGCCTTTTTAATTAAAAGAAAGGGAAAATTTTTTAGCTGAAAAGCTACTAAAATGCAGCTTTCTGTGGCATCAGAAAGCTGCATTTTAGTCACTAAATGGAATTTTACACATTTACATGCTTTCATTTTTTTCTGATGCTGAAGAATCATAGAATCATTAATGCTGGAAAACACCTCCAGGATCATTGGATCTAACCATTAACCAGCACTATCAAGGCCACCATTAAACCATGCCCCCTGGTGCCACATCTACACGTTTTAACACAGTATCTAAGGTATGTCTAAGTTCATCCACCCAACTCTGCAACACACATTTCTTTCCAAAGGGGTCACTGCTAAAGGTTTCCATGGGATTGGAAACTTGTTGGACTGTGACCTTGCAGTTGAAGTTTGATTGAGTTCCTGAGAACATTGACTTTCCATTAAAATGTTGATGTAGGTGGAAAGTCATCATCAGTGACACAAATGAAACCTTTAATTGAATGAAAGGGAGTTGTGTCTTAGGCCCCTAAGCCCCCCACTTGGATTTTCACAGGCCTTGGAGTGGAACAAAACTGCAGAATAAAAAGGTGGCCTAAATTAGAAAAGGAAATGAGTGTTTCTTCTGGGGTCATCTTCTTGACATGGAGCAAGGAGTGGAAAGACTGATGTACTTCCTAGTTGCCTTTAAGAAATTACCTCTATTTCAATCTTGTTTAGTTTTGGTTCTCTTTGTAACATTTGATGGAAATATTCTGTAATTTCTCATCCATCCTCACAGATGAGAGAGGAACAAGAGAAAGAGAGGTATGAAAACCTTTATTTCTAGGTCTTCAAAATCAAATACTCACATTTTGCTGACTGAAGATAGTATTTTAGCAATTGCTTTAAACATTTATAAGAAATAAATGCAACATGCATAAGTAGGAGGTTAATATTTCACTTTAGGAAAATGAGCTTGTTTCTTGATGATAAAATTAATTTTTTCATCTAACAAATATTTAAACATTAATAGCTGACACATCCAAGATTTGCATGGTTCTCTTTATGATAAACAGAATATGCTGTGTTTTTTCTAATTTTTTTTTCCCTAACAAATTGTTAATTCAGAAAAACACTGTACACATTGGCCCCATAATTAGAAGGGGTGATTTAATTTTGGACACATGGCAGACAGATGACTCATGGGTCAAGCACAGATCAAGAATTTTGAGTGCTGACATTTACATCACAGACATATCCTGCTGAGGCAGCCGTCCTAGGCCAACTATTTAGTTAATTAACAGAAATAGATAATTTAGGACATTATGTTGTTTCACCAAGAACTGACTCTGTCTTTCAGATAAAACTAGTGGCACTGTAATAGTATTTACCAGGGACATTGCAAGAAATATAACCTGTCTTGACCTTCTGTTGAAACTCTTTGATATTCCACAGGTCAAAGTGCTTTGGGTAGAACAGTTGAGTAAGTCCTATGAAGGGAGGAAACAGTAGAAAACAGTGCCCCAAAAATAGCAGTCCTTTAATTTTCTTTTTTATTTTTCTCTCTTTTTGCCTTTTCTGGCTCCCTGTTGCACGAGGACCAATTCTTTTCCCTGCAGCCAGTAACAAAACTCTGTGAAGCCCTTCCCCTTCCCTGGCTGTTGCTCCTGTGGTGGATCTGTGAGTAACACACACAGTCAAATGTGCACAGGACTGTGCTGAGCTCTGCTCCACTCTTCTAACCAGAAAAAACTGGCACACATTTTGTTAGATGTAAAATGTAAAAAGAAAAGAACGTCATTCTTAAGCATATGAAATAACTTTTCTTTAGCCTTCAGGATCCCGATTAATTCTTTGTGATATGTGTAAAGTTCACACGTGTCTTTGAGGCGATATAAAAGTAGCCTAACTCTGGTATTATACTGTATAACTCAAGAAACAGAAGGTGACAATATAACGAATAAAAAGGTTTCTAAAATCATGTAGGAGAGCTGCAATCAAGGATCTGCAAGAAACCAGCATTGCCATTTTCAAACTACTAAAAGCTTTACTTTACAGCATCCATTTTGTTTTACATCATTTTCCTGCGGAAATAAAAAAAATATTCCTCAAAACTGAGCAGACAGTGTTCTGTCTAATTTTGCAAAATGCTGTGATGGAGATTGTATTGCTCCTTGCAGGGTAAAGTCACTTCTCTTTTCTTCTCCTCAAAACTGCCTTACAGTGTCAGTGTTTTCTTTCTGTCTCTTCTCTAAAAAAGAAAGAGGCACAGTGTGCATCCTGTGTTACAGAGCAGGAAAAGCTTAGAGGTTTGTGATGGAACTGATGCTCATAAAAGAAGAAAAGGTGTTTGCTTTTTCCAGAATCTCTAAATCTGACTAATGCTTATTAAGGAGTAGGACCATCCATTGCATGGTCATGGATGTACTGGAGGTGAGATTCCTCAGTGCCACACCTGTGTACCTCAAATACCACAGACTGCATTTCCCCTGTGTACTTGGTACAGAATTATGTGTTAGCATCAGAAAATAAACTGTACCCAAGGTAACCATGGTGACACTAACATAAATGCACTGTGGATGGTGCATGCTACAACATGCAGTTCTAAAAGGTAAGTGCTCTGAATTCCACCTTGGTCTGAGGATATTCAAACAAAGAGACCTGAACCCAGGGAACCAAATTTGGAGAAATATCACCTCATCCTCCTGAAGAGCACTACAGCAACAATTCTCATTCCTCCTTTCACTTTTCCCTGAGGACATGTGATACAAGCTGCCGTAATCTGACAGTCACGAGTTTCAATTATCATACATGGGCATCAACACAGTGTTTGCTTTAAGTAAAGCTCTGTATTTAAGTTTCCCTGTTTACTGAGACATGTCATTTGATTCAGACTAGGGTATGGGCAAAATAAAGGCAATATGAATAATCAGGGACTTTGTTGTTGAGAAATCCAGTGGCAAAACACAATATGGCTCGGTAGAAGGAAATGATCTTATATATAAAGGTTACAGTTTGAAAGATATAAGATATCCACGGTATTCCTGCAACATTATCTCTAAAAAGAACAGAGAGTGAATTTAGGAACTGGTTATTGCTGAGCATGTTTTGGATGACCAGCACTTATGTAGATAATGCCTTGCTAATAGCAAACCTGTCTACTCAACCCCATGTGGGGATGCCATATGTCCAGAAGATCTGTGCATGCCATGCTTTTCTCTCTAGATCTCTAAGTGCTTTGCCTAGTTTTCTGGGATTTCCAGGCATCTGGCAGCTCATATGGGCAAGCAGGCCCAGCTGAGCTGCCGACCTCAGAGGCTCTGAACATGTATGCATCAATCCCAAAGCACATATCTAGTGAAACCCTGATGGGAATATGACAGGTCCAGACTATGTGGGTCCATTATTTTGTGAGCTGTCTCAGTCAAGAAAACAGGCAGAAGCTGAAGTAACAGCAAAATCTGGCCTTCATGAAACACAGTACAGGAATATGCCACTGGTGGGGTTTGCCAGTGCCAGCACTGCGGAGAACAGGGGTAGGTGGAAAGAGTTAATGCACCTGAGCTGTGCAGGTCCCAGGCAGCCCAGGGAGCTGCCATGAGGGGAAGGATCAAAGACACGGAGTGCATTCATCCAGAGATATCAGAGCCTACTGCTGAGAAGATAACTGCTGTTACACAGCTCTGTGTTCTCAGGGGTGGGATAACAGGACAGAGGAGGATGGGCAAATGCTGCCTGTGGACCACATGCAGCTTGAGGGCAGTTCAAATACATCTTTCATGCTCCATGCTATGAATTGATCTCTGCAGGATGCAACAGCCACAAGGGGAGACACTACCAAATAATGCAGATACTCAGATGAAGCAAAACTTCAGGAACTACTGAGACTCACAGAGCTGAATGACACTTGGATTCCGCAGTACCTTCAGGTCGTCTGGGTGGGAAATTCTGGAAAGGTTTTCTTGCCTCTCACCTCTGAACTGGTTTGTGTGATGCCCTTCCTTTTACCTCCCCAAGAGGTGTTATGTACCTTGAGTAGAGATTTTGGGTTGCAGCCGATGGAGCCAGGAATGTTGGACACTGCAATGGCAGAGGACACCTGCTGAACTCAAAATCAAACACAAAACAAGCGCCGGAGAAGCCCTGCAAGTTGCTCATAAATGACTTTAAGGCTTAAGGAGTTTAACAGGAATAACATAACCTCCTTTTGAGGCAGTAATGTAGAATAATAAAAACAGTGCTGCTTAAGGCTGTGTAACAGTCTGTATGCAAGAGAATTGCCCAGATAATTCAAAATTGACACCGAGGCATAAGCAAGCTGCAGACCAAAGGCAGAAGACAGGGAAATATTTGCTTACAGCACAACACCATCAGTGACAGCATCAGTAAAGTGAAAGTGAGTTATGTGGCTACTGTTTTAGAAAAAAACAGAAGGCATTAATCTGCACTCTATAAAGGAAAAACAATAAAGCTGTTAAAAGCACTGGTCTCCCAAGAAAATAAGCGGTTAAAAAAAAAGGAAGGCAAAGAATTTATTATAATAAAAATGCCAAAATAATGAAACTGTTCACACAGTACTCCATTATGAAAGTGTTAGTCACTCAGTCCATGGCATCCTAAAATCCTAAGTAAAAAGGAGGAATAACACAGGTTTGAGGCAATAAAGGGAGAGAAGAGACAGTGATTTAAGTGAATTGCAGGCAATTGAGACTGACTCAATAAATTATAACAAACTTGATTATGAAAACACACGTGCTAAAGCCACAGATGAAGAATATTGTAGCTGGGATCCCAGAGGCTTTTCATAGCACCCACTGAGGAGACAGACAAAAGACAGCTGAATTTGGAAAGGCAGCTACAATCTCTAGCAGCCAGTATCATCTCACCTGTACCACAGATGCTCTAAGATGTAACCTCCTGGTAGGACAGCTGTGATGTTTCCTAATGCTGCTACTAAGTGGAAAAGCAATGACATTATGAGATGGTGTGAACAAATTAAAACAAGCACGAGCAAAGATGGAAAACAAGCATGAGCAAAGATGGAAAACAATTTCAGCCCTGCTTCTCAACCTTGCCCCAGAGGTTTGCTGCCTTAGCTGCTCCGAAAAGAGCACTCCAGTTTAGGAAGCCACTAAAGCAGTAATAGAAATAATAATAACAGCAGTAACAGCCTGCTTTATGTACTCTCTCTGTGTGGACCTTCACTGCTGACAAACCAAGGCAACACAGGAATGAGATTTTGAAATATGCTGCCAAGGCTACGAAGGAAAAAGAAAAAAAAAAAAAAAGAAAAAAAATGCTGAAGATACCAACAGAGTGAATGTGGAAGGATGTGGAAGGAGTTTTGGGACCTTAGGGGAATCAAAGTAATAGAAAAAAATAATATTATAGAAATTGTATGTTGTTTATGGGAGGGTGAAAGAAAACCAATCACACAGTGATGTGGAAACATTACCAGAGTGGAGACTGCAGGGCTAAGGCTGATAGAGCATTTCATTATGAAACATGATCTTAGTATTAAATATCTCATCTAGCAGCGAGATAGTCGTCAACCAAGAGCAGTTTACTGGTAAAAATCAGTTAACTCACAGCCATTTTCTTTTGTGAGGAACATGCCAATTTGAGTTCCAGGAAGTCACCCAGCTAGGCTGTGCATTGCAGCAGTGAAGGATGGACTGGGCCGGATTCAGGCTGAGCTGAAGGATGCTGGGGGTCAGAAATACCCACTTAATCACTGTTCTTTAGTTTAACTCACCCTGGATTGCAATTTCCCAGCCTGTGGGCAAAGCGGGGAGCAGACACTCCTCTCTTAATGGACTCATTTCACCCCTTCTCTTTCACAGGATCTAAGGACAAGTCTCTTTCTCTTTCTCCCCTTTTTTTTCCTTTCTATAGCCCACTCCTCTTTTTTAAAAGTACCATTTTTAATAATGTTATTTGGTTAGGAATTTTCTTTTCCACAAAATGCTTCAGTATTTTAGAGGGAGTTAAAGAATTACAACATCACTGCAAATCTGGACTTGCAACTGCATCATGCTCCATATTTTGAATTTCCGTTACAGATGTCATTCTATTGCAAGCTTTATTTATTCTACTGATATATTTTTCAGAAAAGTGCAGTGAAGATCCTTTTAAGTTTTTTGTCACTCAAAAGCAACTTAATGGTTCTCCAAGAACTGAGATTAGAGATAAAACTATCAGTGCTGAAAGTTCTGATTCCTCACTTGTACCAATGAACATAAATATTCTTTGTGTGACCAAGCCATGAGGTAACTGAAGTTCTATAGTATCCATGTAAAAGGCCTTATTTACTTAAAAATCAGTTATTATCTGCATTGCTACCAGGAGTCTGCGTAGTCAGGCTCTAAATATTACAATATTGTCATAATATAATGATGGACTAAATGTTACTGTTAATCCAAGTCTGAGACTTGTCAGGGATTACGGTTTGCAGAATAATGGACTGTTAAAATTCTCTGTGGCTAATTGAGATTCTGAGCGGAAGTTTCATATGGAAAATACCGAGTGAAGCATATTAAGAAAGAAAGATTGCTACCACTTTTTAATATTTGGAGAATTTTAAATACTATTTCATGAAAAATCTATGTTTTATTTGTCTGAATAATTCTCTATGATTCCACAACATGAACCTGGTTGCGTTTCAGATTTTGCTTCTATTCTGTTCTGTTCTATTCTATTCTATTCTATTCTATTCTATTCTATTCTATTCTATTCTATTCTAATTTTTAGAATTTTTTTTACTTTCCCCTTTAAACATAATGAACCCTAAAGCAGCAAATGGATCCAACTTTCAGTGGAGATTTCAAGAACAACTTTTCTTATACAGGACTTGAGAAGAAAAACACGGATGATGCACCGATAACACTGATCAGTCAGGTGGAACATACACTCCATGGATCCATTGACTTTTCTAACAGCTGCAACAAAGTCATCAAAATAGCTGAAATTTATTTAGGAAATTAAGAACCTTGAGCATGTTGGTGTGTATTTACATGTATGGGTCCTTATTCTAGCTGTAGACAGATATAGATACAGATAAAAGTTTTTCCATGTACTTAAGAGCTCAGTTCCCAGTCTAACCAAACATCCCAGTGGCTGCAAGCACACAGGACTGACCTATTTTGTTGTAGCTGGACAGGCAGCACATCCCAATAATGAGGAAACTACATGCTGCTGGGATTCCATCTCCCTGTGGTTTGTGAAACTTTCAAACATTTCTTCTTTGATCTCTTGTTCCTTTCCAACACAACCTCTGCTATATATTTTTTTTCCTTTTTCACTGTTTTTTCCTTTTTCATTTTCTTACTTTCCTGTTTTCCCCTGTATGTTTTTCAGGTCCTTGTTATCTTTTTTCTTTCCTTTATCTTTTTTTATTTAATACATCATGAGAAGTCACTTTGCATGCAGACTTCCCAGTGAAAATGCACTAATTAGGAGTGAAAATACAGCATGAACAGTTTGACAAAAATGGTGATATATAAATACTTTTCCTGACACACATTCTCAGCTCACTTTCACTGAATCAAAGGTTGGATTCTGACTGTTTCCAAAAAAAGCTTTCCATATCTCTGTGTTTCCTCATTTGGCCTCGTCAGATCACTTACACAGAGCTATAAAAGTAGAAATAAAGGGAAACTCTTTTTGGAATATTTTAACAGATGTGCATTGGCTTACTTTCAGGAACACTAATATGACCACAGTAAATTCTTATCAAATTTGCATCCATTCACATCCTTCTGAACAGGACAAGGTTTTCCAGAGTTGCTCCTAATGAGGCCCATAATTATATTCTGTGCCATTTTCCTGGAATCCAAGGCACTGACTGGGCAGCAGGACTGAAATGGCAAAACAGCTTTGTTGATTAGGGAAGCCTATCTGCAGAGCCTGCCTGCTCCAAACTTTCCATGTGGCTCATCTCTCCATGAACAAGTACCCAGTTTTATTTAATTGTTTAATTATTTGATATTTATTTAATTTTCTGATGCTCTTTATTTAGTGAAAGAGCATAAAGACCAGTGCACAAAGTCAACTCAGACCTTTAGTACCCAATGCAACTTCAGCAGTGTCAACTTCCTGATGAGAGAAGGGTAAGGGAAAAATTCCTTTGAATAAGTTTAGGTGCACTGAGTCTGGATCTTGCTGTTCCTGTGGCTTGTTTTCCCCGTGGAGTTTCCTGACATTCTCTTCAACCTCAGTGTTCAGTTTTTCCATGTCTTTCTAGCATTTACAAAGAAACCCAGAAAACTTTAGGTTGCATTGTAAGTAATCTGACTAATAATGGAAACAGAACTCGTTCAGAACAGAGATTTCATGTAAAATAGCTTCAATTTTCCTTAGCACTTTCTAAAAGATACTTTAAATTTAAGGAAATCTGGACTAGAATAGAATTGTCAGTACTATAAAGCTGCTTTAATGATATACAGCACAGCAAACGCTTTGGAAGTCTTAGATAAAGGCAGGAGTTTTATGAATGATTTGCAGCAAATAATTTTATTTGATGAATTTTGCTGCCTTTCCTGTTGGTGTTCTGTGAATATTTACTCATTATGTGATATTATTCACAAATTACTTCAGTGAATAATTCTTGGTTTGCAGATCCCTTACAAATAGTTCATAGCAGATATTTGTCATTTTTTCTCTTTTTTTGATGAGGTTTGTAAGCATGGAGCATTGTTTCTATTACTTAGCAGCTTGATTTATATAGCAAAGTAACACAGCAGGAATTGCAGATTTTCCATTATGCTATCTGAAATCCATTTTAGTGAATTCAGTGAATATTGATGCTTGAATGTTTTGATGAGTAGAATTCTCATCAGTAATAACTGAGCTCATACATCTCTGCAGGAAAAGAAAATGTGAATGAGTAACACGTTCTGATAGACTCTGAGTGGGGGCAGGTGGGTGACTCTTGAATTCCCCCCTAAACTAAACTATTTTATGTTTCTAGCAATGAATACTTTCAAACCTAAATGAGTGCATTTATATTCTTATTCTTCCTTACTGAAATGAGAGATGGGTTTGGTGCCTTAAGTTTCAGCTGTCATGTTTTTCAGATTCTGTGCTGCCCAGGGGTGCAGTTCTGAGCCTCACATTCAGTGTCAGTCAGCTCTCTTCACAGAGCAGAGACAAAACAGATCCTTTTCCTGCTGAAGACCAAGGACAACAGGTACAAGTTTTCAGGCCCAACAGCACATACAATGGTGGGCTGAAGAGAGAAAACAAGAAGGATGGGACTTCATAATTTGAAGCTGTAATTGGAAATTAAACCTGAATGTGCAAATAGAACAAAACTTATGGAAGTGTGAGACCTCGTGGCCAGTAGTCCATTTTGTGACCATTTTGGGTCCACCTTTGGTGTAGCCCTGGTCAGGCTCTTGTCCTTACCCAAGGTGTGTCCTTAAAGTCCTTTTAATAAATATCTACTTTATTCTCTATCTCTGTCCAGTCTCTGTTCAGGTGAGTCTTCCCAAGGCATCAGTTTCATCTCTGCTCCTCCAGACATCAAAGAATTAAGGATTATGTCTGAACTCCTCATTGATGGTCTCTCTAAAATAGAGATTTATTTCTTTCACATGTCTCAGACCTGTTGTGAAAGTGTGTAGAATTTACGCTTTTAGGGTACTTGCAATATTCCACAGCCTGACAAGGAAACCTGTCTATGATCTGCAAAGCCTATGCCAGGGCCTTGCCAACATCACAGGGAAGAATTTCTTCCTAATATCCAATATAAATTTACCCTATTGCAGTTTAAAGCTGTTCATGTTATGGCTGCATGTTTCTTATCCAAGAAAGATCGAACTGGAACAAGAGGAGAGATTAGGATAAGGAGAAAGATGTGGAATTAGCTTCTAAAACCTATTAAAAATCTGGCTGGCTTGACAGAAAAGAAATTAAGAAATGAGAAATACATGAATGGAAGAGAGAGATAAATACAAGGAGTGTGAAAACTGCTTAAGTGAAAAGACAATGTTAGAAGATAGACTAGTGGGGGTTAAATGAATTTATAATTCACATATGAATATGAAAGGATGGAAACTAGAAACATTTTGAAATAAGGGGTAAAAGAAATTTGAATTTGGACCCAGAGCAGTAAAAAGCCTGACTAGTTTCATGAAAGGTGTTATATAATTTGATTATATATCTATTATCTTTTTGTCCTGTACTTCCCTCAGCTTTTGAGGGTCTTGGTTTTGGGATTGGGTTGGTGGTTTTTTTTTTTTTTTTTTTTTTTTTTTTTTTTTTTTTTTTGTTGTTGTTGTTGTTGTTGTTGTTGTTGTTGTTGTTGTTTTGGTTGATTGGTTGGTTTTTTCCCTTGACTTTGTAGAGGTTTTTTTGGTTTGTTGTTGTTGTTGTTGTTTTCTGCTGTTTGTTTTTTTTTTTTTATTTATTTCAAAGGACAGACTGAGAACCTGAAAAGTGAGGTCACACTTTTCTGGAAGTCATGTTGGAATTGAGGACTGCAAACTGAGCAGTAATTATTCACTCATGAAAGTTTGTTCTACTCCAGATTTCTCCTGTTCCTCACTAAATGTCATACTCACAAGCTTTTACCAGAACATTTCACCCACGAAACAGCTGCTCAATTGTTTGAGGAAAAATGCAGTCGAGGAACTCTGAAAAACCAGTTTCATTCCCATGATTACTGTGTATGTTCAGGAAGCACCAGCACCCTTACTATTGCAGGCAAAGGGGACAACCTCCTGTTTTAATACCTCCAAGGGTTATTTAAAGTACTCCAGATATCTGAGGCCTATGTCTTGTCAAAAGAATTCCATTTCAAATACTATACAGGGACAGGTACTACATGCAGGCAAAAAAAATTCCTTGCTTATCCTTTTATTATTCTCCTTCAATTATTAACAGCTGCTGCTGATGGCTTAAATTAATCTTCTCCAATCAATTGTTGCATATAGGTAAAGCCTTACAAAGTAAGGGCCGTAGCAGATGGGGTTGGTCTCCTTCTCCAGGCAGCAGCTGACAGAACGAGAGGACACAGTCTCAGGCTGTGCCAAGGGAAATACAGGTTAGACATTAGGAAAACGTTTTTCATGGAAAGAATAGTAAAGTATTGGAATGGTCTGCCTGGGGAGGTGGTGGAGTCACCATCCCTGGATGTGTTTATAAAAAGACTGGATGTGGCACTCAGTGCCGTGGTTTAGTTGAGGTGTTAGGGCTGGGTTGGACTCAATGATCCTGGAGGTCTCTTCCAACCCAGGGATTCTGTGACTGTGTGTAAGTAGAAGAGAATTATAGGAGAGTGACTTGGCTGGAACAGGGGTAGAGAGACGTGAGAGACTCTGGCTGCCTCATGTCCACATCGTGGTGTATGGTGGTTGGTTTAATTATGTCTATTATGTTTTAAAACTGTGCGAACTGATAAAGGCCTAACTGCTTCAAAAGGCCTGGTTTTTGCAATAAAACATCTCTCCTCTACACCTGCCAGGGGACTCTGTGGGGCTTGCTTCTTACCACCAACAAGTATTCCATCTATTTTGGTGATCATTACTTTTTCATTATAAATAAGAACAACTCAAGCGTAGCATGGACCTGAAGTTCCCTCAGCTGTGTGTCTCAGGGTGCAGGTTTTCTGGCCTTTCACTCTGTGTGGAGGGAGGAAGGAGATTTTCTCCTTCCACTACAGTTATCACTGAGGGAAGCAGGAGTTCATTTCCTGGGGTGCAAACCCACCAGGTAACCCAGGTAAACATTCTGCTTTTAAATCAGCCACCTTTCCTATGCCCAGGCTCTTGTTCACAGATACCTATTCCAGCATTCTGCTAACATGGGGACAAGATATTTTGATCATATTTCAGTTTTCATTTCTTGGTTTCCTGCCATTCCTGCCTGCTCAGGGTGACCATACAGGCTCATTTATTCCCATAGCTGATTTTCCAGCAGTGTGCCCTCCCCATAATTCCCCAGGGAGTACAACTTACTGATTGATTATATCCATCCTTCTAACCATTGCCTGGGAAAGAAAGTCACAGCAATGTGGTTTTAGCAGCCAGGGGACAAGCCTCCACACACGGGATTATGTTTCACCAGGATATTATTGATACAGACTAATGGTTCAGCACAGAGAGAATGAAAGGGTGTGAATTGTGTGTCAGAGCCAGAGCAGCCTCACAAGTTACTCCTAAGGATATTCCTGAGCCATTTTCTTCTGCTAATAACCCCGATCTGGTTGCAAAAGCAAGTCCTTTGGGGCATAACAAAAATAAACTGGTAAACGTGGTGATGAAGAACTGAGTGACAAACACTCCTCTCAACTTTGCTCTGCTGTCAGAGCAATTTCTCATGATCTCTCTGTCCACAAGCTTCATTCAAGCCTTTCCAGCAGCATCCAGGCACTTAATGCAAGTCTTCAAGCTGCACTGCACTTGGACACAATGTGTGTTGCTAATAATCTAAAGTGACAAGAATGCATAAGAGCTTTTGTTTAAAAAATTTATTAGCTGAATTTAATAAATTGAAAAGGAGCCTTCTTAACTGCCTAAGGAATGTCCAAACCTCATTTACTTTCTGTGGACTCTAGGTGGAAATTTTAATTAGAAATCAGATATGTCATATACTGTTTAGGTGATGCAAGGGTTTTTTAATTTTTTTTTATTTATTTATTTTAAAAAATCAGCTTCTGGGCAGCTATCAGTTATTAAGTATTTTCAGTTGAGTGATTCTTTGTTCTATTCTCTTGTGATATACAGTAGAGACAATTTTTGACTATGTATTCAAAATAACTTAGAAACGTTATCTTTGTTGTCACAGTGATCTCACAGTATGTACCATGAGGCTGCAGATCAGGTCTCTGCTGTGTGGGAACCTGACCAAAACAAAACAAAAAATCCTTTTTTTATTTCACCACAGAACAAAAGCTCAGCCATTTCCCCAAAATGCAAGATTTCTCTTGACTTTTTCTACAGTTATTTTACGCTCTTCAAAGGGGGTGCAGATCTAGTTCTATGTAAAGCTGTGCTAAGGCAGAACTGAAGGGCAAAAAAAATTGAAGATATTATATAAACTTTTCATTAACTACTTTGCCTTATCAAACTTGGGACCTTGTGGGCAGGAGATGGGTCAGGCAAACTCAGTATTGCTGGGAGCAGGGCTGTGAGAGGGCAAGGAGAGGGCTGCATGGCAGGACATCCTCAGCTGGAAACATCTGATTTGATATCATAACAAGGACAATCGATAAGAGGCCTCCCTTCTTAGTGTTGGCTGAGACATAACAAGAGAAATATCTGTGGGGCTATGTGCAGCCCAAGATGCAGAATGTGTGTGTACCTGATTATTTCCTGATTGCTTTTCTAGCACAAATGAAGGCTCATTTCCCACAGATGTCCTTCCTTAAAATTCCATCCTACAATGCTAAATATTTTAAGGTATCAAAAACTTTTTTGATGATCCTTTTCACCTGACCTTAGTTTCCTGTCTCAATTTTTCGACTTGACATTGTTATCTCTATTTCTCTCTGTAGGGATTTTTCACCTTTTTTTTCACCTAAAGACCACCAAATTATTTTATTCAGATTGGCAACATTCCTAATGTACCCAAGCAGGGTCACACCACTATAACTTTGGTACTGATTGGGCAGAATATGCAAAGCAAGTAAACCTTCATTATCAACTCTTTTACAAACTTGCTCTCTGAAAGCTGTGACATTTTAATTGGTTCATGTTTAAGTTGAGAAGTGAAAATATATTTTCATCTCTGTATGTCAAAGAAGGAGACGCTGAATTCCCTCTGAATACACAGGGAATGATGTGAAGAACCCAGTAATTTCATAACCCAATTGTTCCTGCCAGTTTAGGATCCTTCTCTGGCTTTCTGATCAGCTATACTGACTTCTTTACCTTAATAAAAATATCACAGATAAAGTTTACAGGCAGTGTGAGGGTTTAAATGGGAAAGCTAAAATGAGATTTATAGTCTCCTCCACTGAACCACCAGAATGCAAATAAATATCCACTGACTGTTACACAGATTTCTTGAAACAAGAACATTTTGTAATGTCTCTATCGATCTTTTCTGCAAAATTACTAAAATAAATGGCTACATTTTGCTGCCAGTCAGATCCTGATGCTCCTAGCAACGAAATCCTTGGCTTGACGTACCTAGTAGTGTACAGACTGTTTAATATGTATACAACTGGTGTGTTCCCTGTTTAACAGGTTTCAATTTGCATTTTCATATCATGAACCAATTTTGTGCCACCATCCTGGACAGGAGCTGGAAAAGCCTGACCTGAGATTTCTCCTCCTGAGGTGGGAACCTGGCTCCTGCTGCCCTTGCAAATAAAGACTCCTAAAGAGGTCAATGCAAACTCACATCCAACTGTCTCCAAAAGCCTGTTTTGGAACCAGGCTCACTTGCTTTTTTCAGGATGGATCCATGAAGTAGGAGGGGAAATCCCAGATTATAAACACCTGCCAACTTTGGCTCTGGATAGGACTATGACAGATTCAACCTCTTGCAAATTTTATAGCTATCCCTTTGAAATCTCTGTGATCATAGCTGTAAAGTCTATTAAAATGCCAAAAAAAACCAACAACCCCTCCAAGTACAAATGATCAGGTAATCAGTCATGCATATTTAATTAATAAATCCATTCATTAAATAACAGCTACTATCTGACTAGAACTCTGAATCTACACCTGTCTAACAAACTGCATTTTCCCCTTAGAAATTCTAACAGAGCTTTGGATACATGGTTTCATACTTACCTTGTTTACCATTTAGTATAATGAAAGAACTTTTTTGTTTATATGAGCTCTTTAGCTAATGTAAGAATACTGAAAAATAAAAATAACTGAGCTTTTCTTATGAAGGCCAAATAATAATGATGAGAGACATCCATGATATTTTGGAATATCCTGCCAGGACAGCATTGTTAAAATAGCATTTTAATGTGCTGAAAATTAAACTACTTCTTTTTTTTTTTTTTTTTTTTTTTTGTTATAAAAGGCACTTTTTCTTCCAAGGCAGAGCTATTTATCTCAAAGTAGACAAAAAGCCTGGAACCAGATGAAAATAGAAACTTTTTCACCAGTTTCCTCTCTGGCTTTTCTTTCAGTATTACTTCCTAAGTCTCAGAGGTTACAGGCTCATAATAAAAATGCACAGTGGGTTTCATGTCCTATCTGTCTTGCATTGATTTTCTGCCCATTCCTCCCTAAAATGGGGAAAAAATAGCACCAAAAATGAGATCACATCACAACACCACTGCCTCCACACAATTCACCATCATCATGGTTACAGTGACCATTTAAAGAACAAACACTGTATTTCAAACAAGCAAGGTACAAAGGGAGATGCAGTTTTAAAATAAATACCAGTATAAGGAGACTAAAAAAATGTTTTAGGCCTCTGTTCTGTTCATATCTGCAGATCATAAATAACAAATATTTGTACTTTTGGAGATATTTTGGGCTGTAGAAAGTGCTGAGTGCTCTAGCAACATGTAGCATATTGCACAGGACTGCAGAGCCCTCAGCAGTTGTTTTAGGTTCACCAACACTTGCAGGATTCAGGGCAGAGAATTAATAAGGAAAGAAAATCTTCTCCCACTGGGCTAAAAGGCATAAGAATAAACCTTAGAGACCGTAATAGTAAAAGGCACCTTTTCGTAATTATATTTTACAAAAAATCATACCTATGCAAATAAACATACGCACAAACTAGCTTTTAAAATTAAAATAAATGTGTTTATAGGGAAGATGGCTAGCTAAGACAGGAAAAAAAAAAAGAAACCTGCAGTGATATAATTTTAATTATAATTTCAATGAATATATTTTTATTAAGTCACTATGACACTTTTGTCCTCTTCATTTCAATGAAAGGAAAAGGTAATTGAAAGATTCGAATTAATGCTTTCAGCCTTTGAGGGCAAAAGTATTCATCGCATTTGTAAAGTAAAACTGAGGTAAATAGAAAATTAGTAGTGACAATGTTAGTTATTCTATGGAAGGGAAGGGTCCCATGATGAGTGCCACAAGAAATTGTGTATTAGGAGTCTGATTGGAATGTGAGATGGTTAGAGATGTTCAACATGCGATAAAAATGCAGGTATATCCTTTACTGAGACTTTACTCATTGAGAGAGAACACAGGTTTGATCATGGCTGATAAAAAGTCACAGTTCCTAGGTATTTAAAAGGAAGTGACCACAAACATAAAAATAAGTTTATAAACTGAAATAATTGTGTGAGCTCTATACAAGAAAGTAATGGACTTGATTTTATATTGGAATTGTTTAAAGAAAATGTCTTGGGCTTAGATGTGATGTGGTTTAAGCCCAGTAGGCAAACAAGTACCACATAGCCTAGGCAGGGAGAAAGGAAAGGATCTAGGTAGATAGAGAGAGATAAACTTCAACTGAGAATCCACACTGGATGACTCACATCTAAGTTAAAGCATCATTTTCTCTGTGTGCACTCAGAGGTTACACCATGATCTCCAAAAAGCTCCAGACAAAGGTGTGCCAGTATCTCCTCACTGACCATGGCTTGCAGATACAGCAACAACTTTCATGAATTTTAGTGATTATATTTTAATGCAGACATTGCATTTAGGTGCCCAAAGCCTGAAAAGTGGCCTGAAAAGTCCTTTAGTCAAGCAATGAAGTAACATCTGACCTTCCCTTCTCCACCTCTCTGGCACTGTTCACCCATTCTGACTGCAGCCGTTAGCTGTAATGGGGTTGGTGTTTTGGTTTTTTTTGTTGGTTTTGGTTTTTTTTCTGTCAGAGAGAAAAGTCAGCAGTAGCTTCATACCTTTCATGATTTTTTTCATTATTATTTGGAATAAACAATGTAAGAAAAGGTTGATACAATCTGACATTGCCGTGTCATTAGTATTTCTGATACTTTCAGCAACATCTAAGATGGTATTTCAGTGTTGGATTTTTGACATTTGTGCTTCATTAAAAGCACATCTCTACTGTGAACAGAATATATTTAATACTGTGCAGAAGTGTGAGATTAGCTATCCCACAGCTGAAGAGGTTTCAATTCAAGTGTGTGTTCATATGTCACATTCACTGCAGGACTCCAAAACTTCCCAAACCTGGCTGACCATTGTGAGACTAGTTTGGGAATTCACCAGGTAACCTTAACATGGTTTAAGGTAGGATGTGACATGTGAGTGCAACTAAGAGGTGGGAACAAGATTAGCCTGGCAGATCATTGCTGTCTAGATTTGCATTAATCTATTTAAGTATGTTTTCCCATACCTTCCTAAAGTCACAGCTCTGTTTAATCCCTTCTGTGTTACTGTCTCAACCTCATTCACCAATTTCAATGATTCCTCACTCCATTTTCACTTATTTGACCATCTTTTTGCCTTTGTCCCTATGTGTAGGTCCCCTATCCAAGCTGAATCTGCTCTTGAAGCAAAATGTGCATGTGAGTAGTGCCTGCTTTAAGATCACACAGCTCAAACAGCATTAACATGCATTAGTTCTACAGTAAAAAGAAAGAACTGAATCCTGAAACACCTATAAGGAGCCTAAAACACATGGAATGAGCCTAAAATACATGAGCCATTGTAGTAATGCACCTCCACACCCAAGCAGGTGTTTCTATATAAGGAAAAAAAAATTTGGCTTACCTTTGAGCATGTAAGGAAGTTAAACTAGAATTTTCCATAGCCTGCTCATTGTAATTGGCCCAGAGCCAGCACAGGAGAACTGTTTGAGCTTTGGAAGTATACCTCAAATACCTCAAGTGTACTGCTTCCATTGGACAACGTGCCAAAAAGCCCACTGAAACCATCAAGCACAAAAAAGACTGCACAGAGGGGCTCAATCACTTTTTTTGGACTGCCTTAGCTAATGTAAGTGTCCTCTGCACTGTGTTCCAATTTATTTCTTCTGTCCTGTGACATTTGTTGTTTTTGTCATTATTAAGACCTTTTGTTTTGCAAAGCATGTCCAGAGAAGTTGTCTCACTATTATTAAGGAATTTCTCTGCAAGGGTTGGCCCCTCAGAGGTGAAAGACCTTTGAGGGGTTTATCACATCTGGCCCCACGCAGGATTCCATCAAGCCATGCTGACTTGAGTGGTGCTCTGAGTTACAGAAGTATGAACTCTGCTGCAGAGATGCTGTCTACAGGTAAATCTGGTTCACCCATAGGCTTTACACAAAAACCAAGCTGTGAAATCCCTTGTTGGGCTCTCCAGCTGGGTGTCCCACGCTTCACTCATGAGCTGAAGGCCAACAGAAATCAATCTGCAGAAAGACAACCATGATACTACTGAGAAGAATATCAATAAAAATATGCTGCCTCTCCACACTGCTAGAAATATATTCCTCTAGTCTAAATGAATCTGTTTTGCTACAGTTTATACCCATGAAGAATTCATTAAACAGCAGCCTCTTTGTTAATTAAAAGCTGCTCTCTCCATCATCTCCTCACTAAAAAAACGTTTAGTCCTTTTCTATCAGCATTTTTCCCCAGCTCAGATTTTCCACTGATCTCCTACAGACTCTAATTGCTCCTCCTTTCTCCAGGTGTATCCTGTATAAAGATGAGCTCAGCTAAAAGCCGGTGAGTTGCTGCTGAGTAAAAAGGGAAGGTACCTGCAGCAGCACATCATCATTGCCTTGCTTTCCACTTGTGATCAGCCATGATCCAAGGCTGACTTTAGAAGAACTGCTGATTGTTCCCTGATTTCTGTCTGTGAAGCTAATTACTCTTACCTTCATGCAAAATATTACACTTGTCCCCATGAAATTAATTGAATTTCATTTTTGTCTATTAGCATCTCTAAGAATTTGCATTCTAGGCCCGTCTTCCAAAATATATTTCCTGTGTCTGGCTCATTAGATTTAACAAAAACAAGAAACAGACCTGGAAGAGATCACTGCAGAATCTCCTTCAGTGTCTCTTCCCATCAGTATCTGCACCACACTTGCGGTTACTCTTTTTTTTTCCTTTTGTACCTGTTAATTTCATCTAGACCTTGGCTGCTTATGAGAGTTCCACCAGAGACCACATCAAAAGCCTTCGTAAAGCCAAGATTCATGATCTCCCCTGCTCTTCTCCATCCACATTGTCTGTTGGCTTGTCACAGAGCGAGTCTAGATTGGTTTGACATGATTTGTTCATGATAAATCTGTTCTGGCTGCTACTCGTCTACTACTCATCACTCAGATAATAATGTGTTGCTTCAGCACTGATTTTGTCTGCATCAAAAACAGTCTGACTTTTAATGCAAAATTTCTCCCTTAATACAGTTTCCTTCTAAACAGGCTATTTAAGGTAAAGTACATGAAAATACTTTATAAATACTTAAATAACACTACTTATTTGGGGAAGGTTAGAAGTTCAGGGAGTGTGCTTTTTTCCTCTGTCTCAATATAGTGAGAAGGATATGCTGGGTTTTCTTTTTGTGATATACAAAGTAGAATTGAGACTTAATTGTAAAACCCAACCAGTTGCTCCTTCTTTAATAAATATACATATATCCATTGCTGAAAAGCCTGTGAAGATTTTGCAAAAAATATAAAATTCATCGTATTTTCTGAAGGGTCTATTACCCATGGAAGATATTGGAAACACAAGGTACAAAATTCATATTTAGGCAGCATAAGGGAAGATTTTCTTGCCAATTTATTTCAGCCTTGTTGCAGCAGGGTGAGAGGACAGCTCAGTCTCTGCAGGTGGTTCGAACCTCGGTCCCTCTGTCTGGACTGTCCAAAGGTGTCATCCAGCACCAGCTGTACACAGATACCTGTCCATGAGGCTGGATGGAGACCAGCACCATCTGGGATGGGTCACTGGGCACCCATCTGTCCTTAGTGATCTGCAGTCACAATAAGTGCTGGACCTCACCCAGCCCCAGTGAGACAAACACTCCTTTTCCTCTAACCAAGACACTAACTTTTTTCCACCCATGGAAATATTTTTTAAAGCAGGTTTTACATCTTCTTTCCACACTGCTGCCCTCAGCCTGCTGTCAGGAGCTAAAATGTGTGCTGACATTCAGCATCTCTGGAGTCCAAAACTGGCAGGGAGCAGGACAGGGAGAAAAATACGTCTGGAGTGTGCAGGGTGCAATCAAAGCCCACTGCTGTTGTGGCAAGAGAGGTCAGGCTGTGACAGCTCTGCATATGGGTCCTGCATCAACCCTGCACACTCTCCATTAAAGCTTGGAGAGTCCTGCTCTGATAAGTTTAAATCATGGCAATTTATTACCAAAGTGGTGACAGAATTTCTCTAGAGCACCGTGAGGAATCTGTCCTTTCTCACACTGAGGAACATCAACATATTCGTTTTCCCTCTTGAGCCATCAGGGAAGTCCACAAGAAGTTTGTGGCCTAAAACCCAAAAGATTCCCATGATGTTTCCTCCTCTTCTCACAAACAACATAAAAATTTCTACACGTAGGCCTTTATAGCTGTAACTTGATAAAGTACAGTGTGCAATCTTATCAAAAGGTGATAATAATAGATCAAGAAGGGAATGAAAAAAATATTTATTTTAATGAAAATAATAACTGTAGTGGTTTTTTCTACATATTTTAAAGGCTTTTACTTTTTCTACTTAAATTTATATATACAGATACAAAATATTTATATACCCTACTGTCAATACAAAGAATAAAGTAATGCAAATGCTAATGAATATTAATGAAAGGTGTATAGAAAAGTTCTGAATAAATATTAACCTGCTTCTTATTAGGGAATAGAAAAATGTAGAAGTGCTAGCTCATTTTAAGGTGTTAACATCTGATCTATTTATGGAATTTCTGGGATAGGTTTCAATTTCAATCAGGAGGTCTTTTCCCAACCTAAATGATTCTGTGATTATGTGAAAAAAACCAGGATGTTTACTCCAAAATGCAATTGTTTTAGGTTTCTCAGTGTTCTGTGTGCTGCTGCTTGATGCCACATTCAACCTGAAGGAACTCCTTTAGTGGCACTGGTTGTACAGTTCCTTGGGGTGTCCCACTTCCAGCACAATAAAATCTAAGAAAATCAAGTCCATTTACTAAAATCTGAAAGCATTTAATATTTTTAATAAAGTTAAATATCTTAGTTAAATTAACTTAGTTAAACTAACTTTGTTACATGGAGTTTAAGTGTTTCTGGTTCCAAGCAGGGAAGTTTTTATCCTGCTGTTCCTCTGTTGTATCCTGTGGCTCTACATGTGCCCAATAAGCCAGGTTTCAAACAAAAACCTCCACATCATGGTCATGGGTCTGACCTTTGGAAAAAAGAAAGATACTGGAATTACAAGACATACACAGACCATTTCTAAATGTCATTATGAACCACTTCCAGTAAATATCTGATCCCACTTACGGCTGCAACTGCCCTGAAAACTGCAAATGCAAAAGACTCTCATGGAGGCACAGCTGGGGAGGCAACCTCTCCAGACTTTCTTGACTCTCCCAATTCCAACCCAGTTGCACTGCACATCCTCCTCTCACAGCATCCATCTCCTTGTATTTCTCCATTTAATTGACTCTCTATCTATTTTCAGACCTCATCTGAAAAACACTCTCATGCACAAACACACACAAACAGTCCCTCACAGCTGTTTTAATTTCAAATACGAGCTTTGTATCTTTTAATGGGGAAAGTGTTTATGTGAGATACTCATTCTTGCAAACAATAAATACTGTGGTGACACTTCCCCGAGGCCAGGAACTTGTAGATGTACTTATTTATCAAAATTCATTGTTTTGTTTAATTAGCATTTTGAAGAGAGAAAATTCCTGTTCAAGATCATGTCTTTGCATACTCAGAACAAAAATTGTTTTCTCTTTGGCAGTACTTAAGTGCTAAACAGCTCTCCAAACTCAGATTATTTGTAAGAAAAACATCCAACAAAACACATTTGATTTTATTTTAAGAAAAGCATTTACACTGTAGACATTATAATTATTTACAGAACTGTATTTTCTGGTTAGCTGAGAGCTGAATGCCACTGGAGCAGCAGTTGAGGAAGATTCAGTGGTAGAAGCCACCTTTCAGGAGGAGTTCAAAGGGGGTGAGAAGGTTTCTCTCTTCAGAATAAGGGCTTTACACCCTCTCTATCATGGTGAAGAAGACCGAGAGGTAACAAGGATATAATCTCAACCTTCTCTCCAGGTCAGTCTTCCTTATGCCACTCCCAGCTGTGAATCAACCATTGTCATCCAAAGTAGATGTCTTTGATTCCACTTGAAAATCTCCTCGGAATTAAATCTGGGGTGGCATCGCTGCTGAACACGGCAGAGCTGCAGCACTGCAAGGGAACCTGCTGGAAGAAACAAATCCCTGCCCATGGCAGGAACAGAAGCTGCTTTATGGAAGCAGTTAAGGTCAAGGCTATATGAATTAAAAAAGCAATGCAATTTGTTGAACACCCAGTCTTCTTTGCTTCATCTGGACCCAGCTGCAGTCAGCAGACTGATGGATAGGTGCCCTTATCCTGTGTCTGCAGCCTGGAAAGGAGCTTTAAGTCACCTTAATTCATGTAATTGCAGACCTTTGGCAACAAAGGTGAAACTGCAAAAAACATGCCACAAGTACCCTTTTCAGATGGTGTTCTTACTTCTTTAATTCCACTGGCGTACTTTAACTAGATGGACATTAACTTTTATCTTTTAGAGTTATAGGTTTACAATCATATAAACTACACTAGTTTGTAGCTCCAAATCACTTCTAATAGTTTTCTGAGTCAGTGTTTTCTGAATGAAAGGCAGGTTTTCCACTGAATTAATTGGTGCTGGACTATATGTTAAATCTGCAATGACTGTAGTTGTAAAAACTCTGTCAGTGTTGAAGATCCCTGGGGAAAATTCCAAAGTCTGAAGTAAATTAATCTACAAAATTACCTGAGCTGCAAAGTCTGCTGGAGAGGTGGCCAAGATTATTTAAACAATTTTCTTTCTAAAATTGTAGTTCTGACTAACTCACAGTTATCGTCAAATTTTAAACTGAATTTGCTAAATAGTTTAGTTAAAAAAACAAAAAAACAAAAACAAAACCAAAAACAAACAAACAAACAAAAAACTTAGTTTACCAAACTGGAAAGGCAAATATTTCCTACACAGACAGAGGACAGCTAAAGCACACTGCAGGAAAACTGTGTTTAAATCCTTTTTTCAGTTTTTTATGCACATTTTCCAAAAGCAGGTCACCATTTTTTCTAGCTCATCCTAGTAAGGTCCCATAACATCCATCCTATATAAATACATACATATTAAATGGGACCAGCTTCTGCAGCCTGCCCATAATCAGCCCTTTCTTGGTGGCCAAGAAGTACAACAGAAAATGGGAAAATATTTTGATTTTCTTTGTTTTTCAGGGTATTTTCTGCTGCCACAAAGTCTGGTAGTATGGAGAAATTCCAGATGGTTGCAGAATTGATGCTTGGTAAGCAAGCATAAGCCAAATATATAGTATATATGATATACTATATAGAACCACAAAAGAGACAATTTCTCATTCTAGACTTCTCTAACAGGAAAGTGTTACCATTTTATGCCTTTCTGACCTTGCTGTTATACAGACATTTTCTATCCCTTATTGACAGAGAATACAAGGACAATCGAGCTTTAACCTGATCAGGAATGATTGTTTTCAACCATCTTCACATGCTCACCCACCAACTGTCTCCAAGTCCAGAGTTAACAAATACACAGGAGACTGTGTCTGTGTGAATGCGCAGAAATTCACACAGATCGACCTGCTGGCATAAAACTTTTATATTATTCTGTACTTATTGGAAATTAGACTTCTCACTTTGCAGCCTAGAGCTGAAGATTCCTATGGCTGTATGAGACAGTTTAGTTTTTTTATCCTTTTTTGAAAGCTGACCTGTCCACTAGTATCTTTTCAAACTCTCTGTGGATTCAAGGATATAAAAATTATTCTGAATTTAAATATGAAAAGATCATAGCACTTTTGTTCCTGTCCTAATTTTTACATGGCTTTGACAAAGCCTTGAAAGAACTTTCCACAAATGTAAAAAGTTTTTTCAGACTCTGGTGATTACAACTATTCCTAGTTTAGGGATTTCCATTTCACCTTCAAAGTCATGGAATGGCTCTAGCTGAAATACAGACATAATTTACTGTCTCCCAGACAGATCATTAGCAGCAGAAAAGGGGCTTTGACTACTGTGTCTGAAACCATCAGTCCTCATTCTTTTGCCTTAAAAGCCTCAGGTCTGTTACCCAATTCCTCCTCATCCTCTCTGTCAGCAAGGAAGGGAGGGAGATGGTGCCTCAGCCAGGGTAGGGGTGGTGGTCCCATCAACAGGACTGATTAAAACTGGGGGTTGGGACAAGGGAAGTAAAAGTTTCAAGACAGGAATGAATTTGCAGCCTTCAACACTCTGTGAAAATGGCAGAGTTTTCCACAAGGGACATTCTTTGCAAACATCAGCTCATCTAACTCTTAAAACGGTTGAGACAAGGCCATAGGGAAGTAATGCTGGTAATTCAAATATATACTGAATAAAGTCAGCAACAAGGCCTACAAGCAGAAACTCTCGGTATAAATCCTCTATCCTTATTTTCCTTACTGCCCCTTTTCTAATTTTGCTTTCTTGCCACATCGTGATCGTCTGATGGTAGAAGAAGAAGACATTACAGAGCTGCCCCTGGTTTTGAATAAAGTAATTCAGAAAGACAAGTGACTGATTACAACCACGCAGTGCCCTGAACCTTTACTGGGATTAAGACCTGAGGGAAATTCGTCCCCTCTCCACTTTGCACTGAACTCGTTGGCTGTGTTAAAAAATCTCTCATTTCCTTCTGACACAAGTGTGAGACGCTGAGGGCAATACAGAATAGGTGATGGCGTTTATTAAAAAAGTCTCGAGGAGTAGGCAAACTGCTTGCTGGTGTTCAAATTACCAGCATTTTAACACATCTTTCTAGCAATCATCCAACAGCCTGAAATAAATCATTCACAGCCTTGGAGAAAGCACCCTTTATCTAAAGTTGCCTGTCAGTGAATGGCTGTGGTTAAAGATGGTTTAAAATGCAACAGGAAATATTTGTGCTTTTTTTTTTTTTTTTTTTTTTTTTTTTTTTTTTAAATTTTTTTTTTGTTTTGTTTTGTTGCTGCAGTGAATATAATTACACACATACTGAAGTATTGTTTTTGAGGGTGTTTTATTCCCAGGGATTCATTAAAAAAACTCCTTGTTAAAACGTTCCACGTGCTTGGTGTGCTGTAGCAGCTAAACACAGGACACAGTCATCTTAAAGCCACCACACCCTGGGAAATAACTTCAGTTTTACAAAAGCCTAGGCTAAGAACAAAGGAGGTTCAGCGAAGGGTGAAAGTGAAAAGTTAACTCTCATAATTAATTAATTTCTGCAATCTGCTGATTATATCTACTCACACACACTGAGGCAATTGCAGAAGATTTTAATGGGAAAGGGAGAGACATTTGCCACCTCCTTTGTTAGCAAAGCTGAACGTTCAGCTGATATAATCTGAATAATGGAGGAACTGTGTTTCAGCACACATTCTTGGGCTGGCCTGGGAGATGAGTCACTTCTGAGAGTGTACAAACACCAGGAGGCTTCTGGCACTTGGCTTGGGCTTTCTTCTAATTGTGGTTTTCAGGAAAGTCATCAGCAATACTGTAGAGGAAGCCACATATAATAAAGTCTTCTTATTAGGTTGTTTCTTCCTAATTTTAAGATTCTCAGGATCAGACTCGCATCCTATTTTTTTTTTCTAGCAGAGAGCTAAAGTCAATCTCCAGCAGAAAAAAATGGTATAAAATCAAAACTAAAGGTAGAGATAAATTACTTCCCTGATTTCATATATCCATCACTGGAGATGGTAACAAACCTGACATGTTTATCTATGCAGACAATGTCTCATTTCCATGAACTATGCTAAATTATGTTTTATAGGGAGAGACACATTCTGACTAGACATTGTTACTATAACACTACATGCAATCAATCACAGATTAAGAATCCAGTGTTTCACACACAACACAAATGCAAAACAAGAAGCTGATCCCTGCATCTAAGAGTACATAGCCCCATTAAATAGTTCTCTGAGCCAGATACATTTTACTTTGGTTATGTCACACGAGAGGTCAGCTGCCTCTTCTTTTTTTCCATCCTAAAGGAAAATATCATGTATTTAAGAGCAATATAGACACCAATATAAATCTTTCAAAAACTTCATCTTTCATGAAGAAGCTAGAATCTTTTACTTTTTATTCCCCCCACCCCCCAAGAAGTGCAATTAATTAAAATTATACTGATAAAACCCATTTGCTTGAAGGTAGCTTATTATTTTTACATCACTCTGTGGTGTAATCATAGTCTGCGGACAGAAGCCATTTATCCACACAAATGAGAATGCATTTAACTCTCACGCATTTAACTGCATGAGCAGCTTGTTTAAACACTGGCTGTAGGACAGCAGCACACATTTGCAGAAGGCAGTTCAACCTAACTCATACAAAAGTCTAAAATAGTTGAGATGAGGATTTAAATTATTGCCTTTGAGCAGACATCTTACTTTAATATATCACAGAATCAAATCATAAAGTCACAGAATGGTTTGGTTTGGAAGAGGCCTTAAAGATCATCTAATTCCAAACCCCCTGCCATGGACTGAGACACCTTCCAAACATAATTTTTATTAAATGAGATTAATTCTACTCTAAATGCCAGCTTTGAGAGATCAGTGCACTCTCCCATCAGGCAAGGCTAGTTCTGCTCCTGCTGACCTGAGCTGTTCACAGGTTATCAGCTTAGCTGAAATACTGCAATACTAAAAACAGGGAACAAAAACTTGGAAGGACAACATTTATTGAAGCGGTTTTTAGAAAGCAGAAAGCTCCTTAAATTTTCTGTGTTTTTCCAGCTTTAGTATTCACGGGTTTTATTTTTCCTAGAAGGTTTGAAATCTAGAAGTCATCTGGCTATCTGTTTATAGAAGTAGTTATATGCAGAAAAAGCAGAAAAGCATGTATGTTACCATGACTCGAGTCCAGGGTTTTAAGGTAAAATACTGGGCTATCTACTGGTTTTGAGCAAGGGTGGCATAGCATTGTGTAGTGTGAGGGATGGGGAGAATGGCCTCTGATGTTTTTGTTTTCTGTGTAAAACCAAATGCAATCAGTGACCACCCACAGACACAGAGCATGTGTCAAGCTCTTCATTCCAGCTGTGTTGTCATTTCAGAATTATTCAAAAGGTCCTGATCCTGCCAACAAACTCTTTTTTTGTAGACATCTGCATTCATGCAAAATATCTGCCAAACTCAGAGGCTCTCAGCAGGCACAAAGGGTTCTGACCTTGCACACTGAACAGAACTAAAGGTTAGGTGGGTGAGGAGCACTGCCAGCCTGTGCTAACAATGACTTGTAAAAGACAATTTTTACTTGTTCTAATGTGAAAAACTTTTTTTAAATTTTTTTATGGCTTTTGTACTGAAAACATCCTGCAGCAAGCACTGCTGTGAAGCCATCTGCAGTACAAGCTGCAGATTTTGTGCAGGCCATGGGCAAAATGAGAGTGTTACCTGAAACAGGTAAGCTAAAGAGCCATTCCACAGGATCAGAAGATGAGGTCTTTACTCCTTGCAACAAAAAACCCTGAAACCATTACAACTATTATGATCACATTAAGAGAAAAAGGACTATTAGGTTACCCCTCTGCCTTTTCTGTATCTTCTCTGAAATCTGAACTGTATTTTTCCCTTCTTTTCAGCCTCAGGTTTACCTTTCCAAAAGCATGGACTGATCCTACTTAGTTCTCCTCACGGTTTCCTTGGAAAGCCACTGCATAGGTCAAGCAAAGCTTTTGCATTCATGTTGATGTATCCATCAAATACAAAAATGTCAGAGTTTTATTGCATTTGACTCACCCCCTTTCTTTTTTCCCCTCCAAGGATTAAGTGTCAAAGCTGCTTTTAGGAATAAGGATTTAGATCTTGTCCTAAAGGAAAAGTGACCATAGACTTCAACAGAGGCTGGATTAAGTCATCGTCTTGTCACCCATTCCCCTTTGTTGCCTGACAGTCAAAGTTGATGTGAAATATTCTGGTGAGGCGAAGTTTGTAGGAAAGAGCAAATCAGCCTCTCTCTAGCTCTGAAATGTGAATATGTGCTCTGATAGAACAGGGAAAAGATAGAGGTGGTGGAATTGAGATTTTCTTTGCTACCAAGATTGATGCTACAGATATTCACCTAAAGATAAATAAGACCTTGTGTGTATGCTTACTTTCACTTTTCCACTGAACCATGAGAAATAAATTGGGAGAAAGTGGTGGGAAAAGCCTAAGGACTAGCAGAGAAGGGAATGCATCTGTCATGGGGAGAGCTGAGGCTCTGGTTTTGCAGTCACTGAGGCAGGTGGGTTAGGTGACAGCCCCTAGTGCTCTCCTCGCAGGTAGCTCAGCCCTGACGTGATGGATGGCCAGGCCACTCAGCAAGGTCAAAAGAGATTTCCATAGCACAGATGGGCTAAGTGCTGTGAGACTTTCATTGCAAAAAAAGCCACACCAGGAGAAAAGAATGACTTATCCAGGTGAGAAATATTTCAGCAGCGTGATTTCTTCTACCTGACCTGAGCTTTGCTGCCAGCTTTCCCTTTTCAAAGCACTGGAAAAGGGAAGGCTGTGCCCAAAGCATTCCATCTCTGAGGGCTGGATCCTATGGCACCTCTGTGCTTGGCAATACATTACAATTGCCTGGGAGCTCACTAAAGCCTAAGGGACATCAGGACCAAGACATTACTCGTGTCTGACCTTTTCTGCTCATTCTCTCTTCCTCAGGCAAATTGCAGGCTTTAAAGTTTGAAGGCTTTTGTCCTTATGGCACTCGGTTTGTTATAGTGCCTGAGGAGACAGATAATGGCCTGTCGGTGTGGCACAGGAGGGAAAGACGGAGAACAAAGAGAAATGTCATTTGGAATATTCCTGCTGAATCTCTGGACTTTAAGAAACGCTCTCTGGGCCCCAAGCTGAGCTCTCCGCTTTCAGGTGATTCACATACCACTATTAAACAGGATGGTAAGAAGCTAGACCTGGCTGCATACCCCTTTCTACTTTCTATCCTATACCCATTCTATTTATCCTACATTTATCCTATTTCTATATTCTTTCTATCCTGTATTCCTGTGTCTAAGAAAGCTTTCCTTCCAGGCACCAAGTCCATATAAATCAGTGCATGTACAAAATGAGAGAATAAAGGACTGGTTTGGATTCACAGCCAAAAATCTTTCCTCACTCTTTAGAAAGAAGGCACAGAGAAGATCCCACACATCACTTTAAAAATGGTTCAGGAAAATCAAGATGATCATAGTCACATAGACAACCACTCCAAGAAGCAGGAAATGCTGAAGAATTTTGGCTTTAAGTTCTTCCATAGTTTCAACAAAAGAAGAGTACACATGGCTAATTATACACACAATTTCAATTATTCCTAGCCTCCTTTCCTCCGTTCCCATGAAGTGTGAAACTGTATTTTTGGCTCTCTAGTACTCTACAACAGGAACACATGGGTGACGTGAGGTGAAATTCTAGGTCAATCATCTCCACGACTGAAAGGAGGGTGAAAGGGCAGAAGGGACAAATCCACAGTGTGAAAAATTCATGTGCATGGATAAATATGAATATCATATGATAATTTTAAATAGGGAGCTATCTTACAAGAGTCACAGGGCATAAGATCCTGCAGCGTGTTTTTACCATGCTAAACTGTATGTCTAAGCTTATATTTAAATAACTAAATGACCACCTGACCTTCAAAAATACTCAGGACTCAGCAGCAGTTAATAGCATTCACTTATTTTTGGTTTGCTGTGCAATCTCTCAGCATCAATTTTTTTTTTTTAAATAACACACAAATGAGTAAATTAAAAATGAAGCGTGTTACTATAGAACTACTATGATATGCTTCTATTTTCTGAACTCTTTTTCTCTCACTTGCTTCCTTCAGAGTATGTCTCAACTTCTAACATATGTTCCTGAAACTTACTCTTGATAAATGCTTTCAGGGTTAGAGACTGGGGTCATTCCGTGTCTGTGGGAGGTACCAAGTCAATTAAAAACAATATATTCTGTCCCACTTAAAAAAGGGGAAGATCATAAAAAAAAGCCCCATATTCCCACATGATAAAAAATGGAGAGATTAAATAGAATTTTGTAGGTTATGATTCCAGCTGGTCTCTGCAGTCTGTTTTTTAGTTTCAGATGTTTGCCTCAGGCCTGTGACAGTCACATCTCATTATGTACTCACACTAGTGACCATCAGGAGCAGCCACCACCCAAGAAATTCTGGTTGTTGGCTAATTATTGCCACAAGGAACCCTCAGTTCACATACCCTCTCCAACTTGTGCATTGGTTTAGCTCTCTACAACTGCACAAAAAAAAAGACCTTGAGAAGGATGAGAAAAGACTTGCTTGTATTGCACACAAAGAAAACATTTTCAAAGTGTGGGGCCGAACCCAAGGGGATGAGTATGGCCTCGTGGGGGGCCATGGCTGTCAGAGGCATTGAAATATCCAGAAGTTGTGTTATTGTCATCTAAGGGATAGACAGAGGAGAGTGTTTATACCTCCTCTCCCAATTCGCCTTGTGCTGTAGCTTCTTCCCTGCAGCTGCTGTGAGGGGCCAAGAGTTTAGACAGGGAACAAGGTTTACTGTATAGAGTGGTTTCCCCAGGGAAGAGGAAAACCCCAGACTAATGCCCTGAAAAACCCCTTTCTAAGCATAGTAAGCAAGAGGCTTACTCACATGCTCCCTCAGTTCAAGTATGCAAACTGTTGCTAGAAGGTTCCTTGTTCTTTGTGTTACCAAAGGTTGATTTTTGGTGCAGGAATTTTAGTATTCCTAATCGTCCTCCCCTATTGCACCTTTCCCTCAGACCCTGCCTTAACTCCTCCCACACCAGCCTGTATAAATCCTTGTCTGACCCTGAACCTTGCCTTTTTGCCCTTGCTGCTGCTTTGTTCAAGTTTGCTCCAAATACAGTGTATGCCTTACTGTTTGTTATTTTTGCAGTATTAAAATTGTATTTCTGAACAACTGGATCAAGGCTGCCTCTCTCTATCAGGTCTCCATTGGGACACAGTCCTGAGGAAACTCCAGTGGGTTCCATGATCCGGGCTTGGAGCCCCGGGAGTTTCAGTTGGCAGCAAGCTGCTCTGAGCTCTCATGTTGTCCTGCTGAGCAAAGCCAGGCAAGTCACAATTAACAGCCTGATTACAAATTAAGGGCTGTCATACTTGCCAGGCAGGGGCAGCATCCACTATTGGCACTAGAAAATTCCACCAAGATGCTTGGAAGGTGGTAATAATGTTTGTGCCAAATGTTGGTGAGAGTAGTAACAGGACAGGAATCTGAACCATGTGCATTGGAGCCACATGTGCTTGACAACACATGAAGGTAAATTTCAGGGAGTTCAGGGCTGGAGTTTTGGCCCCAGCTCTCTTGTGTGTCAAACAGCACAATTGCCAAATGTGTTTTCTAGTTTTCTAGAGTTGTTGTGTGGGTTTTTTTTTTTTTGTTTTGTTTTTTTTTTTTTTTTTTTTTTTTTTTTCTTCTTCTCTGTGCTGGTTTGGCTGGTGTAGTTATTTTCCTTCCCTGAATCTGGTGTGGGGTTGTGTTTTGGGTTTATGCTGAACACAGAGTTGATGATACAGAGATGTTTCTGTTATTAATGAGTAGGATCACACAGAGCCAAGACTTTTTCTGCTTTTCCTGCAGCCAGGCTGGGGAGGACCTAGGAGAATTCCTAGGAGGGTGGGAGGAGACATAGCCAGCTAAAGAGATATTTCATCCCCTGTGACCATGTAAATCAGGGGGGAAAAAGGAGGTAAGGAAAGACATTTGGAGCCATGGAGTTTTGTCTTCTCAAGTCACTCTTCTGTAGGATGGGGCTCTGCTCTCCTGGAGATGAATAAACACTTGCCTGTCCATAGGAAGTGAATTAATTCCTTGGGGTTTTTTGTCTGCATTCATGGGTTTTGCTTTCCATATTAACCTCTCTTTACCTCAACCCATAAGTTTTCTACCTTTTACCCTTCTGATTCTCTCCCCAGTCCTGCTGGTGGAGGAGTGAGTGAGGGTTGTGAGGGGCCTGGTTGCTCGCTGGGGTAAACACAACACCCTCTCACACTTCTCTTTCTTCCCTTCTATGTCACCAGTTCACGTTCTCTCACTTAAGTTCTACAAACATCTTCCTGTTCAGACTCATCTAATTCTGTTTAACCTATGGCTCATAAGACTCAAAAATTATAAATTTATCAAATGGGGTGTAAGCAATGATGAGGAAATGCTGTTGTTCAGATGGCTGGTTTTGTTCATTGTTTCTGTGGCTCAGTCTGTTGTGTCAATGGAAGAATGAAAAAAATTTCAGTAGGAAAAAATGTCGATTTTTTTCCCCCTATAAACTAAGGCGGGTTTGTAGAGTGAGATGAGAAACTGCCTGGCTGAAAATGTAGACAGGTAACGTAATTATTGTTACCCTGCACAGTTTCTTGTCACAGAATTTGGTGATACAAAAAAGTTACAGACCTTTAAGAAGTTAATGGAATCATCAATGCAAGAAAAAATCTGTCTCTGGTTGAGACAGCTCTTCTGGATCACAAAATCCCTGAGATGCAGGTGTCTTAGTCTTGGGAATGTGTTCTGAAAAAGAAGTACTACATTGTTCTGATTTTTTTAGTCTTTTTTAAGCATCCACTATGGGGCATGGTCACAGACAAGGTCCTGAGCAATTGGAGAGGTGATCTAATCCTATGTGGCTATTTTTAGGGGAAAATCCCTCTGTTTTGAACAAGGCAGATGCTTTCCAGGAAAGAAAGAAGGCATGTGCTCTCACTGGCTGTGATGCCTCTTGCATAGCTCTCCACTGGCATTTCCCAGGTCCAAAATGAAAGTTTCCCATATCTGTGCAAATCTCTGAGTTTTTTCTTTGCTTGCAAACCCAGTAAAACTTTATTAAAGAAAAAAGTTCATTTTCCAGCTATTCTTCAAATAGCTTGATTTGTTCCACAGAATAAATTCTGAAATAAAATACCATACTAAATTAGAAAAAGACGGAGCTTACTTTTATTTATTCTGCCAAAAAATTATTACAATATATAGATTTGACCTATAGGTTTGATGGTATTATATTTATTTCTTTTTGCTTGATTTGCCTCCCAGGTGGTGTTAGTCAACACCATTTGCATTCTGCATTGTGACACAGGCTAAAGCAATATAGTAATTGAAACAATATATCCCCAGCTGTAGAGCAGTGGAAAGGCAGCTCTCCGAGGAGTCTGCCTGCACTGCCCAGTAGCAATGTCTCTGTTCTGTAGGGGAAACCTCACTCCTTCAAGTGGGATTCCTATTCTGCCCTGTGATGCAATAACTGCTCTGTCCCCTGTGCTTGATTTAAAGTAATGGCTTGATTTAAAGTAATAGTGCTCCCCAAAATTGCAGAAGAAACTATTCCTGAGGGATATGAATCTCTCAAGATTTACTTCTGTCTCTTCAGTGAGACACAGCACCCCTTCTATTCCTGAATAAAATGGAGAGAGGTTTGAATTTGACAGTGAGTCACCCAGAGCTCAGTAGGTAGCCTATTAGCTTTTACCCCCAGGTACAAAAAAGGGCCTGATTTTGTAGTGAATAAAACCCATACATCAATAAATCATTATCCGTTTGGAAGAAAGAAATGGCACATATCAAAACACACTTTAATCCTGAGCTTAATTCAGTCTGTTCAACAGCCTCTAATATATCCTGGTCTGCTGACACAGGACAATATGCCAAAGGCATCATTGGGTTGTAATCACACGAGGAAAGTGATGAAAGAAAAGAAAACGCAGCTGGGGAGAGAGATGTCCCTTAGCAAGTGAAAAGGTAGTGACAGCCATGAAAAGTAAGAACAAGGAAAAGATAAATGCATATAGTCTGACTAGAAAAGGACATGCAAGGAAAAGAACTAACCACAAAAATCCAAGTTATTGTGGTATCCTTCCGTCTCTCAACTGGAGAATTATTCAAAAAGCATCATAGTCAAGAAAAACACATGCAACAGAGCAATATGTTTAGTGTATATGGGCACAGCTCTCAATCAGGAGTAACAACATGCTGCTACTCATGGAAAAAGCACACTCGACTGAGTTTGCTTCCTATATTTTTGTTACAGGAGGAGTTGGAAAAAGTAAGATGGAAAAGAGGTGATTTTTAAAATACATTACAATTGAGGAAGAAGCACAGGCAATGAAAGCTCACATTTGTGCACTCCAAGGGCTGCCACAAGCTGTGGTACTTCAAACAGAGGGGGATGTGAGAGGTCAAAGTCTGCCAAGGGCCAGAAGCTGTGCTATGTGATGCAAAGCCAAACAGACTCCATCTATGGGGACTGGGATGAAGATATGTTACAATTCTGTTCTTTATTACTCTAGTGACTGGAATATTTCTTACCTGTGTCTTTTTTACACACAATATAGCACATAATATGTCCACAATTCTACATTTTGTTTGTCATAAGTGGAAATCAGTTTTCATCTTCTATTGCTCTGGTGGGACTACTACGGTCACTAAAGGAAGACAGTATTAGTCAAAATGATCATTTTGTAAACAATATTCTGCCTGAGAGGTACAGGTCAGTTATCTGAGCCTGAAATTCAGGGATCTCTTAGCTCTAATCCTGAATCAAACAAAATAACTTTGCTTACTCAGCTGTTTGTCTTTTTCTTACACCTTATGCTGGCAAAGGCAAGCAAACAAAGAAATAGAGAGAAATTGCTTCTTTAGAACTTGGTTGTAGAAGTGCTAAATGGAGTGTGGATGTTGGATTGGAGGTGCTTGTCATCAAGCAGGCATCTTCATATCTCTCAAAACAATCTCCATTGAGAAATAATGCAATTTTTACATGCTAAAGACAGAATTATTCTGGTTTAGCAATCACATATTCCTGATAGTATCACATTCTTACTTTTTGTCTTTTTAAATTTCTATTCAAAAAGGTTTTATTGAGTTACATTTTAAAAAAGAGGCATTAACTTTGGTAAACAAGAAACTAGAAGTGTTTCCAAGGCCAGGACAGAGAGACCATTAGGAATGCTCATGGTGACCTCCTGTGCAATTTGGAGAATTTTAATCCTTATCTGAACTGTTTGCAAATTGACAAAGGTATTTTGACATACATTTGGTGTAAGGACCTGGCCACAGCTCAGGTAATGACTGCTGCATTATTTTTCTTCTTAATTGAAATTTAATTGAATACCATGCTGATAAAGCACACAATTGATTATTGGCTTCTTACTTTTGTGCCGTGGGTACACATGCTCTGAGATTCTCTGGCTTACTAAGCACTTCTCCTGGCCAACAGAGCCAGTGGGACATTTTCCTCAACCCTTTTTTAGTCTGTTTGAAGAGTCTTTCCAGAAGCCCATGCACTTTTTACATTCTGCTTTTGTGGGGTTTTTTTGTGTGATTTGGTTTTGGATTTGTTTCTTCTTGCTTTTAAATATTAAAAGTAAGAAAAGGGTGTAGCTCTGGCCACACGGTCAGAGAAGCAGTGAGAATTTAGTGGTGTCTGCTCCATCTTCTCCATGGTCTAAATCAGTTGTTTGGGGCTGGGAATAAAAGGGGACTCATCTACAGTGATGGACTTGGAGGCATCTGGCACCTAAACTCTTGACTGAGCTGGCAAAGATCCCCTACATAAAACACGGATCTCTCAGGAGTTCCAGCAATGACTTATGCACGTTTTACATGTCATCTATATTCACCATGGCAAATCATTGGTTTACCAGGTGGTCTAAACAAGATACAAAAAGGCAATAAAATGGCTGGAGGTATATACTGCTTTTTAAGATAAGAAATGAAATAAATTAGAATGCCTCAGTTTAAAAAAAAAAAAAAAAAAAAAAAAAAAAAAAAAAAAAAAAAAAAAAAAAAAAAAAAAAAAAAAAAAAAAAAGAGAGATACTTCAGCAGAAGTTTATAAACTATGAACAACATAAAAGAAAATGAATAGAGAAATACTAATTCATTTACACAGATGAATGCCCAAAGGCATTAACAAACAGCAGGTTTTAAATAATTAATGCTAAAAATGTAGAAATAATTGCCACAGAATGGTACAGAGGCCAAAAATATAGATTAATGTTTGAAAAAGAATAGCAAAAATACCAGCAAAGAAGGTCCTCCAGGACCTATTAGGGATGAATATTTGGATTCAACATCTGTTTCAGAAAACCCAGGCCTCTAGATTGCCAAAATCCATGAGTCCTCATTGAGGAGGGGATATTTTGTTTAGAATATCCCTGGATATAAGCTTGCTTTCTTTTAAAATATCCTCCAGAATGGGACTGGACTTGCAAAGGAAGACACTAAGATGTAAATGCTGACATTTGTGTGTGCACTTCGACCATGTGCAAGCCCCAGTGTAGTCATCTCTGAAATGTGGAGGGGAATTCAGCTCTCACATCACAGACACTTCAGTGGATGAGATAACTTCCCCAAATTCTGGAGGGTGTAATTCAATCATCTGAAAACAGGTTAGTGCTGTCTCAGATGTCTTATGAGTACTGGCTGCCTTCTGTTCATCCTTCAGAAGGGCACAACGGCCCAATAGATCCTGTGACATGTCCATGCAGGGTCACCTAGGACCTATGAATTAAATTTCCTTGGGTTTAGAGATTTAATTCTAAATGTCTCAGCCTTAAATTAATGTTACTGCTAACTGTGAGAAACAAGGTAGTGGAATTAATGAGCCTTTGGTTTCATTCACTCAGACCATTCTTATATTCCCTCTGTCTTCCACTCCATAACTGTAAAGTGGACAAAAATGTCATTTTCCTAGGTTTTGTGTATTATGCTATTTGGGATTCAATCTACAGTATAAGCAATGAAGACCTGATCTATATAAGTATTTAAATCTTTTCACTGTCTGAATGCCCCTAGTAGATGACATCCCACATTTCCTGGCCCACGAAGTGGTTGGGAAAATAGTGCACACCAGCTGCAACATAAATCCTCTGGGGCCACTGGCATTCATCAAAATCAGAGGGAGTCTGTAATTTCTCTCTAAAGCAAGCTCTAACTTCTTACTTGATGAATAAATAAATAAAAAAGAAGATGGTTTTGAGTCACCAGTGGAATCAAGGCAGGAATCAAAATTCTTTACTTTGAGGGTTGCCCTGAGAAGTTGTTGATGTTTTCCTCCATCCTGGAAGTGGCCAAGGCCATGTTGGATGGGGCTTGGAGCAATCTGGTCTAGTGGAAGGTATTCCTGCCCATTCTAGGGACTTGGAATGAGATGGTCTTTTAGATTCTTTCCAACCCAAACCATTCTGTGATTCTGTGATCTTAGCACAGAACACAAACCAACATACAAATTCAGTTCTTCTCACCCTTACTTTAGTCCTCATCATCATTTCATCATCTAATTATGTTTCTCTACCACCGTAGTAAAGTGTGTTTTACTTAACCACAGCATGAATATATCCCTCTTCAATGCTTTCCCTGCATGACAGACTAAATCTTAAACATTTCTAATAAAATAAACACACAGGGAGGGAGAAAACATGAGAAAGGGAAGCAGCTAACAGGCATGACCCTATTTTATTTGTAATTCCTCCATAGTTCTGTTTACTCTAGGCAACACTTCCCTGATTGTTATCAGTTGATAATTTTATCATTTCCATTTAGATACTAAAAGAGCTAATGGAAATACTGAACTAAAAGCCTGATCAGATAGTGGAACAATTTGCTTAATGAGCTAATTATGGCCTTACTATGACCTCCCTGGAAAGCTGGTCTGTGTTAAAGAATGCACAATGTGTCCTGATCAGGGCAGCGAACTGAACTAAGTATTAGCTCAGGAGTTCCAGCTTTGCAGTGCCCGATTCCAGGTTCCTGCTGCATTTGGATGCTGTGGCTCATTCAGGAGAGGTCCAGTATTCCCTGTGGAAGTACTGCTGCATGCAGTATATATTTGAGGCACTTGAAGGCACCCCTCAGGAGTTGCCAAGTTAGTGCTAGCCTCTGTTTAGTATCATGATATGTGTTGGATGTGTTGACTTCTATACCTTCAAACTTTCTTATTTCACTCAGTGCATATATGAGGAATGATTTTCATCTCTGCTGCTGTGCCACAGTGAATACAAACCAGGCTGCAAAGAGGAGAGGGAAAAGATATTTAAAAAAATGAAAAAGGCATCTGGGTATATGCACTGTGGACAAACAATTTTTAAAAAGGAGTCTATCATTTTATTGCTTTCCCTCCCTAGTGACTAGCATTCACTTCTGATCTAAATTCTTTAGAATCAAGTTCTTAAAAACTCTCTGAGAAGTTTAATCCACAGGGATCTTATTAATGCTGAGCAGTTTTATTTTATATCAAGAACAACAATAAAACTTAGACACAGTCCATAGTTATATTTGTGATACAGTAGTTTCCTATCATCTCTTCAGCCCAGAATGACTGGGTTTATTCCTTTTAATTACTAGTTGCATATAGACTTCTAGCTTAAGAGTTTGTATTTAGCCCTGTGAGGTAACTGTGTGTCATGGATGCTGCATGGAGTTTGGGAACTCATCACTTAGAGAGGCCTAGAAGAACATGAGAATATCGAGATAACAGGATTCAAGTCATGGACGGACTGAGAATATTAGAGAATCACTAAGTGATTTCAGCTTCCCTCTCTTCCTTATTTAGCTCACAGATCTTAAATGCCAATATCTACCCAGTTCCAAAGCTATGACTTCTGGTATTTTATTCATTTTAATGGATAAATATGAAATGTTGTTGGAACAAAACTCTGCTCCTTTTTCCATGCTAGGAGGGATGTTGGACTTGAGCAGAATGTTCAGGATAGCAGGTGACAACTGGGTGACACTGCAGGCAAAGCTGCAAGACCATCAGCCAAAAGGAAACCCAGTGTCAGCAGCAGCTTGGGCACAGATAAGAGGGAGCAGAACTGCAGCTGGGACTGTGCTTTTGTTTCACACCCAAGAGTCAGAGATATTCCAATCAGGAAGGAGTTAGGATTTCTTCTATCTGAATTCCCAAAACAGTTGTCCTTAGAGCCTGACTTCTTCCCCTTTTTCTGTTGGCTATTTTTATAAGGTATGCCTTCCCCAACAGTCTTCTGATTAAGTAAGCAAATACAAAAACAAAACAAAAAGTAGAAAAATTTTCTCTACTGATTTAGGCAGCTGCTCTCAGAGGAAGCCATTGCACTTGGGAGTTCTTCCCCCTAACCCAGGAGCTTCCTGGAATGTCCCCAGTCAGGTTTCCCCAGATTCCTGGTTCCCAGCAGTATAAGCACTGATGAGAGACAGCAGATCTGCAAGTGACTGAGCACAGACACAGCCAGAATTTTCTGTAAGTACTTTCTTGACTCTCCAAGGAGTCTGGACAGGTGTAGCTTTTAACTTTGCTCCTTCTTTCAAATACCTGCCATTCTCAGGATGAATCCAGCATTGCATGTATGGATCTATGGCCCCAGGAAGGGTGGGAGCTCAAACACATCCTTTTCCTTGGTGTTTCCCACTGTTGTAGGTGGTTCCTACCCAAGAACACAGATGTTGAGCATGGAATGGGGAAGGGAACCTTGGTACCCTGATGTCATACACAGTACTCCAGGTAGGAGTTGTTTGTGGAGCAGTAATGCCTGCTCAAGGGATATGAATTAATGTTCTCATTCTGTCTGTGAACCTCTCAAATACCTTGGGGAAGAAGCCCCAACCAACCAACAGAAACAAACAAAGCAACAAACTCACAATGCACCTTACATCTTGCCAGCATGAAATTTAGTTCAAGTACAACCTGGAATAGAAAATCCAAGGCTGTTCAAATTACTCCATTATTATAATGTAGTAGTTGCAGTTTCTAAAAGTTATGTTGCCCTGTTACTATGACAACTTCTTCTAAACCTCCCCATCACCAGATGGATAATGGGCAAAACAACCCCCAACATTATAGAAAGGAGTTTACCATTAATTTTCTCCTTTTTTATCTCTGGATATTATGCAAAGTCTTATAAATATTATAAGTATTTAACTTAATCAACAGTGTCTATGAAACTGATTATTCTATTAACAGAAGCATTCAGTACAGAGCCTGAATTCTGCAAGTGAGGGTGGGACAAGAAGAATATGGAGGAGGGAGAAATTCTTCTTCCACTTTTTTCACAGCGATAAGTGATGCTAGGTTAATAACTGGAATCCAGAAGCCTTTCCTCCTGCAAGTAAAGCAATTTCCCTACTGTCATTTTCCTGTTATTGTGCAGGCATCCTGTCTAGATTGCCTTGAAATGTTGGTGGGTTTGCTGTTGGAATGAATTAATACATTTGGAAAAGAAGGAAGATATTTGCAAACAATATGAACAGAAAATAACATGAATATGTTATATATTAGCAAATTCAAAATTAAAACAGGGCTGGAAAAATCCAGCATGGATTAAATAAATGGTATTTTATAACTTTGCAGAGAACCAAATCATAGATAGGTTTTACATGATAAAATCATTGTATGCCATCCATGTATCCAGATAAGTATTTCAGGAAAATCTGCAGTACATGAAGTACAGTAGTTTTGGGAAGGTTCCTGGATTGTCTGCATCTCTGTACTACAGTAATGCTCCTATTTCAATAAACATAATGCTGTTCAGAAGAGGTTAAGAGGATGAATTTCAAATGAAAAATAATTTCCACATCAAATAATTCTCTTAATGTGAAACCTTATTTAAAATGCATCTAAGTGTAGCTGGTGTTTAGTTCATTGTACTACAAACACTTTATATGCAGCCTATCAATTAGAAGCTCTGACTGCAAATATCAATGTGATTGATACTGTGTTTGAAGAGGTAGAAAAATGGTAATAGAGTTTATTACATGCCAGCTGCACTCACGAGAGTATTGTCTGTGTTTAGTAGATGAAATATATTTTTCAGCTGATTTCCAGAATAAAATGCAGTTGTTGGTTTGTGTCTAATCAATAAAGACTTAATTACAGTAAATGCAAAATTATTGTGAAAACATGTAGTTTGAAAGAAGCATTTGGGGAAAAAAGGTGCCAAAGCTCTAGAAATGAACAGGGAAAAACTCCGAGGTGATGGGGGACAAATAAAATACAGAAATTCACAGGATCATAGAGTGCATTGGTTGGAAGGGAGCTTAAAGATCTTGTTTCAAGCCCTCACAGCCATGGGCAGGGACACCTTCCACTAGACCAAGTTGCTCAGGGATAGGCATTCACATCTCTGGGCAATCTGTTCCAGTGCCTCAGCACCCTCTGAATAAAGAATTTCTTCCTAACATCTCATTTAAATCTTTCCTCTTCTAGTTTAAAATAATTTCCTCTTGTCCTATCATGACCTGTCCATGAAAAAAATTCCTCCCAAAGCACCATGTAAAGAGTGGTTTCCCCAGAGAAGAGGAAACCCCAGACTAATGCCCTGAAAAACCCCTTCTAAGCATAGTAAGCAAGAGGCTTACTCACATGCTCCCTCAGTTCAAGTATGCAAACTGTTGCTAGAAGGTTCCTTGTTCTTTGTGTTACCAAAGGTTGATTTTTGGTGCAGGAATTTTAGTATTCCTAATCGTCCTCCCCTATTGCACCTTTCCCTCAGACCCTGCCTTAACTCCTCCCCACACGGCCTGTATAAATCCTTGTCTGACCCTGAACCTTGCCTTTTTGCCCTTGCTGCAGCTTTGTTCCAGTTTGCTCCAAATACAGTGTATGCCTTACTGTTTGTTATTTTTTGCAGTATTAAAATTGTATTTCTGGACAACTGGATCAAGGCTGCCTCTCTCTATCAGGTCTCCATTGGGACACAGTCCTGAGGAAACTCAAAGGGTCTGATGGTCGGGGCTCGGGACCCTCAGAAGTTTTACCACCCACAAGAGACCTTCTTTTCAATTTTTTTTTCTTACAATGAAAGTCCTTTGTTCACTGTTCTCTGTGACAATAATTTCCTTTTGTGTTTCCATTTGCATAGAAGATGCTTCTCCTCGCTGGAGTTTAGGTGAATCACCATTACAAAATGACATGGATGCTGAAGGCATGGATTTCAGTGGGAATATGCATATGTTTAAGAGTAAATGTCATCTCTGATGTGACCAAAGGGCTACAAGCCACAAGAGGAAAGCAAATGAAGCTATTTCATACTCCGTTTTTAAGGTCAGTTTCTTGTGCATTCTTAGCGTTCAGTTCTGTTAACTATTTTTCCTTTAAACATGCACATTCAAATCCTCACCTATCGTCCTTTCACACAAGCACTTCAACCTTTCCTGGCCCCCTGAAAAACAGACCATCTTCCCTCTCTTGTTACTTGGCAACCTGAGGGAGCAGCTTTTAGGACCAGATCCTGAAGCTTTATTTCTCCCCCATTGTAGCCACATCGATTTCAAATAAAAGGCAAATACACAAAAAAGAAAAGCTTGTGGAAACAAAGACAAGTTATGACGTTTAAAGCTGACAGAGAAACAAGAGGAGGAATTGTAGAATGCATATTCAAAAGCTTCAGGAACTCAGGTTTGAGGAAGGTGGCACCACCCCCATGATTCTCTTATTTGCTATCCTTTTAAGTGAGAACTGCAAATCTCCAGAGTACCTTGTTTTCTTTTGGTTGTGTTGGGTTTCTTCCTGCATGTTTAGCTTATCAGCTGGCCTTGTCTTGGTGAGCAGCCAACACAATAAAGGTGTGATCAATTACACAGGCAGGACGAAAACAGTAAGTTGTAGCTAGTGGCTCAAATGTAGGACAAGGGAGTCTTCCTCCCTGGCTCTGTGAGAAATTTGTTGGTCATCTCTGAAATAGGGTCTAACTACTCCTCAGCAAATACTGCTTTACAAAGATTACATAGTTTACCAAACTAGCTGTTCTTGTAATTGGACAACATTTGTTAAATATGCTAATTTGCAAAACTTAAAAATTGTAGAAACACAGTGCCAGGTGTGCCCTGACCACTGGGAAACCTGGAAGCTCCCAAAGAAAAAGGTCTAATTTTTATTTTACTATTTGACAGTGTCGCAAAGGTTTTTCTCTTTTATTATCAGACGCCACTCTGGCCATTTCCTTGCCAGGTATGTAATTTACTAAAAAACTTGGTGGAGTGTTCGCAGATTATTTATGAAAGAAATTCACCCTGTAGGCTGTCAGTGTTGCTAGTCTGCCCCTTTTATTGGATTTTAGGTTTTGTCAGTTATGTTTAGTGTAAGTGCATTTCCAACAGAAGCCCTACTTCCAGTAGTAATCCATTCCATTTCTAGAGGGTTTCAAGAGGACTCTGGATGTGGCACTTGGAGCTATGCTTGAGGGGTGATTGTGGTGGTGCTGGCTTGACAGTTGGACTAGAAGATCTGGAAGGTCTCTTCAAACCCTCCATGATCCTTAAATTGCCCTGTCCCTAGTGCAGGACGCTGAACTTGTTGAACCTCACTGGGTTCTTGCAGTTCCCCATGCTCAAGCTTGGACAGGTCTCACTGGATGGTTCCTTTCTTCACTTGTGTCACCTGTCCAGCTCAGCTTCCTCAGCTGTAAGGTGCTGGGGGTGCACTCAATCCCACTCTCTCTCTGTGGCATTGATAATGACATTAAAGGGCCCCAGTCCCATGGCAGTGTCTTGAGAGGACACCCCTCATCTCTCCCACTCCAGCTGCACATGGAGCACTGACCACAGCTCCCTGGCCTGTGTCCATTTGGACAACTGCTCCTGCACCAAATGGCCTGGCCTCCCAGCCAGGTCTCTCCAAAATGGAGATCAGGATGTGCTGTGGGACCTGTGTTGAGAGCCTCACGGGAGCTGGGCACAGCAGGGCCTACAAGTCTGGAAGTCCAGGGCCTGAGCCCTGTGGGTTGCAGCCATTTCCAGGCCAAATCCAAGTTGGATCCACTGTTCCAGGCATGCCGGGTGTGTGCTCTTTGTGACAGAGGCACCACCAAGACCCTCGGTGAGCAGGGCCCACATCAGCACTGAGGGGCGCTGGACCACTGCAGGGTTGCAGTGGCTTCATGTTCACTTGTTACCCAAACCAAACAGACCCGTGGCTGTTATCAGTGGGCCTGGCCAGCAGCTCCATCCCGGCTTGGCTGTCTTTAAATTAGTGGCTGCTGAGAAGATCAGGGAATAGCAGATGTGTTCTCTTCTTGTCAGTCAAATTTACTTTATATATATATATATATATAAAATTGTCTTTACTTTAAGTTTGAAAAGAAAATAATTTTCTGTTATATCAGTATTAGTTGGTGATCTTTGATCAGTGTGGAGTTTATACAGTTTGTGTTGGAGCCTTTGTTTTGGAATATATTGTGATTTATTGGTTTGGGGATTTAACATTTTGTTGCTTGTTTGGTGTAAAGATTTTTTTGTTATTTCAAACATAGAGGAACTGTTTGCCGAGTTTACGGGTTTTAGTTCTGAAAAGAGGACAGTTCTCCAGTGTGTATCATCCTAGGTGCTCAGAGGCAGCCATTTTAGTTGTCCTTGAAAGGGGAGGGCTCTCCTCGAGAAGAGGTGTGGCAGTCAAGTAGTAAGTGATTGACATCAGGGAGATGGACCACAAGGTCCAAGGAAGCGTCCAGCCAAGTGGCCATTTTGGTTGTTTGGTTTCCACCCAGCCATTTTGTTGATTTTAGGTTTTGGTTCCCACAATATATTATTTTCCCACAAATACCTATTCATTTCCTATTTAGATTTCAGTTGCATTCATTTCCCATAGTATAGTTTGTTTGAATTCCATTTATTATTCAAGTTTTCTTTGTAATTCACTATTAATGGTTTAGGTTTACTTCCTTTAGATATCTCCATCTAGCTAAATTAATTTAATTAGTTAACTGTTGTTTTTATAGTCATGGGTCAGTGTCCGACTGAGAGTTCTTGCAAGGAAAGCTAAGATAAATGGAACTGAAGGCACATACCACCAGACAGTCCACTGGGGGAAATGTTAGAAAATTGGGACAATGGCGGGAATTTAAAAGACATTAAAGATAAAAATGATAAATTAACTCCATTGAAATTGGCCACAAAAGTGCATTCAGGAAGGGCCTGTCAACTGGCCTTCGTTACAGTTCAAAAGAAAGATGGTTATGTCTAGCTTTAAATAAGTATGTCAATTTGAGAGAAATTTTAAACGAAGAAGAATGCAGTATGCGGCTTGTTGGCTGGAAAATGAAATTTGAGACAAAACATTAGCGTGTATAAAGTGTCAAAAGAAACAAAAGAAGAAAAAAGGAATTCACAAGAAAACGGGACCCATTAGACTATCTTCCTCCCCCTCCGTCTCCTACTCCCTCCGTACCTCCTCCTGGCAAACCTATACCCCTCCCTGCTCCTCCAGTATCTCCTTCTATCCAATCCATGCCTTCCCTGCTCCTCAGGTAACCCCAACAGACCAAAAATCCCCACCTTGAGAGCAGACTAACGGAGTGATGTAACACTGTGTGTGGCACACAGTAAATGTTACTTCTGAATTGCTGAACAGGCCTTAGGCTTCCCTTAAGGTCTCATACTCAATTGTTTTTTAAGTTTTAATAAACAGGGTCAAAAGTCACCCGCTTTGTTTTAGCCTGTTGTTTCTAACAGTGTCACTGGCCAGCTGTGAGAGAACGCAGAGTTCACCCAGAGTCCTGGAGACATGCTCCTCACCTTAGCTTTAGAGAATGGTCGGGAAAGGACTGTGAATATCACACTGGCCTGGAGGCCTCACAGTTATAAATAATCCCAAATTTATAACTGAAATGCGGCCTGATTATGTGATTACTTTGGTCATGTAACTCAACCAGTAAGACCCGTTGGAGAGCAGGCCCAGGCTGCTGGGGATTCAGGCTGCTCTTAGCTGGCTGGCTGGGTGACAACTTCAGGCAACTTCCTCGATCAGGAAGATTAACTGCACGTGCCTTCCAGTCTATACAAGAGGTCTTAATATAGCTGGCTGTTGTTGCAAACTTTTGTGTGTGTTGTTGTTTTCCTGCCTCTGACACATCATTGTGACAACTGGCAGCGGTGGTAAAAGTGACAAAATCTTAGGGGAATTTTTGGGCTTTTTTAGATACAAACAGGACCAATGTTATTACTACATATTAAGGAAGAACCGTGAAAAGAAGTCATCCAAAGCCTTCCGCCATCCAACCAGGCAAGACCCATGCATGAGAGTACAAAACTTACTGTGTCTCTTCCATCTCCTGAAAAATATAATGTATAAAACAGTGCACCATCCCTGGAAAATGTGGGTCATGTCCAGCCCAGTCTCTCAACCTTAAGATCACAGACTGACATAGTCTTTTTTCAGACAGCAATTGTACGTGAGGAAAACAAAAAATAAGGTAATTTGAAATAGTGTGTATAAAAACGGCTTTTAATTAGTCTGCTTTTGTGGGACAATTTGCAAAAGTATCACTTCATTCTTTCTAATAAAAGCAGAGCAGATGAGACACACATCTGCTTTCCTTAAATATCCTTTGAATGATGGATGTTGAGTAAAGGTCTTATCTAGGAGAACAAACTTCCAACTGAACACTACACTCTCTCTAAAAGCAGTAATTCAGAGCATTGATTTTTTTGACTAATGGCATCACTAGAGAAAGATAATTATAATGACATATTTAAACATATTCCACACTGGAACACACTGTTTGACATTTTTATACATCTGGGTATATGTGTAGCTCTTTTTAAATAGAGAAATAGTTCTCTCATCTTTTTTTTTTTTTTCTGTAACATCTTTCAGTTTTAGATCATATTGTGAGACATCCTCATAATATCAGAAAGATATCTGAAAAGCCCATACATGAAAGGACTGTGTAATTCTGTTGCAGTCAACAGCAGAGATTTATGAGGTTTAGAAGTTTTTTAACCTTGCAACAGAAAGGAAGGTTCTTCATCTCTTCTGCTTACATTACAGAGAGACTTTATTTAACACAGGCGAAATACATTGAAAAGCAGCCCCTACAGCAGAAAACAGTACAGTCTACTTATGCAAGAGAAGAAAACAAGGGACAAGAAACATAATATGCTCATACTAAAGTGAGACATAGAAAAAATTAAAGGATATGCCTGAGGCCTCAGAAGAAAACTCCTCTGTCTATGGAGAGGAATCACATAATTCATATAATAGCAACCTAACACAGATACTGAAAATAGGTCAGAAGTGCCTGTTTCTCCTAAATACCTATAAAGAGTCAAGTTGATTCATTTGTTGACATTCCCATTGAAGCAAGACAAAACAGGTTAAATTATTCTTAAACCTGAAGACAACTGGATGACCTGCATCTTGAGGTCCACTTCTGTCCTACAGCAAAGTCTGAGCCAGTAGAGAGAGAAGGACTATGTCCAAATACAGGAATACCAAATGCTGCATTATTTCTGAGAAAGCAGAAAAAAATCTCAAGTCATTCTAACCCTTGTTGCCCAAAGCTATCTAAGGACTGCTAACACAAAAGCATCAATATGTTTTCGCAACAGCAACAGAAGCTCATGGGATTTAACTTACCTAGGACATCTTAAGTGAAAACCTGGAATTTCTGCATCACTGATGCATGTTGAAAAGAACCAGGCACACCCAAATTAAGTAAATTTTTTTCTTGACCACATTCCTAATTTCTATTTTAGGTTTAGCTGTTAGATGACTGAAAATACACTGGATCAATACTCCATCTCATTTTTACTGGGAGAAAAGAAGCAGAACAAGGCAACTCTGTTCCCTCTGCCCTTACTATATCTTTGGTGTTGTGGAAATAAGAACAAAACTCAGTTCTAAATATCAGTGTGGAATTGGAAGGAAGGGAAAAAAAAGTTGGGTTAAAAACAGGAAAGGTACCAAAAAGCTACTGAGTGAGTGCATCATCCATTTTACTTCCTCTGTAGAAGCTAAGTATTTCCAAGGGGAAAACGTTCCTGTACTTTTCAATGTTGTTGCTCTTCTTTTGCCAGAGGAAAGGGCATAATGGCAGTGAAACGTGTCCCCTCTATTCAGAACTCACCTTACGAAATGCCCCAGTCCTCCTGTGAATGTGTAGCTCTAGTGCCATAACAAAATAGATGAAGAATGAACACATAACATCAAGAGAGGAAATTGGAGATATGGAACAGTATTCAAAAAAATAAAGCAAGTAAACACACAAATTAAATAAAAGCAGAAATTAAAAAAAAACCCAAACCCACTATACATGACTTCTCAACTAGTGATTAGAGAGCGATTCCTACTAGAATTATTTCTTTTGCTGACATTTGTTATGTTGCACTGTAGGCATTCAGTAGCTCTGTAAGTTTATGAAGGACACGAAATGCATGAACAAGTTCATAGCATATAATGAAATACCAGGTCTAGTTGGCTTACATGGCTACAGTTTCTACAACTTCATAAAGTAAACCCTCAGCCATGTATAATCCAGAAATAAATTGGACAAAAGAAGGGTTTTTGTTTGCTTGGTTTTTTAATCATATTGCTTTTCTTGTAGATATCCATATCCCAGATCATGAATCCCTACCATGTTACAGTTTAAAAGCTGACATGAATGCAGCGTGCATTGAAACACCTATTTCTTAAACCCAACAGTGACTCACTTTTAATTTCCATGGTTAAAAAGCAAACCTGGAGGCTACAGGAATTATCTCTGTTTTAAGCCACCATGAAGATCTCTCACAATTTTTTCCATGTTACAGAAGCAGAGAGATATCTGAGTTTTGACCTTTAAACTTAACATTTATTCAACTGTGACATATATTGAAGTTGATGTCAGTATAGAAAAAAGGGTTTAAAATGCTCTTTTGGAAGCAGCACAGGAATTCCTGTAGCTTGGGTGCAAGACTGTATTGGCCAGAAGAAAGCTGTATTAATTCTCTAAGACTGATACAAACATGCCTCATACTGACTAAAAATCAAAGGGAAAAGAAATCTCTAGAATTTCCCTTATTTGGTATTTGGAGTAAAATTCATATGTGTTTTTAATAGCTTGATTTAGAAAGTAAAGTGTTCAGTTTAAAAAAACTTGCTCCTAAGAGGTCTCAGTTTTCCTTTAATAAAGGATGGGCACAAGTTACAAATGAAAACTCTTGATGTACAAAGTCCTGTGTTTACCATGCAGGTGTAAGATAAGATGTAGATGTTCCAGGCAATGAGAAAAAGGATGCAAAAGAGCATCAGCCTTTGGTTTTGAGCTCCCAAATCTGCAGTCACAGCCTCCACATCCATCTCTTCATTTAGATCAGAGCTCTGATAATCTTGATGTTGTGTGGAGTGTTCAGAATTGATTTCATGTAACTGGTTGTGATTTAACCTAGGCAGATAAGGCCCTCACACCCCTGCCTCCAGCAGAAAGGGAGAGGGAGTTGGAAGGGTGAAAGTAAGAAAACACAGGGGCTGAGAGAAACACAGCTTAAGAAGTACAAGAAAAAATTATACAAGCAAATAAAACATGCTGAGCAATAGAACAGGCATGATCTGGGATATCCCTTGGGCAAGCTGGGATCAGTTGTCTTGGCTCTGTCCCCTCCTGGATCCTTGTGCACCCTCAACTCCTCACTGGTGGGGTGAGGAGCAGAAAAGGCCTTGGCTCAGTGTGAGCACTGCCAAGCAATAAGGAAAAGATCCCTGAATTATCCACATTGTTTTGGTCTCAAATCCAAACCACAGCACCAGACGGGCTGCTATGAAGAAAATTAACTTGATCCCAGCAAAGGCAGAATCCCTGTGGACTTCACATCTGTGGGCTTCAGAGGTGGGGGCTTTGGCTTTAGGGCACAGAGCCAGCTGGTCCTCTCTTCTTCCCAAACAGTATGACATTTCCCCTGATGTGGAGTATGGAGATAATGCTTTCCATGATCTCTGTGAAAAATATTACCTAGAAATGGCACACAGCCTAACCAATCTAGCCACCCTCTCCTGAAACAGGAATTTATTCTCAATCTTCTTTTCCAATAAGGGGGGATCTCCTTCAGTTTGGAGCCAATGTTGAGGCATTTGGAACATTTTCAGCAGCACATCCCTCTCATATAGAGCTTGAAGTTTAAGTGTGAATTTAGAGAAAAATGGTTAAGATAAAAAAGACTCTTCAGGGCATAGCTATTTAAATGACAGTTTGTTAAGCACAATACAGTAAGGTTGTAATCGTAGTTAAAATATTCAGTCTATTTCAATATGCTTACCAAAGGATTGACTTCTAGGGAGTTGACTTCCTAAGAAATCCCAAAGAAACAAATCATTTTTTCAGAAACTGGGAAGCAAGAAGATCAAGACTTGAAAAAATAGTATCTAGACTACTCAGAATTAATTTTAGAAGTATTACAGAATATTTGTGTTTAAGGGGACCTTAAAGATCATGTATTTCCAACGCTCTGCCATGGGCAGGGGACACCTTCCACTATCCCAGGTTGCTCCAAGCCTTGTCCAACCTGGCCTTGGATATTTCCAGTGATGGGACAACCACAGCTTCTCTGGGCAACCTGTGCCAGGGCCTCCCCACCCTCACAGGGAATTTAACTTTAACTAATGAGGCCCCCAACAGCATCTGTAAAGGACTCTTATGCAAATCAAAGATGAAAACAGGAAATATGTTTTTTTCTTCTCAGCCTCTAAAGAAAAGCTCCATCTCCAAAGTTCAGTATTATTCTCCTAATTTCTTAGTATGTTCATTCTCTCAGTTCTTTTAAGGAGATAAGCAGTGACCAGGATACAATGAACAAGTATCTTCAAAGCAGCACCAAAAAGCAACAGCCAAGGAACAGACTGCCAATTTCCCAATTTTTACCATTACTAACACTTCAGTATCAAAGACAAGCCAGGCAAAGCTATGAGAATTACCCCCTTAGAAAAGCTTCCCAAATTATTTCAGTTTTGTCTGATTTTAATGGGAACCTGAAAAAAATACTTACAGTCTTAAACAGGAACAGCTTTTCTCATTAAATTTTAAAGTGATTTTGCATATACATTTCCACAGGAAAAAAATATAATAAACTGGGTTAAACGAGAAGTATTTCTATTCTTGCTGTTCAATATATTGTGTATCTCAAGAGGCTTTTTTGCAAGATGTCTGTGTAGCAAGTGAATTCATCTCTTTTCTTTGATGCATATTTTTTTAAGTACATACTTCTTACTATGTGCATACTTTTTCTTAAAATTATTTTAACTGTTTAGGTTATCTCTGATTAAGACAGACCAAACAAAGAAAAAACAAATTAAACAAACCCAGGACATATCTAGCCATGACCCATCTGGCCATTTCCAAAAATGTATGCAATATGAATTATTTGTGATGGCCAAAACTGATATTTTCCTCACTTGGAATATGGCACCTTTAGCTTTAATTAGAAATCAGCATTAATTCCAATGGGGAATTGAATATGAAGACTCTGTGTGTTTGAGAGAAGGGACGTAATTTTATGGCAAACTTATGAAAACTGTTTTCATATTTAGTTTCATTTTCCCCTTTCTCATTTTCTCTTCTTAATAAGACAAGGATTTAGTAGTGTTGTGATTGTTCGGCTTCACCTTCATTATCCTGCTGTTTAACATAGGGTGGAGAACACATATTGAAAGAACAGCCTCTGAAGCAATTTCGAACTGATTGTTGCATGTTTTCCAATCCCATTGTTGCCTTCATGAACAGGCCCTGCTTTATCACATTTTCAAGGTAACATCCACGGTTTCTTTGATTTGACCTTTGAAGTGTTACTGTGTCCTTCAGTTCCATCATTTATTACACCAAGACTGATTCAGTCACCAAGCCACCACAAAGTGACCTTGTTTTCACAGCTCAAAGCACCCAGCAATGCAAATTAATCACAAAAAACCAAAACCAAAACCAAAACCAAAAACAAAAAACAAAACCTATTCTCTTAAAACTACATTGAACTGCACACCAGGAGTAATGCTCTTAACCTGGGATTTTGCCTCTAAAAATGTTATTATTCAAAAGCTCTTGCTTCTGCTTTGAAGAAAATGAATATAAAATTTAAAAAAACAGTCTGACAAGATTTGTTACTGATTATCTGAATAGTGCTGGCCCTGAGTGAGTATCGTGCCAAGCAGGCTTAGATGTGGGGATGAAGCCATTTGTTCTAGAAGGGTCTGACAGTTATTCACATATTTGCCTTACCAATTACTAATGGAAATTTTCTTCCAGGCTCAGTGCTTTTCTTAAAGGAAAGGAGCTCACACAGGACATCATTATTATATGTATGGTGACTCCACCACTTCCAAGTCATTCCACTGTATTATTATACAGTATCAAGCCGCACAACTTTAAATTACAGCTGGCTGCAGTTCTTCAGTGTCTTTGATTGTCAAAGATCCTGACTGATGAACCTTTCTTACAAAGTTTGTATAGAATAAACAACATCTATCTCCTTGCTCTGAAAACAAAAAGCAAACTCATAAATTAAAAAAAAAAAAAATACTACCAAGGATTATATTCCACTAATTACTCATTCTTTTGGTGTGGAATAGTAATTTTAATCCATAAATTAAATTTTAGTTCCACACAGCACATTTAGCTGAAGATTTTGTATCTTCAGATCCCAGAACAAGCTGCCTGGGATCTATTCTAACATCAGAAGGAAATTGAGAGAAGAAAAAGAGTCCATAGCTCACAATTAAATCTAGTATTTTCTTTAAATGCTTAAAGTGCTTTAAATGGCTCACACCTTTTCATGCAGTAATAGTGCTGCAGTGGAAAGAGTTGTTTAGCAGGTTCAGTCTGTTACCTTCAGAAAGATTAACTGTTGCTTCTTTCAGAACAAGAATTTTTTTTCTTGAAATGACAGCAATTATTTCTGCATAATCTTCTTTATTTTCTACATATACATTTCTTCACCTGCTTGAGATGGACTGTCAGATGTGAGAAAGGCTGAAAACATAATGGATCATTGAATGATTTTACTATTTTGAAGAACAAAGATCTTGATTCCTGTTGCTAAGCAAATCAGAAAAAAAGGTGGCTGCTCCTGGAGCAGGTTGGACAGGGCTTGGAAATGTGGTCTAGTGGAATGAGATGGTTTTTTTTGGTCTCTTCCAACCCAAAAATGTTTTATGATTCTATGATACCACTGTACTCTTCATAGTCATGTTTTTATGTCACTTGCTCATTGCAAAAAATGATTTTTTGTATCAAAGATTAACCTTTTGTTAAAAGGCTTGCATTTGCAAGCAGAAAAAATATGGATAATTTTTACACATTAATTTCTCTTGCAACTATGAAAAGTCAAAAATTTTTTCTTGAAAAAGGCATTTCTGATATCTCAAATGACAGAAATAACAAGTATCTCCAGTAATTTTTCACTTCTGTAGACTTAAAATATATGTAATGCACTTGCTGCCTAATTACTTTCCAAAAAAGCAATGAATTCACACAAGGAAATTTTGGGAAACTGGAAAAAATGTGTTGAAAAAATAGGAACATCTATAGCTAATATTAAAAAAAAATCTGTAATAATTAGGAAAACTTAATAAATGCCAAACTTTTAGAAAAAAATCTGTCAACAAATTTTTTAAAAGCAGAACAAACTAAAGGTGCAAAGCAACATAATTATTTATTATTATTGAATTATCTTGAAGGTGATATGAAGAAATGTTTCATTCCTTGTATTTGCTAAAACAGAATTAATGAAGTTTGTATAATATAAACAGTGGGGTGTAAAAGAAATCATCTCACAGCAGAAAAATGGAAGAGACTGAGAAGGGATTTAAGTACACTAACTCTGTAGTAGATAACTAGAGATTCTGTAAAGTATCTGATTATTTATAAATTAGATTATAATAATCTGAGTTACCACTTTAAAGGCAATTACAGTGTTTTTACAAGAAATTATTAATTCATTGAGCAGTCTGACTTAGAATCACAGAATGACAGAGTGGTTTGGGTTAAAGGGGACATTGAACATGATTCAGTTCCAAGCTCCTGTCATGGGCAGGAACATTTTACACTGGACCAGGTTGCTCCAAGCGCTGTCCAACCTGGTCTTGGACCCTTCCAGGGATGGAAAACTATAACCTCCCTGGGTAACCTGTGCCAGGGCCTCTCCATCCTCACAGGAAGAATTTTTTTCCCCAATATCCCATCTAACCCTGCCCTCTGGCAGTTTGAAGCTGCTCCCACTTCTGGCACTCCAAGCCCTTGTCCAAAGACCCTCTCCAGCTTTCTTGTCACCACTCAGGTACTGAAAGGTACTCAAATGTCTCCTGAAGCCTTCTCTTCTCCAGGCTGAACAACCCCAAACTGTCTCAGCCTGACCCTTGAATACAGCCTGGGAGTGTGAGAGACTGAGATTTAATACTTGTACCATTCATTTTCAAATGCCAAAGTAGAAAAAAATATGTTTATAAAAGCCCCCAGCCATATTGTAGAATGAAGCTACATATTGATAGTCCTTAGGTGAAACCCCAAATAAAGTTAACTCTTGCTGTGCCTTCAAAAAGTGGTATGAAATTTGTAGGAAAAAGTGTAATGAGACATATTACTGTGGATAACCATCATTAAAACAATGCCCCAAATGTTATAAAAATGCTGATACAATAAGAAAAATGACACATCTCTGGAATGATGCTCAAAATGGGATATTACTTCCTTTTTTTTTCCTGTGGTTCCCCTATTATCCAGCGAAATGACACAGAGAAACTGCTGGGGATCTCATATGCAGGATGTTGATCCTTAAAAGGCTTACTCCAGAGGACATGTCCTGTCTTATATCAGACATCTCCATGCTCCTGCAACATGGGAAAAATAGTGAGAGACCTTCAGGGTGGCTTTTAAAAAAGAGAAATTTTTGCTCCTGAAATTGCATTGCATTAAATAAAACCCAATTATTCTCTCTTCAATGTAAGTTAAATTTTTTTGTTCACTATGTGGCAGCTGTTAGGAAGCACAGTTTCTGTGGGCAAACAAAAACCATGGTTAGGGGGGTTTCCAGGCACTAGAATATCTAAAAAGACCTCAGTCTGCACTGTTAAGATGGTGAGCAATGGGAGGACCAGCAGTGGTGATTTCCATGAACTTCTGCATTCTGCCTCACAAACCCTGAAACTTCAGTCTCTCCTTGCTTCCTTTTTAACTTGCTGTGCATCTTAAAAACTGATCTCGTCTCTCCTCTGAAATAAATGATGCTGAAACATTCCATAACACTACAGTGGTTTTTACATAGAATCATAGAATATCCTGAGTTGGAAGGGACCCACAAGGATCATCCAAGTCTGGCCCTGAACAAGATACCCGCAAGAATCCCACCCTGAGAGCAGGCACACGGCCCTGACAACTCTGTCTTCCATCCCTGGATCAGGAAAATGGGTTTGCAAAAATCATTGTCTACATGTGAGACCTGTAATTCCAGCCTTGTGTTGCTCAGCTGCAGTGGGTAGTCTGTAAAGGTTAGAAAATATTAGAATAAAACTGCATGCCTGGAGTTTTCGGCGAAATAGGTGTCTTTCTCTCAGATTTGTGCTTATATAAGTTTGTGATGGAATTTATGTGCACACTGAAATGCAGAGGGGTGTCACAGTGCCCTGTATGCAGGCAGATGATTCCATCCATCAGGCTTCAGCTTTTGATTAAAAGCCCTGGGAATTGCAGGTGTACAATTAGTCACCAGAGGGGAGCCCATATTATGTCATAAACACAATAAGGACAGCGTGAAAAAGGTGAGGGGAGAAACCCTTAGGGTGACAGGGGAGAGAATCGCCCTTGTTCCCCCTCTGCTCCCTGAAAATCAGGCTCCAGGGGTTTGCTGTACAAGGCAGGGTGGGCTTTTTCCAGCAAGGTTACATTTTATAAAGTAATTTTGAGGAGCATCAGCACAATCTTTTTCTTATTGATGATTTTTTTTTTTTTTTTTAATTTGCCGATGTAGTAAAGGATGCTGGCAAGGAATCACTTTGCTAATATATGTTAACAAAGGTCAGATGGTACAGCAAATTTCAATTATCACAGACCCACTTTCATGACACAAATATGTTGGATAATCAAATACAATTGAAAGGAACACGAGATTAAACAGTTTATTTATAATCTGTTATAAGAGGATGTAGGGATAATGCGTGATTTTATAAATTATGTTTTCACTGGGATTTCTTCTCATGGCAATATCCACTGTGACCTGGGAAACAGCTTTCTGTGAAAGGCAAGGAGAGTTTATTTATTCCTGTACTAAGTAGATACTCTCTCATCCCCCTTGCTTCAGTTTTTCCTCCCTACCCTTATCAACAACAAAAAATACTTTACTAGAACTGGTACTTTTTGTGAGTGTGCTTTCTCTCTAACAAATTACTAATTCTGTTTGGATATCTTCCAAGTATTTACCAGGGAAATGGCCACAAATGTATCACATTTCATTTAGCAGTATTTGCTGTTAGTATTTTCTGTAGAGAATTCTCCATTTTGCTAACAAAGTGAAGGGGGAAAAAGAAGGAGAATAATACATTAATTTAATACATTTCTAAGTCTTATTATAGGGCTACAGTGGTAAATAACTCTGCTTGGAATCAGCTGGAAGGTTTTATATTAATATCTGTCTCTTATGGTATGGTAGACACTCCAGTCTTTAGGGGAACTCTGGCATTATTGTAGCCTATATGAATTTTCCCACATTCACACATTAATTCTCCTGCAGACATCTACAAATGATCAGAAGATTTCAGAAGTCTTTGTTTTTTTAGGAATGATTCATTGCTGGTTGAGCTGTCTTCCTGCCTAATAGGAGCTATTGCCCTATCTGTGCCTTCACCCTTTAATTGCAAGGCAGTTAAATTCCCCACTGTTTGCAGTATCTGTGTCTAAATGAGTCATCTTATCACATTACCTTTTTTTTTTCCTACATGCTTAGCAAAATGTAGTTTAATATTTCTGTGTCCTCATGGAGCTGGAGGTTTTTCCATTAATTGCTGTTTTTCTAACCTTTATCCTTTAGTTGGCCAGTCCCTTCTTGCATCATTGCATGGAAAATAAATAAAATTTCTGTTTCTCGCACAATGCCGTAATTTTTGGGATGTATCCAGTGACAGCACATGAAAAGGATGAAGTATGTCTGTGACTGATAAGCACTGATTTAAGAAAAAATATTCCATCTCCCACAAGGCTGGTACAGAATGCCCAGCATTTAATCCTAGGTAGGATCTGAAGCACGGAAAGGAACATCATTGCCTACTAGGAAGAAAATGATGTGAAGTGTTGTGGGTGTGGTGTGTAACCCCAGGTACAGGTGCTGTCACAGGGACTGCAAAACTGCCTTTGTCCAAGAGAGCCTTAGAGCACAGTTTTGGAACCTGCACTGAAGGGAAACCACCTGGTCCATTTGCCAGCATGAACAGGCAGAGACTATGTTAATGGCTCTGATGGTGTATTTGTAACTTGTTCAGGTTTCACTGACCTGAGGTATCAGAGCAATGACCAGGGAACAGCAATTAGGTTTCTTCCTGAGGTCTGCACCTCATGTCTGTATATTAGAGGTGGGACTCAAGTGTGCAGTCAGGACTTGCACTGCTCTTGCCCAAGTCAGGGACTTTCTGCAGAGTTCAGGGAAAAGAAAATCCCCCTTTCTCAGACTCAAGTGTCTGGATTCAAATATAAAAGTACCAAAGAGGGGCATGGATAGAAAAGAGCTTCTCTTGTTCACACCAATCATTCATTCATCAGAAAAACTCTGTACAATCTGCTGTGTCAGGATGCAGAGTTTTCCTGGATAGTCTCCTGCCCTTTTTCCTCTGCAGTGAGATGTTCAGGGCAGCATTATATGTGCTTTCTTAAAATCTTTTGGCTTACTAGAGTTTTTGACCTACCTGCATTCTCTGCAGCTGTGATGCAGAAGCTCACTGTTTCTGTTACAGGAACCTCCACTTTTGAGTTAGGTTTATGTAATGTTTTGTTTATGTATTTCTTTGAAAGATGAACATCCTTGGCCACCAAGTCTGTTGGTGAATGTGATTTTTTTTATTATTTATATAAATGCAAGTACATCATAACCACCAACCCATCCCTGCAATACTCAGCCAATTCTGAGAAGTGCTGTTAGGCAGAGCAGTCACATGAAGTGACATGACAATAATGACATGGAAGTGTAGTGGGAGAGGCAGAAATGAAAGTTAGATTATATTTCCTGAATTATTTTTTCATTGGGCCATATCACCCCTTCTGAGTGATCCCTAACCTCTGAAATATTTGATTTCCTTAAGTTTTTCTTACATTACTGTAAGTTTTGCAAAATATAAAGGCATTGCTTTTTCTGAAAGCAGTTTGAAACCATGTTGAATCCTCTTTTTGATTCCTGTCCCAGCATACTACTGGACCAGCTGTCCTGTCCTCCCACCCAAACCTGAGAGAGAAAATGGTGGAATTTATTACTTCTTCTTAAATACTGTAATGAATAGAGTTTGTATATTTAAAACTCAGGCAGACTCCGCTCCCCAGTCCCATCAGTTAATGCAGTTTATGTATCTCCATTAGCATGCTTGCTCACTCAGCAGCCTTCCACCATACTTCCCTCAGTATCAAGTGTATTGCCAACCTTTGCCAGGATACTACTGAATTAAGGTTATTAGCTGCCCTTGCTGTTTTTTCTGAACTTCCTTGGCTTTGGAGGCTCCTAATCAAATGCTTAAAAGTTATTTCATTGCAGCCTTCTGTGATGGTATTTGCTTCTTTTAAATGCACTTTTCCTTTCCTCAGTAGTCAGCACATCTGCCTCTCATGGCAATATATACTCCTCAGAGTGCCTGTGGCCAAACTTTGCAGCACTGCTGAGGGTTCCACAAGGCAATAAATTGAATATAGCAGAGTATGTGAACTCCTGCAACTCTTGGCTGTATATATTATAATGAACTGGGAGATGTGCTGATTATCACATAATACAGACACATTATGTACAGAATAGGCACCAAGAGGAAAGAACGTGCTTTGGTTTTATCACTCACTATTATGAGAAGGAAAGGACCCAAGTATGTATAATTATAAACTGCAAATGTCATGCCTCCTCCCTCTTCTTCCATCATCCAGAAAAATCAGCACATTAAGATGGAAGCATGCCCTGGATCTTGCCTATTAGCCTCACAAAATCAAGGAACAAAAAGTTCACAGCTACTATCTGCAGTGAAAGAACTTCTGTATGTCAGTTAAGGGATGATCTTAGTTCTCATGGCACTTAAGAAAAGAAGAAATATTATTAATCTAATGAAGAATGAATATCCACTAGTGGTCAACAGCAGCTACTTCAAAAGGAAATGCAGAAAATGCAAAGCAAAGTTTAAGGGACTGAATCAAGCAAAGCATTTTCCTTGACATTGACAAGAAATCCTCAGATTTCAATTAAACCTTATCTAGCCCCTGAAGCTATAAACTTTATGGTTTAGACACTGCATTTCTGTTTCCTTCCTTTAGCACCAGTTTCTGCTGTGTATTTTCACAAAGTGGTGACTATGGCCTTTTAGAGCCATCACTGACTAAATCTGAAAAAATCCCCCCCAAAAAATGTACTATGAACTCACTCTCCACCTCTGAATGATATCTTTTACAGACAGGATGATTATGGGGTGTGTTCGTTTCTTATTCTGCTGGTCATAATATTTCATTTTGTTCCTGAAAGCAAGTAGAAATCCATGTCTGCACAACTGTGTTGAGGGTACTCTCCTAGTAAAGATGTGGTTCACTTGCCTTTTTGTTTCTAACCATTCACACTGCTATGCTTTGTTTTCTCCCTCAATTTCTTTATATTTTGTTTTCTATCTTTGTCTTCTATTGTATTTAAAGAGCCTTTTATGTTTATCTTAATATTCTTCCTCAGTACTGCTTCATTATTCCCATTTGCACTGTCAATGTCCTCTTTATAGTACCTCTGTTTCCTCGCATAAAATTCTAACAATACTGCAGATCTTTCCTTTCCTATAATTTTTAAAGCTCTGTTTTGCTTTCATTTAACTTAAAAGAGATATCATTTATCCCCACTGAAATTTAATACCTGGTTTTACATAATGACATATTCTCCTTTTTAAGCACACTCTATCACCACTAACATTTAGTTAATTTTGTCAACCTTATCTGTCTCTAATAAGAATGGTCTGGTTCTTCTATTTTATTGTTTTTTTAGGAATTGTTCCCTGTGAGGGTGGGGAGGCCCTGGCACAAGGTGCCCAGAGAAGCTGTGGCTGCCCCTGGAAGTGTCCAAGGCCAAGTTGGATGGGGCTTGGAGCAACCTGGGATAGCGGAAGATGTCCCTGCCCATGGCAGGGGGTTGGAACAAAATGGTCGTGAAAGTCCCTTCCAGCCCAAACCACTGTTGTTCTAAGGTTCTGTGATTAATGGTAGTAAGTGGGACCTTTTATAAGTTTAATTAACCCGTGTTTCTATTCAAAATACCATCCAGAAAGTGAAATTTGAAACTATATTTAATCACTCAATGATTATCATCATGAAAATAAAACAAAATAAAATAATCATTATTATTTCTGCAAAGGCCTCTAAGAATCAAATCCTTATCACAGCCTGTTCATTTGACATTGCAAGTGTTACCCAATTTCTGGTATCTCTTAAACAGTGTTTTTTCCCCTTTTTATCTCTTGATCCTTAGATGTTACAATTCATTTGCAGTAAATTTAAGTCCTCAGTTGTTACTGTGATTTTAGATCTTTGAGAATATTTTGTGACCTTAGACTGAAGGATGATGAATATTTTCTGTTTTGTTACTCAATAGCCAATAAATCAGCCCAAATCCTTTCTTAAAATTCCATAACAGAACTGCAGAAGCTATGATTCATTTATCTCCTGCTTTTCATTACTGCTTTAGAGAATTTAAGGAAAGCTGACTGTTGATTAAGGGACAATAAATCCAAGAAAATAAGATTTCTAACAGAAATTGTCAAAGAACTCAGACCTCAAAGGACAAAAATCACCATAATTTCACAGAAGCAATATTGACAAATAGATTGGCCTTGGCTGGAGGTGCAGTTCCAGGTTTGTAGAGTGGTTTGTAAGCCATGACTCACATTGCACCCTTGCCTTTCTTGGTGTTTGCTTGATTTGTTCAGTATTTTTTGAGGCTGTTGACTAATTCCACCCAAATCTAATGGGCAGTGTAGAGTCTGCAAATAAATTGACATGCTATAAACCCTGCCTTTGTTTTCCTGCCTTTCAAATTGAGAAGTTCGATAGAGTAGAACCACGCTGTGGCTTCCTCTGGTAAGGATGAAGTTCAGCTCAATCCTTATCAGACAACAGAGTATGTGTACTTTCACATGGGACACTATAACCAGAAAAAGGGAGATTTAGCTGAAATTTGAAGTTTACTGGGCAGCTCAGACACAAAGCAATACAAAACCTGTCTTTATTCATTCCATAATCTGCATAAAATTTAAAGAATTTAATGGTCATGTGATAGTAGTAGCCCTTGTCTTCAGGCATGTAATGATTACAGTTCTTAAACTTGTATTTCAAAGAGCTACAGCTGCCTATGAATTTGTGAGTGGCACAGGTTCCTTGAATTCAAGCCTCAAGGAACCTGGATTGGGTGCTCACAAAAGAAATAAATTTACACAGGAAATCAGTGACGGGACAGGACAAAATGGCCTCAGGCTATGCCAGGGGAGGTTCAGGTTGGACATCAGGAGGAATTTCTTCACTGAAAAGGTGGTGAGGCATTGGAACTGCCCAGCGAGGTTTGGAGTCCCTATCCCTGGGATTGTTCAAGGAATGACTGGACATGGCACTTAGTGCTCTGGTCTGCATGACAAGGTGGGGATGGATCAGAGGTTGGACTTAAAGATGTTGGAGATGTTTCCCAACACAAATTACTCCATGATTCTGTAATTATAAAGTGAATTTTCCTCCTATTTTAACTGAAAAATTACTGGCATTTTTCACAGTCCATTTTCAACTAAGTTTTTCTGTAGCAATGCACAAAATGAGTTTTCCACACTTAAAGCATTTACAGTACTAATAAAGAGGAAAGCACATTTGATGAGAGAGCTTTGCAAAGAGTCATTGAGCACTCATCTCCAATTTGTGTTTTTGATGCTTTCCCACAGTGTTAGCAGAGGCCCTCAACAAAACTCTCAGAAGAAACACATTATTACATCTTCATTCAACTGAAACTATGACAATTCACAGGAGCCCCAATCTGCACACAATACATGCCAGGGAAAGAAGAGCAGGAACAGAATCAGGGCTCTAGGAACACCAGCGGAGGGGAAATAATACATATATTGCAAGCTTGGTGGGGTTTTGCAAGAGAAATTAATTCAAATCAGTAAAATTTACACTTCGATGTCAGGAACAAAGCTGCAGTGTGGAAAAATCTCTAAGTTAGGATGAGAAGGAATGTTGTAGGACTTCTGTTTATTTTATAGTATTTCTTGGGATACAGTTTTAACTGAGGAATGATGTACCATGTCAAGGTATTTCACAGCAGTGTGACATCCTCTGGGGTGTATTAATTACGTAATATTGGCACCAAGGCAAAATTATGATAACTTTCCTTTTAGTAATACACTGTTAATGAGAACTCTCAAGTGAGGAGGGGTTGTAGTTCATAAAGCTTTGTCAGAAAGAGAAAATGAGTATTTGTCCTGACTGCAGGGTGCCAAATGTCTTTATGAGTAACTAATTTGGAATAATAAACACAACAGCAAAGGCAGGAGAAAGCAGGAGGATGCAGATGGTACTGTCTCACAGTGCCTTGGGTCCAGGGTCTTTGGAGTAGTGTGTGGAAGTTCTCTTTAATCACTTCAAAGATCACACAATTATTTAGATTGGGAAGGACCTCTAAGATCTTTGAGTCCAACCATTGACCCAGCACAGCCAAGCCACCACTAAACCAGGTCTCTAAGTTCAGCATCTCTGTGAAAACCTGTGAAATAAAACCAAATCTTACAAAGAGACCTATTTTGATAAATGGGATAACTATATAAATACATAAAGTACATAAATATATAAAGGATACATAAGTATATAAATAACCTCCCAGAGATATTTAGTTCAGCTTAGCACACACATTCATTGTCCTGCCAATACTTCCACCTTCAGTGGTAAACTACTGTTTCCAGCAGTGAGATGCTTCTTTAGCACAAGACAAGTTGTTCTTCATCTTCTCCAATCATCCAGCAATTTGTGCTGTTGAATTTTTTTGAAAAGGCTTCCAGCAAGTGGTAGAATTTAATACCTGAAGGTTCTGAATGAGGGACTGTTGTACTGGAATTACCTGTTCTGTATCAGCACAAGCAGCAGAAAAAGGCCCCAGACTTTGCTGTTTCATTGCTAGCTGGCTGACAATTCCGGATTTACTTTCTCCCATATGCTGTGTAGTACAGAAAATGGTACAGAGTGTGTCTAGAGATAAATCTTGATTACACATCATCATGTATTCAGTGCAACAACTCATGTCAATACCGAGTAACTAAACTTATTGTTGCTCCCTACCTAAGGAGGCAGGACCTCTGCCTGGGAAGAGAGAAAGGGAAAACAAAGCATTGCAGTTCACTTAATTTTCAGGTGTAATGGTGCTTGAAAAAGTATCTTGACTTCTATTATTTATTTATTTTTATTATTACATTCTGAGTGTTTCATTTGTATCTTGCCTAGCAAATAGAATTATTATTATATATATGCAACATAATACTACTATTCATGCAGCAGCCAATACACAGTGCGTTAGTTTTATTAACATTCAAACCTAGATGGCTACTGAGTGTTGGAAAGTACATTACTTATATAACTGAATTGATTTTGTTGAACCCATTGAAGGTGAAAGCACTGGGCATAATTTGTCTACATTTCTTAAAAAAAAAAAAAAAAAAAACCAACAAAAAAAAAAACAACAAAACTCACATTTGAGACTTTACCACACAACAGTTCCATTTATAAAGCCAGACAGCATAAACCAGAGTAAATAATGTCCTGGTAAATAGTCACAAAGGTCAGTTAAAAGAAAACTCGCAGAACAAAATCTGATTATGTTCAGGTTGGTACAAAATGCATTATTAAAATGATTCTTAGTGTTGTCTTTGTAAGGACTGTTCCAAAGCTTAATAATCTCAGTATTTCATGCTTTGTTCTTCCTACTTTACTAAAGATCAGATGCTGGATATGTGCATTAACCTTTCAAGGTTGGTCCTGGGAAAGTATTTCCTATAAAATACAAAAAATATGTTATTTATCCCCCTATACACATCCATCAGGAATAACAGGATACAGTTTATACCACCTTGTCATCATTCAGCACAGAGAAAAAAGAATGGATGGAAAGAATCTTTGCCAAAGTTTTTCAGGATCATGTAGCAAACTAGTGTGTGTTGGTGAGGTGCAAACCCAATGGAGTAACTTCCAGCAGGTATCCATGAAATACATCTGGATCAGCTGGAATGCATTTCTGGATCAGCTGGAAGCAGAACTGCCAAAGTACACTTGACTGGTGAGAATATTCCCTACCCAGTTCATGACTATCCAGAGAAATTTGTGAGCACATAATAGTGTTTTTTAAGGAAGACTGTCGGAGACAAAATGTGTGTTAATTATGAAAAAAAAAAAATTGGAAGTGGGTAAAAAATGTCATTGCATATTTTTGAGTTGTGTGCTGTGAATAAAAATCAGCCATCCTTGACCTATGTGTCTGATGAAAAACTAAGTGGGAGGATGAATTCTGATAGAGAGATAAGATGCTGAGAAAAGAAAGGAGTAGATTGAATAATGTGTCTGGGACTGTAACTAATTCAGAAATAAGTCATGGACTGAAGAGTAACCAAGGACTGGAATATAAATAGTTTGAGCAGAACAATGGGAGTCTGGAGTGGAAGCAAAGTGGCAGGGTCAGAAATGGAAGGAAATACAAATGAACTCCAAAGCAGGAAAGATGAATGAGGAAAAGGTAATTTCAGGGGTATTGCAGATCTGTGGAAATATAATAATGAGAAATGCAGCATCAACACTAGGAAAATGCAATGGTTTTGGACAAGATTTTGTTATGAACAGAAATTAATTTTAAGCCAGTTCTCTGTCCTTCCGTTACAGGACCTAATGGACCTCTTAAATGCCTTAGGATAAGAGACTATGACTATATTTGTTATTTGAATAATCTCTGCATTTAGTCTATGTTTTACCTCATTGTGGCTTTGTTTTGTTTTCGTTTTTTGTTTGTTTGGTTGGTTTTTTTGTTTGTTTGGGTTTTTGTTTGTTTTTTTTTTGTTTGGGTGGGTGGGTGGGGATTTTGGGGTTTTTTTTTGGTTTTGTTTGTTTGTGTGTGTGTTGTTTTTTGGTTTTTTTTTTTTTTTTTTAATGCTGGACTGATGTGACATTCCCCAAAGAAGTTGTTGGTCTTGTTACTCAGAACAACTTGGCCTTGAGGAGATGCGGCAGAAAGTTCTGGATACATGAACTAGAAGCCTTCATAATGATGAGGGATAAGAATACCTCTAGCCAGTTTCTTTATTTCTTTTCAATGTGTTTTTAAAAACTTCTAAAACAGCTGTGATGCCAATACAAAACACATCACTGGATACAGAATTGTGTCAGATAGTGCTCTGACACACCCTGATGGTCTCAGGACTGAGGTCTATGTTTCAGGTGTGTCTCCATCAAAAACTCAGATTATCATGTTCTCATTCTGTCAGAAGAGTTTCAGAGTAAATGTAGGAAACTGAGGCATAAACGGGCAAAAAAGTTACTCTGTGTTTTTTGAGGACTCTGTATTAGGAGCTGCCCAGAAAGCACTGTCCTTGGATCTCAGTATGGAATTCTTTCAGAGAAAAAGCACCATGAAATCCTGCATATACCCTGCCATTAACATTGACAATCTCCCTTTTATGCAGGAAGATTCAATGAACTCTATTGTCAAATCTCAAACTTTAGGAAATTAAATAAAGTTCAGCTTAAAATTATAAATGGCAAAATAATTTTGTGTACTTGCAATATTCTATTCTCAGCAAATTTTGGTTGCCTTTCCTATTCCCTAAAACCAGACACGTTGGAGGTGCTCAAGAAGAAATAACAAGCTGCTGTACTTTTAATTTTACATTTACATATGCCTGGCTTATAAAATCACATTATTTTACAAATAATAAAGCCAGGAATGTCTTAAATCTTCCCCCGAGTAGCAGCACTCCTCCAGTTGTGTAATATTTATGAATTGTTTTGTAAATTCACTCCATATTATAATCCTTACGTGCACATCATATGTGTTAATCACACACTGGGATATATCCATGCCACAATAAGGCACAGGATGGAAAGCCAGGTACACTTCCACTTTTGGAATACTTTAAAAGCACATGAAGCTCAAGAGTGGAGAGAAACCATAGACACAAAAATATGGTGAGTTGGAAGGAGCCCACAGGGATCATCGAATCCAGCTCCTGGCCCTGCAGAGGAGAATCCCAAAACCCACACCATGTATCTGAGAGCATTTTCCAAAACACTGTGGTCCATGGCATGGCTCATAATATGATGGGTTTTTTTAGTCAAGCTTGACAGCACTTTGTAGGGTTATTTTAAACAAAACCTTCGGGTTCAAAGTGGGTGGCTCAGGAGCAATGGGGAGTAGAAAAATCCCAATTATTGGAATGATTGTGTCATGACATGAGGAAAAGATGGGGGTATTAATGATCATTCTTCTCCTCAGCAAGGTAGGAGGCTGGACATGCTATTAAATTTAATAGTGAAATGAAATCAGATAGGAGGGGCAAAGAAGGAGGAGGTTGAAGGAATGCATTCAAAGCAGGAAGAGCTGTCAGACCTTTGAACAGGACCACATTCCCCTTTTACCCCCCCAGGGTTTTGTTACCCTGCCTGATGTTTCAGCCTTCACAGAAAAGCTCCTTCTGTTTTAGCAGTTCATCTCAGTGCTTCCCTGACCATTCTCCTGTCCATGTCAGGGAACACAACTGAAATAAGGATCAAGGAAAAAACAAGAGAAAAGCAATCACAGTTTGACAACCTTTGTTGTTCTTCTGTAGATTCTGTTCCTTACCTGCCTCATTTTCTAGGACTGTACAGACACAGAACTATCCACCTCCCATGAACATTAAAAAGAAAGATTTTCTTTGCAGTCAAGACGTTTGAATAAATAAAAATGCTTAATAATGAGATCAGGCAGGTGTTCAAGAGATTTCCCAGGAGGTAGTCAGGAGACTGAAGTCCAGTTTCCAGAGTGAAGAATCACAAAAGCACTTCTGTAACCATCCTCTTAACCATCTTTGTGCTTGTCTCAGTCTTTTACATTGTAGCAGGATTTTTATTGCAGAATTCATTTGATTTTAATTTTGCAGCCACATGCAAGCTCCCAATTAAAGACATTATCTCCTATCCATATTGTACTTAGATTTTGTGATCGTTTTGTACATTGCCAAGACAGAGGAGTATTAAAATATCTTTTTCTTAGCAGAAGCAAGTGCAATAGGCTCTGGTCGGTTATCCCACTGCAAACACATGGAATTAGCTGGAGCCTGGCAAACCTAATCAGATCAGAATGAAGTCTTACTGGGTCCAGACCTGACTTGAACATCTCTATTCTGTGCTCTCAGGAATGGAAGGGGTTTGCTAACCCCAGCTGGTGCTGACCCTGGCAGACCTGAGGAAGCTTTGCCCAGCTCCTTGTGCTCTGTCTTCATCCCGAACCCCTCAGCTCTCTCTTGCTGCTCCTGAAGATTTATCACGGCTGCATTAATGCAGCTGAGCTGTTCCTTGACCCGAGCTGTCACTGTGAGTTATGGGACCGAAGCAGCAGGAGATTTATCCCTTCTGTTTTATGGGGTGTTTGATGTTCTTTTGAGAAGGGAGGACTCCTGTTGCCCCACTCTGAAAGGGCTTTATATTCACTTGCCTGGAGCCAGCTGTTGTATTTTGATGTAGTTTCATTGAAGTTGGCGGAGTTATGTCAGAAAACCAGGTTACAAGGGAAAAGATTAAATGCCACGTACTTATTTCATATTGCTCTTGATCTTTTGTTAACATCTTATATCCTATTTCCACATTTGCTTTGCTAAGGAGATGTAGTCCAAGCATTTCCTTGGAACAAAAAGTTAGAGGGATTCCTGAAAATATATATGAATACAATGATTTTATGCAATTTCAGTTTGAAAAACATTAACAAAGGTGCAAACAAATGGTACTGAATTCAATTAATGTCACATGGGTTTTCTCCTTTATTTAAATCCCAGATGTCTGTTTAATTAAATTGTTCCGCTCAACAAAGTCTTCACTATATTATTTTTAATCTGGTACAGCTTTGACTCATATAGACAGCTAGTTTTCAAGGAAATAATCTGTAATTTTGTAATAATATGTCAGTTCTAGACTGATTTTTTATATCTGCAATAATGAATTAGTATTTTTTACTAAAAAGTTTTAGATCCACTACACACTTCACCTAAGGGAAAATTTAACAAACATTGTACCAATAAACTAATTTTTATTTTTAATTCCTTGTGCAATTACCAGTGTTAGCCGCAGAGAAGAAATATACTGAAGAATGAAATTTGACAGTTCTCCTTCAATACTAGTAGTTAAAAAAAATGATTTTAAAAGTCAAGGTAAATATAAAATTAAAATGTCAATGCAAACATAAAACAGAAGAAAGGATTTTCCATTGGAAACATTGGATTTCTCTGTGGTCTACAAAAGTCCAGCCCATCAGCAGTGTAAAAGATGAATCTGGCCTTCCATCAGGGCTTAAAAGTAAAAAAAAAAAAAAAAAAAAAAAAGAAAAAAGAAAAGAAAAAATTGCAGCTCATTCAGAAGTTGGCTTTATACCATGTAGACAGTATGACTACAATGAGAACTTCAGCACAAAAAGACCTAAAAGATGGATAAAAATTGAGTGCTGCTATCCATACACATCAGAAGGTTAACTTTACAATGCTTAATAGCATTCCCAATTGGAATTGTGTCAGAGAGAAGGGAGAGCATGAAGAACTGAACCTCTGGGAATTCATGAACTGATTGCCCCTTGTAGCTGAGGGAAATCTATTTGCAGAAACAAATTGACCTTGCCAGTGAGATGGAGACACAGATGGTAAATGATGTAACCAGGCTCCAAATTTGCTGAATCACATGTAGCTCTTGCAGCAGTGAAGAAAGTGGTGTAGAGGCTATTTTTGCTAGCAAAGGACATTTTTATTGGAATAGAAGTGTCTCTGTCGAATCCTCAAGAGATGTCTAATGTGTAAAATGGTTCCATTAAAAATCTATTGTCCCATCTGTAGAAGACATGTGAGAGACTGAAACCATTAATGGCTTCAACATTGCTAAAATCATCAGAGGATTTTTGCCTGAGGATTTTTACTGTAGCAAACTGCAAGGAAAGAGCTGCTTATCCGTGGCCACTGAAGTCACTCCTCCCCAAATACAGCTCCTGACTGGGATTTGGGCTGTGACAGGAACTGGGGACAAGATAAAGGGGATATTTTTTGTCTAATCCCAGGCCTAGGGAGAAGAATATATCCAGAAGTGATACTCGAAGAGAAACTGGGATGCTGATGGCTCAAACAATCAGGGAGAAGCTGCTGATGTGCAGAGTACCCGAGGGTAAGCACAGCCCAGCCCAGGCTACAGCTGGTGATGGATGAGATAAGGAAAGAGGGGAAGGAACCCTGTGAGGAGAAGCTGCTCCTTGTCCTTATCAGTGAACTCAGCTGTGCTGACTGCCCTGCCCCGGAGGTGCTGGGACATTCACAGTGGCCTGGAGGTGCTCACTCTGCTGATGGGCCACAACGGGCCACGATGGGCCCAGCTGCACTCGTGTGATGGGCGGCTGTATCCAGTTAGAGGGTGTCAAAGGCTCCAGAAGAGTCCCCTGATCCACAGCATCCCATCATCCAGCTGAAGCTCCTCATCCCAGGGGAGGCACCTGGAAGTTCCTACCTGACCCTCGGTGAATATAAACCAAATAGATGTTGTACATTGGGGATTTTCCTAGGAATTTCCGCTTGCCACCCAAAGGATCCAATCTATGGCCAACACTTTGAGCAAGATTGTTCAGTGACCCAATCTCATTGTGAGGTGTATGAATGGTGAGGTCCTCACACTCTTGTCCTTTCCTTCTCTTTCTAATGTTTTTTTTTTTGATATTTTTATGCTTTCATATTATCATATTACTATAGATAATAATAACCAAAATGGCTGCATGCCTGTTTTCCTGTGTGACTAAATTATTCTGCAATAAATCCTACATGTACTTACAAACACCCTTCAATTGGAGTAGTTTGACTCTTATTTTCCCCAAGGGTTTTATTAACAAGAACCTGGGTTATCATTGTCTTCTGTACAGTGTTGTAATAACATGATACATGTGAAACACACCTCCAATCTATTTTTTCAGGTTTTCATGTTTTTAGAGCACTCTTTTTCCAAAATTAGTGATTCTATGTGAAACCTCACACTTTGCCCTACTAACAAAAAAACTGATTTTGCGGGAGGAATTAGCTCACAATACCCAAAGGATGCCTTTAGTATTTTTAGTGAATTAAGGATGTGTTGGATTGCAAAACTTCAGATGACCTAAACATGTGTCTAGACCAGTCTGTGGAAAATAAATCCATTGGCAATTTCTAAATGCAAAGCCAGTGGTGGAACCCCTACAAATACCTGGATCTGGAAGGATATGCATAGAAATCTTGGTATAAACTGCTCCTGCTCTATCACTCTTTCCTAGGCAGCTGGTTTAGCCAATATTGCAAACAATCCTGGTTTAGTGGGATTTTGTGGAGTGAAAACAATTCTGATGTTTTAGTGACATCTAGACTCTGGTAACATAGATTTTCATCGTGTGGTTTATGCTGCCTAGAAAAAAAGGTTATTCCACTAATGTGAGGTATGTTGAAGGTCAAACCTAGAGTTTGACTCTAATATCATGTACCCAAACTTTAATATGGATGTCTTGTTCACTCCTTCAGCATCTACTAGGACTTTGCAGGTAAGGACATTCCTTGTTTGAAAGTACCTTTATTCCACATTTCTTTTTATTTTAAAACAAAAAAATGGCTTTGACTAAGAGTAGACTACAAAGCAGAGCTCAACTGAATGACAAATTTGGCTGTTGGCAGCAGCACCCCAGTTTCTCACTGTGGTTTTTTGGAAGGTCCAAGATTAGGTCAGGAAAACAACTTGGATTAGGTTGAGTCGGGAGATGAAAGTAAAAATTATGTTCACTTAGATCAGGTCCCACTGATTAAACCTCAAGGTTCACAACCTGCATTATTGTTTGCTTTTTGATATAAACTGAAGAAATTAAATTACATATTATTAATACTATCAATAAACATGATAATTCCTGATAGCTGCAGACACAAACCAAATGTCATTGCCTGGAATAGGGTTACAGGGATGACTTCAAGGCAAAAATACCCTCAAAATAATTAGCTTGGGTACAGATACCAGCCTAGCTTGAGCTATGTGCAATGTGATATCTAAATCTCACCCCTCCCCCCAAAATTCATGAACATTTAGGAGATTGTTTTGTCTCGTTGCACTCTCTCAATCAAATAATCCTTATTAGTGACAATGAAATTAGAACAGATGTCATTAAACTATTGCTGCATATTATTGAGCACTTCAAGAGAAAAGAGTTCATGGGGATTTAAAGAAAACTGTAGGTATGTAAATATGGCTACAAACACTGATAAACTTCTACTGAATTTTCTAGATACAATTAAAACAAAAATAACCAAATCTCAGGAAGACTTCTCTCTTTCTGAGAAGCTAATTTAGTAGCACCTCCCATTCTTCTTAGAATTCACTGTTTGCCATATTTTAATACTACATTTCTAAAAGGAAAATGGAAAATTAAAAAAGCATGTCAATGTAATAGGCTATATTTACAAGTTTCCTTTTTGCCAAGTGACTAAGGGCACCATAAAGATAATAAAGTCAAGTTATAATCACAGAAATTGTTACAAATGCATTTTATAAACTAATTAGAGAAAATCTAACCCCCAAAACTAGACTCAAATGTGGCACCATTAATAGCAAACATTAGAGCAAGACAACAGGTGGTTATTGTTGTTTCAGGAAGCTTGAAGATATTCTAATTTTTTTCCATTTGTTTAAATTTGATTTTGTTGGGTTTTCTACCTTAAAAGACATAAGGCAGGATTTTCAGACATCTCAAAATCTCATGAAATATTTATGTCCCTGAAATTTATCCGTGGATGGAATTGAGAATGCTGACCTTAGGCAGCTGGGCTTTCTGCAACATGTGCCAAAGAATAGCTTGAAAAATGCCTCTTCTTAACTGAGGAACAACTTCAAGTTGTCAGCTAGGACACATTCCCTTCCAGAATTTGTGTGTGAAAATCAGGCCTGCCAGCAATTACCTCTGTCCTTCCAAGACTGACATCCTGAAATTTTCTCTTCCATACATTTTCAAGAAAAAAAAAATGGATTCAGATTTCATTGCTGAAACGTACAGACTTCATAAATATTGATTTTTTTTTTTCCCCTATGGAGGTAATTTACTCTGCTTTCTGGTGAGTTCTCTTCTGAGAGAAGATTGATCTGTGTTTGGACCTCTTCCAGGAAAAGGTGAGAATACAACCAAGTCTTCTATTCATTTTTACAGATGGCCACACTAATCAAGTTATGTTATTTGAAAAGAAAATGTCTGGCATTTCATATTGGGAAGAGCTTCACATTTCTGATTCGTGTTAGATAGAGCCTGTTTATTGAAGTCAGGCCTTGGGGATTTAGGCAGGGGAGGAGATGTATTTCAGTTGAGTTTAGACTTTGGTAGCATCAATGTCTAACTCTAAGCTGGTCATTTGGGATCTTTCCAAAGTCAGGGGGAAGAAGTGAGAACTTTGAGTGATCGTTTTATCTAATCTCCTTAAGTTACAGGTTCACTTTTTAATTTAAAAATATTTTCATTGACTAATTTTTTTTTCTCAAAGGGCAGCCCTGTTTATAAGGGGGTTTACTAGGCCCAAGAAAAAATAATTAACTGATTTAATCCATGGTCACTTATTAATTATTAAACAAGAAATGTAAAAACAACAACAACAGCAACAACAAAAACACCCAAAAACAACAACAACAACAACAACAAAGGCATGAAAGCAGCATCAAGTAATTATGCCTTTGACTTAAACCCCAGTCAATTAAAAAGTGGTCATTTTTGATCAATATTTATCTTTTATGGCCATCAGTGTTTAGAAATTATGTCGTTCTTTCAGGTTACCCTTTCCAATTTAGTAACCTTTTCATGATTCTCACCATGAGCCACTAGGAATGCTTCCCTCCTGTTTGGCATAAACCTCCCTAGACAGAATTTTAAGCCTCTTGTTTTTTAGCTGATCTATAGTCATGGAGAAGAGGCAATTTCCTGGTCTGCAGTAACCCTTCTGTGCATTTCAGTACTGCTAGTCTTCCTTTCTCACTTGATAACAGGAGACTTCATTGTTAATCAGAATTCAAAATATTTTGACTGTTAAGACCATGAAAAAAGAAGAGAAATATACTTAAAACACTTTTACTGCTTTTAAAAACTGAGGCTTTCAATTTTTTTCCTCTTTAACTAAACTGATTTTATTCATGCCAGTTTGACAATCTGATGTCGTTTGACCCCCAAATGGCAGCAAAGTACCAGAGAACCCCTTGCTTATTTCCTCAATCCCCTGACCTAGTGGGATGGGGAAAAGAATCAAACACAGGTAAAACTTGTGGATTAAAATAAGAACTAATACAATAATTGATAATGTGAAAATTTAATTATGATTTAAATAAAGTAAAATATATTTAAAGAATGGTAGACTAGTTATGTTTGGGACAGACCTTTTAAAGAATATCAACCCCCTTTCAATGAGCAGAGACATGGAAGCACAGGATGGTTTGGTTGGGAGGGACCCTAAAAACCATCCAGTTCCAACCCCTGCCATGGCCAGGGACACCTTCCACTATCCCAGGTTGCTCCAAGCCCCATCCAACCTGGCCTTGGACACTTTCAGGAATCCAGGGGCAGCCACAGCTTCTCTGGGCACCCTGCCCCAGGGCCTCCCCACCCTCACAGGAACAATTTCCAGATCTAAGGCTGCCCTCTTTCAGCTTGAAGCCATTGCCCTTTGTTCTATCTCTACATCCTCTTATAAAAAAATCTCTCCTTTACCTATAGACCTCCTTACAGTAAGCCTGCAATAAATATGACCTGGAGTACCGTCTTCTTTAGGCTGAACAATCCCAATTCTCCCAGCCTCTCCTCATAGAAGAGGTGCTCCATCCCTCTGATCAAGATGGTCACACCTATGATTTAGAGTAAACACTAACCAGCAACAACTTAAACATCACTATGTTATCAACAATAAGCTCAACCTTAATCCAAAGCATGGCACTGTACCAGCTACTGAGAAGAAAAAGAACTGCATCCCAGCTGAAACAAGGACACAGTCTTCAAATACTTTACCTTTTGCTATTTGAAAGAAAGAAAAGTCAGTTTAGATGGTCTATAGAACAGTTGTTCACAGAACAGTTTAATTTGGTCCAAAACAGAAACATGGAGCAGCAATAAGAAAAATTTCTTAAAAATCTCTTTGTTGTTATCTTTCAGGTGAATGTATCTTTCATCTTGGGTAAAGTTTAGGCTTTTTAAATACCAGATCCCTAATATCCCCATTAGGTGGGAAGAGGAAGAGAATCAGCCATTTATTTTCTGATGACTCTCAAAATTTACTGGTTTGGTGCGGAGCAGGGTAATTTTCTTCACAGTGGCAGTTATGGATATTTGGTCCCATGGCCAGGAACAATGCATTTCAATTGACCCTTCCTAGGAATTGTGAAATTCTTCCATAACTTTTTGTATCCCTTGATAATCAATACAGCCCTAAATGAAAAATAAAAAAAAATAAAAACTGGGATCTGTCTGCCTAAGTGTGTTTAAGTTAATGTCTTCCTTCACAATTGGGGCAGCCTGAAAACATGCACAAGATCAACAATGGTGGCCAGAATAACAGCTCAATTGCTTTTCAAAGCGTGCCCATTCTTTGGTAATCTTTTAAAATATTTTCATTTAACAAACACCTGTTCCCACCATTAGAATTACCATTACAGTAAATTTCTTTCTAGTGTATAATTTCATCCCTCTGACTTATCCTGGAGTTCAAAAGCATATCTGGAGATATGAAGATAAGGGGGGGAGAAGAGATGACATCTCCCTTTAAAATGCAACTGATTTCAGGGAAACAACTTATGTTTTCACTATTTCTATGTTAAATATATACTTCACATTAAAAGCAATCAGGCCAGAAGAGGGAGAAGCAATTAAAGCCAAAAGAGACAGAGAGAAAAAATTTCAGTCTCAGTTCTTTTTCTTTTCAATTTTTTCCCTCCTTTTCTTCCTCCATAAAGCCCATTTCATTTTCAGAGCCTGAAATTACATTGCAATCTCAAAGCCATTTCTCTTCTTTTTGCTGGAATATAGAGATTGCTGGTTTTTGCTGTTCTAGGGGTTTTTTTCATCCTCTGTGAAACAGAAGGCTTGCAGGAGTACTATTTTGACAGGCACTAAAAAGAAAGCAGAGACAGGCTTGGTATGGAAGTGCTTTAAAATCTCGTGTGCAGTGTATTGTATTACAGCACAGTCATCTGACTGGAAGAAAAACACAAGTCCTGTCTTTGTGATAAGCTTCTCTCCAAAAGAAGTGAAACTAACTGTAACACAGTCCTGAAGCACAAAAGGGCTTAGGTTGGAATTTGAGGGGGAATAAAAAACATTTTCCTGAACAACATAAGAACAAGAGGGTGTGAAGACCTTGGTCTCAGGAAATGCATCTGAGATGCTTGTGATGGGTTGAACAAATGAGATCACCACTGTATATCACTCAGATTCAAAATAAAGCACAGATCAAAATGAAAATCACATCAAAAGTCTTCACTTAACTGTTCATTAAGAACTCTTCAAGTAAAATGACAGTGGCGAACTTCACTGTATAGTCTGTAGTAGGAAGGGTCCTAGGCTGGGATTTAGTACTGAAAAAAGCAGTCTCTCCGCTTTTATGTGCAGTTCATGCTTTTACTGTAGATTCTGGATAGCCAGCAGTCTCTAGTCTTTTTATCCCATCATGATGAACAAGAATAATTGTGGCTGTGCCTGCCTTCCCCTCTCAGCGCAAGAGGGCCTCAGTCCGACAATCATTCATACCTGCACAGGGGATCTACAGCTGTGAATACAACCAGCAATTTAGAGAATGAAGGGGTATGGAGGGGTTCCCAGGGTGGCATAATTCTTCCTGGGACTCTTCTTTGTTCCACCAGTGAAGGAATTTGGTTAGCTCTAAAATTGTGTGGGTAATTCCTGACATGAACTCAGATGGACAGGTGACCATGGCAGGCATCCACCAAACCCATCTGCAGATTCTGCACTAGGAATATAAGAATCTACACTAGGAATGATTTGCACTCTAAAGTAAGATAATGATTTGTATTAGATAACTTTCCTATAATGTCCCATGATGTAAAGCATAGGATTTGCATTTTTGGAACAAATCCACTGCTGTCAATGAATCCAATCATGTGAGGAAGGCTTCAGAGTTAGGGTCACCTCTTGGAATCTGATTAGAATATAAGAAACTGCCAGAGCCTCCTTAATGAGTTGAATAGAGAACAGTATTCCCCTTTTAACAATTTATAGGATGGTTAAAAAAGCAATTTTAAAAAGACGCTCATTTAAATTCTATAGGATTTTTACAATTATATCTATGGAGCTTGGTATTTCCATTTCTATAATTTATGTACAGATCTGTAAAAGTTTATTGTAATATTCTTACTGAATCCACCAGGCTTTTCTAGAAGGCTCTGTAGCTTCCTATTTTCAGTGCATTTAATTTTGGAAGAGCTGGGGGTTTTGTTTCTTTGCTTTAAAAACACACACACACACACACACACACAAAACCCCTGCTGTCATAAAATTCAAAGTGATCAATAAAGAGTTAAAATAATTCACAGGCTTCCTCACTCCCACATGGCTGGCAAGCAGCTTCTGCTTCAGCTGTTGGTAGACTTGCAGCAGGAATGCACATACAAAAATTAATGGTGCTATTTGTGAAATAAGGAGGAAAAAAAGAAAATGTCTCCATTACACTTGATACACCTGGGACAGCACAAGGTAAGATGAGCACAGCTCACTGTGCATCACAACTCCCATCGTAGATGAATGTCCAAAGCCTCTGAAAAGCATATGGCTTAAGCAAATTAAGAGTGTCTGGAGCTGTTTACTAATGAGGAAAAAGCAAGCAAACAAAACTGAATGTATTAGTCCATCACTAACTAAAGGGCACTGTATGACAGTAACAAAATAAACAGATAAATCAGTAAAATCCAGTAATCCTGCCAAATAAATCACAGGCTCACTGACAATTAAGCGTAGCCTACTTTGACTCATAAATGGCACCACATCCTCACAGGCTTAGAAAAGAGTTTGCAAAGCCTTCCATGCAGTCATGTTTGTTTAAATCACCTGGGAAGTAGTGAACAATAGATGGCGTTTAGTATGAGAGGGAAAATAATTTGGCAGAAAGATTAAGGGTTGTCAAGGTTCGTTAGTTTCTCAGACTTTCTCAAAAGACCACCAAGGGTCTCCACAGGGTGTTCAGCCCTGGTGGGAAGGAAGTTCCTCTACAAGAAACAGACTAACACTTGTTTGACTACTCAAAAGTTTATCTGAACTTTTCAGTGGATTCCTATCAGCCTATCAGCAATAAATCAGCCTCTATTTAGACCATCCACTAAGTTCTAACATGAGAACTCATGTAAGTGTTATGCTTTAGGGATAATAGTTTCTAGTTTCATATTAGTACCACGAGTAAATTGAGTTAAACCAAACTCTGCTACCCCAGATTAGTGAAACAGGTATGGTTGGTATCATGCTACATCTTCTTTCAGCAGGGCTGCATAGGGGTTTCTGTAAGCTAAATATATTTCTTTAAAAGCCCTCTGATTTATAACACTCTTGATTAACTTGGATCAAATTTCAATCTTCATAATACATCCTATTCACATATTTAAAGCAGAGCTGTCCAATCCAGTCATAGTTCAGAAAAACAGTAAAAATATTACACCTACGTGTTATGTCTAAGACAGCTTTTTACTACAGATGAGACTGAAAGCATCTTGTGAATGTGGTGTTTATGAATTATTCTGGTATATTCTCTTTAATGTTTTCAGAAAAATAAGGTTAATATTACTATGCATAAGCTTGGAAATATGTGTTTATTATCTGAGGTGATTACTTGTTTGACTTCAGCTACCTGCTATGAACTGTGTAATAGCAAGGCAAGAGAAGAGTCAAGATTTATTTTCTTTCAAGAACAGACATGTCTGTTGGTTTGGAACATAGCAGCCTTTCTGGCTTAGCCACTCCACCACCATAATTTTTCATAGATTCTTTCAGAAATGTAAGTTTGCCAGACTATACCTATCATTTTACAGTGCTGAAGTTGTTTCCTGAGATATGGAGTGGCTGGGTAAGAAACGTAGATTGCTTTTATTTTTCAAAAACTTGAAAACACTGGTGAATCAGAAATTTTGGCATGAATTTCTGAACCATCCACTTGTTGAGTATGTCTCTAATGGACAGTGATAAGGTCAGATTTCTTGCCAAGTCATCGTTTCCCAACTGAGACAAACATGGTAAAGACATCCTGGGAGGAAAGGAAGAGTGCTTAAGAAATTAATGGATACTTCTAGAATGCAGTTCTATTTCTACATAACCACGTCTGATATTTTTAATCCAGTGAGATATTACAAAAGGATGGAATTCTTTGCTGTGGTAAAACTTTTGTGACCACAAGCAATGAACATGAAATCTGAAGTCCTGGTTAAACTGAAAGCCAGAGTCCCAGCCTACACAGAAATTACTGTAATGGTAATACTGTCCGTTAGAAAGAGAAAGAAAGAAAAATGGAACAAGCAAAATCACACCAAAAATCTTTCCTGACAGGGAAAAAAAAAAAAAGGGGAATGGCATAGGTAGATTTTTATGAGGGATTCAGTTAGGAAGGCAATTGCATAGAATTAAGCATAGAGATGGTGATAGAAAAACAGAAAACAGGAAACAGAAAATTGACCTTGCACTAAAGTTCAACACCAAATTTAGAAATATCTGCTGGCTCTGAATGATGTCTGCTTGTTCAGTGTGGGATTTCCAGCAACAATTCTATTCAAAAAGCAGAAATTGTTGTTCTGATTACCAAGAGCTTAAGAGTGCCAGATCTGCATGCATCACTCCAAAGCTTTTCAAGGAGTTGGGAGCCTGGATTATCAACTTTCCTTTTCAGGGTTGGACCCAAAGCCTGCTTATCTTGTGAGACTCTGCAGGAAAACCACGTCAGGTTTTAGACTGAATCTTTAGGAATTGTTTTTCTGAGAAAAGAACTTCACTGTTTCTTTTAGCTATTGTTCTGCCATGTCTGAACTCTAACGAGAGTTAATTATTTGGACAGTGCTGAATTACTCAGAATGCATATACTGCTGAGCAAAAGTCGTCTTGACTCCTTTTGGAAAGCTTTGTGAGAATAATTACCTAATTTACAGACACTGCAGAAAATATCTATAATAAATGATGGTCCCTGTTCAGAACAGAATGCATCACACAGCCAGATTAAAATACAGTTAATTGTACAGAATGAGGGGCGTCCAGGGGGACAGAAATAGGATGTAATTTACAAAAGAGAAAACACGCTTTAGAAAGGCATCTCTAAATATAGAGTGATGATAGACTCAAGAAAACTAAACCCACAGACTTGAACATCTTTGTGGCTTGAAATCCATGTCCAAGCTGTACAGCTGGTGCTCATCTCGAACAGGAAATGTTATTTCTAAACTCAGTACCATCTGATTTTAAGGGCCAAGTCACCACAACTGAATTATAATCAAGTGTGTTACAGTTATTTAATTTTGTTTTATTTAGATCATTAGTTCAGAATAAGAAAGGTTAGACAAACATAGAGGGAAATACAGATGAGAGTCAAACATATTTAGAGAAAATGGAGTGTATATAACAGAGACATTTGATCTTCACAAGTCTTCCATACACTAGGACAAATATCCATCTATTTGAGAAATCTTCTGTCTTACTGTCAATTAGTAGTTACCCAGGTACTGTAAAACTCAAGGATGGGATAAAATTTCTAAAGCTGTGAACTGCTTCAATGACAATGTCAGGGGTTCTAAGTGATTTTTTTTTTTTTTTTTTTTTTTTTTTTTTTTTTTTTTGTGCTTCTGGCCATGGGAATAATAACATAATTTCACAACAGAAAGTTTCAATCTATCATAATCAGAAAATTAAGATCTCTAGAGTAACTATACAAGTCTTTTAAATACAAAATTAAACATTTGCTTCAGCCACTCTAGGCAATATGAACATGTTTTCATTAACACCATCAGAGAAATGCTGCTGTCCTAGGTGAGGTGGAAATTTATTTGGAGTGATCAAGGTAAAGGCCAACTAATGCAACAAGAAATCAAGGATTTAGCCACAGATCTGAACAGAGCTCTCAGTGAATTTGAGCTCTGTCCATAAGATCAACAGTTTTTTAATGATAAACCAAGAGTATCAAATCATCAGTTCTATGGAGTTCTGTGTATCAGTTCTGTGTATAGAATCCCTTGGAAAGGGATTCTATACACAGAAGGAAAATTCACATCCAAGGTGAATGAATACACACCTTTTTTGTAATCTGCATCTGCTACTCAACTGATACAGGTTAGAAAATCTCCAACATTTTATGTGCCATTATGTCTGGAACATAAAAGTGGATTCATGCTATTGCTGGAATGGGCTGTACTGTGTTGGGATGCAGAAGACCCAGATGTCCTGGCATATTTGGTGCATCAAAGCTTGTCCTCATATAGCTGGATATCCACTTAGAAAAACATACACAATGAGGGATGAACTTCACAGTTCCCTGTGGTGGGAACAGGAGAGCTACCGAGCTCTGGTCCCAAAGGACCAGAGGTAAATAGATGCAGAAAATGCATTCTGATTGATGGCACCAAACAAGAAGGCTAGGCATCTCTTGAAATGAGGCCTGTGTTGATGACAGATATTCTGTGCTGAAAGCAGCACAAGACAAATACGATGAAAACTGTGCTGAGGAGAGGCCAGAACCTAAAGTCTTTCAGAAGAGTTACAGAAAGGGATATTCTGATTGGACTTAATGGAAAAAAGCCTTTGGTGTGATGGTGGTTAAGGATTAAATCAACCCAAGGCTTTGGAACCTCTGTCCTTGAAGATTTTCAGAATTTCACTGGATAACACCCTGAGAGAACTGATTTAACTTTGTCAGGCCTTCACTGAAAAGTCCCTTTTGCTTAAATCTTTCTATGATTGTGTTCTATCAGCCTGCCAGATCAGAGTAGGCCCCACACCAGAGGCTGCCTCTGAGTGCTGTCTGCACAGCAGGCACATTCTGTGAATTCCCTAACATAGAGAATATTTTCCTGAAGAGAATAACACACAGGAACTCTTTCCATGAAGTGTCTATTTCTCTCCGTTGGCTGTAGAAGTAACTCGTTTACTTGTATACATCTGATTCCGTCTCATTCTGGATGTCTAAAATCAGATGAAATAAATCCCACTGTACATCCATGGACTCAGCACTTCCTTCTGCAAATTGCCACTCGCAGAGGATCATACTATACTCTTTCATCCTGTAAGATCAGTATTTTTCAAGTGTTTTTCTCTTCAATTCTGTCATAAAAATGAAAGGAAAACAGCAGTTCACTTTAATGACCAACATAACATTACTGTTTTGGATCCAAAAGCACATCTTTCATTTAATCATCATCCATAAAGATTTTTTTTTCACTTCATCTGGAAGAGTCAGGGAATTGTCAGGTTTTACTATAAGTCTCCTGGCACCACATTTCATAAGAATAACATTAATTCCGGCACTTTTATTTAGATTAAGCAATGATACTCTGCTGAAACCTCTAAGGATGCGGCATAGCTATCCTAATTTCAGCAGTATTTAAGTTTTGCATGTTCAAATACCACTTTGTGAAAGTGAACCACATCCCAAAGTAATGCACATCTATGCATGGCATGATTACAGTTAATTTCCATCCCCTCTAATTTTGAAACAAATGAAAATGCAGGATAAATATCAGTATTTTTTGTAGTAAGGAAGACAAACTACATTGTGGATGAATTGGTATTGCTGGTTCTGCAAGCACAAAAGCTGCAATACAAAATATCTCAAGCAGAAGAAGGGGGTGAGAACTTTGTCCTATTCTCATAGAATATTGTAGAATATTAATGCTGGGGATGCTGATGGAGACAATTATCAGACATTTTAAATTATGATCCACTCACTTCCCAAAAAAAGTCAGAGAAGACTGTCAACTCTTCAGTATCCTTAGACTTGAATCTGCAGCACCAGTGATGTTCACTATACATTATCAAAACTGAAAATTCTCTTAAATGTGTGCATATAAAGATTGCAAGTCAGTGCATCCCTTTTCGTTTGTTGCTCTGATCTCTCACAGATTCAGGTGGGGTGTTTCACCCTCCTCAGGGATCTTGTCTTTTTGTTCAAAGTAATTCAGATATCCTAATTCTCAGTCTTGTATCTCAAGCTAAATGGTTATCTAGCCTTTTTCTTCCTTTGATATTAGGGAGACTGTGGAAGCCTACTTTCAGGCAGATAACTGCATCTCCAGCCTTCTCAAAGATGTTCAAGCATAAATGGTGAGATCTTGCTTTTGTGGAAGAAGGACCTGTCATCTTCTCTCAAATTTTTAGCCCAAAAATATTTTGAAGAGGTGATCTGAGTAATCTGTACAAGAGCAACAGTGACTATCTTGCTTTTTTGTTTTCTGATTTAGTGTACAACAGTAAGGATACATTTTGTTTCCAACACTAACCATTAGATGTGTTCAAAGACTACAGTGATGAACAGCCAAACAATGAACACTCAAAAGAACCACAGATTTTACTGATTTTTGGAAAGGAATGCTGTGCTGATGGTCATGTGAGGTTTCATAGTCAAACACCAAGAGCAGAAGTTGAAATAGGAATGATTTTTGTTCCTTTCAGGGAAATATACCAATAATGACCCATAGTCTTCTGCAAATTTTCAATACCATTAGTAAGATATCTGAACTATGATTGTAGTTGCTAAACACTGAGAGAGAGAACATCCACATTATCTTAGGTTTTCCAAGACTAAAGAAAAATGTATAATCAGAGCACACAAGTAAACTACAGCCGCTAACACTCCTGCTAAGAACTCTGCTTCAGTCTAGAATTACCATTTTTTGGTTAAACCAATAATCTGTATACTGCTGCTTTGGCTGATAATTGTCAGAAACATGAATTTAGTAGAGCAGATGTAGATGTAAGATTCCCTGGGAGGGCTGTTCTGTTCAGCCTAAGGGTATTTTCCTAAAGGTATTTCAGGCTAATAACTTAAGTATCAGTATTTGAATAAATGCAGTCTGAGAAAAAGGTCACATATGAGCATTTCCTGAGAGCATTATTTCTTTCTAACACTAAAGATTAGCAGCATATAAAAGTTGATATTTTATCTCCAACCAGTACAAAGCGGAGCTCTTAAAAGCTTTTTGGTGTCCTTAGTTGCACTATTAATCAACTGGACTACATTGTCATGTCAAGAACATTTGCATAACTCTTTTACTAGTCTGGGTTTAATTTGTTTATTTTTAAAATCAATAAAGTGAGCTACTGCCTTCTGAACTGTCTCAAGTGGCCTTGTGCATGGGCCACATGTTCATACTGAGTTATTTTTTAAAGGTTCAGAAAGACAAGCAACATGAATTGGATAACCACAGAAAAATGCAGTGAATGTTGGTGGTTTCATTTTTCCCCTGAAGTTATGTATATTTGATAAAATAATCAGGAAAAGTAGGCAAGATATATTAGTTCTTCATCTTGATCCACTGATGTTGGTCCAAAGGACAGATTAAATGTTTCTAACATGTTTACAAGCCCTTACAATATTATTTACATCAGTTTAAATAAATATCAATAGCAGCAAATGAAAATCTAAAAAATACAGCAGAAGTAATACATATATATATAATGCAAAGGCTCAGGGAAGGAAACTTTCTGAAGAAAAATGAGTCCTTTTTGACCAGATGGAAGTATCATAATGCTCTTACTTCCTCCTAGTCTATGAATTCACAGACACCAGGGATTACCTATCTTCACCACACAGACATCTACACCTGAGTCCTGAAGGACTTGATCTTGGAAGTCTTTTGCATTCTTACTATTTTTATTATTCCAATCCATGTTAAAAGGCTAATTCTGACTCTCTTCAGGAGCCTCCTGAACTATTTACACCCCTCCACACTCCTCTTTCAGTGATTAGCAGGACAGAATCTCCAGTTCCATGGATTTCATCCCGTACTTCCCCCTGACCATGTCTGTAAAATCACCAGCACAAAATTATTCTGCCTGGCCTCTCCTCTAATCTTGACCCAAAGCTCTTCATCAGCGTTGCCCAGAACAGCTCCACACACCTGAGCAGATCTTTCTCCTAGAGGATGAGGCTGTGCTCTGTGTGTTCCTGCAGAACCTGTACCTGTCCATAAGCACAGATCTCCAGGCAAGCCAACCATCTGCTCCATCCTAAAGAATCCAGTTCTGCAACCACATCAGGAGGTCTTGTTCCTTATTTCCCAGGCTGTGTGAATCTCTGAGCAGATATTGCTATGCCCATTTTTGATCAGGTTCACCCCTCCCAAGACTTTAGTACTCCGTCTCATGCACTCACTACCTTATTCGATTCTATTGGATCCTAGGAAGGCAGGACTTCGATGTAAGACCAACTAGAACATTTATTCTTAAGAAGTACATAAAAACCATCATGAAAAATACAGTTTGGGAGTAAAACAAGTATAAGACTTTCTGAAGTGGAAGAAACTAAAGAAACAGCAGAATAGAAAGAAAAGTGATTAATTCCGCCTGAGCACTCTGTCTTTGCAGGTGCAAATTTCTTTCATTTAAGCTTGATCTCAGGCCAGTTTTTTTTCAATGGGATCCAGAACTACAACAGGAGTCACCTCTGGTCACTCAGAAAAAATATTTTCTGCTACACAAGGTCTGGCTATGTGTCAGTTCCACCTCTGTCAGCATTTTCTGATCTCTGCTGTACTGTAGGTTATGTATCTACTGCTGTTCTGTGCCCACCTCTGCACTCCACAGACTTCCTCCTCCTCCAGCCTGGTTGCTGTCTGGGAAAAGCCTTCCTCCAGAGGGTTTCCCTGGAAGCTCCCTAAGCAGAGGGAAATGGTGAAAATGCCACTCTGGAGCACAGCCATACCCACTTAAAAGACCAAGAGGTGCATCCAGTAACTGACAAGAGCTGTAAAACCTCTCATGGATACTCTAGGGAGAATCAGGGTTATTCTCTTACACCTCCCCGTGACACACTTAGTGAGCACATACACCTGTGTGGAGGGCTCCTGAAAATCCCTTATCCCTCAGAGCACCACTGCAAAGCTCCTTGCTTTTAATGGGATTCCAGCTGTGTAGGACTGAAGTATCCCTTGCAACTAACATGGATTTACACTATCACAGTGGATCAGAATTTGCCCTGAGAACCTATTTAAAAGAATAAATGTATTCAATGCTATATTTAATAAAAACAATAGGCTGATTTGTTAGAGAGAGAGAATGACAGAAGGCAAAAAAAGCAGCAGCAAAGACCACCTAGACCAATTTTTTTAAAATAATAAAAAATAAGTTCATAGCTTAATTCCCAGCTGAGCAATGCATCATACTATTTCTCTTCAAACTCCTAAGGTTCTGGCCTGAAAAGCTTTGAGGGTTGTATTCCAAGCAGTACAGATAAGCTCTTATCAGATAAGCACATAACAGCAAAAGTCATCAGAGCATATGGATACTCTATTTTTAGAGGAGAAATACACAACTTCGTGTGGAAATTCTATACAACTAAATCAGATTTAAATATATATCCCAAGAAAATATTGCTAAAGGAGACATCTGTGTACATTCAACACAGTCACATCCAGATGGAGCTGGATTCACCTCTCACAGGGGGATCACCCTCCAATTCCACTTTCTGGTTGTTTTCAGATCTGGCACATACGATGCTCCTCCTGTTTCTTAGATGAGTGTCCCGAGATAAGGATCTTCACTGAGCTGTTTCTAATGCAAGTAAAAGGTTATAGGAGCAGTATGTGTCTCCCTGGGGATGAAAACAAGACAGATGTCACCCACCTTTCTGCTAACACCATCTGTCTGCAACTATCTCTTGCCACATCTTTTCTGTTTCTTGCAATTTTCCTTGGTCATGTCCAGAAACAGAAACACACAGGACAGATGAGGCAATTGAATGGGATTCCTGAGCATTTCCTCTGTGAAACTGAAGTAGAAATAAAAGCATCTGATGACAATCCTAGCTAAATCAATGCAACATGTTTTCCCACAGCATTTTAAGATGGTGTTTGTATTTAAGTTACAACTGTCCCAGGAAGCACTGAGGCATTTAAAGCATGTCCATTCTAGCACCTCGTCCTACCTGTCAGTCATAACTACATAAAGCTTTAGGACAAATCCCATTCTGATAAGATTTCTTGCTATTGTTCATGTAAGATTGAGTAATTTCAGAGATGTTACACTGAAATACACAGACCACACATTAAAAAAGGAAGCAACATAAGTGTTCAGTAACTACCAAAGCAAGATAACTAATTTCAAGGCAATAAAATCCTATAATTTAGGAATAGTTGCCAAGCTCTCTTGAGGAAAGGAATACCATTATAAGTGAACAGAGTCAAGCAAATAAACAAGAGCTACACACACTGATGCATAATTTGAAATCTTTTAGAAAGAGCAACAAACACTTATAATTCAACTGCTGCACCCAGCCAGGGATCTGTTTCTACACATCTCTTGCCATAGTCATTCATGGAGCAGCTGTTGCAAAACTTTACTAATAAACCTTATGGCTTCACACAAGACTATTCACAGTTCAGAACCTTCTTTTCATAATTAGGATTCTGCTTCAGTCTTCCCCCAGATAATTGGGCTAGCATTTCAGAAGCCAACCATTCTGAAGGGTAGAGTCCCTTAAAAAACCAGGGGCTATTAGAAAAGCTAGAGGAAAGGTGAGCCACTATATTCTTACCTGAATAACGCTCTATAACACAACTTGAAAGGTCTGCCTTGTTTCACTGGTCCTGCCTTGAGACTGGAATCTGTCACACAACTGTCTTTAGGCAGTGCTGCCAGAGCTCTGACTACACCAAACAGGCTCTGAGAGCCCTCTGCAGCCTCAGCTGGGACCTCCACACACTCAAAAGCTCCCTTTGTCCACTGAATTTAAGCTCAGCACTTGTTTCAGTGTTTGTTTGAGCTCTTCTTTTTGTGTGCTACACTCGATTCTGTGCTCATCTGACCCTGCTTGCCTGCTTTAAAGCAGATCTCAGACCAGCTTTATGGCTGGGGCCTTACTTCTGAATCACCAGCTTGCTGCAAGCCCTGATAATTCAGTAGATCTGTTCCTCTTGTTCAGGTACTTAAATGATTTTTAATTCAGCTTCTATAGTACAGAAGTGCACAGCAAATAGAAAACATTATACGTATCTCAGCTGCTGGTGGTTTAGATGTCCCACATTCTCTGTGCCATGATCTCTTCCCCAGGGTTGGTGTGGAACTGTGATCAGCTCTACTGATAGGCTGTTTGATGTTGCCAAATTCCTGCAAGAGATGCTGCTAGGAAAAAAAAATGGTGTGGGGGAAGCTTTGAGCAACCAGGCGTAGTGACATGTTCCCTGACCATGGAGAGGTGTTGGAACTGGATTGTCTTTAAGGTCCCATCAAACCCAAACCATTCTGCAATTCAATGAAATGACCCTCTACTTCTGCCCGTTTGGCTCAGTTTTTACAGCTGACATGAGGAATCTGGGAGAGGCAAGCACAGGCTCTCCGACTGTAAGTTTCAGTGTTATAATAGGTTTTTTCCTAAAACCTATAAATTTATTCCTAAAGAAAGCATGTGTTCAAGATTCTCTGACCTAACTTCCATAGACCCATAAGTGCCATTTGGTCTACAAGTTCCAAGCTTGTTTCTTCCATGAAAATACAGATTCTTAAATAAAAGTTAAAATGCATCTGCTTAATTTGAATATTTGCATATTTGAATATCTGCATATTTGAATGTTGTGTGTGAGGAGGGAAGCAGTGCAGTGCTGAAACCATTTAGAGTTCTGTAATCTGTAGTGATACTAATCTGCCAGAATTTAAAGGCAAATATACTTGAACCTGTCTATAATTCTTACATGCCAAAAGAGGACAAATTACTTGCACCATGGTTCTTTAAAATCAGACAGAAGCATGTCATTAACTACAGAAGCATCTGCTAGATAAAAGCATCTAATAAAAGGCTCAATAAAGAAAAGTCTGTATTGTATTTCTCCTTCCAGCTTTACTTTGTTCAGTAGTTTGCTTTGGATGAGAGGGCAAACAAATTTTTCACAGCTCTTTCTGGGACCTAGAAAAGTTTTACTTTTCATTCATTTACTTACTAAAATTTAAGGTGAATACTATGAGTTTGTACCATTATAGATTTAGGACACTGGAAATCAGGGCAGGAATATAAACTTACATCAAGTTATGTGTTTGTGTTCCCAGAGAAATGAGCAATGTCCATCATCAGAGTAATAAAATCTCAAAACCAGTTTGGCTACAGTTACTTTTTCCTTGTAACAGAGCAGGGCAAACTTGGATGATGAAGAGTATAAATATTTGTTAGATGAAGATACTGAATCCCCAAAACTCAAGTCAAGAAATTCAAAAATCACTGTTTGAGTGAGTATCACACTGAGTATCTTTTGCGTCTGTTTCTGTGATTCAATTACTTGTTAACTGTTGTCAGCAGCCTGTTATGAAGGTGCTTATAAAACGCCTACTAAATTCGGGGAGGTGGAATCCCCATATGGATCAGAATATTCAAATATATCTATTTACTTATCTTGTGAATTCCTCACATTTGAATACTGTGCTCACTGAGGGGTGAAAAATAAATATTTATGAAAACACAGGGCTTTCAACAAAGCAATTTTGTTGAAAAATTAGTTTTGATTCTTGTGCAGAAGTTCTGAGCCTTTTAATGATTTATTCAGCAAGAACTCAATGCAGACTTTTGCACCCAAGTTTGCACAGTGATTTTTGATACATGAAAATAATTGCCTGTGAGAGTTATTTAGGACCCATATTTTAATCAGTGGTGCTTCTGTGACTTCCTTTTATCTCATAAGTGTTTTTAGACTCACCACATTTAATTTCATCCTGCTTTTCCTTGAATCTTTTGATGTCATTCCAGTGATGGTGTTAGTGCTGTTTCACATAACTGAGCTAAGGATGATATCTGAGTGTTTTTTTGTGATCACCTTAAATATCTCCAGCAACTGCCGAGCTAACAGGAAAATCACTTCCATGACTTTTTTTTTTTTTTTTTTTTTTTTTTTTTTTTTTTTTTTTTTCCCGGGGTACAAATGAAAAGATATCCAAGAAATTGATTTAATGTTCTTAAAGAAGTGTTGTTGGATTTTGCATTTACTAATGATTAAAGGAATAAATGAGGGCTTTTTGCCAGGCTTGTCTATGTCTTCAAACATTTAGTAAGAGATTATGTGAATATTCCACCCCAGATGCCAACTTCCAAAAGGGTTCTCTACTCCCTTTGCACAGAAGGGAAAAAGATGTTTCTAGTAAGAATTAGTAGTTTTGTTCTCTGAGGCAAGAAAACGTGTCAGAGATCTGGAACTTTTGATGGGTTTTTTAATGCCAACTAATTAAATTGGGAGTGATAAAATTTGTGGTATTATTTTACCTTGTTCAGCACTAGGAGGGAGTTATAATGCCACCAGGTTCTATGGAGACCTGTTAACATCAAATGTGAAAAAAGTTTAAGAAATTTAACTGGGTGTTTGCTCAGATTTACAAGTTCCAAAACTTCTAGTGTCCTCTAGCACTCAGTCAGCTGATAGAACGGTAGGTGAATAATACATGCAGAGAGTAAGAATTAGATATTCTATTTTACTACTAATAATAAAAGGAAAATAAAATATCTATTATATTTCTAACACTACCTCACACAACATGTTAATGAAGGTACAGAAACCCATTATGGACTGAAAATACCTATTTTCAGTGGTAAGGAAATTATGGCCCATGATATTATAACCATCAGCTAAAATTCCCAATTTCTAGGCAACTGACACAGGTTACAGGATCATGTGATTGGTAGAGTTCATTTTATGTTTGAGATGAACTCAGAAAATCTGCTACAAAGCAGTGCAGAAGTGCCTTTAACAGCCTTGCCAGCTCACATAGGCAGAAAGCTCAAGCTGCTGGCAGTGCTTCCATGAAACTCAGGACAAGCTGAACAAAGGGACCTGCTTCTCTGCAGTGCCAGGGGAAGACTCAGAAGTCATGGCAGGAATGTAAATTTTATGTGAGAAGATGGTAAGATGCACGTAAGTGATGCAGTGGCAGAATAACTCCAGAGTGACTGTGAGTGTAATAATGGGTGTTAAGGAAAAGCTGTGAGGATCCAAGGTTGCTGCAGGAAGATCCTTGAGCAGCAGCTATGACAGCCAGAGATGAGTTTAAATAAGATGCTCTCACCTGCCAGTGAAAACCTTTCCCCTTGGACTGGGGAAGAAGTGATGACAGGAGAGGCAGAGATAACAGAGGAAATGAATGAATTTGTCCTGAAATTGTGAGACTCATTCTATCAAAGAAGGGGTAGAGTTGTCAGTAGTGTCAGTGCATTCAGGCTTAGATGAGCTTGGAGGTGCAATTCACAACATCTCTACCAATCTTTTCACTGGTTTCTTGAAGAAATCTATTTATACTGACAATGGCACACAAAGCAATTATTTCTTTATGAATAAAGTTTCTCTTTAAAACATTGAAAAAATATAGTGTAGGCAACACTAGACCAATCCACCTCTGTCCTTGTCAGTCAGAAATCATCAGTAGCACAGCTCTTCCATGGAAAATTAATTAATTCTACTTTTAGCTATTATTAATATTTTTCACCTATTGATCCTTGTTCACATTTATCATCAGGTTATTCCCCATAACCACATAATAACCTTCTGGGAAAGGATAAAAAAACAAATACTATTTTCTAATTACAATTCCAAGAATTGTTTTCGTGAATTGAGTGATTACTTGACTTTAGGTAAACTCTTCAGATTCTGATTTACTGAGTATAAAAATTCAGTTTCTTCACAAACTGGCCCCAGTGTTCTGTACCCCAAGCTTTGCGCAGTACCCTCTGAGCAAACATTTGGACATGGGGTTTTTGTTTTAGTCCTCTCTTTCAGCCAAACATTTTGGGCTGCAGGGCACAGCATTCATAAAAAAAGTATATCAAGAAAATAGGAAGAGATGGATGGATGAATAGCATTTTATTACAAGACATTGGAGGTAATTTAAATAGTAGTTGACTTCCAGAATATAATCTGTATATATTGGACAGCTTCTATTCAAAGTACATTCATTCAAAGTTAATACTAATGTATAAATTACACCTTAGCAAATGAAAAACCTCCACATCTTCTTTCAGTGACATAAGCGTGGGTTTATACACTCACCAGTAAATGATTTTTGAGTATCTCTCAGCTGCCTGTCCTTCAGTTCTCAAGAATCCTCTTGAATCCTTGAGTCTAAAAAAAGAGAAAAGCAGTTCTGCCTCAGTTGCTGTGGCTGTCAGGATAGTTCAGAACAGGAATATTTCACACTAAAATTAGAATTATTCAATGCTATTTGCTCCTACTTCAAAGTGGAAGTAGGATACACTTTGCAAGTGATTACCTGCAGTAAAAAGTATTAATCCCAATTCAACTGAAGAGGGGGACAGAGTTCCGTTAGCCAAGCTCACGGAAAGGCACTTCAAAGCCTCTGAGATGGTTCTGGGTATTTGTGGAAATCAAAGTCAGTCAAGCCCTCAGCAGAACAGCTTGGTGTCATCCTGCCAAGCACACAGACGTGGAGGGTTTATGCAGATTAATGTGTCATTTCTGGAATCCATGTTCCATGGGTGCTATGTTGCTTCCCTACTCAGCAAGCACTCTGCAGCTTTTAATCAAGTTTCCAATCAATTCAGCATTAGGAAAATGATGGGTTAGCATCTGTGGTTTTAAACTCCTTCCCCACAAAATAAACTGTACTGTATAACGTAGATTATAATCTGCTTCATCTTTATTGAAGACACTTTTTCAAGCCAGGAAGAGCTGTGACTAAACTTCAGGAGTTTCTGTTATCTAATGAGTGGCTGGAACCAACCCCAGAACATTTTTAGTCTCTACAGAGAGAGCACTGGCCCTACACAAAGAAGCTGCAGGTAGCTGTGTCCAATATTATTACAGAACATAAAATTAAAGATTGTCTTGTCTGTCACTGCACCAAGGGTATTGAGAAAGATACATTCTCTTTCCCATCTGGATTACTCTCATGCTTTTATTTTCTGGACATTTAATCCAAGATAAAATTTAATGTGTTGAATAAACATCCAGTAATATTAATACATTGGAGCTGACCATCATGAGCTACAGTTCAGTATCTAGTTCTGAACATGTGAAGCAGTGAAAGAAAGGACTGTATTTCACAATTTAGGTTCTAGTTTATGTTCCTTACTGCATTTTTCTTCTCTGGCTTTTTGAGGAATAGAATTTATTACCACAGAAGAATGGGATTCCTGCATGGTCAGCATCTTGTGAACCTGAGGAGAAGATCAGCTAACTCAAGATGACTTATGTATTCCTCCTGCACTTCAGAGAATTTCAACTTTTGGTGTATATCAGCTGGAAGTGAAAATGCTGAAAAACTCAAAGGGGGCAATAAATCCTGATTTTACCTTTAGCCAAGTCAATTACAGTGTGGAAGGCAACCAACAACTTGACAAGTGTAAGTTTTTAGAGGAGCTGGGGATCCAGGAGGCTTCTGTAACTTATCTGTGGATATGTCTCACATTCACAGGCTTGATGAGGAAGCATGTGGGTTTGACATGTACATTGGAAGATTTTTACTCAGGAAACTGATTAAAGCTCACTGAACTTCTAAGGGAAACCTTTTTCTAAGTTATCCTTGTTACCCTTTTGTTATCAGTGGGAGAGAGTCTGAGCATACTGAAGTTAGTGAAGTTTCCATCATGCATTAATGTAAAATTACTGCTGAACTATTCAGAGCAGAATTGAGAATATGTGATAACAGCAACTATGATCACCCTGGTCTCTCCCTAAAGTCTTTTGCAGACACTCTGCCATCTCCAGAAAAGCTTTAAGCAGACAAACATTCCTACAAGTTTAGAAACATGACACATATTTTCTTTCTTGTATGTAGTCTCCTCTTCCCAAAGTTTAGAATACAGTCAGGAAAGATATTTCTTGTTGGAAACTTTAGAAACCTTGTCTAGAAGAGGTCTTTGAATTAGTTCTTGCATCAAGATCTGTAAGGATGACAGCATTATTTGTAAGAAACTTTTTAAAGAAGTTTATGAAAACCTTACTGTTCATCAGCAAGTAAATAGATTACAGATGAAAACAGATGATAAATTCTCACTTGTTATGTCAGGCTCCATCTTGAAAAAAAAGGAATTTTTGAACATATTCTGGCTTTTCAGAGGTTAAAGATAACAGGATTTGATTACTTACCAATTTGTTACATTGTCTGCTGTAAAAAGCACATGGATATTAAAGAAATAAAAGCATTGAGAGATTAAAGCAGGTGTTCTCATAGATTACATGTGACTTGAATAAATGTATATTTTTAAATTCAAACAATGGTATAAAAATAAAAGAAGAGAGGTATATAGCTCCTCTGCAGTGTAATCTCAAAGATACCTCTAGTCCATCTAAAAATACAGCACTGTGTGTACTCAAGCATAAGGTTATACAATTAAGTCATTACTTGACTTAAATGGTTTAAGAACCATGGAAAATTACAGAATGTCGCATTTCACAGACCTGTTCTTTCAGATAATCTACAGACAGCAGCACACGTCTTGGTGGCTCTTATTGCTCATTTACTTTTCCCTTCAATTTACACAGACTGGTAAAAATAAATGGGTTTTTCCTTAAAAAAGTAGTCTATGAGTGGATCCTTCTTTTTCAGAATCTTGTTCTTTCTCTCAAGGTATTCTTATAACCTGTCAGAGTGGAGAAACACAATTTAAAGACAAAATTAAATTTATTAGCAGTTAAAGCCCATCTCATGCTTAGCTGAGGTAAGAAATATGGAGCAGATGAGTTGAGAATTTCCAACACTGAAAATTCAGATTGCGAAATGAGCTTTCCAGATGGTCACAACACATTTATTTTGGTGATTTGTATGTAATGACAATACCCGTTTAATAGTGATGGTTCTGAAGTTAAAAAAGAACATATTCATTTGCTGTATATAATCTAATCACCAAGACTGACATGATTTCAGAAAAGCTGTTAACAATATAAGAAATTTATCCCATACAGTCAAAATTAATGGTATTTCTGTGTAAGAAAATATTGAAACTAAAGCAGGAAGCAGTCTTGGCACATGGAAGACTGGAGCAGAGTGACAGATTTATGCAAGATCACCTGTCAGGCCAGTAGAGAAGCTCAAAATTTTGTGGCTGCTCTTCACATGCTGCCAAGACCTTGTATTTACCATACCTACTTGAGAGATCTCTTTTCACTGACAACCTAGTCTACTCAGCTGAATTCAGTGAGCCCTAACTAATGATGTCCTGGGACCTAAATGTAGCAAATTACTCTACAGGCAGTCAGTTTAGATGGTACTCAATGTTTGTCATGTTCAAAGCATGGTACAGACAGCAAAGGCTACCAGAGGCACTTCTCCCAAACCAAAGTGTTGATGTTACTTCCATTTTGGGCTTCTTCAGATGTCTCCTATCTGGAACAAAAACTCATAGAATGGATTGAGTTGGAAGGTGCCTTACAGGCCACCTCCTTCCAAGCCCCTTGCCCTGGGCAGACACCTCCCACTTGGCCAGGTTGATGTGAGAGGCTCCCACTCTGTTAAGAGATGCCATAAAAAATGATTTATCTCTAGAAACACCCCAGTTTTCCTCAAAGATCTCTTTACTACATGGGCATTCATCAGGGCCATGCTTTCAATTCTCATTTATTATGGGTCTTTTGCATGATGTCAGCTAGAAAATTATATTTAGGGATGACTGAATCTACCACATAAGCACTGAAATTCAAAATATAGGGCATAGTTTGGAAGCCAGTGAAAGATAAATGTAATTAGGTAAAATTAGAACATAGGCCTTGGTTCTCTTAAGCTCCTTATTTCAAGAAATATAAACAACAATAAATAAAAATACAAACAAAATGTTTATATTTCAAATATATAGACAACCAACAAACCAAGCAACCAAATAAATAAATAAATAAATACATTTTTAGTTGAAGTATATTTGTCTACAAAATATATTTATTTGCCTTTTTTAAAAATTTTATCTCTTGGTAACATGACAATTAAAGGACATTTTTAGTTGAAAATTTTAAGCCAACATGGAGTAATTTAGCAATTGGGTTTAAATTAAAAATTACACCACACAAAGGAGCTTATTTTCCTCTCCTACAAACTAAAAGAAAACAGGAAAGTCAACACTAGCAGTGAAACTATCCTACAGTACTGAATCTTAATTCTTTTTCTGTTTCATTCTGCAGATTTTTTTTCACATTGGATTGCAAGGGAAAAACGATCAATTCAAATAAACCTCAGAATGGCTGGCCATATTTATATTTCATACATTATATTCAATGCTTTAATTTCATGGACATAACTGAAAAAACACTTTTTTTTTTTTTTTTTTTTTACATAAGAAAACTGAAAGGAGAGAAAACAATTATTTGCTCAAAGCCAGACAAACTGGTATTGATAGAATCAGGGGTAAAATCCATCTTTCCTGGTTGTTATTCTGATGCAGCAGAGACTAGATTATGTTGTTTCATTTCTCCTTAGTGGAGATGCTGTTCTGCAGTCTGACCTCCAGAGCCAATACAGACATAAGTGTGGCATTTGTTAATCTGAAGACTCTCAAGAGAGGAAGAAAATGTGATAGCAGGTATTAGACAGACTGCAGGCAAACACACCACAAATAGAGACACAGGTTTCATGGGGAAGCTTTTATTTAGAAGCTATTTTAAGTAAGTCTGGCTGAGTCATTACCATCATTACTCACATAAAGAAGAGGATGTCCAAACTGAAAGAATCTGGACAATGTACCTCTCTGGAGGAGATTTGCTTTCAGATTTCTCAGGTTATCTAATATCCATTTTATTGGCTGTAAACAGAGAAGACTGGTTAGCCAAAGCAGAGGACTTCTGCAATTTCAAACTAAAAATTCATTAATCAGGTTAAAAAAAAAAAAGTTAGCTGGCCTTGAACCCAGATACAAACTAAAATAATCTAACAGCACACCAGCAGCACGTGACTTTTTTGTAATGCTGTTCCAGCATCTGAGCAATATGATGACTAAAGGTATAAAACTTGAAGACACCCACATGATAAAAAAGGCACCAAATAAAGAATAAGGTAAGCACAAGGTGGGAAAGCCATCCTGCCCAATACACATAAAGGAGAACTGGCAAAATTGAGAACAAGGTTAGCACTGATAGGAGCAGAGGAGATCCCCCTGCTCTGCCTGGGTGGACTGAAATAGGCAAGTAGTATAAAATAACAGATATGGAAAAACAAAATATCTACTACAGAAAAACCAAAACAAAACTATGAAAATAAACCAAGAGGAAATGGTTTGATTGTGATCCAAAAGATTTCAGGCAAAATATAATGTGAACACAGATTTCTTGACCACGGGAGCTTTTAAAAAAACCTGCTGAAGCATGGTTTAGTTGGAGTTCCAGCGATGAAATGCAATGCCCTTCACAAAGACAGGGGATGTTTTAAGACCTGTATTTCTGAGCTTTAGTGTTATAAATCCTTCTGATCATTATTGCAAATGTTCCCAGGCAGTCAGTCCACTAATATGACTCAGCATCAAATTCCCTGCTGAGTCAACCTAAAGGAAACTGCTTAACTGTCCCTACAGCTGGATCTCATAAATAATATATTTCTCTTTTTTTTTTTCCTTTAAAACAAATAAAAGATTTGTGTCAAGTGATTTTGAATATGTGTAGTTTATCATACAAAATTTCTAGAAGACTTCAAGAGATGGATAAGAAAGACGTTCATAGCAGTTTTATTACTTGGGACCATCAATCTTGGTAGCAGAACATGTACTTACATCACTAAACTGTTCTTTATTGTATATGGGCTGTCTGAAAACTCCTGCACTGCCCTTAACTCTTTCTGATTATTTCCTGCTCTGAGTTACTGGTGTTAAAGATGCATCCTGCACAAAGAGGGGAAGAAGTTCTCTTTACAAAATCAGCAGTGACCAGTAGAAGTCACTAAAGTACTTAACCAAGCTTAAGGTACATTTTTTTCTGTGCATTTAGGTTTTTTTCATCTCTATGTATTGCAAACAGTTTAAAATAATTTAATCTGTGGTGCTGCTTCAAAGTTACCTGAAGACAATTAAAATCTGCTCTTTTTACTTACACAGGCTTAGGTTCAATCTTTATACAGGAATGAACCCTTGCTGTCTCACAAGAGAGGGCCAAAATTACTTGGACCATGAAAATGTACGAGCCTCTTGTCTTTCTACCTGGTGAAAAAGTGTATTTTCTGTATTTAAAAATTACAGTTTAATTGTTTCTTGTTTCCTTTCTTTATTCTCCACACAGACAAAACACACACTCATCACCTGTGTTTATCAGTTGGCAAAATTGAGTTTTCTTTTAGCACATTGATTGTGGTCATAAAGTACCCTTATGAATATACATCAATGCAAGTGTTTACTAGCTGGTTTATACACTGTTTTTCCTGTCAAGATACCATTACATTAACAATACCTGCAATCTGTGCTTTATTTTAAAATGTATAACAAAAGTCTGACAGTAACACATCACTGCAATGGAAAAAGCATCCATTTTGCTTTGGTTCATTGAGCATCTTTAAATTTGACCAGGCAATTCAATCAGTGATATCTCTTTTTCCTATTTTAATCTTTGACTCCCTGTGCAATTTTTTTCCTTCTGTAGGTATCTGATTCAGATATTAGATGAGTTTCAGTGATTTAGAAGCTCAATGACTTGATATACAAAGAAGACTAAAGGTTCCCTTTGAGTAGCCAGCAGAATTTTCAGAACTAGCTTAATAAATTGCTGTTAAAGTCCTGCTGAGAATCAGCAAACTTCTTGGAGAGACCATGTTGATCACATGAAACCTGAAAGGGAAAAAAGAGAAATCCATCCATCCATGCATTCATTCAAGAAAGGGACAAGTCACTGCAATTTTTACTGTTATTGCCATTCTGACAATATCTCAAATGATGTGCAAGTGTGATGCATTTGCACACCTTGATGAAAGCAGGTTATGCCTATGTGTTCTTTTTTATTAAATTTCTTTATGAGAGAATGATATTATGTACTGTATGCAGTGTTTCTGAGTATATGAAAGGAGAAAACATAATGTGTTTTCCTCAGAGAATAGGATTTATGTGCTGCAAATGCCTGATATGAAGGAATGGCTTTGTGAGGGATTACTGTCAATACTGCCTGTTTATGAATCAAAACCTATTCAGCAATCGTAAGCAGCTGGAAGCTGAACATCTGGGCCAAGAGTCAGCAGAAAATTTTGCTACCTCTAGATATTGTCTTTGTAGGGGATCAGTTTGTCTAGGTTGAAATACGGGCCAGCTGTGAAAAGCCAAGTGGAGAAATAAACTTCCCTCAATGGAGCAGGGACAGCAAAGCCAGCATGAATGGAAGTATAGAATCTGCTCCTCAAGAACTATTCCCTTCCCTTAAACAGTATGCAGAGGTAGGCAGGGAGAGAACTTGAATGGGAAACACCAGTATCTTATGGGTGTGAAGAAATGGAAAACAACCTCCTCAGGCAATGGGCTGCTGTGGGTTTTATCCTCCCCTGGTGCAGACTCAGACTGGGATTTTAGGAGATTGCAGAGGAGACATCCAGCTTTGCTTGCAAAAGGAGTGTGTGACTGAGTGAGTTTGGTCAGAAGGCATTTTACCAGGAATACAAAGTAATTTCTCCCCTAATTTTTAATATGTATGCTAAGGAGTTCAAACTTCTCTCCAGGCGGTACAGGGACCTGCCTTCTTTTCTCTCTGTAAAAATGTGAAACGAAGTAATTTCAAGCTTTTCTGTTGAATTTTATGTGCTTTCAATTAGACCTTTTAAAGGGTCTAATGAAAGGCGGGTTGTCTTTTAAAGGGAGTATGACAGGGCTTAGGCAGTAATTAAACCTTCCTTTTACTTTTAAAAAATGAATGTGACAAAAGGCTGCACTTTTAATGACTGCTGAACACTGGGTAGGAAGTGGGATGTCTCCAGGACCAGCACTAACTTCTAGAATCTGACCTCCACCATCACATCCAGGGTATGATCAAGGTTATCTACTAAAACTAAGGTCTTGATTTTGGAGACACAAAACTTCATTTCACAAGCCTAAACCACAAAACTAATCTTTTTGCATGCTAAATGTCTGCTCTAGGCTAAAAATATTTTGGAAGTTTTCAGCCAAGACAGCCCATCTTAGCACTAATCATTTGAAAGCTATGCTATCAAAACATATTTATTTCATCTTCAGGATATCAGGTAGAGAATAAAAAAAGCACATGGATCTACACAGTGAAGGCAAATCTACCTACTGACCACTCCTGAGGCCATTATTGTTTCTCCACATAATGCAATTTTTATTTTCAGTTTACTTAGTGGAAAATGGCTCTAAGAAAAATATAGGAACAAAAGTCAACATAAATTTTAATGTTCCTTAGCGTTTGTGCACTCAGCTTTGTAACCTTATTTCAGGAAATTAATGGAATTGTTCCTCAGTGTGATTATTTATTTGTAATAAGGTTGTGCAAGAGTTTATAAATTGTAATGCTAGTAAACAAGACTTACATTCCCTGGCCAGGGAAAAACAGGCTTTTATATTAACAGCTAGTGTTGCAACATCTCGTTGTTTCTTCATGTTCATGAAGTCATTTTTCTTTACAGCCACTACAACAGCAAATGGTTCTGTCATTAAGCTCTTCACAGAAATTTACTGTGATTTTATTGAAACAGAAAAGACACAATGCTTTGAGAATTCAAAGGATTTCTTAATGCACTTCACTAATTTCTGCTTTATTTGAAAACTGTTCTTCAATATAAACGCAGCTTCCCCTGCCTGAAATAATTCCTGTTATTGCCACCTCTCTATCTCCAGCCATAGAATGGGTCTGCTGGCTTGTCAGATTTAATCTCTAAAAAGCAGCAACGTTATCAAAATCTGTCAAAAATATATGTGCATTAATATCTGATTTAGCACACGAAGACAAGGAATGGAGTGTGAAGAGTATGGCTGAACAGTCTAATGAAATTTTAATGGAGTTTCAGTTCTATTTATTGGATCTGTATTTGTCACAAAGTTTACTTCTTTCGTTATTTCAAAAATTGTCAGTGTTTAACAGAATTCTGACCATACTATCATACTACCCAGAGCAGTTCAACTGCACAGGCCACAGCCTCTGCAATTTTGCCTTTCTCCAAGGGAAAAAAAAAGAGAAAAAACTTGCCACATAATATGTGATGAGAGGAAAAACACAAAATAGAATTGTACATATTACTAATATTGGAATTTCATCTTCTGGGAAGACACTGGGATGACCACAACGAAGGAAAAAATATTAGGTTAGTGTGGTCAATCTATTTTTGTTAGCATGACTTATTTTCAGTTGTATTTGTGTTACATAGAAAGTTTTCAGCCATGGCTCATTATTTTATCCCTGGATTTTTCTGCTTCAAGTAACTTCTTGTCTAAATTCATGAAGAGCTCACAGGAAAGGTAATAGAAATTGGAAACAGAAGGCACAGAATATCAGCAACTAATGATCAAAAGAGTCTAGATTAAGTTCTGCACCAGACCACAAGAGGAAAACATTCCTCTACCAAAAACCCAATATGATTTGGGGCCTTGAATAAGATAGACAAGATCAACATCAGTGCCAACATGGAATCACTAAAACTTGTTCTATAAACGTGTACTTTAAAACTGGACCCTAAATAGTCACCTGCTTTGTTTCGTGTTTTGCAGCATCTTTACAATAAAATAGTACCTCTGTGCTATACTCTCACAGGTAAAGGGCAGAAAGACTGATGTTTTGCAATATTTTGTGTAGGTACAGAATTAAACACATTTTTGTATTTACACAAATTCTTGAAATTGAAAATTTGGCTGCCGTATTTTTCTGAAAGCAGACAAAAGAACAAAATCTGCAGAACAAAATCTGTTTCCTAACATCTTGACACTTACATCTCCCTAAAAATATGAATATTAAAATACTATAATGCTTCTAGATCTTATCCTCATTTGGATAATTTAAAAAAATGTTTCTAAATGTCTTTCCAAACACTGTGATAGCAATTTGCGTGCAGAGTCACATCCATTGTTGTGGTTAGATAGGGACAGGCGGCGCGGAAGATTTCGGACTGTAACGGTGAGGAAAAGAGCAAGCCCCATCCCCCTCTCAAGATAAGCTACCCCTGAAAGGAATGTAGACCCTCTACTAACATGTGCCAGTACTTTTCCACTCCAACTACTAACCCAGGAAGTGTGGCAATATCCTGTTTGACGTAGTAGTAGATCCGAGGTATAAAACCTGAACCTTTTACTTAATAAACGTCTTTTTGTAACCGTCTGCCACATTGGTACAATGCGTCTGTTACAAGACCCGACCCACTCATGAAAGCAAAGTGGAAGTCGTGCTGTATGCCTAAATACCAGAGCCTCCACTGTGGCAGAAACAGCGGACTGCTACAAGTGGTGCCGTAAACCCGGGAACGATTACCTCGGAGGACGGGAGCCACGCTTTGGAAAAGGCACAGCGGGTAGGAGTCGGCCGGTCCGAACTCCTGAGGAGGAGAAGGAAAAGGGGGACGCCCCAAGGACCCCGCGGAAAACATGGACCCCGTGAAGTTGGTCGTGAGTAAAATAGCAACCCACTCGGGAATTGCGTGGGACAAAAAAGATTTATTTCTTGCTATTGCAAGGTTATCGGATCTAGGCGCGATTTCACGCCCTATAGACATATTAAATTCAGAGGGGTGGGAGAAATATACAGTTGCCCTGGCGGAAGATACAAAAGCCACCGGCAGCGGAAAAGTTTTAAAAGCATGGGGAAAAGTTGAAAAAGTGTTGCGAAAAGCAATGGAAGAACAGGAAGCTTGGAACGCTGCAAAAACGTGTTTATTCACGGCTAAGCAGCCGGGGAGAGGGGACCGAGGGGGCGCAGGACCCTCCGGAGAAGCCCCGGAAGAGACGGGGGGGGGGCGCAGTGCAGCAGAGACCCCAGGGGAAAAGCGGGAGTCAGACGCCTCATCCCCCTCCACAAATACATGCATAAAAGCCGCGGAGCACGCGGAAAAAACCCCGGGTCCCCCCGCGAGAGCCCCCAGATCCGAACACCCCCGAAAAAACCGCGGCTTCCCCGATAGTCCCTCCTTGCCGCGACCAGGGTCCGAGCGGCGACATGGCGCTAGGACCGGCGGCGGCGCCGCCCGCGCGGAGCGGCGGCGGTCCGGCACGGTCCGAAACGGCGGTCTCTCCGGGCGCGGAGACGTGGCGCGGCCGGGTGGAGGAACGTGCGCGGTCCGTCTGGGAAGAACTCGCGCGGCAAGCGCGAGACGCCGAGAGATTGGCTGCCGCGGAGGGCATACACCCCCCGCCATACGGCCAATATGGTGCCGACGGTCCGGCGCGGGGGCGGGGCGGCCAATCGCCGCTACCCCCCCCGCCATGTGGCCAAGATGGCGCCGGCCACGTGGAGCGCGCGCGGGGGAGGGCGCCACGTGGCGATGCGAACCCGGAAGTGCAAAACCCCGCGACCGAGCATGCGTGGGGGGTCGGAGGAATTCTGGAACCACCGACCTACATGGCGCATGCGCGGGAGAGCGGGGGGGGGCGAACACGCGGACAAGGTCCCTTACCGGTGTCATCTACCAAGGGCAGGGGCGAGCAAAAAGGGGGAACGTGGGACTACCCCCGCGAAAGGCGCCGGCGTCACCCCCGGTCGGAAGGGGGGGGCCGGGCGCGGGAGGCGGAATGGAGTCAAAGCAGAGGGGACATCCGAGCCCACCCGCGGAAGGCGGGACGGGGGCGGAGTCCGGGGAAAAGGCATAGCAAACCGGAAGCTTACCACCAGTTCACTTCCGATACGGAAGGGAGTTACAGCTCCACGGCGAGCTCTACAGAGAGCTCCGAGTCCGATTCGGAAACGGAGATAACAGATTTTATAAAGTTTTCAGCGAAACCGAGCAAAGCTTTTAACAATGTAAGGGAACAAATTCAGGGCAAATTAACCGATTGGGGGAAGATAAAATTAGCCTGTGCAGAGTGGGAACCTGCGGCTGCAATACATGCGTTCCCGGTACGGGTTTCTGGCACCCGGCAGAACCAGAGGCGGACTTACACCCCACTTAGTACGAAAGAAGTGCAGATTGTGGTAAAAGCGGTGCAGGAAAAAGGAATTAATTCAGCCCTGGTGTCCACACTGATCGATGGTCTTTTTAGCAATGATGATATGCTGCCTTTTGATATCTCACAAATAACCCGTATGTTTTTTGATGGAGCAGGATTGATTGTATTTCAGCAGGAGTGGTCCAATTCATGCGCAGCTGCCCTAGCTCAAGCCTCAGGGCAGGGACAGCCTCTTCATGGCTCTACTCTGTCCAGGCTGCTTGGCAAACATGACGATGTGGCCACGCCCCAAAACCAAGCTGCACACCTCACAGCAGAGGAGGTGAAGGCAACAACCAGGGCAGCTAGGGAGGCAATAAGGGCAGCTTCCCGGGTTGTGGACAAGTCCACGCCATGGTCAACGATCAAACAGGGGGAAAGTGAGAGTTTTACACATTTTGTGGACCGATTACAGGCTGCAATTGATTCATCCACCCTGCCTGCAGCTGCAAGGGGACCGGTGGTGACAGATTGCCTAAAGCAACAGTGTAATACTGTAACCAAGGAAATTTTACGGTCTCTGCCTGCAGGAGCCAGCTTAGCTGACATGATCAAACATGTGGTAAAGGAAGAACACCTAATACCCATGCAGGCAGCGGTTCATACCCTAACAAATGCAATGGCTTGTCTGAAATGTGGCCAAACAGGTCATGTAGCAGCAAGCTGTCCCCAGCCAGCACAGCGGCCCATGGCAGCACCCCCGACCCAGCAGCGCCAGAGACCCACCTGCTGGAATTGTGGAAAAAGGGGACACCTGGCCAAGGAGTGCAGATCCAGGCCTCAGGGAAACGGAAGGGGGAGGGGGCGTGCGGGCCATACTCAGCCTCCTCCCACTGCGAGATGGCCCAGCCTTCCCAATACCCAGTGGGGCAGGGGACCTTCATACCCCATACATATACAGGAACCAGTCACTATCTCATCCCCACCAGTCATTCAGTGGCAGAACAATGCACCATCACCAGCAGCCAACATGCACCTCTCACCACCACAAACTGCTCCAGCGTCACAGGGTCAACAGGGGACAAACCAGAGCCGAACCCCTGGGTGGCCTTGGTCATGAAAGTGGGGAAGGAGCCCTTGAGGGTGTGGGGGACGTGTCAGCTCTATGGCAGCCAGGACCCTCACGTTTTAGGGCTTCAGTTTTTGGCAGACACTGGATCAGACTGCACCATTTTTCCTCAATCACACTGGCCCAGACATTGGCAAATTAAAGAAGTCCCTCCTGTGAACGGGGTGGGGGGACAATCCAGGGCATGGAAAAGCACCCAATTGGTGGCGATAACACTCCACACAAAAAAGGGGCCAGAACAAACAGTTGCCATTTACCCTTACATTTTACAGGATTCTCCACCCTTAATAGGAAGGGATGTCCTGGCTATGCTCGGAGTCAGGATTACAAATTTATAATGAGGACCACTGCCTTACACCCTTTGCTGCCGATCAAATTGACCTGGAAATCATCAGACCCTGTATGGGTTGAGCAGTGGCCCCTATGCGAGCCTCGCTTGGCAGCTTTAATAGAACTGGTTGAGAGGGAACTGCAAAAGGATCATATAGAAGCCACTGTGAGTCCATGGAACACGCCCGTTTTTCCTGTTCCCAAAAGGTCAGGAGAGGGCTATCGCTTAGTTCATGACCTGAGAGAAGTGAATAAAACTATCCGACCCATAGGCCCAGTTCAGACACTGTTGCCCATGAACTCAGCTATTCCTGAAGGACAGCCATGTGCAGTATTGGACATTAAAGACTGTTTCTTTTCAATACCTTTGCATCCTGAGGACAGGGAACGATTTGCCTTCTCCGTGGTTTTCCCGAATGGCAACCGGCCCAGCCTGCGTTTCCAGTGGAAAGTGCTACCTCAAGGTATGGTCGACAGCCCAACCATCTGCCAGATCACCGTGGACAAAGCACTGATGCCAGTCCGACACTCCTATCCTGCTGCCACCATCATCCAGTACATGGACGACATTCTGGTCTCAGCACCATCAGCGAGCCAAGTGGATCACCTGGTATCCAGGATCACAGAGACCCTCCAGGCCAACGGCTTCGAGATTGCGAGCGCGAAGATCAAGAAAGGACCCTGTGTCACCTTCCTAGGAGTAGGAATCACAAGCTCCTACGTGACACCTCCTAAGGTGAAAGTCCACCGAGATGTTAAGACGCTCCACGACGTGCAACGCCTGGTAGGATCACTGCAGTGGCTTCGCAACATCGTCCTGGTTCCTCCTGAGATCATGGACCCTCTGTACGACCTCCTGAAAGGAAAGCACCCCTGGGAACCCAAGGAGCTGACACCACAAGCAGCGAGCTCCCTCGACTTCATCGAACAGCAGATGTCCACTGGCACACTTGCCAGATGGAACCCAGCGATGCCCCTGGACTTATATGTGCATTTTACACAAAAGGGGGGAGTGGGAGCATTGGCCCAAGGACCTTCTGAAAAGGCCCGACCGATTCAATGGGTGGTCCTTGGAAGGCCTGCTCGTGCATTTTCCCCAGCAGTAGAATGCATCGCTAACCTCATCATGAAAGGCAGGAAACTCGCCTTGAAACACCTAGGGACTGAGCCAGCGAGAATCCACCTTCCTTTTCGCAAGCAACCGACCATAGAATCAACCACAATCTCGGAGCATCTAGCCCTTGCTCTCGTCGGATTTGGAGGAGAAATCTCCTACTCCACCAGACCACCCTGGACTCAGCTGCTGACCATAGTCGACATAGACCTGCCACCAAAGGTTATGGACAGACCACGGCCAGGACCAACAGCTTTCACAGACGCTTCCTCCACTACTTCTACGGCGACAGCAGTGTGGCAGGTAGGAGAGCAGTGGCAGTGCATCAAAGCATGTGACCCCACACTGTCAGTGCAGCAGCTGGAAGCTACAGCAGTAGCCCTGGCCTGTGGACTTTTCCAAGAGGAACACCTTAACATTGTAACAGACTCTATATTCGTGGCAAGGCTCTGCCTAGCCATGGCAGGACCAGGTGTGTCAACATCAGCAGCTGCCCTAATGCTAGAAGAGGCACTCTCTTCACGAAAGGGCACTGTATCAATCATTCACGTCAATAGCCACAACCCAATCAAAGGGTACTTTCAGATTGGCAACGACAAAGCAGATGCTGCAGCGAAAGGGGTCTGGACACTGCAGGAGGCCCGTCAACTGCACGAATCCCTCCACATTGGACCCAAAGCACTGGCGAAGAGATGTGGAATCACAACAGCGGATGCTAAACATGTAGTGGCTACCTGCCCTCACTGCCAGAAGTCACCCCTGTGGACTAGTGGAGTCAACCCAAGAGGTCTTAAGCCCTCAGAAATCTGGCAGTCGGACTTCACCTTGTGTCAGCTGCTGAAGCCTCGAGCATGGCTTGCAGTAACAGTGGACACATTCAGTGGAACGATTGTAGCCACCCAGCATCCCAAGACTAACTCCAAAGCCACAATCCAGCACTGGCTGACAGCTATGGCGTGGCTTGGTATCCCCAAGCAGATCAAAACAGATAATGGTTCCAATTTTATTTCTAAACCAGTGCAGGAATTCGCCTCCAAATGGAGGATCACATTAGTGCAAGGTATCCCATATAACAGTACTGGGCAGGCTATAGTCGAGCGGGCAAATCAAACCCTGAAAACTAAGATAGAGGTGTTGGCAAAAGCAGAAGGCTTTAACAATTCCATTCCCTCAGGAGAACAGGCACGCATACTGGCAACCGCACTGATAGCATTAAATCAATTCCCCAGAGGAAGTGAAGCAAATAATCCCATTCAAAAACACTGGGCCTCCAGAGCACTAGAGGAGGGCCCGCAGGTTGTAATTAAAAATGAGCTGGGTGAATGGGAACGGGGCTGGAGATTAATGCTTACAGGGCGAGGGTATGCAGCTGTCAAAAGGGATGGGAAAATCAGGTGGTGTCCTATTAAATCAATTAAACCTGATCTCCACAGTGAGCAGGATGAGACTAATGAGAACTGTGAGTTTCTGTTTACAGGACATGCTGGTGGGGCGACCACGTAACGCGTACATGCCTCTCCCAGAGGAACGAGACACACCACCAAGCCGTCAGAAAGCACCAGAGAAACCCGCGCGGGCGAGATCCAAGCACCAACGATATGCCTGTGTGATTTTGTTGCTGGGGTTTGTCGCCAGAGGACAAGCCAGCTCAGATTTCTACCCACACCAGCCATTCAGGTGGGTCATGAGACATCTTACCAGTGGTAAGGTGCTCAGAGACATCACCACACCAAACAGTCCATCCTTCGTGCTTCGTGTTATCGATTTGTTTCCAGGACAACCAAAGGTAGACCCTCATTCTCCATTTTCATCACACACATACCTATCCTATTGGTGCCCAGCTTCAAACGCAGGAAAAAGCTATTGTAATAACCCCGGCTGGGGATATTGCGGACATTGGGGATGTGAGACCATTGTAACAGACGCCAGGCCGTCAGGGCCTGGGTGGGACCCACAAGAACCTGACAAATTCCTGCAGTTCACCTGGGCACCCGCAGGTTGTAAAACACCTCTCTCTGTACACGGGAATTCCTATCGATATAGCTACAAGATCCCAAAAATCCGAAAATGCATATACTATAACATGACAGTGTTGCAACCCACTCATCCTAGCTGGACGGTGGGCAAAACCTGGACAGTGGTCCTTCAAGGGTCAAAAAAGTGGGTGAACGTGCAAATTACCAAGTCCCAACCCTCAGAACCCAGAGCTGTGGGGCCCAACAAAATAATTAAAAGCACACAGACAAAGAGAAATATGACCTACCCTAGGGCTGCACCTACAGGTGTCAGCAGAACCCCAACTAGTGATGCAAAAGCCTTTCAGATGGACAAATTAGCTAGGTCAGATCCCGATCCAATCTTTCGTATGTTAGAAGCTACCTTCCTATCCCTGAATGAATCTAACCCTAACCTAACTAATTCCTGTTGGCTTTGTTATGATGTCCAGCCACCTTTTTATGAAGGAGTTGCTTTAAACACCCCATTCAGTTACTCCGCCGCTGATGCACCCCAGCAGTGCCGATGGGATACACCTCGCAGAGGGATCACCCTAAGCCAGGTCTCAGGCCGAGGCAAATGCTTTGGAAATGCAACCCTGGCTGAGCGAAAAGGGAATGTCTGCACCAGAGTTGTAAAGCCTAACAGAAAGAATAACAAGTGGGTAATACCTGCTACATCGGCAATGTGGGTTTGTCAGAGGTCTGGAGTAAGTCCGTGTGTATTTCTTCCCAAGTTTGATGATTCTAACGATTTCTGTGTCCAAGTTCTGATTGTTCCTAGAGTCCTGTACCACTCAGAGGAAGAAATGTACAGCCTTCTCGAAGAATCCAACAGGCTCCACAAAAGAGAGATATTGACAGGTGTTACCATCGCAATGCTACTCGCCTTAGGAGCAGCCGGCACAGCGACAGGTGTCTCAGCCCTGGCAACACAACACCAGGGTCTGTCTCAACTGCAAATAACTATAGATGAGGACCTGCAGAGGATCGAGAAGTCCATTTCCTACTTGGAGAAGTCAGTCTCTTCGCTCTCAGAAGTGGTTTTACAAAACCGGCGTGGACTGGATCTCTTGTTTATGCAGCAGGGAGGTCTGTGTGCAGCCTTGAAAGAGGAATGCTGCTTCTATGCAGACCACACCGGAGTCGTAAGGGACTCCATGGCCGAACTCCGAAACAGACTGGCTCAGAGACAGAAAGATAGGGAAGCTCAGCAAGGCTGGTTCGAATCCTGGTTTAACCAATCCCCATGGTTAACCACTTTAATTTCCACCTTGGTAGGCCCATTGGCAATGCTACTTCTAGCTGTTACCTTCGGACCATGCCTGCTGAACAAGATAGTCTCATTTGTCAAAGCTCGCCTAGATCAGACTAACATTCTGTTCATAGGCCAACATGAGATGCTGTGAATTTAAAATTGCCAGTCACAAGATTCCAAACTTGCCTGGCAGAAATTTACTCAAGTTTCCAAACTCCTTTTTCCCGTATTAAGTCCTAACCTTCTACCTCATTTAGTGCCTATATCTCTATATATATATATGCGTATAACTACCTCGTTCTTTTGTGAGAGAGGGGGGGGAGATGTGGTTAGATAGGGACAGGCGGCGCGGAAGATTTCGGACTGTAACGGTGAGGAAAAGAGCAAGCCCCATCCCCCTCTCAAGATAAGCTACCCCTGAAAGGAATGTAGACCCTCTACTAACATGTGCCAGTACTTTTCCACTCCAACTACTAACCCAGGAAGTGTGGCAATATCCTGTTTGACGTAGTAGTAGATCCGAGGTATAAAACCTGAACCTTTTACTTAATAAACGTCTTTTTGTAACCGTCTGCCACATTGGTACAATGCGTCTGTTACAAGACCCGACCCACTCATGAAAGCAAAGTGGAAGTCGTGCTGTATGCCTAAATACCAGAGCCTCCACTGTGGCAGAAACAGCGGACTGCTACACATTGTATTTCAGATCCTTCTGCCATCTTCTGATCTTAGTTTAGTGAAAAGGAAAAAATTATAATGAAAGATTATTTGGATGCTTTGTTCTTACAACTTCTATCTGTACTCCACTTTGCTTTTATTTGATTTATTCTGTGCCATAAAGGGAAACAATTTCAAAGAAGAAGAAAAACTCCAAAACCCACATAACCAACCAAAAATAAAGGGTTGAAAGAACTGAGATTCTAAAGAATCTATTCCAAGTGAGCAGAAGTTCAAAGAAAAAATGTTGTGTTGTCAGATGGAAAAGAGAGGAAAGAAATTCTCAGGAGATGACTCTTCACAGAAAGGGGTTGGATTGAACATTGTAATTGTAAGTAAAAAACCCCTCCTTACAGTTGTTCAATAATCAATGCCAAAAATGGCAATTAAATGGAGAATAATTATAATGGGTAAATAAAGTTTTAGTGACAAAAATTATACCGCACTTGCCTTTTGTTGCTGAACCTGGAGAGTTGTATCAGGTTTCCCAAAATCTTCTTCTGCTGGCACTCCCTGAAATATGGATTGGCATCTTCCATGTCTGTTTATGATTATGACTGTTGGTGATTATTACTGTTGGGAGAAGGAGGAAAAATTGTTCCTGCCTCAGCCACAGGTGTATATGATTTTATTTTGTGCGAATAGGAATTTAGATCCAACAAATAGCTGAGTCATAAGCCCTCTAAAATTGCTTGACTTCCAGTGAGAGTGCTTCCCTCACCTTTGTGGCCCTAGCCTCCACTTGGTAACCCACTTCTGACACTGATAACTACAAGGAACAAAGCACAGATTGATGTGCTTGGAGTTTCATTTCTCTTAGGCAGTTCCAGAAAAACATGAAAATGTATGTAGAGCTTTCAGGAAATCCTAATATATAAAACTGTTACATGAAAGACCAATAGGTTTGAGGTTTGCTCTGCTCTTGCTTTGCCTTCTTTGCACAACTGGGTTGGGAAGCAGATAACCAAAGACTGGCCAATTCTAACCTACCCTCTCACAAATCACCCTGTAGATTTATTTAAATCTATTTATTTGTTATAAATAGATTTATTTAAATCTGATATATTTATTATAAATTACAGCAGCTATAAGGGAGAGGGACTGAATTACTTCTCTTAAACCTCAAAAGCAAGATAATCCAAGCTTTTATAAAATGAGAGCTGCCTTACTGTGGCAGAGCAATCAGGGTTCCAACCCTCCTTTCTGAAATCAGAGGAGTTCAAGGAGATCCAGTATTTTGGCAGGATTTGTGTATTCAGCACAGACATGTCTGAAAAAGAATTTTCCAAACCGGCTTTGGACGTTCTCCAAAGCCAGCTCCAGCAGAGATCAAGGTCTGACAGAGCCCAGAGTTTGTGTCTCAGAGACAATTGTTACAAAAGTATGGGGTGCAGGGACAAATAGCTAAGGAGTGTGCTCATGATCAGTGTCCTTTATTTCTTCCACCAGGCCAGCTGCCTCAGTCCTTGGACAGACAGCCCTCATTCCTAGGCAACACCAAAACTGGACAAAAAACTGAGTGGGATTCTTTCTTGGCTAAGAACAAGTGCTGACAGAGTGTCAGTAATTTGGATGACAAGAAAACTTTTTTCATCAGCACTACCTGTCTTTTAAGCAGTATTTAGTCTCTAGACACCAGCAGGCTACTTGTGGCTTCTTGCTAGGGATTCTGCAAAGCAGGAGGGGACAAGAGTCCTCTCAATAAAGGCTTTTAGGTGACCACAGACTGCTGAACACAAGACATTGGGAGGGGGCACAGCCAGGACAGGTGACCGCAACTGACCCAAGGGATATCCCAAACAATAGGGTCTCATGCTCAGCACATAACGCCAGGGCAGGCAGCAAGAAGGAAAGAGGCACATTTAGAGTGATACCTGAACACCTGCCTGCCTATTTGGGAGCTATTCCTTGCTTTGCTTTGCTTTGTTTGCTTTGCTTGTATGTGCAACTTTTGCTTTATCTATTAAAATGTCTTCATCTCAACCCATGAGTTTTCTCACTGTTCTGATTCTCTCCCCCATCCCACTGTGGGAGAGTGATTGAGTGGCTGTGTGGGGCTTACTTGCCAGCTGAGGTTAGACCACGACACCCCTATAGTTATTATTTTATTATGGTGATATGTTTTAATAGTCCAGACAACAGAAGCAAGAAAAGCTATCTTGGTGCCATAAATTGAACAGATTAGCTGTAATGTTATATTTAGTATCGCACAAAATAGATGTGTTGGCTGCTTCACTCAGACAACGAACATTTTCCCTTTCTGTTTAGTGGGCAACAAATCATCAGCATAAAACTGTGCTTTGTGTTCTTAAAATTCTAATTTAATTTCTTTTTGTTTTTCACTTTCTCCCTTTCTGTGGACTCCTTGTTGCAGACATCACACACACTCTTGTGATGAGTTAACCATGATTAAGGACCGAATTCCCACCCAGCTTCTTATGTAGAAGCTAATCATCAGAGTAAGGGAGAAAATAGGATGAGAAAGCTCATGAGTTGAGTTGAAGAGAGGTGCATCACTTTACTTACAGTCATTACCAAAACAGGCTCAACTTTGAGAAAGCTATCAGCATTTGAGTGCTCTGCCCAGGGAAATGGCTCAGTCATTTTCCCTGGAGGCATTTAAAGATGTATAAATGTGGCACTTGTGAATATGGTTTAGTGATGGCTTGGCCCTGTTAGGTTAACCTTGGACATAAACTATCTTAAAGTTCTTTTCCAACTCAAATGATTCTGTGACTCTAAATTTTTGCAAATTAAACTAGCTTTGAGTGGTGAGAAAAAAAAAAAAAAAAAAAAGCTGCTGCATTTTGTCTCCCAAGTGTAACTTCGCTCTCTTGTTCCCTGCCTGATAGTAAATGATATACGTTCAATAACTTAATATTGAGTTTTTCAAATCATAGGATCATAGGATGATTGGTTTGGAAGGGACCTTAAGGAACACCTAATTCCAACTGCCTGCCATGGGCAGGGACATTTTCCCTAGGCCAGCTCACTCAGAGCCACATCCACCCTGGTCCTGAACACTTGCAGGGATGTTCCGTGGGGATGTCAGGGATGTGACAACATCACCCGAGATCCTATGGAAGTGTCTGAGGTATGAACAGCCGTGTTTGGGCAGCAGGGAGCTGCAAGGATTCCTGAGGTGAGGAGTCCATGTGCTATCCCGTGTTGTTACACCCCTCTCCAGTCTTTCTGGAAAAGCTGGGAACATGCCCTCTCCCTCCAGACCTTTCCACCAGTGCAGGCTGCAGCTGTCCAGAGGTATGCAAGGAAGAGCTGGAGCTGGCACAGGGAGGATGTCTTAGGGTGACTGTGATGATTGTATCCCCAGTCATCTGTTCTGTTTGTGTTGGATATTGTGTTCTGTACCTTTGAGACTGGTTCTGAGAGTGAAGGGGGGAAAGAAGAAGTGCTGAGTTTGTTTGGAGAAACTGCACTCACTCCTCCACATTCCACTCCTGGAGTGTGCTGTCTGAAGCATGGACAGACAGTGGGACAGAGCTCTCCTGTGCTTTTAGTTAGTTTTAGCTGAGGCAGAGAAGTTCCCTGAACTGTTTTTTTTTTTTTTTTTTTTTTTTTGGTTTTTTTTTTTTTTTTTTTTCCCTTTTTTTGGAACTGTTTAAACCTATCCTGGACTGAAACCCCCAGGAGACCCCTGGGGAGCTGGGACCTGTGGCCCACCAGGGCCTGGACCTTGGCATTTTCCAGTGCCTGAGGGACTGAAAAGGGACTGAGCTACCCACAGCAAGCAGCAAGGACTTTCTCAATTTTTGCCATCTGTCTTCAAAGCGGCAAGAGGTTTTATTGTTTCATATTATTCATTCTTTATGCTTTTGGGCACTTTGTTAATAAATAGCTTTTTCCACTTTTCTCTAAGGAGATTTTTTTTCCTAGACCAGTTATGGGAGGGGCCGTTTGGGTTTGCTTTTCCAGAGGGACCCCATTCTGAGGTTTCCTCCCAAATTTGCTGTAAACCAGGACAAAGGAGATGTGGGAAAAGTTCTGATTTTGGGTGGTTGTTGTGGGGAGGCTGCCCCAGGGCAGAGGAGGGACCTCTGGCCCTCAGCAGGGGCTGTGACCTGCAGGTGCCACCTGCGGATGGGGACATCTGAGGGATGCTGACAACTGGGGACACCTGAGGGATGGTGGCACTGGGGACATCTGAGGGACACTGGCTCTGGGGACCTTCCCCTGGGGGCAGAGGTGGCCCACAGAGGTGACGCTGAAGGGCTGCAGCCCTCAGGGGACTGAGCCAGGCCAGGTGAGGGACATGGAGCTGCTGTGCTGGGGCAGGATGGGCCAAGGAGCAATGATGGAAATGGGCAAGAGCACAGGAAGGGAAAATAAAACTCTTTGGGGTTCTTTTGCAGTTCATTTTAGGGGTTTGGGGGTTTGTTTCATTGTTGTTCTTTTGTTTGGTTGGTTGGTTTTGGGGGTTTTTTGTTTTTTTGTTTTTTGGGGTTTTTTGTTTTAGATTTTGGTGTTTTGGTAAGGTATTTTGTTGTTTGTGGTTTTGTTGGTTTTTTGGAGTTTTTTTTTTGGTTTGGTTTGGATTAGTTTTGCTTTTTTCTTTGTTTGTTTTTTATTTGTTTTGGGTTCTTTTGATCTTGTGGAGGTCTTTGGGGTTTGTTTGGTTGGTTTTTTTAATTAGTTACTCCCACTGACCAATTCAGAAGCAGCCTGTGTTGTAAAAGTGGAGAGGTGCTCTCTGTGCTTCTTCAGCCGTGTCTTAAATGATAATTTTGGATTTATTAGTGGAACCCTATGAATTGTTAGATGTCATAAGAGCTAACCTGTGTGTTCCTGCCTGATTTAGGGTCTTTGTTTTTATACAAAATGGGGAAAAAATACAGTAATTTTGGTTATGAGGTCTGACTTGAGCATTTGTGATGCAGTGCTGCTTTAGGCGATTTGATTTTCCAGTCTGACATGGTAATTTGAGATTAAAACTGAATTAGTGCTGGGTTTTTAAAACTAGGAAAAATCATTGCTAGGCTGTTAAATTTAACATTGTGAAGCCTTATGCTTCAAACTTTCTTATTGATTAACGTGCATTCTTTTATTATTTTTTTCTGCAAGTCCTTTTATACCTTATTAAGTGAATTATTTTCCAGGTGGGAAACTAAACTGTCTGGGATATAATAAAGCTCCAGGTTGTCATTCTGATCAGTGCAAAATTAATTTATAATGTACACTGGATAGAAAAGGCTCAAAGAGGTTTATGCTAACCTGGTTTACTTTCACATACTGAAATTATGAGAATAGGAAGGAAGGCATGAATTCCCTCGAATGAACTGAAGTTATTAGAAATATTAGAGTTTGAATGCACACTTTCATTTCAAAAGTGAACATTGTTGTTAAATAGTTCTTAATAATCCTTCTTCTTGTAAAATGCTTCCTATCCCAGTGAGGATCAGTTAAAAAAGAATGGATGGTGCAAAGACAAACTACAGCATTGTAGTAGTGTTTGTCCACCCTGTCTGGAATTTCTTTGCATGCTTGAGGTTCAGCCTCAGCTCTTAACAAAAGTAAGAGAAGAGCAAAGATGATACCAACAGAGCAGCAAAATATTTGAGGAATTTATATGATTCACTGCACAGTGAGTAAAAAAAGTTTGATATTACATTCGGATCTGTGTCTGAAGTGTCACCTTAACAACCATAAATACAAAATACAAACCTAAGAATGTTGAGCTGCAAGGGTTTGCTCTTCCTGGTATTCAGTGTAAGCAGTTGGCATTACATCTTGTCATCAGTCATCCTTTTGGTGGGCTAAGCATGCCTGACAAATTAGTTGCTCGTTGCTTATTTGGCTGCTATTTGGCTGCTGTGTCAGACTCTACTTGGCTGTTAAAACTGCAGTCTTTTTCCAGGTACTGTGTCTTTCTCTCTAGATGGTGCTATTAATAGAATGTTCCTTTTGTTATTTGCAGTTGTCATAATTGCTTTAAGCTCATAGCCTGAGTTAATTCACCTTGTTTGGGTTTTATATTGTCTGGCTGAGGCATCTCACATATGAAATTTGTGTTTCAGAAAAGCACAGACCAAGTTACTGCTACCTAGAAAAAACTAGCATCTTAATCTCTTAGAATTTGATATAAAATGAGGTACAGACCATGCACTCAGAAGTGTGAAATCTAAAGAGACAAGATGGGACATGAACACTCAGAGCAGAACTGATGGGAGTGAGAATAGAGCAAAACTAGTACAATTACTGACCTTTGTGTGAGAGGAGAAAGTGAATGAAAGCTGCCTCTGAGAACTTGTAAAAAATAAATTTAAAAAATAGGGGCTGTGTATGATGGATACTTGAATGTATATGCACGGACATGGCAGTAGTGAGATGTTCTAAAGAATATAGTTTTCTTGGTGGATATTCAGCACCAAGAATTCCTAAATCATGTTTTAGTCATGAAGTGACAAATGCACTCAAGGAATAGGCTTTTGCTGATGTGTAGATATCAGCAATGGGTTTAGTTTTCTCACATTCTGTGAATGCAGAAAGTTTTACAATGCTGTGACTGACTTTAGTGTTTGAAAGCTTGCATGCATTCCCATTAGAAGTAATCTTCCAGCATGAAGTCTTTATGAGAGTCTTTTTTCCAGAGGGGAAAATGGAAGTTATTTGGGATTGATTGAAAAATTACAGTAGGGGGAGTAGAGGTGACTGTTAATTTTCCCTTTTCATACTATAATCCTAACAACTCAGGAACAAATTCAAAACAAAAATTTAAATATTTCAGTTTGGAAGTTAGAAATGGTTCACTCTAATGCATTTGAATGTCACTTGGCTGTATTTTAAAAGAAAGTTTTGCTGAAATTAACATTGATTTGGAAAGTCAAAGCAGAGCTTTTTGACAAAAAGCAATTCACTCATGTCTTTTCTTTCCTCCAAGCCAGTTTTACCTGAAAATTTCTTGATGTTGGATCAGGTGCACGGATCCTTTTTAGAGAGCTGACAGAATAAATGTAAACTGTGAGAACACCTGACAGCTGCACTTCAGCTGCATTGTGGTAGAAGATGTGAGAGCAAAACAGAACAAGGCAGGACAATCCCCAGAGCCTGAATTCAAGACAATGTAAAAGACATGAGCACACTGAAATGATATCTAAGTCTGTTACCAGAATCTGTTACCAGAACATTTACAGCTACCGATGTGTGACCCATGCTCATAAATACTATCTGCAGAACTGAGTTGGGTTTTGGTGAGGTTTGTTCAGTTTTGTGGTGGGATTTTTTTTTTTTTTTGATAGGGGAATGAGAATAGAAAGAAAATCCATCCAGCCTGCATGATTCTGTAGCCTTGAATTTCCCTTCAAAAACAAACCAGAACAACTCTCTAAACCAACTTGAAGTGAATTCTGACTTTCCTTTTATTAAAGAAAAACCCCAGCTGTGACCATGTACAATGTGTAGACTTTTTAAAATTGCAGCTCAGGCTTTATGAAATGGATTTGCATTTGTAAATACCATTATTAAGAATTTAAGCAGCTCAGACAATAATTATTTTAAGTATTAAAGATGCCCTCGTGTTAAAACAAAATACGTCTGTACCTGACTCCTATTTACTTGTCTTTAAAGTGAGATTTACAATGTGTCTAAATCCTTATTCAGCTGAGTGGGAAATTCCTGTGTATCTAAAATGAGCTTCATAACACCACAGAAATGAGTAGAAAGTGGAGATAGAGTTTCTTCAGTGAAAGACAGAAGACAGTGTGTTAATTATTTAAAATGCAAGCAAGCATCAAATTGTACTACATACAAGTGTCTCTAAAAAAACCCCCTAAAAAAACCCCCCAAAGAGACTCAGGTGCTTCCCAGAGGTAGAAATTTAAGTAATCTAGTCGTTGTAGCTGACTGATGCTCCTCTTTTAGAGTAGAAAATATTAATTGTCTTTCTCATCTCTTGAATACTTGTTAAATAACTAGAGGAAGGTGGCAGAGTAATGTTTTAGAGAACACATTGGTTGGGAACAGCTTCCACAGTTTTTGTTAAAACTGGATCACAGTGCAGCCAAGAGTGCAAGGATCATGGTGTCATAGAAGTACCAGAAAGCAGGAAAATTATTCTGTGGCATAGAAGTTAAAGTTTCTATTTGTGAGGGTGACAGTTTGCTCTCTGGCATCTGTTCAGTGTCATCTCAAGGCTGTCTAAGTACTGTTAAATGCTCTGGGGGAGGAACAGATGAGATTTGAAACCTGTAACATTTTCTGGTGGCGGGGAGTGCTTGGACCAAAGAGAAGTGCAGAACTGCTGAGGTTGGTAGAACTCTCTTGAGGTTGTGTGGTTCCACCCTCCTGCTTAGTGCAAGGGCTTGCTCAGGGCCACGAGAAGCTGAACTTTTAGTATCGCAAAGGATAAAGACTCCACAAAGTCTCTGGGAAAACACGTTCCAGTCACTTTCAGTACAAAGTGTGTGTGGCATTTTTCTCATGTTTGAACTTTCAACCGGGTCTTCCAGTGACACATGGGGAAACTGTATTCTTTTATTGACATTAAAAGCCAAAAATTTTCCTTGTGACATGCTCAGAAATGCCTCTTCTTTCCTCTTGCACACCATGGTATATTCAGAGAGGAGCCAACTGTACTGTGGTTATATCAGAGAGATTGTCTATTTGTCACAGAGCACAAGGCAACTGAGCAATTAGTCAAGATGGGAATCAGGCATTTCTCATTACTAAATTAACCAATTGTTACATCTGGGCTGAACTTTTCGGCCAAAAATGCTGAGCAGAAGGCTGCAAATTCAAATTGATGAAGAAATAACACAACTTCCATGTCAGCATTGACAATATTTTCCATTAGAAAATGTGACCTTAAGAAAATCTTAGATAAATTGAAGTATTTAATTTAATCTCATCTTGACTGCAAGGTTTTCATCTTTATTAATCAAACTTTTTAATGATACAAAACCTCTCTCTTGGTTGTCAGACTTTTCCAGTAAATACTAGTACAAGAGAAGGATCATTTTTGCAGCTACTCAAACTTTTCTTTACTTCCATTGTAAAATATGTACCTTATTTGTCTTTAAATCCTATTATAATACTCACGTGATATTTTGGACAAATTGGTCACCATTTGATATTTTGGACAAATTGGTCATCGTTATTGATCAGTTCTGTGGCAATGTCTGTTAATCTCCAGTCCACAAGGAGTGGAAAGGTCTGTAATGACTTCTGGGGAGAAAAAAAAAGAGCATTAACAGTATGTTGCTAACTAATAAATAGTAATTTAGATAGTAGAGATACTAAAATTTCTGTGCAAAAATTATATTTTTGTAAATACTTGCTGAGGCAGCAGCCAGAGATAAGGATCAGGAAGTTGAGGCACTCAGCAGTGACTACAGAGAGTAAACCAAGCTGTCAAAACCAGTGACTCTTTGCTTGTGAATAAAACAAAAACCTAAGAAGGAGTGGAGCTGGGCTTTGGAAGGTAAGTTAATTAAATGCTGCTACAGGGAGACTAAAGCTCTTTTGTTTCTAGACTTGTATCATTGCTTCCCCAAATCACTGTGGTCATTAGGAATAAATATCTGGTGTTTACCCTCAGCACCAAGGTTATATAAGGGGTCTTAGTTGAAGTGCCTTATAATAAACCATGCTTTGGTGCACAGAAAACAAAAATACAGGGCTCTGATTCTTAACTTGTGTTGTGTAGAGTCACTGTATTTCACAGGAAAAGCCCAGAAACATAAATGTGATGTGAATTTTGTGCCTGACTTGTTGATTAAAAGGATGCTTTAGTGGCTGCTGCACACTTTATGCATTCTTATTATCCTGCAATTGCACGATGAGATCTGTATCTAAATCAAATCTCTTTCCAACATCAGCAGCAAGTTTAGTATCATGGGAAAATTATTAGAGACAGTTTAGCTACTGGGGATAGACTCAGTGCTGTTAGTGCTGGCACTGCTACGTTCTTCACTGTGGTCTGACACTGTCCCACAGCTTTTCTGCATCAAAAAGTGGAAGAAAGCCCTATGGCTGTATTGGATGTCAGGGGTCACTTAACAGCAGACCATGAGCAAGGGATGCTTTTGTGGCCAGTGCTGAGTTGTCTGGTTTTGCATCTTGGCTGCCACCATCTCCTGAAGTACCTTTCAAAAACCATTTCTTGGTTGCAACTGAAGCACAACTTCAAATGTTCTTTCACTGTATTGAGAGTTTATGTCTAGAGGGTGCAGCTGGTGAATTTCTGTTTAATAACCACAGCCTTTATCCTTCATATTTAAATGGAATGCCCCCCACTATGCAATGAAACAAGAACATTTAAATGGCCAGGAACTCTCCCTGGATAAGTGTCTACCTGATAATGTGGCTGGAATACAGGACCCCACTGTGGTTTAACCCAGCTGGCAGCTAAGCACAGCACAGCTGCTCACTCACTCCCCCACTGTGGGATGAGAATGGGAGAAAGGTAAAACTGTGTGTTGTGACAAAGACAATTTAATAGGACAGAAAGGAAAGGGAAAATAATGATAAAAGAACATAGAAAACAGATGATAGGCCCACAGAACTAGTGATAGGACAAGGGGGTGATGGTTTTAAATGGAAAAAGGTAGGTTTAGGCTAGATCTTAGGAAGAAATTCTTCCCTGTTGAGCTGCCCCATCCCTGGAAGTGTTCAAGGCCAGGCTGGATGGGCCTCTGAGCAGCCACGTCTAGTGAAATATCCCTGCCCATGGCAGAGGGTTGGAAATTTACAATCTTTGAGGTCCCTTCCTACCCAAACCATTCTGTGATGCACAAGGCACTGGCCCCACACTCACTGACTTATGCCAAGACACACCCAGCCAGCTTTACACATATCCTCTATCACCTGTCCCTGTAGTTCAATCCTGTTTTAGCTATTTGTGGATTAGCCAGAAAGTGCAATTACCAAAATTCTTGAACAAATGGAATCAATTTGTTTACCCTGTCTTGGCTACCTTATTTTCTTGATAATTTTTTGTTATTCAGAACTCACCCTTTCCTTGGCTCTTTGCTCACCGGCAAAATACTGCACTTCACTGTAGGTTTAAAAATATATTACAATCCCTATTACTAAATGGAGCTTTCACCACACAAGGTATTTCTCTCACGTGGGTTGCTACAGGTATTTTTTAGTATCCTGAACCTGATCTTCCCGTTCTGTCTATGCAGGCATCCCCTGCTTAAGGTCTCCTGTTCAGCAACTCCTGATATCTGAGAGGGCCATAGCCATTCCACTTTTTGATACTCAAAACTTGCCATTTGATAATAAAGTCAACATGTCTCCTATGAGATGCCTATCCCTGAGATGGTTGAATATAAGCTACTTTCTAAAGGAGGTACAAGAAATCCTCTGGAAAGATGCTGTAGACGATATGTTCACAGAGGGGGCTTCTGCTAAATCTCCTATAAAATTAGCTTAAGCCCCAAAGCATGTAATTTTAATCTTCTCAGAGGCCTGCCATCTCTTTTTAATATTTATAAATGGGTAACAGGAATACTCAATCATTCTTTAATCTAGTTAAACCTTACAATATCTTGTGGTAAAGAGTTCCACAACTGAGACTCTATTGCAAACTATTTGCTTTTAATCAATTCTAAAATTGCCCACATGAGACTTTTTTTTGTTTGCAAAGGTTTTGGCTTAAAGATTAACTTGGAGCAAATTTTGATGTGAGAAAAAAATGAGTAAGTTGAGTTCTGGATCGAGATCTGGAGCATTGCGGCTACCCTTCTTAGCATCAACATTTAGTCTTTTTGAATGCTTATTTCAGCTCATGTTTTCAGTCTCTCTTAGCTCATTCATCACCAAGAAAAAGCTTTCAAGCGCCAAAATAAATAGGTGTGTGGGAAATGATAGAAGGGAGCTTATGTATGGGCAAGAGTGGAGAGGGGTTAAAAGCTATCCACCCACTTCTCGCTGTGAAGAGGAAAGGTCAAACAGAAGAATATGTCTTACTTTGTTTGTTTATACCTCTTGTTCCTCAGGGTGCTGTTACCTTGCAATGCTGTCACCTCTGTGCTACAGAAGGAATAGGTAACTGCAGTTAATGTGCTAAATCCAGCCAAAGTGTGTGAAAGAAGTTGCATTTTCAATAGTGTCAAGAGACTTTGGGAAAAAAACTACTTTATTTCATTAGGTCTTGTGTATGGCTGCAGAAAGGAGGCAGAGCAGTAGAGGCAGTGCATCCTTATTATTATTGTGGCAGCGTTGAATGTAATTCTGCAAAGGAAGAACAGTGTGAACAAAGACCACTATGGCAGCAATGGCAGTGGGAGCCCTTTTCCTTAGACTACTGTTATGCCTGATTCAGAGTTAGACTTCTATTAATACCAAAAATCCTTTTAAGATTTATAGAATATAAAGAACAAAATTTGGAGCTGCAGTGATTGTATTGCTGTGAAAATTAGTTCTGTCTTCACATACAATTTCAAGTGGGACATACCTGAGGATTTCAGTGAGGACATTCCTGAGGATGTACGTGGGTGTGATAACTCTCTTGCAGGTATTTCATTGTGGCATGTTTGTACTTGAATACACATATTTCATTTTTAAATGTAAAACTAAGCCTCTGCCTGTAGTTCTGTCTATCCATGTTTCTCAGAGTCTATTTTTTGATTGACTCTTCAGATAACTTTTCATGCCCCATAGATTATGCTCCCTAAATAGGGAGTTAATTGAGCTTGATTGCTTGAGTTCCTCACCAAGATGTTCCAATGTGTAGAGGTCTGGTGGAAGGATGTCACTCAGGGATGGGTGCTTGCGTATAGGTAGATCTATAAAATAAGCATATTTACACTATTCATATGTGTAAGAATAGTGTAAATTCTTTAGGTATCCTAGAATGCCATCCCCATTGGAAATGAAGTCATGACATAGTTACTGGATGGTTGCATAAAGTTTACTTCCTCATATATGAGAGGATGATAGAAACTTTCAGCTGCATAAGTGACAATTGTGAGTGTAAATCATGACTTTTTACCTTAGGTTTTCTTTTGCCTAAATTCGAATATTATGCTGATAACTCTTTTATCTACAGTTCAAGTAGTTCTCTTGTATCTTACAGTTCAAGAAACATGACTTTGTGTAGCTGTTGTCTTCTCTTTCCTATGGAGCAACATGCTGGAAATGGAATGTCATGATACAGGATTAAATAAACAGGTTTAATGATAGGCACTTGTACCTGGAGCAAAAGGTAGTGAGACCTCAGTGATTATTGGATGTCTACTGGCTGTTTTGGGGTAATATGGGATGTTCTGGTTGATTTAAGTCAACCTGTGAGCGCTAGCAAAAAATTGTAAGGTGCTTTAGCCTTGCAGAGTAGGTGGAACAGCAATTGCCGCTGACAAATAAAAAATCTGTCAAACAAAATGGTTAAAATACTGTCAGTGATTCCCCTCAAGTTACGCAAAATAGAAGAGAGATAAAACTGTACAAACTACCACCGCTTACACAGAAATTGCCAATTATCAGAGGATAAGGTCCCTGTGTGCATTTTGAACAAGTGTCATCAACAAGCAAGCACAAAGACTTCCAGTCCTTCATGCCTGGTGCACTTTGTGCACACACACAGCCACTTCCCAGGAAAGGGTCCTGGGTCTAACTCCCTGCAACCTCTCTTTTGTTCAGTGTTGAAGTGCCTTTGCAAATCTTTTGTTGATTCCTCTGTACTGATTTGATGAGTTTCATCCTTCCAAGGGCTACCCTCTTATTTTGCTTCTGCCTTTATTTGGCAAATTATATTTGTTCTTACCATATTAATCCTGTCACTGATTAATTCTTTTTCTCGAATAGCATTCAAGCAAACTGTAGTATGGTATAATGCTTTCATATCTGCATTTTTCTGGAGCATGTATTCTATTTTATTTTCTTTTAAATAGCCAAACTACTCCATTATATGATGAGAGAGTTTTGCATTTTTCTGCATTTTACATAGTCGAGGAACATAAAACCAAAAGAAAAATAATGTAGCTTGCTTTAATCCTGTGTTTTCTCAATTTTACAGTTACTTCTGTAAGTAAACAGTGAAATAATAGTAGTCTCATTCTCCTGAAAGAATCCAGTTTAGGAAAGACCAAAGTAGCACAGAAATAGTTTTTCTTCAGACCTTTCAAAACCTAAGTTTACTTAACTCTAACATAATCAGAATATGTGATTGTGATGAGTAAACTGAAAAGTAGATAAATAGATTGCACTGTGTGGGGAAGAGGTGGAAGCAATTTTAAATTAGTACCCCTGAGTTCTGGGACTTATTTACTTGATTATATTCTATTGCTGATTGTGGCACAAACTGTTTATGAAACACTATAAAGTGTAAAGGCTTCTGCCATTATCCAGGTGTTTTCCAGACTCAGGGTTTATATTGAAATTTGCTCATAGATCTCTGGGGTCAAAACTGAATAGTCTCCAGGCTATTTTCAGTGTACCTTTGAACTTTAATGTTGAGTTAATAGAACTTATTTTAAGGTTAGCAGCAGGTTTCATATCTGGCTTGTTCCATATGTTTCAGGTTTTTAAAGGAAGACCTTAAGCAACAAGAGCTGAATGAAGAGAACCTGTGCATATATGTATACATGTATGTATTTAGTATTTCCTATTCCTTCTTGTCTCACAACAAGAAAATCTGTAATGGATCCTGGTTTTGAATCCTGTTTCCAAAACATTTTACTTTGGATTAGATGGATTGGTCCCTGTTCACCACCTCTCCACTCCTCCTACCTCAGTCTGGAGACCTAGAAAACAACGTTTGAAGTTAACTTTGTTTTGCTGTCAGCCAGGGAACAATAACCCTTCTGAGAGAGTATAAGAAGCTCTTTTTCCCTTCAGTGTAGGAGGAGGGGTGTGTGGACTTCTAAAGGGAGACAGCTGTTGCACAGGAGTGTGGAAGAATTTCCCTGTCATACAGGATGAGTCTCTTCCCCTTAAACTATAAATTGCTTTGTTTGCTTGCCTTGAATGCCAAAAAGGAGGACACAAAACTGATGAAGAATTGTAGAGGTTTTGGCACAAGGCACTCTAAAATAAGTAAATAGAAATCTTGAGCATTTGTTTGCTGCTTCTGCCAGAAAAACCCATCACCCACATCTAATTAGTGATGTTAACCTTGGTTCTGCAACACCACCTAAAAACTTCCAGTTGACTACTGAAAAATACAAGACTGGAATGTTTGAGAAATATTTTTTATTGAAACAAATAACATTTCTAAGTTTTGGGCTTTTTTTTAAAGTCACACTCTGTGTGACTTTAGCTATCTTCTCTGCAGCCTTTCATGGCATATGCCTCTGATATAGCTGGCATGAAGAGGTTTTTTAAAAGCTGACTTTAATTTACTGATGCTGCATTGCCCAGATCAATATTACTGCGTTTGGAAAGTCTATCCTGCCATTAGATTTACCAACCAGAAAATGGAGACCACTAAAGGGCTTGACTTCGATTCAGATTTCTAATAAATCTTCTACAAACGTGGATTATGAGGCAGCATTTTTTTGTTCCTTTGAAATACTAAGGAGATTCTCCAGTATTTCGCAGGGACTGCTGTATCACTGTCACACACGATCCTTCAGTGTAGGATTAAGTAATTATGTGAGTCTTGCAGTGATTTAAAGCTAATGCTTTCCACTTTACTCATGAAAAGAGATCCAAGAGGTGTAATGGAACTGCCCAGGACTGAAGGAATCAGAACCTAGCCTGTAACATTGCTTTATAAAGTTTTCTTTCTTCTCTTTGTATACTTAATTTTCTGAATACCATTAGCCAGTAAACATGTTAAAACTTTACCATCTTCTCTTTATATTGTTTAATTTATCATTTTGGTCACAGAGGGTACATTCCCTGGTTGATACTCAGTATTTTTAAATGATTGAATTAAAACAAGCAGTTGCCGAAAAACACATCTGAGAACTGTCTCTGATTTTCCTTTCCATTAATTCAGGATAACTACGTGTACTTTCCTTCTTCACCTGCATTCTCATGTCACGTTCCCCTTTGGCATGTCCTCTTTTTGTTGATTTCCTTTGGCTGTAAAATCACTCAACTTCATTCAGTGGAGGAGGAGGACTGAGAGGAGAAAGTTAAGGAAGTTTGATGCTTGTGTTACCATAGTGGTAACTGATCACTCTTCACTCTGCAGATTTGTAGATGATGAACAAGCAGATTGTGCTGCAGTATAACAAAGTGATGAAGTCCTATTTCTCCCCTGAAAAATACATTTTTGTTTTGATGTTACCCTATTCAACAAATGTTTTAGAGTTACATGAAACCTTTCCATTACAATTTTGTATGTTCATCTCAAAACATAGGCAGAAATTGGTTTTTGTTCTGGTAGCTAACAATTTGCTGTGCTTAATGTACTTGTATTTGCAAAGAATACCTGCAGTTCTCTTCGTTCCTTTTATTGGCTTCTAAGTATATTGGGGTGAGATTTTTGGTGGAGAAGGGAGGTAATATTAATGACCAATTTCTAAGCATCAAAGCGTGGCTGTGAATTGCTAACTTCTAATGCATATTCCCCATCTGCAGGACTGAAAGGAATCAGCGAGATATAAAAAGCAAATCTATGTTGCATTCAAATCCAGTGACCATCCATCTGATACTGATACTGCTGCCTGGATTTTCCCAATAGATGTGTAAATGTCTATATATATTCTGCAAACAGGAAGACATAGCTCTAAGGTTAAGGGAATGTAATTTTTGATTATGCATTTAGAGAGCATTTATCATTTCTTTCCAAGAGTTATTGGACTCCAGATATTCGTGTTTCATATGAATATGTATTCCCTTCATCATGAAAATTCCAGTATAAATAGCACCATCTTCTTCTCTTTGGCTCATTTGGCCTGGAAGTTTTAGACCTCCTGTCCAATATTAAGTTACATATTAATAAAATGGCTTGCAAATTATCTCACTACTTGAATGGGGTAACTGTGCTTTCCATTAAACTTGAACTGGTTATGTCTTTTAATTTTTATTAAATTTATTAATTATTACATTGACATAGCAATGGAATGATAGTCTCATTGAATGGGGTAATTGTGCTTTCCATTAAACTTGAACTGGTTATGTCTTTTAATTTTTATTAAATTTATTAATTATTACATTGACATAGCAATGGAATGATAGTCTCATTGAAATGATTAATCATTCATTTTTGATTGGGTTGGGATTTTTGTTTGTTTGCTTGCTTTTGTTTTGTTGTTTTTCATTCACCTGGAATTGCAAGTTAAAATAGTTCAGCAACAATGAACTTCATCTGACTCAGAAAAAGTACTGCTGGGGCCTTGAGAGGTTTCTTTCTTTGCAGTCAGTGTTTTGCCACATGTCACAGTGATTCATCAGCTGCATTGAGTGATAGAAGGGATAAATAAAGGGTTCTTTATCACTGCCTTTGGCAGACGCACATACAGAACTTTTATTTCTGTCTAGAAAAGGTGCTGGAAAAAACTGTTGTTCATGTTAAATACTTGGTTTTGATTAGGAAGATGCTCAGTGTAGTAGCAAGACCGATTTTGACTTCTTGGTTTCTGGTTCTTAGGAGGGTTACTCAAAACAAGGTTCTGCTATGGGCTCCTCTTGGTTCATACCACAGTTCTGCATCTAAATGCCTTATTAGGATGTGGTCAGAACTTGAGAGATGGAACACATCTCATGGAGTGATAATTGAGTAGAGAGTTTATCAGTTTCCCTGTTGGTTATTTAGCTTCCCTCTGTAGTCAGTAAATCTTACTGGGATATGTGTGCACAGTGAGTCTTTAGCTCATTTCAAAATTATGTTTGTTATGCAGCCAAGTCCTGGAAGATCTGGGGCCACCCAGACTTGAAAATAAATGTAGCCAGGTGAACCAAATGAGTGCTCAGGTCCTCTTGCTCCTGGGGTTCCTCTCTAGAACAGCTGTCTTCCTCAACAAATTATCTGGCTTCAGCTGATTTGTGGTACCTGATGTTTGCATATTCTTGCCTGCTGTTTATAATTCAGGACTTTGCACTCAATCTTCCTTGGAGTGCTACAACACTGAGTACTGACCTTGGTGTATATTTGATTGTTACAAGGAGCTTAGGGAGCTGCTCTGTCAGATACAAATTCTACCTGAACACTAGAAAAAGTGATTCAACACTGAACTCTTATTTGCCTGCGGATGATCTGTGTGTTTCATACTTGACATTCTTTTTAATTTGGTCCTGATTAATTAGGGGTTTTGTCCTTATTATTTATTTGTTCCTGAAGACAGTGTGGGTTTTCTGTGTCTGGTGGAAAATGAGGACATATTCATTTAACTTCACTGTAAAGTTCTAATTATAGGAATAACTTGACTTTTTTAGTACATACCATTTCTTTCCTTTGAATGGTGTTGTGAATTGTTCAAATGTGCTCATCATAGATCCACCAACAACAGGTTGTGGTTTTGTCCAGTAAAGAGAATCTATCAGCAGAAATTATGGAGGATTAGCGTAAGCAATGGTTTCTGACTATTGCTCTTTAAGTCTTAAAACTCACTTACGGTCAGGATGATAGCCACTCCTAGGCTGGACAGCAAGTACTATTTTTATTTTATTTACTTCTCAGTCCTTATTTTCAGTGGCTTCTACCTATTTTTCTTTTTCTTCAACTTCTACAAGTTATCAAGATCCCCATCCTAAGTCCTTGCAGGAAGGGCACGCTGATGGAGAATTTGATAAATTACTTCTTGTAATATGATTTAACTTTCCAAGTATTCTTCATTCCTCTGGTGTTTTTCTCCTCACTTGCTCCATATGTTCACTTTCTGTCATCACCAGCTGTAAGAAATGTTTTTGGCTCTTGACTCCAAGATGTGTCCAGTTGCATTCACTGTCTTCTAGGCTGACCACTTTTTAAAATACAGCCTTGATTTTTACTTTTTCTTTGCTAGTCATATTGTTCACTTACCTGTGTCACTTGGTAGTTGAATGTTACACTGTTTACTGTTTCTAAAATAAATTCCTCATATAGAGGAGTATTTTTCTCATGGAAAATTATAAGGAAATAGAATAATGGCACACAATAAAAAGAGGCTGCCTTTGAGAGTGAGTAAAAAACGATGGAAAACATGAGGAAGGAATAAAATAAAGCTATTTGAAAAGTGATGGACTAAAAAGAGGTGGTTGTTAAGAAAAGAGAAATTTGTTTTAAATTTTAAATGTTCATGGAATAAAAGTTAACTGTCAAGTGGAACTTTTTGATTTCTGAACAGTTTTGATTTTTGCTTTCTGAAGCAGTTACTTGGTGTTCCACTTGGCTTTGTTGTTACTGGGTTCTTAGTCAATCTTAAAACCAAACATCTCTATGTTTATTTCTTCTCTGAAGTGATTTTTTTTTTTAATTAAAGTAAAATGTTTGTAATGTTTGTTTAGTCATAGTCCTGCCATGGGTTGAGTGATTAGGCACCGACTCTTCAGTCTTTCTTTCATAAGGTTAACTTATGGGGATTTTCTAAATTCCAGCCTAAAGATTCTTGGCTCTCTTTCTACTATACAGTTCCCATCAGTTCAAATGCTGGTGTATGCTCTGGTGTGCTCACAACAATTCTGAGCAAGACATTTTGGAGTAATTGTATGATTCAATTATTAGACTTGTATTTTTTATACATCCTGTCCAGCAGATTTGGTTCACACAAACAAGACACAAAAAACATACTAAATCTTTGGAAATCAAAGAAATTTGGAAATCATCAGTAATGTCTCTTCAGAGTGGTTAGGAAGTGCTCTCTACTCATCAGCTATTCTGTACTGGCTGCCACACATTTGCCTACAGACTCTGGTCTCTAGGAGTTTATGTATCTACATAAAAAAAGTTGAAAAATCTTCCAGTGAATTCCATTTTTTTTTTTTTTTTTCAAAAAGCTGGGGAGCTGGAGCTAACTGTAGATAAAGGGAAAGAGAGATATTAAATATTGGAATAAAAAGCTGATCTGAAATGCAGATATTTGCTCAGATTGGAGAGTCTTCTGTAGCTGATTTGGACCAGAGACTATACATTCAATTCTGAAAATTCAGTGAGCATCCTTATCACTAAAGCTGTTGAGTGCTCTGAAATACAGGCCATAAATGGAACAAGTGTAAATGCTCCTTCAGACAGCTTCAGATAAATAGCTGAATTGGATGTCTTTCTTCTTGTTTTGACAAGAAATCTCACTCTCAAATACTCCCCTTCTCTGCTATTAAGGGTTTTCTGTGCATGCCATGAAAGGTTTGCTGATGTTCCAGAGGTTACAGCATTCACCTGGGGCAGGGCTCTCTGGTTCAAGCCTCTGCACTCCATGAGGCTGAGATTGGGCATTAATATACCCTCCACTTTCTGGTAAATGCTTTAAGTGCCTGTTCTGAAATAAGCATTTATTTCAACCTTAGAAGACCTTAAATTTCTCTCTCTGCAGACTATGAAAATGTTCACAGCCTAGGAAAATCATTTATCGCCCTACTAGACAGTTGAACAATCTGCCTCTGCGTTCTGACCTGAAAAATTTGATCTGAAGAGTTACCGTGGGTTGGAGTTTCCAAGGAGGGTGTGCAAGGCTAATCCAAATGCCTTAACCTTTCAGTTTAGGAATTTACTGTTCTTTGTCTGGCAGGAGCCCAGTTAACCCTTCCCATTGGAATTTACAATGTTAATAGAACTAATTCAGCTGTGCACAGGCAGTGCCACAGGTACTGTCTTGTTTACCCTAAGTGAACCTAGGACAGAAAGATTCAAAGGAGCTAGCTCTTGTGCCAGAAAAGGCAATTCATTTACTGTTGAATTCATATCTTTATAAGAGAAGCTTTCCTGAGGTGGGATTGAAACAGGAAAGAATTGTCAGGTTGGCAAGAAGCAGACAACGAAAGAGCAAGTCAATTCTTTTAGTCACTAATGCAGAGTTTAATTTTCTTCTGCAGTACTGAAAATGTCAAGTGTCAGGCTTTCTCCAGCTTCCATTAGCTGGTTTTAAATGGTGTCATTAGCAGAAGAGGAGGTCAGGGGAAAAAAACACAAGTGAAAGCTATCTTAGCTCAAAACTCCAGGTAAAAGCATGTTACAGATGAGAAACTATATATGGTGTCCCCAGATTTCTGAGCAAAGAAGTGAGCCAAGACAGAAGGGAGGATCCTCACTGTTCTGTTAAGGCAATTTCTGTTTCAGTAACCAAATCTCCATGTCTGTGTAGGAAGGCTGAGTTTACTCCCATTGTAAAATGTTGGAAGGTTGATTAATGTTATTATTCGGGATGGCTTTAATAATGATATTATTCCAAATTGTCTTGGAGGGCTTAAAAGCAAATTTTATTACAAGGCACATCCTTTTTTATACAGTGTTTTGGTACAATAAATATGATTGGTTATTTGGAGCAACACCCCTCAACCATTTTTTACAAGTAAACAACAAGTTAGGGAAACACTACCTGATAATGGTTTTTCAACTTTCCGGGATCGTTTTTGATTTCTCCTCACAATCACAGGCTCGTGTGGGAAAGTTATGTGACTAACTTCCCCACTGTCTGCAGAAAATCTCTTTCTGTGACCCGTCTGTCAGCATCCACAGTTGATAACCCAGATTTTTTGAGGGTAGTTGAATCTCTTAATTCTGTATAGAAGTCTTTTATTTAAAGCAAAGAGACAATGACTAGGAAAAAAAATTAAGGAACCTCTAATGCTGTGTGTCATTTTCTGCCAGTGACTCATGTTAAGCAGCCTGTGGTACCCACAGCTGGGACTCTCCAAAGAGTGTGACAGCTCTGATGGAAATCTCCCTAGATGACCTCATCATACTGGAACAGCCCATTTTGCAGTTGTGGTGGCACTCACAAGCAAATCAGCTGCAAATGTGTCGAGTTAAGTGCAAGGATAGATAAATTCCAAATGGAATGAATCAGAGGGACTTAGAGTCCACAACGTTTATGTAAATACAGCTCTATATGAAAATATTTTAAGGTATAGGAATATTTTAAGATACTGAATAAATTTTCAGACTATTAAGATGATGTATGTTGAAATAAATATTTCAAGAAGTTTATTTCTTAAAGCAAGTACTCAAGTACTGTGTAATAGCCAAAACTGGATTGTTAAATGCATAATGAAACTTTCTTGTGCCAAAGTTATTAGTAACTAAGTTGAAAAATAAGTTTCACTAACAAATTTCTTGTCATTTGACACATGGGAAATGAGTCAGAGATTAAAACCCCCAAATTATGCAAGAATATCATTGGTGTTTGTTGAACTGAAATGTGAAAGCACCAACTCTGAAGGAGGATCATCCTTGGCTCTGTATCTTTCTAAATTAGAAGGTGGTAAGAGACAGTGCTCCTATTCCATGCTTCTGTGTTCAGTGTATTTCTCAGAGAGGAAAAAAATCACATTTCACACATTTTCAAGGCAGCAGATTGAAAAAAAAAATCACATTAATCCTTCCTATAAAGTTCTGAAAAGCATTCAGTGTTGATCTTAATTTCTTATATTTACTTCAAAACAAAAACTTAGAACAAATTGAAGATACTCTGGATCCCTCTTTGAAAATAACAAAAATGAAAATTATTCTGAATGTTTTGAGGCTTGTAAGTCTGTTTTTTAAATTAATTACTCAGCACTGAAACCAAATAATTTCAGTTCTGCTGAGAATTTTTTTTGGGAATGGCCAGGCAAAGACGATTAATCTTTTCAAGCTGCTGGCATGCATGTCCTAATCAGACAATTTGTAACAATAAATGTTAGTCTGAGACAACCTCAAGTTTTGCCCATCATGTATAGTCAACCAACATGCTGTAGGCTTCTCAGTTTTATATACAGTGAGGAAAATCAAATACCCTCTATTTCAGGAGTAAGGGTGAGAGATGTTCAGCATGATATTTTTAATCTTTTGATAGGTTCTGAGATATGAAATTCAAGAATTAAAGTCTTAAGCACTAAAAATTAGAAACAATGGTGTAGTAAATATATATTTAAGATCTGAAATACTTTTTTTCTCCAGGGCTACTGGAATTTGTTCCAGTTAGAGGCATCCAGGTGGTATCCTGAAGAAAAAAATAATTTAGATTGCAAACCTTTACTTGAAGATGCCAGAATTTAGTATGTAAAATGTAGAGCATGAGCTGAAACTGTTCATTTATAAATTAACTTTGTAAACTTCTCCATCAAAATGGTTTTCAGGAATTTTGGGAAGGAAGGAAAAGTTAGCCATACTCCTGTTAAAGTAATTCAGTGAGTAAGTTATTGACTGATGAAGAGGAAAAAATAATAAAAAAAAAAAAGATGAAAACTGCCACGTTGATGGGATGCATTAGAATCTGAAAGTACCAGTCTTCATAGGAGAACTTAAATATAACAAATATAACCTAAAGCCAATGGGGACCTAAATTAAAAGTGCTTCCAAACTTGTCATGCTATTCTGTTGAAATCCAGCAAAATCAGGCTCTTAATAATAGGATAAGAAATAAGTATTATTGTATGTTTTCCAGATCAAAACATTTTAAACCAGAAGATCAGTGGACAAGTAAGTCAAAGCTGCTTTTTAAATCGATCTAAGTCCAATTAAGTTTGCCTGGATTAGTCAGGGAAAAAGGAGGGAAAAAGAAATCCCTATTGATGTACTGCTAAGCAAATGCAAATATGGTACTTTCTAGTTCAGTGTTTTTAAATCCTTAAAGGTTTTTTCAGATAATCACTTAATACTCTGATGTGTTCCAGAGCTGTTGGTTTGCATTCTCCATCAGATTGTTAATAGTGGTTTTGTCAGCTCTGTGTGTGGATGTGCTTGTCTGCACATGTGCCCAGATTTTGTCTCCTTGACCATCATTCCTGAATTGATTGGCTTATTTATACCAGTGGGGAGAGAGTGGGAATTAAAAAAAAAAGTATACTTGGAAATTTAAAAACTTTTCCTAAGTGAGTAAATAGTGAGGGTCACTCGAGATCTGTATTACAGTACCTGAGCCTTTTCCCTATGTATTAGTACAAAACCTGCATGGGGTTTTGAAGGAGAGTGAGGAAGATTTGGGTAGAGATATTGGTGATTATCAACAGCAAACAGAGTTTCTGTCAGGCCTTGCACAAGGATAATTCACTGGGGACTCATTCACAAAGGAAGAAAAGCTTTACCATGGTCACAGCTGGTGAAACTTTCTTCTGTGATGACACAAGGTGGAAATCCTCAGCACATGGGGTTCAGTTCAAGGGGTGCTACCAATACACATCTTAAAATATTTTCCTGTTATTCATTTGAGACTCACCCTCCACTTTGAAAATCATGATGGGCAGTGATTAATCATTTATTTCCCCAATGATTTTCATGTGTGTCATTGCAGCATAGTTGTACATACGGCAAAAATTCCAATTCCTAATGGGCAATAATGGGGAGACGACCTAGAAAGTAAGAAGAAAGAGAAGGATTTTCTCTTTTTCGAGAAAATGTTCCATTTATCCTTACTATTTTGGTACCAGATATGTAAATAGGAAATGTCTATTAAGATTGGAAAAAAAAGAATTTAAGATTGTGATAAATAATATGAGTAGAAGAAAGCCCTGCTGGTTTAGGTTGGCGTGTGGCTTTCTTGCTGTGCGTGCAAAGCAGCACCATCTGATGTATATTTTGAAGTCCTATCTATAATAATCTTTTCCACTACAGTTATCACAAAAAAGGCAAAAAAAAATTCCCCAATTCCACAGAAAATCAAGTCAATGCCTCTTTATTTATTGCTTTGCATTGGAGCAAATTAATGCAAGAGTTTGCCATGTAGATTTTGATGGGGGAGTGACTAAAAGAGCAAGGATTCTTTTTTTCGATATGAGGACACACAAAAAGCAAATGGGATGTTTTAATTATTCTCATCATAAAAATCCTTCTGTAAAAGTAACAGGCTGTTGGGTAGAAAATTTGTCTTTGATATGGATTTTAGCAGCGCAGGAAATTTTATTGTTGCACAGGTCCAACTTGAGATGTAAAGCTTCTGAAAATGCTGGAGGCATGAAAATAAAACTATTATTTATTAGTTCTGGTGTTTCAGTTTTATTGGGACAAGAACAGGGAGTTTGTAGAAAGATGAAGTTATGCAGAAACTGTTTGCTCATCGACACAAAAAAGTCTATATTTTTCTTCAACAATGAAAATAGTTATTAAATAATAAATAAAAAAAACAATTCCCTAGCAAAAATTTCACTCTAGCACACTGAATGTAGTACTCGGTATTTTTATGAAAGAAGCATAAAGTCTTTCCATTTTACTTTTTGGCCAATTACCCAGTATTGAAGATAAAACTTGCTTTGTACTGCAGCTAATTAATGTGGAATGTGGGGTTGCTTTCCTGAAGGAACAAGACCTACCTATGTGCTTCCTTTGCAGTAATCACTTCTAGATTCTACCTATTTCCAAAATTTAAACCAAATTTACCAGAGGAGTTCAAGACAAGATGTTCCTAATAGGCTTTAAGTAACTAAGCAACCACGTAGCAGAGAGAGACCATATTCATGGTCTTCACTTCACTGCAAGAACTGTCATGAAATTATCTAAAAGCTTTATCAGAAATCAGGAAATACAGTAGTGAAAAAGAAATTGCTGTCCTACTAGTAAGAAAAGTTTAAATTAGAGTTTACAGACTACTAATCATATGAAAATCTATTGCTGGAATACAAAATCAGGAAAATTAGCTTCACAATTACACCTTGATATTAATATGCTTGGAACAATGGGAAAGAATGGGAAAAATAGCACCAACTTTGGTGGCTTAAAAAGGAGATTGTCACATGTAACCAAGAAGTGATTTGCAGATTAAATGCTATAAAGTAGGTGCTGAAGAAAACTGTGTCTGTAGAGGAAAAAAAAGAGTGTTGAAATTTGTGTGATATTTTGATACCTACCTCAGCATCATGTTTCAGCCAAAAATTGGTGTTCAAAAAGCAGTTTTCTGTCTTGTTTTTCCTGCTTTGGCACGAACTTGGATATGGTTAGTAGCTCTTCTGTGGAAGGAGCCAACATCAATTTTTCCCCACTCATCTTCTCCTTGACACTCATGGTTTTTTTTTCCTTTTTATCATTTCCTGCCTCAGTTATCTTGTTCCAATATGGGATGGTGTAATAATGCCAGCACACCTCTGACAATCCTCACTGTGATTCTTTGTCCTTATTTGAAACTCTGTGGGGCAGAAAGGGACAGGAGATATTTTTGTACTCCAGGGGTACATTTACTACCAGTGTAGTAATAATGGCTTGAAAAAGACCCCCCAAAACCCCTAATTGGTCTGATGCTGTCAAAATATTTTCCTTAAGCTTCTAATATTACATTAAGTGGCTAAGTTGTATCTCATTCTGTAGCAGAAAGCTGGGAATAGGATCCAAATGGATTTAAACAGTAAGATCTTAAAAAATACTTCTTCCAGACTGAGATATCAAAGGAAAAATAAAATCAACTTCTATTTTGAAACTGAAAAACCAAAACTCGGGTTTATTGTGTTGTTTAGGGGATTTACTTTTTAAGTTGGGAAAGCAGCTTCTGTCCAGCGAAACAATTTTACTCTCTGGAAGTAGGCATGAAGAAATCTAACAAATACACCAGTGTATTGCATGTGTACATGCACAGTCAGTGAGAGAAGTGACAGGAGAAACCATAAAAATAACCAGTGAGAAAAGCCAAATCATGAAAGGAGCCACAGTCACCAAGGGGCATTGAGAATTAACAAGTAGGGGTTAGTACTAATAAAAAGGCTGGTAAAGTACCCAGCTAATACTCAGAAGAGCACAAAAGCAGATGGATGTGCTGGTGTGGTTAAAGCATTTTCACCATTTTTTCCTAAGTTTAGGGGCAAACAACCAGAAGCCATAGTTGGGCTGAGAAGCCACTGAGAAACACACAAGCCCTCAGCACAGCATACATTAACATTTTCTAATTATAATTTAGAGGCTTTTAAACACCTGCACTTCTTAAACTTCATTCTGAGTACTTCAGAGGTGCCAATGATCTCTAAAAGCAGTTTGGGGAATAAATGAGTAACCAGAGGATTGGCAAAGGGAGAAATTGTTTTTGATCTTTGAAAAGAGTTGGGGAGGGGAAGAAATCTTAGGGAGTTGTGGGTTGATTAGCTTCAGGTAACTTCTAAAAAAAAAAAAAAAAAAAAAGGTAGAAAAATAAGTTATTACCAGAAAACAAGGAGGTGAATAATTGTTATGGATTTAGGCCAATTGATCCAGTTTCCCTCTACAATACATTAAGAAGTGCTGTAGACAAAGGAGAGTGTCAAAACTGCAGTTCTGTTTGCATGAGTTTTCACCTTTTAGTAAATCTTTTCACCTGACATTCTCATAAAGCAGCCCAGGGATCCATAGTCTAAATATAATTTTAAATATGCCAAGGTGGATACAAAACTGTCTTGAAAAACATATGGAGAGCAGTTCCCAGAGATTTATTATCAAAACAAAAGAATGTGTTAGGAGAAGTTTTATGGAGTTCTTGGATTTGAGACCAATCAATACTGTAGTCAGTTTTTAGATGATATATCATAGCTTGTGGTCATTAGATTTCATTTCACAATGAAAGAGTGAGCAAAAGTTCAAATTATTTTTGCCAATTCAAAAATATAGTCTGAAAACATTTAAAGAATATTTACAGAAAAATGCAAGGTTTTACTCTGACACACAAATATATGTAAAAAAATGAGCCAGCAGCCCTGCACCACTTAATCCTGTGTGCCAGCAATGTGGGTTGGGGTGTAGCAATTCAAGAAGGACAAGAGAGCACTTGAGTCTGGGGAAGAATAACGACCTGGAAACCACTATGTATGAGGAGTGACAGAATGACCTGAGGTTGTAATTAAAATGTGACAGAGAATGTGAAATCTTCAGTAGTACAGAAAAGATGATTATGGGATGATTATTCAACTTTCTCATGCAATGAGTAACTAAGCTGCAGACCTTCCAAAGGATATTGTGCAAACCAAAAACATTATCAAGTTGGAAAAATGTAAAAACTTTGAAATTAATGTCAGGAATCTCTGCTCTGCAGTTACTGAAATTATTGAGGCTTTTACAAGGGAGGTCTCTCTTCCCACAGCAGTTTTTACATGATTTTTCTAACCCATTGTCACTGACTGCTATTTGAAAGAAAAATATTGTGGTAGTTGGCTGTTTGGTCTGATGGTATGGTCTTCTAGGTGTTTCTCTGCTCCAAAAACAGAGTTAGTGTGGTGGGGTGCTGCAAGTACAGTACCTCTTGTATGTGAACATATACAAGAAAAATGTTTTCCCTACTCATCAGGCGTTGCTTGCAAAGCAGTGACTTCAGTTGGTGGCTAGGAAAACTCCTGTTAGGCAACTGCAGGGGGAAGAACCACTAAAATGAAAGGCTTATATACTGACCTGCTAGAAAATATGCAGCCTTGCTGCCAACTTTGAGGGCTTTTGAGAACAGGTTAGAAAAATAACTGTCATGAAGAATTGCAAGTTTAGCTGCTGTTGCTTTGGAGGAGCATAAACAGCAAGATTTCTTGAGTGCCTTCAATCCTCTCAGTTTGTGATGAATTTTTCCCTCAGTCTCAGAGAGAGAATAGATCACAGATAGTGTTATCAAGCCCTCAAAATTTTGGGGATTTTCAGTGAGCTGACAGCTGAATGATGACTTGTCAAACCTGTCTCTGACCACTCTCAGTTGGCAGCAGTGCTGGCAAAGAGCTCCATTCCCCTTTTAACACCCAAGTGGATATCTGTGTTATGCCAAAGTATGGAGTTGTTTGAGGCAAAGCTGTGTTCAGTAATCTTAGTTTGAAGATGAGAAGTGTTTGGGGCTGAGCAGTTCTACACTCAGATGTGAAGCTGATGTACAGCATCTTTATATTCTCTTTGAACTGCAGAAAGAATTAGGAATTTTGCATTATCCATAAAATGAAATTATATAGGTAGCAAGACTGTGCTCATAAACTCCTATTTTCTCCCAAAATGTGCATCACGCATGGGTTAAATATGTAAGAAGGACTCCAATTACATTGCTTTTCCTTTTTCTGAGGATTTCTTTTCTGCCTATATTTACTTTTCAAGGGAGTCAAAGGCAAACAACAACTAAGATTGAAGATGTTCACACCTATGTTAACAGTTAGAGTTTAAAAATATAAACTTTAGTTCATTATGGAATCCCATGCCATAGGAATGTCAGCAGGAGAATACTTGAGATTAGTTCTAAGATTCTTAACTGTGCAAATGTAAATTTACTGTTTGCTTTGAATTTTATTACCCTTGAAAAATTAAATAATATTTCTTCCTTTTGGAAGGCAGAGATTTTATTATAAAACCTGCAGAGGAAATAAACATAGAAATACTCACCTAGGGCCTGCTTTAATTCACATGAAAGCTGAGACAAAAGCTTTTTTTGTCTCTGCTAAAAGTTGGCTTATTGCATACAGTTTAGTAATTTTCTGAGTCAAATAATGTGGGACTACTGCGATCCTTTAGGGGGCTTGACATAAAGGTGCAGTTCAGGAGAATGTCTTGCTCTTGTATTTTGCTCTGCTGAGTTTGGCTGTCTGTAACAGGTACTGATGTGGCTTCATGTCAGGTTTTCCATCTGTCCTAAACCATTCTTTATCATTTGTTGGGTTTATTTCAATTTTTGTGAATGCAAATCTTCCTAGTGCTGGTAATACCAGCATAGACTGGAAGGGTGTCAGGGTTGCTCAGTTTATTCCAAGACATCTAAAGCTGGATCTGTGATCTTAAAAACAAAAAAAACCCCAACAAAACAAAACAATAACACACACACAAACAACAACCACAAAACAAAAAACAACAACAACAACAAAAAGAAACCCCAAACCCAGAACAACCTACAGCCAACCAAAAAATAAAAATAACAACCCCAAACAAGTAAACCCCAAAACTCCACAAATGCAAACACCTCTATGCACATACACTAAATAATAAAACCTTATTGTTGTGTGCGTCTTTCTGTAGTATTTGCAAATATTTTGGTTTCTCATGCTTGATCCATCTATATATATAAAGTTTTGGAATAAATGTGTTCACGTAACAAATTCAGCACATCCTTCTCCTTCTAACCACTATATGTCAGTGGATTTTTAAATAAAAAGCGAAAATTTTGAGGAAAAATTTTCACTGGGACCAATTCTGTATGTGCTAGATAATTAGTCTGATAAATGAAGGCAGTGGTCAATTCATTACGATAATGTATTACCAGAAATGGTGTATTTACCACACAGGTTGCTCGACATCAGCTCACAGTCATAGCTCAGGTAATAATTGCACACATGGTCATAAGACTGTGTGATCAGCCTTATGTTCCATCAGACTGCACTGCGCTTCATGGCCTGTTTCATTTAGCATTCAACCTGTCAAGCACATCTCAGCTGCACGGGAATGATCACCAGATACAGTTCTTATTGATGGCCAGAATAATTAGGAGTGACCACTTCAGTGTGAACACTGCAAAAAAGTGATGTCTCCAAGGAAGTACATCAGGGCACAGCAAACTCAGGAGAAGGTACCCTGATGCTGAATTTATAATACAGATGTAATCTTTAAAATTATACGACAGGAAAATTATTGGAGTACAAAATGTTGTAACACTTGAGAAAGCAAATGGCTGGCCTATCTCTGGGTAGAATATTTCATAAGTTCCTGAATTTCTTATGCCTTCAAAGAGCTAAACTAAACTATTCCTCTGCTAAAATGAGCTGTCTGTACAATATTGAAAATACTTAGAAAAAGTTTCGCAAAAGCAGAGACTGGCTTAAAAAAATACCTGCAGCTCTTACATTTCCTCAGAGATTTGAATTCTGCTTCAAATTTTCATAAGCCCTTGTCTCATCTGAGAGGGAAAAGCATGTTTAGGTCACTAATGTGAGCTACACTGCATTTGAAGGTGTAAGTGGTTTTCCTCTAGTAAATTAACCTGGAGTAATACAACAAATGCTGGATTGCACACAGGTGCTCTGGTCCTTTACCTGACCCTTGAAAAATCAGCTGAGGAGAGAGGCCCGGTAGTCCTACAGTTAAACAAAACTGATGGCAAATTAGCAATGTTTTACCTAATGTTCATCTAGCTCATTGCATCTGGCCATGCATTTGTATTGTGGAGTTCCTGTGGCTTCTGTTGGAGGTTTATAGGCTAAATAAGAAAGGATAATCTGTTAAAAATCAGTCACCAATGGTCTTTATAAATAGGTTCTCATAAGAATAAAAGTTATGTAGTCTGTATTTATGATTCCACTATTGTTTGCTGAATACCTTGGAGTTATTTTTTTGCTTGTCCCTGCAATATCCCACACCTAAGCAAAAAATAATTTAATCTTTTTACAAACCAAAATGTCAGGCACACAGCATGTCCACACAAGTAGGGTATGTCTGAGCCTGTTGAGGTGTTACAAGCGGAACAATTCATGAACAAGGAGCTCCACTCTGTCACTACTCAGCTGTGATATGGGATTCAAACTAGCCATGCAGAGTAATATTTGAACCAGTTCATAGTTTTGCAAACTGCTGCAAAGGGTCATGTTGGCATTTACCATAAGACTTGCCAGAAGCTCTTTGTACAGGAGAAATTCGAATGCAGGTCCCTCCAGCTCACCTTTTTTTCACCAGATGTTAATAAGCAGTAATTTGAGGTGCAAACACTTTTTCTTTTTAGAGGATTTCTGTATAAGAAGGAGCTTTCTGATGGGAATGACTAATGATGGCAATTTTGAAACAGTTATGTAATTGCTTTTTTTGAAATATTTTTCACATTGGTTTCTGTGAGCGTGGAATTACTATTGGCATATTTTCTGCTTAATAAGTAATTTTTCAAGACATTGCTAAGCAATTAGACAACCAGTTATGCATCTCTTGAGAGCAATAGTGGTATAACTAATGGAAACCTCCAGGTATGGTGCTGAAAATGGCCTGCTAACTGTTCCTTATTGCTCCTTCAAAATTGCTCGGGGTGGTGGATGCCTTTTTGCTTGCTAACAGAAGGACAAAACTATTTATTCTTTTTTTCCTATTCATAGCTAGTGAACATTCTTATGTAGGAACATAATGGTTTAGAGACATTGTAGCATGTAACTGTGCCTGTCTGTCTGTTTCATGCAGCTCTAACCAATTCTTCCCTGTTTGTAAACAAAATTTTCATATTTTTTAATTTCCATCTAAAGCAAAAAGGAAATTGGATATAGCATTTCCTTCCACAATACAAATTAAGGACAGAAAGTTTGCCTGGTGATGGCCAGTTGGAGTTTTGACCTTATATACATGAAGATGGGTACCTGCTTGCTTAGGAGCAGGCCATGATCCCATACGTGGGGATGAAAGGTCAGAGATCATTGTCTGGGGTAGTAAAAGGAACATTTCCTGCTATACCATAGAATCTGGAAAACATTCATCTGTGCAACAGCTGAATCAGTAGTTTACACCCACTAGCTGTAATTACTGTAGGTCCCAAAACACCACTTTGCCAGAAAAATTACTGCTGGCTGGAGAAGCTCAGAACCCTAAATTCATGGTGTTATAAAGGGGTTCTGTTAGTCTGTGGGAGCTGTGTCTTGCAAATGATCGCCTCCTAAACTCTCTCTAACTCCTCACTGCCTCATTTGAATGAAGAGTTGGACCAGATGCACTCCAGAGATCTCTTTCAGCCCACACTTCTTTAAGCTTTTATGATTTCTAAGTGTGTGTCTATGCTTAAAGTACTTGGAGACTTTACAAGTGTAAATGGATTTCTGGGCTGAGTGAGTTTACAGAAGGAAATGACACCTCCAGTATCTTATGTGAGATGATGCGGAGGGGGGTTACTGGTGAGGAACAAGTTCAGTAGTGTTTCTGTCAGAAAGGCACTTGAGAAAATAATTATGGGTGAGGAGCAGGAAAATACTTGAAGGAGAGGAGGATATGACTTGACAATGCACAAGGCAGCTTTCTATTCTAAGGACAGAAGAAATCTCACCACAGATTAGAGTAGCTATCTAAAGGTGAGAAGACTTAAGATAGTTTTCCAGACTCCCTCTTTAATCAATAGATAGATAATATTTTAGAGGACAACTTCTCCTGTGTTAAAAAAGGGGTAAGTAGGGATAGTCACTAGAAATAAGATCTGTTAGCATTGCATTAATATTTTCAATTACAAGCTTTTTTCTCGTTAACAGTGATATCCATGCCAAGTGTTGCATTTAATTTAAAATATTTTATAAAGTTAACCTGATTTCAGCTTAATTGCATTTAACTATCCCACTAACCTAAGTTATAGAAACTAATTACTCAATGACAGATTTGAAGCTGGAAATTGTTGGAAGAATTCTACTTGATAAGCAAATCTCACGTTTTTAGTGCTGCTCAGGTAATGTTGGGAAGAGATGATAAGTTCATGTCTAGAAGTACATTACCCCTTTTCAGACTCCCCTCAGCTGTTTAGAGGCATGGATAAGATCATCCCTGAGCCTTCTAGCCTGAGCTTGAGTGCACAGATGCTCCAGTCCCTTCATCCTCTTTGTTTCTCTTCACTGGACTCTCTCCAGTGTGTCCAAGGCTCTCTTCTACTGGGGAACCCAGAACTGGACACAGTACTTTGCTAATGACATCCCCAGTGTTGAGAAGAGGGAGAGGGATGATGTCCATCAACCTGCTGACAAATGTGCTAATGAAAATGGTACTTGATGAAAATGATATTACTGTAATACTTTAGTATTTTAGATAATATTTTCAGATTTTATTTATTGGTTATGTAAAATGTGTAATTAGTTTCTTTTCAAGGTTGGATCATTTTGACCTGCACAGCTTTCACTGAAACACATCTGATGATTATCTTGCAGCTAAAAAAGACTAATAATGGACAAATTATTAAATCTGCAAAGTAATGAGTGCTGAGTATTAAAACAGGTGTAATATGGATACTACCAGAAGTTTTGAACAGCACTTCCCTCAGAATTCCTATAAATTTCTTCTAGTATTAAAAAGTAAACTGTCTCCCATCTGTAACAATCTGACATGCTCAGATAACAGATGGCTTGGAAGCCCTTACAGGTACTTCTCCCTCTATAAAGAAGAGCTAAAAATGAAATGTATCATCTATTATTTTTCTTGGCCCTTTTTATCACTTCCTGACTAAACAGAAAAGTGATGTATTACAGGGCAGTTGCCCACACTGTGGCATTTCAGATGTGATTATCAACATGCAGCACACTGGGGGTTGAGGTTTCTCAAATGAATGTGACAGGAGTCAGAAGTTCACAAGTGCACGCTCCATAATCTCAGCACCCAGAAACTCCCTGTCTGTGTGCCACAGGGAGTTCCTTAATCTATACAAACCTACAGGCTGCTCTTGGGGACTTTCTCAAATTATTCTTAGAAAGTGTGTTTTAAAGACAGCAAAGTTGTCAGGCTGAAGCTTTTGTCTAAACTGAAGTTCAGTCAGCACCTTGTACAGAATGGCCCTCAGCAGCTGCTGTCTTCCATAAGCCCAGCATCTTTAAACTGTGCTAACTTTTATCAAAAGCTGGGTGACCTTTATAAATCTTTATTTGCATATTGGTCAGGAACAAGAAAAAAGGAATTGTGTTGATTATCAAGAGATGTTTACCATCTAGAGAAGAGCCTAAAGAGACCAAAAAGAAATAGGATCACCAAAAATCACTCAGGCTGGCACACTCGAAAGTAGAAAAAGCCACTCTGAGTGCTGTTCAGAGGAAACTTCTCTTACTGTTAACTCCCATCACCTCTTGAGGGAAGTTAAGACCACAAACTATAGGGGGAGAAAATTCCTTGCTTCCTGGATTATTCCTCTGGAGCCTGAGGAATAATTAGTATCTGACCTCCAAGTTATACAGACATTCCTAGCACTGATTTAATGCATCAGCAGTGGAAAATAAAAGGAGCATCTTGTGTGCTTATTCCAGTGAGCTGCTTACAAGGTGAACCACAGGCTGGCTGTGTCCATTCCTGCACAGCATCTGTGTGAATCATGTATTGACGACCTTGCAGAGACCTGGGTCTACTACTGATGTATCTCTCCCTGAGTTTCTTTGCTTATTTTTGTTTCTCAAACTCTGTCTGTTGCTTGGCATTCCCAAATAAGTATTTTCCAGCTGTTTAATGGAGTGGAAGAGTTGGAGCACACAGGGGATGAAAGTACCAAAACCACACCAAGATCAACTGTAAGTTAAAGTCAGCTGTGGGCTACTTTAATCTTTCATTTGTCTCCATTTGTTTCTTTACAGGATGAAGGCTTTTGCAGTGAACTAACAGTGATATTATTTTAATGCTTTTTGTCAGCATTGTAGGTCATTCTAAGAAGAGTCAGACATGAGTTGGTGCCAATTTCTTATGTCAAATTGAGTAGCTTTTATCTTTTAAGCTTTGATTAAAATATAAAAGCACATAAGTAATTTCACCATTTTAAGCTAGAAATTACTCAAGACATAGATAAAGATTATCTATTGCTTCCAAGTGTCCAGTATTATTCCATGGTAAAAACTGATTTCATAGATCTTCTGCTGTCTGGGCTGTTTTCTTCTAGGAATGAAACAAACTCTGGCAGCCAAAGAAGTCAGGAAAACATATTTTGTTATTATTAAATGAGCTGTAGCAAAGTGATGCTATAGATTTATATTTAAATGGCAATATCTTTTTTAATACATTAAAAGACCACGATAGAACTGCTCAAAGTCACATGAAAATGTGTTGTAAAACACAGAGGAGGAGAAAGCAATGAGGGGAGCTCTCTGTGACTATTCAGCTGTAGACAGGCTTCTATTAGTGCTGCAACCCAACACCAGTTTTATGGGGACACTGAGCTTTCTGGTAATGATTTGGATAAACTGATCTGTGGCATTGATGAAATCCTGACTACAACCAAAGGAAAAACAATATTTGAGAAAGATATTGATATGCTAAAAGCATAAAATAAGGGTAAGATTAGACAAATGATCCGTGTGTCCTCCATTACCTCAGGAATAACTGGGCACCTAATTAATTTTCTGTATTTTAAGAGCCTGAGGAAATACAGTCTTTAACCTTATGTTTTATTCCTGATGCAGTGTGTACTCTACAGCTACTTTGACAATAAAATTATAGTTCTGCTTAGATGATGAAGTCTTACAGAAATAGCAATTTTTCCAACTCTTTAGCATAAAGGTTACCTGTGGAAGTAGAATTATGGAGGGTGTATAAGCTGTTGAAAGTTTTTAAAGGAATTGAGATTTTCATTGGGAAAGAGAGAAAGAAGCAGGCATCAAGGGATCTTTCCTGCCCCTTTTTTCCTGCCATAATTCTTTCAATTAAATATATCCCCAACTGCTGTGCACTGTCTTTTCCCAAATAACTACTTTAAAATGAAAGTGTGTGAGGTTGAGTTTTTTCCTGACCTTTTTTGTTTGTTTTAGGAGGGATTATTTTGTGGTGGGATTTTTGGTTTTTGGTTTTTTGGATTTTTTGGGGGGGCGGCAGGGAGTTTGGAGAAAAGTGTTGTGTTAAAGAATTCAAAATTTTGCAGCAATAGAAGAATTTTTTAACAACCCTACTTTTAATATATAATGATGCAATATATTGTCAACTAAAACCTCCTAAGATGCTGCAGTGCATACATAAAAATCCAAATTTTGATATCTCTAATTTTTCATACGGACACATCGTAATCTGTTTGATTTTACAGTTCAGCCAACTGAGAGCATCCATTCTACCCCACTGTGAGAAAGGCATTAGCAGCTGGGGAACCCAGACTCCAAACATCAGTGTTGTAAATTATTAAAGGAGGGTTGTGTGTGCATTGTGATGGGCTGGCACGGTGTTCTTGAACCCATAAATCAGTAAGTTCTGTCACAATGAGTTATTCATGAACACTAGGCCTATTTCTGCCTGGAATCCTATGGCAGGCAAAATGATTTCCACTATTAGGTTATTGTTAAACTGGGTATATTAGGCTGCATCGAGTTTTCTCTGTGTGAGTGTGGCAGAAAAAAAACCTTAGAAGAAAATCTTCTCTTTGCTCTGCTCCAACATGGAGAACAGACAATCATGAATTTCATGTTGGCTTTTGGGGATTTTTTACTTCCTGTGTCGATTCCCATTTTGGTTTGGATACTGGCTGTGTGCATGCCAGCTGAGAACTGAGCTCCTGTTCTTAGGTTATTATTCAGATGGGTGTTTTGCTGTTTCCAGCATCAGGCTACATTTGTAGTGTCCCTCTGTAGGCACCAGTAGCATCCCAGTAACTGAGCACACTGATATGTGTTTCAGCTATTTTATATTTTTTTTACACTTATTATCTTTTAGCAATGAAAAATGTATTTACTGCATTTTAAATTTTTTTTCTGTCCTTTTACTAATCCTCTGTTTCACAAGCATCTTTTTGCAACATCTTTACTGTTGCATAAAAGGCAAAAAAAAAAAAATCCCTGAAAGTGTACAGATTTCTGGTATCTAGTACACTTTCAGAAGCAAATGCAATGACCACAATCACAACTAGTGTTGGTGCTGTTCACTGCATTGCAACAAGGGAAAGACACTAGGTGATGCTGATACATGTGCAGCACATGAATCAGAACAGAGACAGGAATCAGAATTCCCTTTGCAGATTGACATTATAGCCACCAGAATCCCAGTCAATGGTGCCAATAAAGACAGTTCAGAGAGGACAAACCCTGGTGATAAATCGACTCCCAGCTGATTGAGTAGCCCACTGGGATAGCCCTGCTGCTCCCAAGGCCTGATAATGGCAGCTTTGGCACTGCAGTGGAGATTACCAAATTTCAGGGAGCTTTTTCCATAGTCTGTAACAAGGGGGATAAGGCCTTAACTCTGCATCCACCTGAGAGCTGGTGCCTCCAGTTATGGCACCTTTTTTACTTGGGTTTTGGCAGAGGGGGAAAGGGAGAGGAGTTAAGGAGAAAACTCACGCCAAAAGCGGGAGCCAGGCTGAAGTATTGTGTGGCAAAGTGAATAAACAAAACCCTTTAAAGAGTTAAAGTTATCCAGTACCTTCATGGCATTTTCCTTCATCTTATCTAAAATTTAGGTCCTAGGGTGCAAGCTCCATTAGGTCCTAGGGTGCAGAATTTAGAGAAATTATACTAAAGGTTGTGAGATGAGGCAGAATTTGCACTAGGCTAAATGACAGTGTTCTTTATAAAAAGTGTTGTTTATCTGTCCTTATTCTCTTGTGATGTGGCATTCCCTCTCTGTAATTCTTATTTACCATTCACTGAAATGATCCTTTACAGTGGGAACTGAAAAATGTGCATTAGTGAAGTGAACATGCAGCAGGTTACTTTATGAAATTAATTATTCAAGGGAATGTGAGGCACAAAGCCAGCCTAGTAAAACAATCAGGTAGATGAACAATTTATTTCCTGGGAGAAGAAGGTTTAAAGTTTGGCTCTAAGAAAGTAAGCTCTTTTTCCCACAGCAGCAAAAAGTAAGAAATTTTATGCTTTCTGCTAATAACTGTCTGAATATAAGAGCAGAAGTTAATGCATGGGAGCTAGTGTACATCACTGAGTGGTTTATTTATTTATTTATTGCTGTAAATGAAAATATAAATAGCTAGGATCTGAAGTGCAGATGTGACCTGTCATTTTCATCTCCGGAAGAAGGAAAATTTGTTCTGTAATGCTTTCATCCTCATTAGAAACTATAGTATTAAGTGCGTATGTTCATCTACATGTGTATGATTTTCTGTTATGGATGTGTTTGTAAATGACTGAGTCCATGCACTGTGGGAGGAGAGCCACAAACATTGGTAACAGAGAATACAAATTCCTTCTGATGGAATTGCTCCTTCCACACCGAGGGCCTGCTCCCTGCAGAGGAGCTGTCAGGGCTTTGCTGTCAGTGCTCTTGTTTCCTCTCAACATGCAGACACTCAGGCCCATTGTCAGCACAGCTTCTGCAGAGGATCAGTAGCCAAAATTACCCCCTTCCTTTCGTTTTTGATAGACAACCGAACATAGGTTGAGCTTCCTCTGTACTTATGGAGTGCAGCATTTTCCTATGAATGTTATCCTTTCCTGGCAAAGGCTATGAAAAATCCTTTAAACAGCGGATTACAGGGTTTACCTGCCTTTGCTGTAGAAATTGCTGGCAGGATTCAGGCCCAAAGGACAGGCAATGTATAAATGTCATGTATTAAGATGAAAGAAGGAAAAAACTCTGGATGACATTGAGAGGGAAACTGGTCTCTTCACACTAATGCTGGCCTGGATCAGGAGGTTCGATGTTATGAAGCACTTGTCTTAGGTTAACAGTACTGCTCTGTTTGGAAGGATTGACACTTAGTCCTGCTGCTCACAAAGCTGAGCTGTGCTGCTGCTGAGACTCTTGTTTTGGAGCTATCACTGTGAGGGCAGCAAGCAGCACAAAAGTCCCATGAATCCAAACTCTAAAGCAGATAAAATATTTTCCTTCTACTTTCCCAGTTGTGTAAGTGTTTGGGATCATTAAACAGGCCCTGATCACCAGTGTGAAGTCTAGCTTAATACTAAGTTACCTCCTGTGTTCAGTATCAGTGTGGTAGCAGGGAATCAGCCTTGTGGTCACAACCACCCAACCTAGATCCCTACACAGGGCAGTGACAGTCTCTTGTGTGGTATGACACCAGATTGGATAGTGCTGGAGCAGATGTCAGATCCTGTTAGGTCAAATTGTGATGAAGATTTTGCAGGGCTGTGTCATGTATTGTTTGACAAAATGACATCTAGCAGAACTATTACCTCAATTACTTGGTGAGTTGTCCTGTTCAGCCTGAGCACTGAGCAGTACAAACAGCAGTGGCAGATATTCTTACTCCAGTAAGGTTGTTGGTTACCTGGATGAACTCAGAAAAAAGTTGCATTTTTAATTTTGTTCTGAAGGAGCCTGGATTCTTTTTATACATTTGTATCTTATGTGATGTTTAGCAATCCTTTTGTGACTGGAATGCTGGGTTTGCTGGAATTCCAATATCATATTCTCTTCCCATCTTGGAAGAGAGCCAAATGTGTGAATACATAGGCTGTTTTTTATTCCTTGCTTTTATTCCTTATTTTTGGCAAAATAAATTTTAAATAACAAAATTAAATTCCTGACCTTCTCTTCAATTATATTTACTATCACCATTTTCTGTCTTCCAAACTTAAAATGATAGTTTCAAACTGATGTCTTGTTGTCCAGACCATTTTAAGACATGACATTGGGAAAAAGAAAAACTGAACAGATTTGTTAACCACAGGTTGTTCTTGGGTGTCTGAAAAGTGCTCTCTTGCGCATGGGATGGTTTAAAATAAAAAGTGTGTTCTGGGGCAGCATTTTCTGGGAGGTTTGCACTCTGTAGGATGGTTCAGCTGCAGAAGGGATCCTTCTCAAAAGAAGAACCTTTAGACATCATTAGATTATCACATTACAAATGTCTTTCAACCATGATGTAATGAAATATGAAGTTCGTGTGGAAAAGGAAGTAAAAAATGGTGACATCATAGCTGGAGTGTTCCAAAGCTGCTCGAAAGGACAGACAGATAGGGGTCAACTCCTGGTAGCAGTCTCTGCTTGAAAAATATGAACAAGTCCATATTTCAAAGTAATTGAAAAAATTAGGAGGGAGATGAAAGTTAAGTTTGTTCCTTCTCACTGAGATCACGTAAGTGAAAATTTGTAGCAATAGTGCCTTTTCCACCTTTTTAATTGTAATGCTGGAGCAGCACTGATTAGCTCCTCACAGTTTAAGAGCTGACCTGACACCAAGCCGGCAGTTGCCAAAGAATATTTTGTCGCTTCACCTGTTAAAAGCACTTTAATAAATGTCACTTGAAGCCCACATAAAAAACTACAATTTGAAGAGGAAAATGAGAAAACAGTGTTTGAAGACTTGTTCTTCTGCATCAGATCATAGTTGTTCTTTCTTTCTGTTCCCATCAGTAAGAAATCTCAATAACAATCTTGCAAGCAAAACCTCTTTTTCTGCCTTCCCCCTCTGCCTACCACTCACAATTAAAAAACAATACTTGACTGTCCGCAGCTAACATAAAATTAAGAGAGTAACTGCCTCTTAATAATTTTACGAATGGTGTCTACCAGTGTAATATTAATTATCACTTTTGTCTTTTAGTGAAATTCGTTACATATGTCAGCTTAAACCAGTGCACTTCCATAGCTGCAGATTGAGAAGCAGTGATGGTTACAAGGGCGGGGATACAACATCCTTCTCCTATGATTTACAGATAGAATGTGCACATTCAAATTGCACTCACCTCTCCTTTCCTGGAAGAGCTGTCCACTTTTAAACATGCCTTACAACATCTAGAGGCACTGAATATGAAAAACTCAAGGCTGAAAATGTTGGCACCTAACTTTCTAGTGGAGAAACACATAAAATATGACCAAGTGCTCTAGGAATAATGGGTGATTTAGATTCCTTCAAGCTTGTGACATAATCACACAGAAAGACGAGGCACTGCTGATGTTTCAGACATTTAACATCAAACACTCATAAACCTGTTAAAACTGAAATTGCATCCCTAATTACCAAATAGATCTCATCAGTTTCTGTCACTCCCAACACAAATGTGAGAAGCTGGCAGAGTTAGAGCACTTTACTGCCCTGTTTACTGAGAAGCAGTCTTTATGAATTTACCTCTGGAGAGTAAAAGACTTCTGGCTTTCCCAGTGCTTCATCAGCTTCTACCTTCCACTGCATACAAATACTTTTCCTGATGCTTTATTATGAGGTGAAGTGCTTTAGAAGTCACCATCACTTTCATATGGGTAACAGTGCTGAATGATTAAATCCTATTGTCTGCACTTTCTATAAAAATCATTAAAGTGGAAAAGAGCTACCTCCAAATTGAAATTCTGTCTTCAAGGTCATTTCCATTTTGCCTCTTCTGCCTTGTCGGACACATGCTGGTATATACTCTAATGGTAGGGTAGAAAATATATCCAATTTTCAATTAAAAAAACAAAGCAATACAATCTCTGTCAAGTCAGAAAATGGGAAAATATCCATCAGCACATTGCTTTCACAGCCTTTAGCTTTCATGTCAATGACCCATAAAGCTATTCTTGAAGATCAGTCTGATTCTGTATCCTTCAACAGAACAATCTCAAAATCAGAATGTGAGATGCAGGGAGGCATATGTTACTTTAAGCTTTAATTGTTCACTTATTGCTTATTCTCATTACTGATCCTGAGTGCTGATTATAGTGATATCAATGAGATTTTATTATTAATAATGAGTTTTGGGGAGTAATACCTGATTCAGTGCTTAAATGGAAATGATCCTGTGTATTAGCTGGCATGCACCAGCAGCTGATTTTTTCCAGTATTAAATATGGATTTAATAAAGTAAAGAAAAATAAAACAACCCAATGCCCTTACACACCAACTCTGTTTCTGCAGAAAATTGCTGGAGCATGTTCAGTGGAATTGGTCTATCTGAGGTGAGAAGGACCCTTTGTCAGTCTGGCAGAGCAATCAATCAAGACCTGAAGTGTCCTGTGCAGCATTCCACACCACAGCATTGGCTGAATGTAATTAGATAAACCATATACCCCGTTTGATTGTACCTGAAGGAACAGCCTGAGGGAACTCACTCTCACAAGGCCCTTATCATCTTATTTTATGTCTTAAAATCAAAGAAATAGCACGAGGAGAAGCTGAACTATCCAAATGGTAGTACAAAATGAAATTAAAAAACAACCAAGGACATCTTTAGATTTATCTCAAGACTTAGCTTTTATATATGCACACATTCAAGTTGAAATAAAATTCTATATGCCTGCTAAGGTCAGTGTTTTCTGCAAGGAAAAATTCTGACCTCTAGTATCTCAACAGGCATAAAACCATAATTCAGCCTTGGAGTGAATTATAACTGTTGTAAAAGCCAAGTAATTGGTGAATAGCAAATGGTGACAGCGTGCATTGAAGATGTACTTCAGATCTCTGAAAATCTGAGAAAATAAAACCCAGACTTACTCCCCTACCTTCATGTGACTCTTTATTTTTCAAATAACTGTCTCAGTGTGTTCAAATTCTTTCTGTAAATGACAAAATGTCCTTATCTGCATGCTTATATATTTAAAAAATTATACACAAAATGATGCAAAGCTTACTAAAGTATTTTTTGTAGGGGTCCTTTCAAACATGCACAGTTTGACCTGCCTTTCCTCCATCCAAGTTCTTGAGAATTTTGCCATGATTTCAACCGCAAATGCCTTGTATTTTCTGTCAAAAGGCAGGAGAATCAGACCAGGGCTGATAACTCAGAAATACTCCAGTTGTGAATACATGCATATTTCCTCACAACTGAGTTTCTTATCAATAAAAGGAATTAATGGTTCATATTGGCCAATGAATGGAGCTCATGGTCCAGAGTGATTGGTGCTTCCTATACCAAATTCCACTTCACCTTCCTGAGCACCCTTGGGCATGATCAGGTCATGAACTCTGGAACAGGTGAATTTTTCCTTTAATCCAGTCTTTTCTGACTCACATATGGCTACAGTAAGGAAATACGTGTTTTCTCATACTCAAAAAGTCTCTAATACCGACTTCAATCAACACAGTTTATCTCTCACTATCAGTTGTTGTGAGTTTAATCATCTGGAATGGACTTAGTGTTGTGAGGAATATTTGAATTTCAATCACTCCACAGACATCTCTACAAAGTAGCGTGACAGCAGGAAAGATAATTTCACCTCCAGCTGTGTTGGTTTCCCTAATCTGACCAAAAACCCAATAATGCTGATGTGCCCCACAGAGATACTCTTTGGTTTGCAAGAATAAGTTTTTAGAAGATTTATTGTGGACAGATTTCATGACAGAGTAACTAGACTGGCAGTTGAATAGTATATTATTTATTCTTATTGAATTTCAAACTCACATAGCACAAGTACATGAGCAAACGGAACATGATAATAGTGCATGTTATAATACAGCTTCTTAAACTTCAGCATTTGATTCAGACTGAAGTAATTATTTTCAGTGGGCTACATTTTGGTGTGGATGTCTGTTTTTTGCGTTTGTTTGTTGGTTTGGTTTTTTGTGAGTAATGTACTAATTTCTCTTGTAAATGGGATTCGAGATATGTTGAAATGTGGAGATGGTTGGGTTGAGGTGATTTTCATGTTTGGATTTCTTCTGTAAGGCATGTTACTTTTGATATTCTATGAAAAAAATGGTGCACAGCACATCTGCTGCAATGACTTTCAAACATTTAAAACGTAGCGAGGACTTTATAACAGTTCTAACCACCTAGTTATTTAAAATGCCATTTCACATTCAGCTACCACAGTTAAAACAGAGATGAACAGGGTTATTTCTGGAGTGGTTGCAGAGCAGCTGAGACCGCACCTGGCCCAGTCTGCAAAGGAGTCTCAATATTCCCAGACATCAACCAGCTGTGGCTTCTTTCTGGCATTATGGCTTTTTACAGACCTGCTGCTCATAGCAGGACCTGTTTCTGCTTAAATCAAGGCCTGACTTACCTGTTGACAGTATTGAATTGGAACTATTGTGATCTTCATAAAATACTTGAGTTCTTTGAAGTCTGTGCACATGGAAGGAATTTTTTTTTTTTTCTTTTTCTTCCCAGACGAGTATATTGGTACTTGTTTATTGTCAGATTTATTTTTCGATTTTTACGGTCTCCCTTCCCAACTGCATACTATTATCACCTCTTTATGCTAATGCTCTCCCTGGCTGCCTGTATTATCACCTCTCCATTTATCTTCTTTCCCTGTGTGATCTATAGTGCTCATTAGCTTCCTGCTCTCAGATCACTTTTTGCCTCCTCAGCACGCCAGATGACCCTTTTATCGCCCAGCTATGTTTCACGATCAGCCCAGATAATGCTTCATGGTTCCTCACTATTCCTTATCTTTTATTTTTGTGCTGCTTACTACCTCTTGCAGTTCATTTCTCCCCAACAAGGCTTGTTTTAATGCTCACCCTATTACACCAGTTTTTTTGCTTAGTACTATATCACTTGTCTTCATTGCTTGGGTAGTACTTTATCGATTTCCATGGTTCAATATATCAGAGTATATAATTCCTAGCAAATTTCTTTCTCCATCAAGTTTATTTAATCCACCCTCTTCTCCATCTCCCCTTCAGAGCAGACTTCATATTCATGAGGCCAACAGTACATTAACTGCTTAACTCATTGATTCTTGCACCTTCCAAAGTACTTCATCCATAACCTTACACATTCTGCCTGAATTCAGCCAACTTGTAATTTCTGCTCTGGATATGGCTACTTAGAGTGCTTCTTTAATGTGTGTTTTAGACAATTTATATGCCTCACTTGATACTTCTGCAGCCACCACGTAAAATGTTTTCAGCTCGTTCACTCCAAGGTAGTTAAACTTGTATTTCCCAAAGCTCCTTCCACATTTTATGATTGCTTATGTTAAATAATAATTTTTTTAAAAAGAGGAAGGTTATTATTGTTCCTGTTGTTTTATCCTAAAGATCTTTTCATTAACAACATGACTTTGAGGAGCTGGGAGACTTGTAGACTTTCATACATGAATCCTGTTCAAAAAGAAGCCTTCCTTGGTCCTATGTAACCACCCCTTCAGTCTCTTGGGGGTTTTGGTAAAGGTAACTGCTTGGATATCTGTAAATTTATTCTTTCATATGAAGTTCCAACTGTCACATGCAAAAAAATCCTGGATATTGCACAAAAAGGTAATCTATATAATATGATGACAGAATAAATTAGGAAAAGAAGGTAAATAAAAGACATTTTTGGATAAGCAGATGAGTTATTGAGCCACGAAGTTTACATACTTCATGGGGTATAGAACTGCAAAGAACAATCCCAGGAACAGATAGTGTGGCTTTAGTTTTCTTGTTATTTTAAAATATTCTCAAAGTAGTTGAAAACATTTTCCCAGTTCTGGACAATGCAGACATGTGGTAATGGCCACAGACTCTTCTTAGGAGCTGATTATTTTATAGTTACCCTAAAATATATTTTGAATCTTTTTGTTTTAAGAGTTTTTCTATGCTTGATCAACCTCCTGGGTTTGGCAAACTACTGTGATTATACAAAGGATGTGGTTGAGCCAATTCATAATTTTACGGAAGAAATAAATAAGTTGTGCAGCAAAAGAGAGTCCAGCAGTGGAAAAAAGTGTTGACTAAATGGTTCCAAATTGAAGATAATTCCTTTTAATTTCAAACTTTTGATTCTGTGCACACACAAAACAGTCCAGTCACAGATGGATTTCAGTATGTCTCATTCCTCTCACAAAGTTAAATTGGAATAGATGGAAAATTTTTGCAACAAAGCACATAAGAGGTTAAATCCTGAATAGTTATGGCTGGACTATGTGTAGATATTTTTATAGTGTTCTATATTCTCTACTGTGCTTTATCCAGAGGCAGACTAGCAGGGGTCAGGAGAGTGTAAGAGAAGTTTAACAGTCATTTGTTCATCTTCCCTTCCTGTCAGACAGGCAGCATGTGGGGTTTTCTGGTCATCTCCATCATAAGTCACCTAGAATAAGTGGCAGATTTTCTAATACAGAAGCACTTGATTCTGTGATTATGATGATTAGGAGGAGAGGTTTTAAAATCTTAGTTCATCAAAGGGGGTAAATAGTTAGAGGCCCTTGTTTTGATATCAGCAATGAAACATAACCACTATGACAATGCAATCCAGAGGTATATTGCCACCGGGGAAGAAGGAAGCAGAATCTTTTAAAATTCTGTAAGTATTGCACTGACTTTGTGCTTAGAAGCACTCTGGGTACTCTCACAGGATGCATTTACATGCTGGCTAACCTTAAGGGCTATTTTAGTTCCAAGTTAGACTCTTATCCTGGAGACTTCTATTTCAGGGTAACAGGGAGGTAAATTAAATCTGGTTTAGAAATTTGCAGTAGTTTTATCGTCCAGAGAGGTAACTCCCTACATCTGAAGGAAACAGCTAAATCATCTTTTGTCATTTCTCTTATTACTGCCATAAGATGATCTTCCAGCCATTGTAGATGACCTCATGAACATTGCTGTCCAAAAGAAGGACAAAACCAAATCTCATAGTTTCCAGGTGCTGTCTGCGCAGTCACCATCAGAGATGTCATCAAGGAGCCGTGGTGCTACAACAGAACCTTACAAATTTCTTCTGGAAGGATGAACACAGGCAGAGAAGATGCACTCACATGTGCATCCCTCTCTACTGCAATAGAAAATTAAGGTATTTCTTTCCCATCTGGTGATGAGTAGCAGTGCAGTCTATTTGGTCAGGAAGCTGACTGCAGAACTTAAAACCTGACACAGATGTGTTATCAACTACTTACACATTTCCCCATGCAGAGAAAACAGAAGAGAGGGCATCTGCTGTTGTAAATCTGTGGTTTTCCTATCAGGCACTGTCTTTCCGAAATCAAAGGTGAAAGCTGCAGAAGGGAGGTACTTTGCATAAATCAAGTTTTCTCCCTTGAAATAAAGACAGGTCATGGTTAATGAAGTGCATATTTGTATATGGCTGAAAATCACTACAAATTCTCATTTCACTCATACATATTATTTGATTTCTCACATTAGCCATGGATTAGTAAGTACCTGTGGGATTGCTCTAGTAGCCAAAGTTCATAAATCAAAACAGAAATTCAAATGCTTTTTGATCCCTGTAGTTTCTCCCAGTACATATATATATATTTCCTTCAGAAGTGTCACATGTACAACAGCATTAAAGAATCTCAGTTAATGCTACATATTTGAGCATCAAATGTGTGAATAACAGGCCTAGTTCTTATCACCATGTAAAAAACATAAAGGATCAGATGGAAATAAATGGAAATTGATCCTGACAGAAACTTTTTTTTACACAGCTCGTTGTAATAAAGACAACTTTTTACTGGAAGGGATTTGTGGGATCATTCACAGGCTAATGTACAGGTCATGCAGTATTAGAACCTGCTCTAGCTTTGCTCTCATACTCTTATTGAATATTCAGTATTGTTGAATATTGTTATTCATACATGCTGAGAATCACAGCTCAGTTAGAGGACATGCAGGTTATTATAAACCTATGGAGTTCTGACAACATAGGTCAAGGGACTGAGGGAAAAGCCAACTTATTCGTGTGCCATTCAGTCTTTAACCTCTTTTGAACTTTCTTTCTTAGAGATCAGCATTTTGTACCTGTTGCCATGCTGATCTTACTGATAGGAATCAATCTTCTGGGCGTGGAGAGACGCTGGAGCTCATTGTCTCACCTGTGGGCAGTGTTCTCAGACCTGGGGGCACATGAATAGCTGTGTGCTGCATCAATACCATTATGAAAAGAAGAGAAAATAAAGTTATTCATTTCCAAGCACACTGGCACAAAGAGGAATTGCCACTCTGCCAAAGGAGTCTCAAAATGTTGTGACTGCAGCCAATCTGTGCAATTTGAATATTTCACTGTTGTTTTTTTTTTGTTCTGCTGACTTTCCTAAACCTTTTCTTTCCCCCAAGTTATATCACTGGTGACCCTGTTGTACCTGGATGTTGTATAATGCATGTTGTACACAAGATAAATCCATTTGGTATGTGACAAAGATATTGTAGAACAACACCCAAGTGGAGTGGAATTTTTCCAGTGTGCTCTTCTGAATTTTAACTCTGCTCCCATGGAAGCACAGGGAACATTTGCCTTCAGCATTAAGATAGGTTAGAGCCGACTTTAAAAAAAAGTGAGTTGCTTTAATAATTAGGCAGCTGATTTTTCCAAGTGTTCTAAATTCAGTTTAGACTGCTATGTGGAGGAAAAGAAAATACATGAATAACCGTAAACTTTAAGGAAGGGTACCCCATTAAAAAAATCAAAATCTAAGCATGGATGAATACATCCTACAAACCAAGGTTTTAAAGTGTAATGTTATGTAATGGTGCAACACATGTACATAAAATTATACCACTTCATCGTGCCCACAATTTTTAAATCAATCAGTGCTGTATTTGAAAAGTCTATAGCACAACTAAACACATGCAAATTAGGTTCCTATATGCCATATAGTACCTCTTATTTGGACCATTGCAAAAGAGGTGATACGTAAAACATTCCAGGGATGTCGAGAAACATTTTCATCCCTTTTCTACAGAAAACTGCTTGAGGTTTGGAAAGAAACAGGAGCCAACTCTGGAGCACTGTAAGAGAACGTCCAAACATGCAAGACTGAGGATCTTTAACTTCAAACATGTTTTCTATTTCCTAGACCTGAAAATTCAAATAAGTGAAGAGGTTTTCTGTTTGTTTCCAAAACAGAGAAGTTAGTTGTTAAGTCTCACTGGATTTCTAGGTGAGATGGCACCTCAGTCCTATGAGGTACTGCACAGCTTTACACAGCGTCACAGCAAACTCTTTATAAAGAGGAAACCTGTCCTGGCAGCCATCTCTGAGACAAACAACCAAAAAAGGCTCCCATTGTGCTTAGTATTTCCTGTTGGTTATTTCTAGCTGACTTTTGTAACAGTTAGGATATTTTTTTATTCTTATTTCTGAGGGGACTGATTTTGATTTTTCTCATACAATTTTTAGAGATTCATGGCCCTGCAACCTGTTTTTTAGTTACCTCTTTCACCTGGAACCAAACTACTGAAATGTAGATATTAATGCACATGACAGATGGAAAACTAATCTAACCCCATGAGGCACAAGCAGTCTGTGGCAAAGGAGGAAGGTGAGCTTTAGTAATTTCTCCTTGCCTATCCTCTTTCTTCTCTTCTCCATGCTAGGGAGGCCTCTGAACACATTTCTGCCAGGTAAGCAAGAGTTGTCTTCAATGTCTGATATCAAATTGACATTTTTCAGGTTACAGGCAGATCAGTGCAGCAGAACCATGCAGTATGCAAATAGATTTAGAAATGGAAATGTGGCCATGTTTCACAAAAGTGCAGCAGATGCAAGTATGCTTTCCATCCTTTAAATTTTCCAAGTACCCTCAAGCTCTGAGAAGTTGATCACATATATGTCTTTAAATTAAACCTCCTTACTCTTCCTCTGACAAGCTTGATTTGTGTTTCAGAAAGAGGATTTGCCTGTTACTATTCAGTCCCTCTCCATTAGTGGGATTGTTTGCAGTACAATCAGCGGGGATTAACTAATACCTGTTCAGGGCACACACAGAGAACAGAAGGAATTCAGGAGTGAGTTCACACACAAATGAAAATAACCGGGATCTTGTTGACACTCCTCATTTATTTGACCCTTTAAGCTAACAGGCATTTAGTTTCACTGGGACTTGAAAATCGACATTGAATGGGAGTCCCAGTGAGCTTTACATTCCCTGGCAGGTAACCAGATGATATGCTCATTCTGTGCCTTGTAAACCCATTTCCACACTACATTAGGAATTTATCAAAGCAAGTCAAATCATTTCTCTACAAAAATGAAGGAATATTGGGAGAATTTTGCGTCTGCTCCTTTAGTAGTTCTGTCTCTTGTTATGATTTATAATTTGGCAGGGTATAGCCTTGAACTGATTTAAATTCATGATGTGGCTCCATCCATCACAAAAAAAAATACATATAGTTCCTTTTTTTTTCTTTGAAACAATAACTATGGAATCACTGTACTATGGAGCTCAAGTAAATTGAAGCACTAAATTGCCATATATGTAATTCACAGCTATAAGTCACATCTCTGCAAACTAATCTCAAACTACCCTCAGATCATTGTCAGAAACAGAACTTTATGACTTTACATTTTGTGCTGAAACCGGCTCTATTCTGGTTTACAGAAAATGGTGACTAAGATTTATTATTTATATCTTAATAGATTTTCAGCTTTTTCAAAGTCTTGTAAATGGCATTACTTTAATATAGTAATTTCATAAAGAGAAGAAAGGTAACCTACACATGGGTTAGTGAATGTGCTTTTTTTAAAGCAGGATTTGCCAGCTTTCATTGCAGTTTCAGATACTTGGCTGTTTCCATAGTATTTTACTGAATAGAAAATTCCCATGTTGATTTTAATTATATCTGCAAGTCTTGTTTGGAAAAGGTGTTTTTGGCTTACCATTTCTTAGTTTTCAGAATTTTACAGAGAATGAGCAAATATTTCAAGAAGTGTTTAGTTGTTTTATCTTTATCTGTGTGTATGAAAGCATATTTGTGTGTGAAACTGTGTTTTCTATTTTGTTTTATTTTGTGGGAAAAAGTCTCGTCAGACAAGAAGAAATTTCATCTTTGAGTCACTCCTAGTGACTGACAGACAGGACATACAGGCAGGTATGGAATAGAAATTCTTCCCTGTGAGGGTGGTGAGGCCTTGGCACAGGGTGCCCAGAGAAGCTGTGGCTGCCCCTGGATCCCTGGAAGTGTCCAAGTCCAGGTTGGACATTGGGGCTTGGAGCAACTCTGGGACAGTGGAAGGTGTCCTTGCTCAGGGGACAAGATTGGAACAAGATGGACTTCAAGGTCCCTTCCAACCCAAACCATTCTGTGATTCTTTGAACAGTAAAATTATCAAAACCAGTGCAAGCATCCCCCCACGGATCTCCAGCAGAGTAGTCACATTTTCTCATTTCTTTGTGGAAGGAGGAAGGGTATTATTGAAAGGATAGGTGGAAGGAAATAGGGCTCATCTATACAAAATAAGGCATTGCAGCAAATCCTTCAGATTCTTCATTGCCTCACTCCACCCTGCCCTGCCCCAGTAGTGGCTTCTATTCCACACATTCAATTTTTCTTAGGGTGTTGGATAGGTTTTTTTAAGGATCTGAGATTTCTGCACAAGAAATGCTGTGTTTGCATCGGTGTCCTAAGGAAGTGCTTATTTTACCTAAAGCTTGATAATATTTTGTAAGGAGTTTCTAAACAGCTAGTACATAATAAATAGATTAGAGAAGTTTGCTAAATGAGTTACTAACACTTCAGCAGGTCTCATGCAGTTTAGATTCTGCTCCACAGCAATTAAGAGTTCTTATATATTAGAGAAGGTTATTCTCTGATTGAACCTGTATCAATTCCATGAAATTATAAAATAAGTATGAATATACGAAGAAGTGTGTGTTACACAGTTGTTTGGGCTATGGTAGGGTTTCTATGACAGAAATAGAGGGTGCTAACAGAAGCACTTTGTGGACAGGAGATGATCAGCACTGCTTTGAGCTACTCTGAAATGTAGGGCCTTAATTCCTCCATCCTTTCATTCCTTTCTTTTCTCCCTGGCTTTGACAATTTGCCTCTGCTTCAGGCAAATATCAGGTTTATGGCAGAAGCAAATGCTGTATTAGGAACGGCTCTTTTGGTTTATCTAAATCCTTACAGTACCAAAATCTGTTCATGCTTTTCTTCAGCTTTAAGCCATGTTTTACCCATTTTCTTCTTTTGAGCTGTATCTTTGTTGTTGTTGTTGCTGTTGTTTTTAGGTAGGGGTCATTTTTGGCTCTTAGAGTGTTGGTTTTTTTTATTCTCTACCTTGTCTTCTTGGCTTGATGGCTTTGTTTTGTAGCTTAAACCTTCTCAGTGACCTTCCTTGGTAACTCAGAATTTTTCTAAAAAGGCTGATTTGTCATTTGGTAGAATGAAAATGTGCTCAGTCCTCAGTGTTAAAACACCAAATCTCAGAAGACAGCCATGGTTCTGAATTGGCAGTGCTGCAAGTATCTCCCCTATGCACTATTAATCAATTGGCAAGCATTACACAGCTGAAAGGGATTGAGAAGTAAAAATTACATTGTACAGCCCAGTTGTTTGTTTCTTCTTTCAACATTTCTTTTATGAGATCTTGAAAACTGTGGAAGCGACAAAGTCTATTGCAGAGGAATTTGCCTGCCCTCAATGATCATCTTGAAGGAGGGATACTCCACAACCTCCATCAGTTGGATATCTCGCATAATATTCACCCTTACCTAGTGACTACTGTGTGTGAGGTCTTTAAATATGTCTACACATTAGAAAATAAACAATACATCTTTTTATTAAATGTTATTGATTTCTTACAGTTCTTAAATATTTTCTTTCTAGTACTCTGTAAAGGAGTCCTTCAGATTAATACTTTCCAAGCACAGCATTCATTACTGTAAGCACATTTTTCAGATCTGAACTTAGTTCTCATTTATCCTGTCTGCTGTTTATTTTCTTTGTTGCCCAGGATATTGCCTGTACAAGTAAATGTGTCACTGTACTTCCTTGCAGAAAATCTGTGATGAGATGCTAAAAATGTCCTTTCCAGACTGAGTGTTAGACACATTAAGTATTGCATATATTGTGACTTATTCTTCCACAATTAATGAGCAAGCTATTCTTCCTTTTGTATGTAATGTAGATAACATGGGTACTTCCTATTAAACTTCTCTTTGGCTGTGGAGAAGTATCTATGTGTGCTTTGAATTTGGAAAAGATCCTGCTTTTCATAAGCTGCTGCACTTTATTAGTTGGCAGCAAAATTTGCCTCAATTTTAAATCTCTTCACTGCAAAATAGGTTAAGATTTTCTTTACATCCAAATGCTCCATTCCTGGAGGAGTCCAGGCATTGTTGTGCATTATCTTGGCTAGTTAGCTAACATCCACTCTGTCACCTTTCCTGATCTCCTTGCTTTAAATTCAGCAGGGTTAAGAAATGTCTTACCTCCTTTAAGGATTTACTTCTGAGAAGATATCTCAGTGTAGGCACACATTTTGTAAAAGGAGTTCTATTGTCAAGCACAGGGTGAATTTCCTAAGTTTTCTTTTTTATTATCTTCTCCTGTTTCTTATACACTCCTTCAACCTGAAGTTTTTATACTCAGACTCTTCCAGTAAACATTTAGTTATCTTTCTTTGTGTTTACATAGCTTTCTTCCATCTCATAATTCTTACTTACTACTCTCAAAAACTGCATCCTGAATTGGAGATTCAGTGTTTGAGATGAGGGGGGAAAATAGCCTTATTTCATAGAAAATAAGTCAGGATCTTTTTGATTGGTTGATTGGGTTTTTTTGCCTAATTTAAATCCATCTGGTCAGTAGAGACTGAAAATTAAACCCAAGCTTAATACTGGGTTTCTGCTCTGTACAGCATAACTATAAATAATAGAACAAATAAGACGGAAGGAGAGAAAAAAATCTTCCCAGCATTTTTGTAGATATATCTATATTTATTTTTTCTCTAAATGAAGAAGTATAGTAATACAATATCAGCAAAGAGAAATCTAAGAAAAATCAAGAACTCACTGAGCTCTGTGCCAGGGAGAAAAGCAAGGAAGGAAAGGAAGAAGAGGGAAAAGAAAGAGAACATACCCTCATGTCATTCAGTCCATCTGACCTGTACATCCCTCTGTAAAACTTCCAGGTTTGGGGGCTGGAATTCTGCAGGTTTGGCTGCAGTCATCATGTCTTGAGGCAGTGATCAGTCTGTGCTGCTGATACAGCCTAGATAGAGATAGATAGATAGAGAGGCCCAGAAAGAAATCATGTACACAGTATTTCCTTCAAGGACTCTCCATCACAAAGAAGCAGTTTTTGTAGCGTTATCAAGTGTTTGAAAGCCAAATATAAAAGGGGATGACTGCTTTATAAATTCCAACTTACTCCAAGGAACCTTAAAGTCACTCCTAAACCACTTCATGCACATGTGTGAACTTGAATCTCTCTTAACAGGCTGTTAATGCTGTTAACAGTTTCAGCTAATTACAGGAAAACATCACTTTTCAGCACCATCATCTTAGAAGATCACTTCACTGTACATTAAAAAAAAAATCAATACTAAAAACCCAAAAATCTAAGAGCATTGCAGCTAAGAATTGAGCCCACGAGAGCAACTTTCCTCTTCTTTTTACTGCCCTGCTTAAGCATTTGGCATTCCAAGCAAAAGAGATGCAGGCAAAGATGCAACTTCTTAACCTGGACTTGTCTTTTACATGCCAACACTGTTGTCCCTATACTCTGTACTAGTAAAGTGTGAGTAACATAGAACTCAGAGAATAAACTCTCATTACAAAATAGCTTTAAAAAAATAAAAAGAGTTTGGTCGTGATTTATTTCTAGAAAAAGTGATGGTTTTGTACAGTATTTTTTCTAATTTGCCAGCTAGGATTGGTTCCAGTCAGAGTGTTTGGAGGAATTTTGTTGGCTATTAGCTCACTTGCTCTCTCTTCTATACTGAGGAGAAGCTGTGTGAACAATTTGTCAGGTGTAATTAAACACCAGTTGAAAAGTTTTATCTGTAGAAGCACTCAAATGAAAGGTGAACAGCTGTCATTTAATTCTGTATTTTGTAGTTCATTTCACTTGGATTAGTGTCCATCTCTTTTGGGACTGCTGCCTTCAGGATCTTAGAAGGCATCATAGTGATTCTCCACTCAGTCCAGAACCCAAAACAATCAGTGAGCCTAGCAAAACATTAATGACATAAGTGGTCAATCTGAAAACAGCATGGTGGTTTGCACAATCTCATCCTAAAGCATTTTTGTTTCTGTCCAGTGAAGCATATGAAGTTCGGATGGAGCTGGATTGAATTGAAACATCTGTTCTGAAACCACCTATTCTTGCTACTATCCTCAGACTATCCTCTCTGAGAACATAAAAATGTATTGCACCATCCAGACTATTCTGCATTACTTACATTTTCCAGAATGTGTTTATTTGTGTTTGAGTTTGGTTGTTAGGGTTTTTTTTTCCCTACATTGTTCCTCTGAATACAAATTTTAAGTGTCCAATTGTATGACACTTAAGGGCTTTATTTTGTAATCCTGAAAATAACTTAAATTTATCATCTGTTTAAGAGAACTGATAAAGAGACAATAGAGAGCAACATTTTCTTCTCTCCTTTTCTGCTGAGCTGCTCCCTGGTCATAGCCCTCTCATTTGCTTTGCTCATAACTCTCTGAAACTGGTCATCCAAATATGAGTCAGTTTTTAAATCTTTTTGTCTCTCCTAGTAGAGAGGCAATAAAGAGATATGGAGCAGGCTAAAAAGTACTGGGTATTGACTATTTTAAATATGAATATCCACAGAAGACTGTATTTATTTAATAGCACTACTGCTGCTGTGGCAGTAATAAAGGCTATTCAAGACTTTTCTAGCGATTTTGTTTGTTCATCCCTTCACTTTGCTTCAGAATGACTGTTTCTTCTCCTCAACCCATTTTGCAAGAGCTATTAAATAGCTTCAAGTATATTCCAGCAGAATCACTGATGCTTTGATTTTTATGTCCTTGATTTATCCTTTAGAATTCCCTGGGACCACTGGGATGAGACAAACAATTTGTATTTCTGTTTTTAGCTCTGTTAATGAGTTTGTGTTATTCAGTTAAACTAATGGCAAATTTTTGCCTTTTGTCATCTTCTTCCATCAAGTCTACCAGGTGATGCCATGTTATGAGTTTAATCATGTGAGAAGAGAAACAAAGAGAAATGTATGTGTGTGTGTTTATATATATATATATGAATGAACTAAACAGACTCATCTGATTCTGTTCCTACAAGTCTGGATTCAGGTTGGGAGTGAAATTTTCGCTGTCTAGATCCAGAACTGTGGATCCTCATTACTCTGGATTCATGATACTTTCAAAATTCAATATATAGGCAATAGTCTTAATTGTCTAGTTTGGACTTAGCAATTTTTTAGCTCATATTTCGGCCTTTTCTTTGAAGACACAAATTGAAGTAAATCCTAGGCTTTGAAGATGCAGTAAAATTTGTAATGCATTTACAGATGTTGCCCAATTGCTTGCCAGTACTTATATTTTTTTGGGATTTCCTGTGATGAAATTTATTTTTAATTTTCTTCTACAGGAAGGGTGAAAAGGGGCATTGTGTATTACTCCATGATGTTTTACACCTCTGTGCAGTATTTTTTACAGTTGCAAAATGAAGGTAAAAAACTTCTGTTCTCAGTTTTATGGTTTCAGTCCTCCTGTAAAGATGTAGGATCACCTTCAGAGTAGAAGTCAGCTGGGAACTCGGACCCCTACTGAGTTAACCATAATATGGATATCAATCCTTGCAAAAGCTCAGAAGTTTGTGTTTGCTCCTCGAGGACAAGTTTTATCAAAACAAAAGCCATGTTGGTATAGCTTCAGGTGAATATTCTGTTAACAGTAAATATATTCTGCCTTCCTAAGCTCCCTGCATAATAAATGGAGATGCACTTACCCTGTTAAACATCATATGTGTTTGCAAGAAGTTCAAATATTCATCTTGCTTTGGGTTGCTAGAACTGGTCATGTGAATAGTCAGTATCCAAACTGACAGTGAGCTCTTTTACCTCTTTTTGCCCATTGTCTGTGGGGCACCACTTTAACTGCCACTGCAGATGGGACTGAAATGTCTGATACTCAGTAATAAAGTCTTTACTCTGTTTGCGTCTCGGATTAAATCAGCCTCAACAAGTAATGCTGAGATCTGACTAAAAATGATGCTCAAGTGGAAAGGAAGTAACATTCTGCTGGCATTATTTACCTCACTTAGAACAGGTCTGGACTGACTGAAACACCTGGAAGAAGAGAATAGATGGGCATAAAGAATTTCTAACTCTTGTTTTGTCTCCCAGTGCACAGATAGATGCCATTGGTGTGTGACAACTGCATGAACAGGTACACAGCCATTCTTTCTCAAGTAGTTTTTATCCCTTCTAATTTTCATCATTACTGTCTTACTGTATACTTTACAAACTGCAGGCAGGACGGGAAAGTGGGATTTTTTTTCTCCAAGAGAAATGAGAGAGTCATGTAAGAAGTCTTAGAGGAATGAAGAAAACTTTGAGATAAAGTCCACTGAACAAGTCTCAAGAACCTGAATGTTTAGTCTAATTTTTATACAACCATGCAAATATTTTAAATTAAAGTATCAATTCAATTAATCTCTTTTTTTTTTTTTTTTTTTTTTTTTTTTTTTTTTTTTTTTTTTTCTTGGAAGGCACTGTGTCCATGTAAAATTTGGGGGAATTCCCTTTGTAGTTCACTGAATGCTGGAGTAGGTTCGTAAGTCTAAGTAGTTTTGATGTTTGACTTATGTAGAGACACAAATTCCTTTGGGACTGCACTTAATCTTTCTTCTCCTGCTTCTGTGTGGACCACCTGCCCTTAAATTGCACTTGCCCTAATCAAGGCAGATTGGACCTTGGTCTGTCCCATAGGGAGGGAAGTGGCAGAAGGGGGTGAATACAGCTCCTTGTCTAATGCATGGTTTCTTGTTTAGCTTGGGCATGTAGGCTCAAAACTGCAAACCAGAGAATAAATCAGGGAATTCTTTAAATAGGGTTTACAAGCTGCATGAAAGAAGGGAAACTACTCTGAGTACTTCCGTTATTCCTGCCTCCATTTGCAATCCAATGCCTAGTACTTAAATCGGTATTAATTAAGGATGTTTCCATTGAGGTGGAGAATGGTTTCATCTGTATTTCCATTAATCACACCATCATTAACTATTACAAAGATGTTTGCCTCAAACACATTAGTGGTGTTTTTTTTGTTCTGAAGGGGATTGTTTCTGCTACCCATAGTGAGCAAACCACTAAGTGTGGAAGAATTATTTGGGATAAACTGTTATCTCTTTAAAAACTTTTAAGTCTTTTACATGCTGTCAAGGGGCCTAGATTCGAACAGCAGTTTGACAAACATGGCCAATGGAAAAAGCAAACAAACTAAAATTATTAAACAAAATTAATAGATTATTAATCCAGTTAGAGCCATTATGACATGCTGCATAAAATAGGCCATAGGGCTTCTGGAATAACTCCTTTGTCTTGGTATATTAGCAAACACTGAATTAGGCAATTATTTTATAATTTTGTATTCAGTCTTATTTTTAAAATTGTTTGGAATTGAATGGAGAATCAACCATATCACTTTTCACAAATTTTTCATTATCTTCCCTATTAAAAATACAGATTTTATCCATCGTGTACATGACATTTACTTAATGAAATTTTCATTCATTAAGTCTTCTCATTAAGGAAATGCCTTAAAAACGATTGAAGGAGGCTTTCTGGTCCATCCTTCATCCTCTTGGCAGAAGCAAACCCCAGAAATTTTCCTTGCCTCAGGGCAGGATTGATTCTATCTTTTGGCTAGAGTTCGTCTAAACTGCTCTTGAAAGATGAAAATGATTCTGTGATGCATAATCTCCCCAGTAAATCTATGCCAGTACTTTGCTTACCTTTAGAAAGCTTTTTCCTAAGGCCTAACTTAAGACTCTATTTCAGAAATGTGAGCTTCTTACTGCTTGTTCTATCCATAATGAAGAAGGCAAACAGATAAGTTCTTTTTTATTCCTTCTGAGTGTCTCATGCAGTTGAAGACTGTGTGCCTGCTCTTCCCCCCATAATGATCAGCTCTCATGTGGTAGAGTTATATTTCCTGTACTACAAATATTTACCAAGTTCTTTATTCTGTAATCATGATTCTGGTCTTCTTGGGAATCTCTCCATATTTCCAATGTATATGGCAAGCCAGCAGACTTGATTCTATTATCCATAAAAGAATATGGGTCTAATTTTTACTGTTTTATTTTTTATATATATATATATACACCTAATATATATACACCTATATTTATTGCCAATGTTGGCCTTTTGAATTATATTAAGATACCTAAATTGACTACATAAACCAAAGAGACCACATCCCCTTTTCTATAAATATAGTTTGTCTTCATTGGGTGTAGGTAAAATCTAGTATTCAGAAAACTGAATTCAGTTTTACTTCCTTCAAAAGAGGGATGTACTGCTCTATTTTGTCTCAGAACAATCATGAAAAGAAACAAGATCCACGTTCTTACAAATTCCTTCTTGGATGGTGTTGCAGGTCTGAAATTTGTTTCTTCCCTCACAGTGTAGAGAAAAGCTCACACCAAGTTGCCATCAAGTTTTGAGAAGTAAAGGCTAAATTCTTCAGTAAAAGCACCATGCAGGTGGGCTTACAGTGGCTGGGAAGTGCCATAAATATCTGCCAAGTTCATTAAACAGGCCCACCCTCCAGACCTTAATGTTTTTGTCATTCAACTTTAGTCATTACCAAGATGTGCTACATTTTCACTTTATGGTCCTACATGAGGAGGCAGAGGACTGACACATCTTTGGATGTTTCTATTTCTAAGGTGAGATAAACCTTATCTGATACTTTAAATAGTACTGTAAGAGGTGAAGGAGTAGGAGAGAAGGCCTTGGAAGTTCCTTTTTTTTTAGCCTGCTCACAGTTTGTGAAGGTAACTTCAGATGTTCTTGCAAGACTCTGGTCACGATCAAGGATTAGATTGAAGGCAGGATCACAGAAGGACCAGGAATAGCAGGAAAAGAAGGTGTCTGAAGCTATTTGAATAAAGTAGGAGTCTTTTTAAGGAAGTATTCAATTAAAGAAAGATGTGAAGCATAGGAAGGAAAATGAAGTGCCTGTTCTATGTTCTATGAAGCATTTGAATCAAGAACAAGGATAGATGTGATATTTGGAAGTTGCTATGGAAAAGAGCACTTGTATCATCCACAGAAGTTGGTATCTCTGTAACACCTCCAGAAAGTGCTATAAACATATCTCTTCTAACTTCCCCATGATACCTCAAAGGAATAAGCTTACCTCAGGCCATCAAATATCTTCCCCTCCCTGTATAACCTATGACCAATTTCAAATCAGCACCTCAGTGTACTAACGTGTCAGAAATTTAAAAGCTGCCTGAGAGGAGAACATGAGAAATCAATGGCAGCTCATGTTCCTGAAGTAGCAGGAGATTTGTTGGATGAAAATTCACAAGTGAAACATATCTGTTGCTGTGAATGCTCCATTTCAAGGTCAGATCCTGGACTGTCAACATTTTCTGCTCACTGTTTCATCTCCTCCTACAGCTAAAACCTTTCATCTAAACTTCTCTCTTAGGGGGAGGCCTTATCTCCCAGCCTGCATAGTTTGAAACTGAATGATTTCTTCCTTTTATTTCTGTCCTTACCTTGATGATATTTATAGACTTAGGACTATGTTGCCCCCAGTTTTTACTCTTCCAGACTCCATAAATTTAGCTTCCTTACTTTCTCATCTTTATGTCTTATGATCGTCTGGTTCTTATATTGGTTTTGTTTTCTAATTTTGTATTTCCCTACATTTCTTCTGTTCATTCAGAACATCTGTTTTTTTCATTCTTTCATTCAGTTTCATTCAATGTGTTCTGTAGACCACATTTTTTACAAGTAATTATTATTATAGTTCTCATTGATGAAGCCTCATGAATCTCTGTGCTGAGAGCTGCTTTACAGCCCCTTTTCAGTTCATGTGTTTGTATTTGTGTCATGAACTTTTACAAAAAGGTAGATAAATACAAGTTATTAGGAAAGATTGTCAGATACAAATATTTCACCTGTATTACACAGAAAACTGCAACCATGATCTAATAGTCTCTTCCAGCTTTAAATTCACTGAAAGATATCAAATCACTTGTATGAAAACTCCCCTAGTGAATTTAACAGTTTAGATATAATTTTTTAGCTTCAAAGGTCGTGATAGAAAAGGTTGGTCTTCCTCTTCCTTGTTTAATGATGTGTGAGGAGTTGATAAATTCTGGTAGTTAACCAGTTGATGATGCCACTTAAAGGTCTTAAATATCTAGCTCCAACAGTAATATTCTATTTTTATACTGTTGTTTACCGCTGACTGAAATCTTACTGCCAGACCAAGAAAAACTGACTCGATACAAGAATTAGGAGGTTTTTCCAAACAAGTAAAGAAAAATTTTAAAAAATGTCATATTGAGCTAATGTGTGATTAGCATTACTTTTAAAAGCTTTCATTTAAAAAATATTCTTCAGAAACTTAAAAATTTGAAACAAGAGGTCTCTCAACTCTTATTTATGAGATACATTTGGATCACAATGTGAGATTGAAACTGTCTGAATTAAACTACAATTTCATGTTTCTTTTGTTTTCTGTTACACCTGACTGGCTGTGAACAACTCAAGTGTTTGCATTCGAAGATTGTCTCCCTGCTGATAAAGATGATTGTTTAATGATAAATGCTGAGATCTGAAACATATGAAGCACCACCTTACAAGGGTAATGCAAAAATGCCACCAGAAATGTCCTGCCCTATGTAAGGAACAGTCCAGCAGGTCTCACACATAAAATCGATGTTAATACCCATAAAACCAATTTCTAGACTTTGCCTGTCCATCAACAGGTGCAGATTAGGTGGACTTTAAAGCATAATGCAGAGACTGTAGTGGATAGGTGAAAAAGCAGTATATGGCAGACTTGGGTTCTCCTGTCACACTTCATGTCAGGAGGCTTTGAGAGATGTCTCTGTCCTTTTGCCTGTGACCTTTACAAAACTGGGAGTTAATTTATTAGAGCCAAGAGGCATTATTGTCACTATTTGTTCATGTAGATCCAAGACTATTTAACTAGAACAAATAATAGTCAAGAAGTTAAAATCATAGAATAATAATGGACTGGTTTGGGCTGGAAGGGACCTTAAAGATCCTCTCATTCCAGTTCTCTGCCTTGGGCAGGGACACCTTCCACTAGACCAGCTTACTCAGAGCCCCATCCAGCCTGGCCTTGGACACTTCCAGGGATCCAGGGGCAGCCACAGCTTCTCTGGGCACCCTGTGCCAGGGCCTCCCCACCCTCACAGAGAATTTCTCTTAAATAAAGAACTTCACTTAGTCTTTCAAGAAGTGCCTCAAGTGTGCTGTATTGGAGCAGAAAAATCAGCTCAGGTCATTGCCCAGGAACTCAATAACATATTTTGTGGTTTATCTTGGGCCCCTTTGGCTGGGCAAGGAATACCCAATATTAGTATTGATGAGAGCAGTGCAGCACTGTGGAGCAAGGAGTATAAGGCAAACACTAAATGTCCGGTTAAATACAGAACCCTGATGATTTGATTAAATCAGTCATTTGTTTATGGGATTTAGTTTTGTTTCTATGGTAAATTCTGATAGATGGCCTGTCAGCTTGATAAGGTTACTTTTCTAACTTTATTTTAGCCATAATGTATTCTATTCTAGGAGTTTAGAGTATGATTTAGAACTTCGAAGTGTAAATTCTTTGGAAGACAGTGAAGGGTGAAACTCATGGAAAGGTGAAATTTGGTTCATGGGTGAAGCCCAGGGTGAGGACTCAGGTGACCCGGTGCATTTCTAGTTCTGGCACACTTTATGACTCTCGGGATGACACTTAATTTGTCTTTGCATTAGTGTCCACTTGCAAATGGAAATAATAATCCTCCCATCAATCAATTCCTTCTTCCTTTCCCTTCCATATTGCAGAAACATTAGAGCAAGACAACATTTCAAGATGTGTTTGTGCCTTACTCATCACAGAGAGTCCTTCAAACACTTCTGTAATGTGAGTGCAAATGAATTAATACATCCACCTCATCTTTCTGGGGGGGGAACTTAATTACAACCTTTTTCAGAAACCTCCTCATTTTTCATTGGTGTGAGTACAATCAGACGTTAAGGACAGGAAAAGAGAAAGAAAATAAGGACACTTTAGAAACAGCCATTGAAATCATAAGTGGTGTTAGAGGAAGGCAGCTTTACTTAGGAAACTGGAGTGAAAAGAAGCTTTCTGACAAGAAGAAGACTTCAACAGGATACTTTGGTTTCTTTTTCTGGTTTTGGTAGAACTTTTTCTTAAGAGTTTAAGAGTTTAATTACCATGTTGATTAGAAGGAAGGAATTTGTGTTCATAAATGGCACTTACAAAAATCATCTTTTCCTTCTTGATCTCTGAATAAAAGGTGGTCTCTGATGCCAGCTTAACTATGAGTAATTGAATGAAAGAGCAAAATATACTGCCTGGTAATGGAATCATTATGGTCTACAGAACACCCATATAAAATCAGCTGAAATGTATTTCTTCTGCTCAACAAAACCAAAGCTTTTACAATTATTACTTTGCATCTACAGAGGAATATTTTTATTAATTATGAAAATGGCACATTAATACTCTGTAGAGCAGTGTTAAAATCAATGTTCAGGCATCAGCAATTACATGCAGTTGCTCTTCAGCAATGTACAGTCTCCTGTAAGGGACTCTCTGCAAGGGTTTCAGTCTTTAAAACAGCTTTCAGTATTCAAATAGACAAAGTCCCTTCTACATCAGATGGGATGCATGTACTGCTGAGAGTTGCACAGCATTTTTTTACGTTAACCAGAGGCAGCAGGTTAGGAAACAGCAGAGAAGCTGATGTGAGGAACACAGGTGCCTCCTTACTCAGAACACGTACAATACCTCCAGCAGTCTTGGAACTAACTGTGAGTTTCTGAGGGAACAGCAACACAGCCAAAGCAGCCCAGATCATTGCAAATTCATGAAAGTTGCAGAAAACAGAATCATACAGCTTTTTCTCTATCCATACATTGTTATCTTTATACTCAGCTTAAGGCAGCAAGAGGAAAACACATTATTTTTTCTCTCTGCCATGCAACTCCTACTGTTTCTTTAAATAACTGTGTGGCACAGTGACATCTATGAAAAATCACCAAATCAAATTCCAAAACCTAGTATGGACTGATACACTGGCTTATATTTTGCCTTATGGTCGATGCTTTCTCATTACCTTGCTGTTTTCTTTCACTAAATGGGTTTGGTGAGTTAGTGTTTTCCCCCATTTGGACCAATGGGATATCATTAGAGCCCTTGATGTGTTTTGTCTTCAGCCTCACATTTCTCTGCTTTCTGATTTCCTGGGTTTGTGTGCATTGCTGGGTCTTCTCTCATCATTGTCTGTCTTGGATATTGTTGTTCTCTAGATTTCTTCATCTTCCTCTTCTCCCTTCTCATACTCAAACAGTGTCTGTAATGTCATTCAGTTAATATCCTGTTCCCCACAGTGTCAGAATTTCCACTTCTTAGGAAAACAATGTCTCCCTTCTGCAGGCAACCATTGGTTTCATGTGCATTAAAGATAAATTCATCTTTCAGCCCAGTACAGATGCTTTCTTCTGTTGCTGTGGGGCAGCTGCTGTAAAACCACTTTACATATCAGAATCTACCTGAGTCTGTCCAGTGGTGAAATGCAACAGCAATTTTTATTTCATTCTTTGGAAGTGTCCCAGAAAGCTCTACCAGCTGGAGCAGGACAAGGATAAGTCCATATGGACTGTCCAGAGACCATCCCTGATCAGTTTTCACTTATGAGTATGTGCTGTCTCTCTTGCACAGCTGTGTTTCCCAGCCAGCAGGTTGCTGAGATGAAGAATCACAGTGGTGGCTCATGGAGAGTAGCAGTTTAGGGAAAATATGGGTGGGAGAGACAATATTGTGATTCAGAATGTGAAAAAACCACAGAAATTAAATGTCTTTTTTTGCTTCGTTCTTCTTGGAAATGCCTACTCCAAGATATCTCTGCATACCAACAGGATTTTGCAAAGAAAAGAGAAGGCAGCAGCAGTGAGGGAAGAGATTAGGGCACAGCTAACAAGGGGAGCTGAACATGCACAGGACAGTGGGGTGCTGTAAGAGTTGGCTAGATTGAGAGAAAGCTCTCCCTCCTCTATGCCAAAAACAGCAGTCAGAGAAGAAAATATCAATGTTGCTCTCACTTTACTCAAACAGTCAAGAAAGAAATGTGAAAGAGAAGAAGGTGATTGAAAACAGTAAACACCATTTACAAGGACAGCTGAGGCTTGGCTATCCTGATCTCCTTATGTGACTGGAGATATGGACAAGGATCTTCATGCCATGTTTATAAGCATGGATTTTATCACTGTATTTGTAGTCCTGTACAGCTCAGATGACTGTGAAGTCACTTGCTGGAAAGTGAGTTACATGAAAGTTGCATTTAGGTTACTGTTGGGAAAGATGGGACAGGAAGGGCTTATGGATATGATTGTCTGGAAAGAAATACTGGAGATATAAAATCTGTGAGTGAAATAGAAATGAAGGCCAGCTTTGAGATGTAGGCATGGCAGGCAGGAAGACGGTGATTAACTGGAGATAGGTTGAAGGACAGAAAACAAAAGAACCCGAGAATGCAGCCCCTCTCCACCCTGCAAGGCATCAAGGAAAAAGGAGATAAGAAGAGTAGTCTTTAGAGTTTAAAATATAGGATGATATGGTAATTTAGAAGTTCTCATAGGTTGCATGCAAAGTTTGTAGGCTTTGTATCTTGCGCCGGTTGGTCTCGGTAAATTAGAATATTCAACACAAAAGGAGATATAATGTATTGTAACAAGGTCCTCACACTCTTCTTCGTCTTCCTCTTCTACCTCGCTCTCTCTTATCATTCTGACCGCTACACTCTTCTTTCCTCTTTACCCCTCTGAGCTTTTTTACCTCCCTTACCTCATACCCCCTCTTTCTCCCTCTCTCTTTGGGGCTTCCCTTCAGCCGAGGCTGGTGGCTGAAAGCAGGCCTCTTTACCCACCACCCTTGCAATAAAACCACGTGTTTCTAGAATATCTCAGGTGTGCAGAGTTCCTTCTCCCTGCTGTCCACGGATGTCCCTACATGTTACCTTTGAAGGCTTGTTTGCTTCAGTGAATTTATTTTGCTTGTTGTTGCCTTAGACCTAGCTGGAGCTTTGACATGTATGTTTAGCCTTTGCTAAAATGTTAGTCAAAGTGTACCTCATGGAAACAATGACCAGCAGTTGAGTGGGCTAAGACAATAATGAAGCAGGAACAACAGGAGAGGGAGAAAATAAAGCAAATGTCTTCACAGGATGTTTTTGTGACCACGCAATGCATCTTTGTGAATGTCCCAGAAAAATTACAGATATAACACTACTACAGAATTGTAGTGACCAATTAATGTAAAGAGAAGTCAGAAATGTTATATATTCAGTTTCGTGCTGAGGAGTGTCAGCCACTGTAGAGACAAGTGAGTGACTCTTTCCATCTCTCCAAGCACTGCATTGGCTCAGTTTCCTGTGGGCTCCCTGTGGTGCTCCACGGTCCTAAAGGTACCATGAGAAAATTTAATTCAAAGTGCCTGAGGTAATACAGAATATGTGTTGCAGTTGAGCAGCGAAGTTCTTCCTTGTGTGATGCCAGAGCTGCTGTGGAGCTTGGGGTCATTCTAACATAAAGGTGGCTCAGTAGATTTTGGAGAAAACCTAACCTGTTACAGTCAATATAAATACTCTTCTTGGGACAGAATGTGTAGAAAAACCATTTTGTCTGCTGTGTCCAGGTTTAACCTTGAAAAAAACTAGCTGGTTTCCCAAGGAAATTAGCATGTACCTAACCAGGTGCATCAGGATCAGGAGACCAGAATTAAAGAATGAGATATAAAGTCCCCCACTCACAGTCTATGCACAGCTGTAAATGTATCTTTTAGAGGAAAACAGATTTGAACCTTGCCCATTTTTCTATTACAGCTGGAAAACACTGCTAATAGAAATAATTTGTCTCAAGATTATTTCCTGAGATCAGCAAATCACCAGAACACTTCAGTTAATACAGAATGAGTTCAGATTGTTTTTCTTTGGGCAAAAGGCACAATGAAATTCTCTTTAAGTTTATCAGGAAAGTATATGGAATCAAAGAATAATTTGTGTTGGAAGGGAGTGGAATACCATTTACCTGCAGGACCCCTTATTACAGCACAGCCAGGTATTCTCAGTTGTGCCATCAAAGCCTTGCCCTTGTCAAATCCTCTAAAGGCAGAATTCCACATGGTTGTCATGGCAATATCCAGAAGCATGGCTGAATGAAGGAATGCAAATCTGGATGTTCATGCAAGACTGAGTTACACACTGTTGCTGAGTTAAATCAGTTGCTAATTGAACAAGGGCAGTGCAATAGGTGGAGGATTCTACTCTGCGTATTGCAAGTTATAGATTGACATTTCTTGGAGTTTCACCCCCGACCATGTCTGGATTTAATTGGAATTCCCCACAGGTGTGACTGCAGTCAGTGTAGCCTGTGGGACCACGTTGAAGTGCAAAATTTAATTATGGCTAAATGTGACTGTGTTATAAGTTTCTACATCTGTCAGATGACTTCCACCCTTCCTTACTGTTTCTGCTGTTTTTAAAGCTTTCTAAATTGTCTTTGCTTTGTCACAGAATATATTCAGAATTTTAATATCTCTGACAAAGAGGTAGCATTTCATTGAAATCAGCAGCACAATTGGCCTATTCAGTGGCACTTATTATTTATATAATTTAAGAGACCTTGCTGTAGCTTATGAAGGAAATATTTATCAGAATCCTTAATTAATGGCTGATGAAAATGATGTGCCCAAGGCTCATAGAACTTGTTCATAATACAAAAAAAAAAGTCTCATTTAATTTCACTTGAACTGGAGCCCCAACTCACTGGGATGTACTGTATGTAATCTAATTATCTTAAACCTTGCTTTATAGTGCAGTGCACTACACTTAAAACTAGATCCATATTCATTAATGAATATGTTGGTTTTTTATTCTCTGTTTATCTGAATATCATCTCCAATTCAAAACAAATGTACTCACTAGAGCTTTCCTTGTCTGGAGTCTGTAACTATTGTACTGACACCCCATAGCATCAGCACATTCCTGTAAAACAGTATAAAGTGTAACCTGGTGATAAGGATTCTTCCATTTCCTTGTTCATCACAATCCTGTCCAACAGATGTTATATAATCATTCATTTTACACAAGTTGTCCATGTACAAGTCAGGTACCAAACTCATAAAAAAGTAATCTGGGCTCTTTTCATAGTGTTTCCAGAGACAGGATTATTCGGATTGATAGGGTGGATTAATTCCATTTTAAAATATATATCTGAAGTAGGTAGCTATATAATTTCATTGCTGAAGCTTGATCGAAATAATTTTGTATGTTGATTTCGATATTTTTATCATGTAAATATGGGCCTGATGAATAGCATTAGCAACATAGCAAACTCAGAGAGGGTGACAGGCCATTGAGAGGAATCTCATGCTGATATCAAACTGGGTGAATTTCTCTCAGGAAGAGCATGTATTTTTCTCTGAATTGTAGAAAGAGACTGAGAATACAGTTAAAGAAAATATTTCAGGTGGTCTGAGGGGAACACTACTAGACACTACAGTGAGTGTCTAGAATGAAAAGGGAGACTCTGGACTAAGGAAATAATATGAAATATTTTCTCACTGTCTTTACATGATTTATTGCATCCTAAGGATCCTATTAAAACTTTATACACAGGTGTCATCTCTCTTTCACTCTTATTTAGAATTTCTTCAGATACATTCTTTTTTTCTCCCCACAATTTTGTCCAAGGCAGAATTAATGGATTTAGTACATTTTCTGGGTTTTCTGGATGTCCTCCCCATCAGATACTGTGATCAGAGTGTGAGAACCCTGGAAACTGTTGATTAAGCTGCTGCAAATGCAGCCCAAAAGAAAGAATCTCCAAACACATTCCAGTCCAAGATTAGCTAAAATGGAAGTGCTGCAGGATTTTGAACTAACCTTGTTCCTTCTCAGGTGGGAGCTGGAATAAGCAGATCTGTTGTAGGTCCAGGCTGACACATCCTCACTTTTTGGTGCTCCTGCTGGAGGCAAGTTGAATTTGTGTCAGAGTAAACCTATTGCTTCTTTCCTTTCATCTGTACATCAGAGATCACCTCCCCAGTCACCTCCTCCAGCATTAAAAAAATGTTCTCCATACAACGATATTAATGGAGATATTAATGATACTTTGGGAACTCTTGGAAACTTCCTACTCCAACCCTCCCACCATGGGTCTTCCAGAATCCTCTGCCATGAGAAAATGCTTGGATATCCGATCAGATGTGCAATATCTCCTTCCCCCTTACAATTTCACAAATACCTCCTTTTTTTTTTTTTTTTTTTTTTTTTTTTTTCTTGTTTTTGGTTTTGGTTTGGGTTTTTTTTGTGGGGAGAGCTTGGGGTTTTATTTCTTTGAGGTTTTTTTGGTCTCTTCCTCTTTGTTTTTTTTTATCAGAACTATTTGGTTTGATTCTATCTTCTATGTTCAGCTGAACAGTAGCAGTAGTAATAATATAACAATAATAATAATAATAATAATAATAATAATAATAATATACTAATATACCCCTGGTATCCCACAGGGGTTAAAATCAGAGCCCTTTTCACCCTCAGTTTCTGGGTCATCAGTGTTTCTGTTGAGACTTTTGTATCACAGCGACAACACAGCAGCTGCCTTCCCAGTCAGTGAAACCATTCCTGGACAAAATATTCGAGGCAATCACTTTGCTCACAGGCAGATGATGCATCGCAGGCAACAGTCCCCATTTCTGTTGGCTTTACCCCCTGTGGGCTATGCAGATGAAATATCAAGCAGTATAGACATGGAAAGACAAAAGTAAGCGTCTTCCTCTGTCTCCTCTTGGGTTTTGTGTCAGCAGTTACAACAGGTGTAGTTTAACTGAGGCTGGTCCAAGGCTGTATAAGATCTCTCTGGTTAAGCCTGCATATTCCCCTTTACCTTAGAAGAAGCCTTAACTGGATTGTGGAATATCTTCTCTTTCTACTCACAGGTTGTGGAATTTAGCCAAGAATGGGCTTTTTTTGTGGCCTGGAGCCAATTTCCCAATTTCAGCTCCTTCCTGAAAGATTATTACTGCTACAGTGAGGAAGCTTACTCTGTACAGAGGGAGAAGAGACAATTTAATCCCAAATCCTGTGTTAACCCAAGACCAGATGCCAGGACAACCTAGATGTGCTAAACTGCTATACAATCTGTATTTGCAACTTTCACCAGATTAAGCAAAAGGGATTTAGCGCCAGATCCAGTGTCAGTGGCTCACAGATGTCAGGCCTAACTTGCCTGATGAAGCCATGCACTTGGTGAAATTGTCTGTTTGAACATTGGGAAGCCTGGGTATTTCACTGTCAGAAACGTATCTTTTGATGCTTTGAATTTCACCTGACAATAGTGTGTGTTCTGCATGCATGAGGGTTCCTTTGGAAACTTCTTTCTTGCATGAGATGTGACTTTCTGCTGGGGGTATAAGGCAAGCTTTTTTGTCAGAAAAAATTTCTGATCCAAGTGGTACTTCTGACCTATAACACAGGTCCAAACCTGCCCTGCTTAGAGTATTTTGGATGGAGGAATTAATGTGCTTTTTCACTTCCCTGCCCAAAACTTCTTGTCTGGTATTTAGGAGGCGCTTCTGCACCACTCCAATTCCTCTTCCATTTTATATGCAACTGTAGTGCACACAGTACCAGTGTAGACACTTTTTCAGAAATCTTAATGGTTCTTTTCTTTTCCAAAATCTTAATGGCTACTTGCCTCAAGTAGCCAGTGAACAGCAATAGAGCAGAAATAGGTGGGAATACCTTGGACTACTTTCGAAATTGGGATTAATTTTTCAAGAGAAATCCTGTTGATGATAGTTCCTACTGTGAAAAATGTTGCTCTGTTGATAAATTGGCTTTGCTTGTTAATAATTTTGGTATATTAATGACCTTTGTTATTAAAAACATTACTTTCTCTCATTACATCTTTTAGTTGAAATGTGAATTTAAATGGGGACTGTATTTAAATTAAAAGCAAAAATGTTTATTCCGTGGACAAGCTACCAAGGTAAACAGCAGGTTCTCTCTATCCTGATAGTATTTATATCCAGGTTTCATTGTGTTCAGGAACACATTTTAGACACAATCAGTTTCCTCATTGAGTTCAAAAGTGGCAAAAGGGTTAAGCACAACTGTTGGTAACATGTAAGTAAACAAAGTAAATTTTAAAATTATTTCCTATGGCCTGGATATCCCTGGAGGCACAAGAACTAGTGACAGTATTTGTATACCCATTCCAAAAATATTTATACAGAATTATATGGTTATAAATGGTAAATACAACATTCTGGTCTCTGGTTGTTTGGTGTTGTGGTTTTGTGGTTTTTTTGTTTGTTTGTTTGTTGTTTGGGTTTTTTTTGCATAACTCCATGTTCTGATTCTTTGTCATTCTCCACAGAGCTTCCTTTTGTAACAAAGTGTTAAAAACTTAATTCTGATATATATTTAAAATGCATTTTAATATTTATGTTGTCACATACCCTTGTGCCCTTGTGCCTGTTCATCACACATAGTAAAACATTTCCACAGTTCAGCATCGTACTTCAGAGTGTGTTGAATTTGAAACACCCCAAGTGTCCCAAAACAGACAAGAATGAACTTAAATTTCATGCCGAGTCAGGATCATAATCATGTTTACATTAAATGAAGTCATGCTTTCCCTTCTTCTGCTACATAGGCATTAATCATCCATGAAATCTTTCTGTTTCTCTCAGAATATGATTTTGTGTAAGTGCCTTGCATCAATTCATGCTCTTGCTGCTTCCTCATAAATTCAGGGTAATTTCTTTGACCAGTAATAGCTTCTTCACACAGCTCTTGCCTTCTGTTTAACAAAGATCCATTACATTTGCAAAGGGGCTGCTTGGCTGACCAATTTATTTTCATACCGTTTACAGTCTTTTTGTGTTTTTAAATTTGAGTCCATCCTTATCACTCATCTAAATTTTAAATCTTTCACCTGATGCATGCTATGTCATTTCTGGCTGGAAAATGTTGCAGCACATGCAGCTTGTATGTCTAAAACACAGGTATTTGTGAATATTTTAAATTTTGTCACGTTTTTGATAACTAAAGGACTATAAATAGTTTTGTAAAAAATTTCTGTAGTGAAAAATGTCATTTTTTGGTGGTCCCCATGAGTAGCAGTTTGTTTTGATTGCTTTACTTTACAGAGTGTTTAAGAAATCTGAATTATAATTGAGAATGACTAGCTGATGTCACCAGATTAACCAGCTGCAATGTGGAAATGCTCTTGATGGCAGTGCACATGTGAACACGACCTTTGATATTTCTGTAATATATAGATATATATTTGAAAGCAGCAAGAATTAGAACTATGGTCCTCATTTGGGGAAGCAGTTGAACAGTCCTTCTCTGGACATCTGTCTCTCAAGTATTAATTCCTACCCATCATCAAGAGAAGCCATTTAGACAAATGCGTAAATTGGATGGAATATTCCTTTTCCATAAGTGCCATAACTCCAAGTGCCTCCTTGATGGAGTTATTTATAGAGAGCTCCCCACCACTTCTTCTTTTGCGTGAACAGAAGAAAAAATAGAAATTAGTAATCACCCTCTTCAGGATGGGGTTAAGAGTTTGCCCAGAAAAAAAAAAAAAATTCTAACAAAATCTATTTGACTGCAAGTCAGAAAGAACAGAATTTGATATTACTGCAAAAAAATTACTACAAGCCTTGCTGCTTTCTTTCTATCTTAAAAGTTGTCCTCATTAGCACTACTGTCACAAAGATACATGGCACACAAATCACAGCTTTATATCTATATGAAATATTTATATGCAGCGTGTGTTCCTCCATTTTAATTAGAGGTACTTAGCTAATCATCAATATATCTACCCTGCGTGTAGCCCGGTGCCCCTCCCAGCCCTAGGGTGCTGGAAGTTTGATATTGAAAGATTGGCTCCAGTGCTGTTCCAGTAGTTGAGATCAGCCAATGCACCAGTGTTGTTGTGCAACTCTCAGAACATCTTTCCCACTGCCTGAGGATTCACTTCTTTGTCTCCCAATTCCCTCCTGAGGCAGCTCTCAGGGAGATCATTGTAAAATATTCTGTCTGAGTAGCACAGGATTTATTCTGGCCAAAATACTAAGACACAGAAATCACTCAGCCAGCCTCAGACCAACCGATATGACCTGGTTTTCATCTCTATTCATAACTAAGATTAAAAATTATATATATATATATATATATATATATACACATATATATATATATGTATATCTATATGAATGTTAAGTTAGTTACTGATTATGTGGTAAGTGAAAATACCTAGAACTGTGAAAAGGAAAACTAGCCATCTTCATAATAAATTAAAAGGGAAAAATTATCATGTCAGGTTTCACCCAAGAAAGAAGAAAAGGTGAAAATAGTAATGAGGAATCAACCAACCAAACAAAAAAAGAATAGTCAAACAATGGCAGTCACATATATAATGAAAAAAAAAAAATCACCAGGTAAAACCAGAACTACAGAGCATTCTGGGGAAAAAAGTATCTTTTTAAAGGGACACCATATACTCATCTGAAAAAAGATGTTACAGAGTGTTTATTGTAACCATTGATATATTCTTATCTTATAAAGAATGTCTTATTTTATAAACAATTAACTATGTGTGCATTTTTGATGGTCTAACCACACTCTCTCCTGTAATTAGTGTGTTGAATCCACTCCACACATTGAGTATAATTTTTATTTGCATTTCATTTTTCATTTTGAAAGAGAATTTGGGTGACATTAATTGATGTTTTCAGAGACTCACTTATTCTGTTTCTTTTGAAAAACTTAAGGCTCTAGAGAGACATTTTTAGATAAATACTTTTGAGTTGATACAATGATTAAGTACAAAAAAGAGTGGAAGGTGGGATTTCAGATGTTAAAGTGAGTGAATTTTTGCTAGAAATCAAGTTCTTAACTTGGCAGAGGCAGCATTGCTTCAAGTAATGGTGTAGGAGCTCTGATTCCTTCTCATGCTTTTCATACAGATGCCTGCAATCTCCCTGGTAATTTAACTGCCCTATGCCTCAGTTTTCCTCTAGAAAATGTTTATTAGCTCACTCTGCATGCATGCATATAATGTTTACAAATGTAAATAGAGTAGATGCATATATATGCAAACACATGCATGCAAATCATGGATTCAGCACAACTGATGGAATTCAGTGACTGAGTGAATGTTGCTGTGCATTTTTAGTCTGTTTCATGTCACTGTGTGTTGCAAAGCATGTTGGAACAGGCGAAGTTCATGTTTGACAGGAAGGCAAACTGTCTTCAGCATGAAGATTTAACACCAGAAAACGGCCCCAAAACTTCACAGCATATAGGGTTCGGGATTTGAACTCAGACATTTCTTGTCCAGCTTTGGATAATTGGCTCCCCTTTGGTGTAGAAGTAGTGTTGTACCTGCACAAAAAATATTCTCATTCTAATTCATGAAGATCCTCTGCTTCACAATCTGTACAGTGAGCCAGTTCTTCCCTGGACACAGCACTGCACAAAGGATAGGGGGAACCACAAAATCATGTTTTACAGCCTCCTGCAACAAAATGTCCATGTACCAAAGACTGAACAGGGATGCCCAATCTAAAGCAAACAAGATCTGTGGACAGTGCAAATGAGACATTTTCCTCAATTCCCGTTTGAAAAGACCGGCTACATTTTAACATGTACTTATATTTCAAATGGTGGAGGAAAACAAACTTTGTTTAAGAGTGTAAATGTAATGGCAGATGCTAAAAAATCCCGTTTGTTTGATACTATATAAGAATTTTGGTTAGCCTAAGTACCTAAATGATGTTTCAGTTCAACAACTTTTAATTTAGCTAAATTTGATCAGCAGACTGAAAAATTATTCCCTATCCACACTCCCTAATGTGATGTCTTCATCATGCAAGGGCTGATTGTAGAGTTCATCAGTGAAAAGCTTTGTCTCATCACTTGGTAGTGGCTGTTACAGGTTTGCATGTCACAGGCATTTAAAAATCTTGGCTCACATTCAAGAACCTGAACAAGCAGCTTGTGCTAATCAATAGTCAAACGTTTCAAATACTTGTTTCTGCTCACTGTAATAGCCATGGTAGTTGTAGGAAGAAAGTCAGTCCTGACCTTTTTAATGGATTATTCACTGTAGCAGAAGGATTAGGATAGCCTCGAAATGGGTGACCATAGATTTCACATTTGCACAATTTCACTAAAATGTATATATTCATTAACTGAAGGAGAAAATGTGGGGATTTAATAGCAATAACATATATTTGAAGAACTTCTCAATGTCTTCTAAATCCTGGCCAAATTACTTTGAAAGTCTGGAGTTTAATAGTAAAAATTTTATATGCTGCTACCCAAATTCAAAATACAACAGTAAGATAAAAATTAAGTGAACTCATAAAAGACTGTAGTACTAATTAATTTGCACTCCAGTATTTAAATTTGTAAGTCTCCATGACTTCATACTATTTGTGCTGGGGATGGTTAGATGCTCTCACAGTAAGAATAAAGTAGTATAAAATATAAGCATTTTTAATATGATGGCTAACAAGGCAATAGCAAAACTTTAGGTGGTATATAGCATCTGGGAAAATACATAGCAAGATGTAGATATAAATTCAAGTTTCAATATAATATTCCTTCATATCTTGAAGAAAATCATGCTGATAAAACTGGAGATAGTGGATGATGTGGGAGAATTACTCCAGGAAGAGACACTAAACAAATTGGAACAACATATTTAAGCAGAAATATTCTAATTGCTTACTGCAGTTTTATGTTATTGGAAAGTGTTTGGTCATTTCAGCACCAGACTTAGCACATAAAATTTTATTGAAGGTTTTTATACAGCTGGTGTTAAAAAGGAAGAGAATTTATTGAAACCAATGAAGTGTACTCCTCTGGATGGCTTTTTTCCCCCTCATATACACCAGTTTTACATCATTGTAATTCCTCAGGTGTCAGCAGGGTTATTCTTGATTTCTACCGGGATAAAAGAAGGAAGACTCATGACCCTCCCTTCCTGTGTTTTTATATAGCAGCAGAATTCTTGCTGTTTAAAAGCCATGATGGAAAGAACAGTGAAAGGTTTTTGGTTTATTACTTTATTCTCACATTAAAACATTTTCACATTTTATAGACTTCACTGGGTTTTTTGTTACGAGTATCTAAACCAGCTGATCTCGTTCTTTGACTTTGAACAGAGTCCCTCCCAGAGTAAGAAAAAATTGTAATGTGCATGTTTTTAGCACCATGCTGAAAATGCAGAATAGGTCTTTCAAGCTGTGGATGGTTTAGTTGCTTGGAAAAAATTGTTATATATTTAACTGAATTAATTTGTTTGTGCCGTAATATCAAGCTGTGATACAAATGTAATATTTAACAACAAGCATTCAGAAACTTTGTTGGATGCTGTCATGGATGGAGTGATGCTCTTCCCTCCCAAGAGAGAAGTAGCAATTTTTATTGATATAAAACAGTGATTTAACAAAGTTTGATAATAAATGAGACAGTGCTTTAGCAAGGTGTAATGCCAAAGCACACTGGATTATTCACTGCACAGAGGACAGGGTGAGACAATACAGTCAGGGAGATCCTGCCATTGAGTCATGAGTTTCAGAAAGGATGTTCTTGTTCTTGCTTTCTAACCACCTTCTTAGAGAGGAGTTTAGGTTTAGCTGGATCCAGACTTAGTCCCAGATTTGTCCAGTTCTTTATGTCTAGAGAATTATATGTCCACAATCAAGCCTATATATTACTTAGCTAAGATTTCAAAGTTAACCATGAACAAGAATCTGTTACAGCAAGGAACCTCTCAGCCTCAAGGAGTAACCTTGAAAGGTGTCTCCACTCAAGGGCTGATCCTGGTGTGCATCCTACTGCTGTGCAGGAGAGATCCATGAGCCCTGGGCTGCCCACTGTTTATGCAGTGAGATGATTCCCTCGCAGTCATATTTGCATACCATCCATGTTTCAGTCACTGCATGCTCAACCAGCCCTCAGCTTTTCAGCAACATTTATGGCCCTTAGCTACAGCCTCTTCCCAGAGTCCAGCTTAAGCCTGATGCAGCCACCACCACTGCTGGCTGTTGCTTAAGCAGAAAAGGACAGGGAGAAAGCGAATCAAAAGCATTGAAGGACAGAGATTCCATGCCCTTTTAGCTCTGTCAGACCAGTGGATTTAAAGTAAACAAGTATGACATCTTGTTTTATCCACAAGACTAATGTTGTTCCTTTTATCTTTTCAGTTTTCTTCATATTTCTTATATTTGAAAATCAGTACTATGTGTCCTGAGGATCTTTTCTTTAGGGGCTCAGTAAAAACTTCTCTAAGTCATGCTTCTTGTAGTTCTTCAGTTACTCTTGTTGAGGTGCTCTGAATTCTCTATCACTCAGGAAGTACAGTCAGCAGAACTGTCATAATTCTTGACAGCCAGAAGGGATCTTTTCATGCAAATACTCATGATCATAAAACATAAGATCACTCCCAAGAATCACAAGAGGCACTTTCCCTTGTTGAACTTCACATGGTTGGTGACTACCCAGCCCTCTCCTTTGTTTACGTCTCTCTGCAGTGATTCCCTGCCTTCGAGGGAGTCAGCAGCTCCTCCCAGTTTTGTACCATCTGTGAACTTGCTCAGTGTCCCTTCCAGTCCTGCATCCAGGTCATTTATGAAGATGTTGAAGAGCACAGGGCCAAGGATGGAGCTCTGCAGAACCCCAGTAGTGATAGGTGGCCGGTCTGATGTCACCCTGCTCACTATATTGATCCCTTTGTGCCTAACTCATGAAGCAGTTGCTCATCCATCCCATGATGTGTTTATCCAGAAGAATTTTGGATATTCTGTCCAGAACAATCCTGTGAGAGACAGAATTCAAATGTTGGATTCTCAGTACCCAGAAAAAGACCCATTTAATTTTCCCATCCTCTGCTCACACAATGTCATGAAAAATAACAGTGGTATCAATTTGCATTTATACACACTTCTGCAATTCCAGATCATCATACTCATCAGATTAATATTCTTTCTTTATAGATTTATCAAGGAAGCAATCAGCCATGGAGGAGGACCCCAAACCTCACCATGCTGAGGGCTGCATTAGCAGTTTGCCAGGAGCCTAAGGCTGCACAGAATTTGTGGATTATTTGTACAATATATGTTTAATCAAACAAACATACATAACTATATTTTCTTCTGCTGCTGCTTTCCTGACAGACGAATGTTAACTGTTAGAGTTTTCCATTTTTTTTTGCTTCTCTTCCCTGCTTTGCATGTACAAGCTCTCTAAACCAAAGGTGCAGTTTGGAGGATGGAAGGAGGCAAATGCTGATGTTCTGAGCACTGTCTGAGATAGAAAACTCAGATCCTATCGCTCAGTATAAATTTCACTTGGTGACTCTGACAGTTCAGCTGACCTGCCTGTAAGAATGTGAAAGGTATTTGTTTCATGTGGCTATCTTGAGCCAAATTAACTCAACAATGTGTGTAGTTGTAAAATTATATGTACTGATTGAAATGGCAAGTTGTGGTGGGTTTGTTAATCCTGGATTTTGTGTCTCCTCATGTGGTCAGATTAATTTCTGCCTTTGATTCTCCTGCTATCTTCAATGAATTTGCTGCCCTTTAAGATGCAATGTGACACTACAATGCAGCTTTAAGTAACTGAACATTTGAAAGGAGGAAAAGTGGAATCCAAGAACTGTTCCTCTGGTCTGTCCTGGACACACACACTCAGAATGGATAAATCATTCTGGGGACACGTCTGGCTTTCTCTACCATGGTTACAAATGTGAATTACAATACTAGATTAGACAGGTGAATTAGATGTGTAGAAACCAATTCTGACTTGGAAAGTCTCTGGGCTAGAAGCAGTTGGCACCTAGCAACACACTGGTGAATTTCCTTGCAGTGATTCCCATTAGGAACCCATTTTTTGCCATTGAGAAAAGACAAGTTGCTGCACTATGTAGAACACCTTTAGTTCTTATTAAGTTTTAGATGGCAGAAATTTGCAGAAACAGAAATCTGGACATTTATCTGGGAATAACAAAGAAGAGAACTGAAGTTTCAGCCAAACTTGTTCTACCAGGAACCAATCCTTTTTCTTAACTAATGTTTCACTGAAATGCCTTGGATGAGAAAAAAATATTATTTAAGACTTGTATGCCAAAAGGCTTGTACTTGCTAAGTTCAAATCTACTTGGAAGTGAGTTTCATCTCATAAAATTCTTCTGCACTACGTGAAGGAGATGTACTAAGTGTGCTGTGTGTAACAGCTCTTGTGTGACTCTGTATGTACTGCACATTGAAACAGCAATCCTTGACTGCTATTCCACAAAATTTCCATTTTTTCCAGGCAAAAATCCATCTTTAACCACTCATTTTTACTCAAGTGACCCTCCTTACTCTCACATTTAAATAACCACAAACTATCTAAGTATGTGCAGATGTCAGCCATCTACAATGGCACAATATACAAATCAGCATCACTGCACAGCATTATGGTGCTGCTCATTTTGATGTTGCAGTGGACTCTGAAAACCTACCCACACATCTGTCTGTCCTCTGTGAAGAGAAAAATATTTCATGAGCTGTGCTCCTGAGCATGTTGCCTGATCAAATTTAATCACAGCCATGACCCTGTGCTCCTGTTCCTGTCTCCCATTAGCACTCCCTCATTTCAGACTGCCAGGACATATTCTTAGTAATGATCTTCCTTGAAAGGTGCATGGTATGCAGCATCATTACTTCCCTAATAATATAATGTTTTTCTGTAACGTGTCTGTCTGCATGCAAGTCTGCCCATTTATTTCTCTTCATCACTGTATTTGCTGTCAGCAGCAACCTTCCTTCTTCCATAGAGCAAGTACTTCCCTCTGCCTTCCATTACGTGGCATTAATCCCTGATGGTCTGGCAATGAATGCTTAAAATTTAACTTCTGAATGCCGTGTGTGTAAATGTATTCAGGCTCCCTATTGCTCTGCCTCCAAGACATCAGCTTCCCCCCTTCCTCCCAGTGTCCTGCAGTCAAGAGAATCAAACAGAGCAAAAATGCAAATGTGGCTTCTGCAGTGCATTTGCATTTGCACTCTGCTCTGGTCAGCAGAGCTGGGGTCTGGCAGAGAAATCTGGCTGGGTCTGAACAAAACTTTCAGCTGTCATCAATACCCATGGATATTGATGAACAAGTTACTTGTGCTGCACAAGGGCATTTTTGGAGGAGTTTGTGTGGAAAAAGAAGAGCTTAGCACAATGGCTAAGATCAGAAGTGCAGTACTTCGTCACCATTAAATGTACTGAGGCCTGAGGAGCTCAGCAATAACAGCAAGAAGGCTATAGAACAATCTTTTTTTTCACCTCTCACATGCAAATAGGCTTAAATGAGGTCTGGGGCAATCTGTCTACTCAAATAGTGGCATCTGTGTCAGGCACTGCGCTAGTAGGGGTGTGAGAGAGGACAAGTGAAGAATGACCACAGCCCAGGCAGGGCCTTCCCCAGCCCGAGTGCATCTGAGCAGCAAGGCAGGGCTCTGATAAAGTCTCCTGGAAGTCTCAGAAAAGCAGGATGAGGATCCTAGTTGCAAGCCCATTCAGGAATTCCCCCACTCAGGAGCAGCAGGAGATGGGCCAAAGGTAGAACTGGAGAAAGGGCTGCAACTTCGGTGTGACTTTGGTTCATCCAGGAGGCAGTGCCAGAGGCATGACTGGAACTGGGTGCACTTCAGACACAGACAGGGTCCATCCAGGAGCCAAAAAGAGGACTGCTTAAATCTACAGTGCAGATCAGGGTACAGATTAAACAGATCTCCAGAGTCCATAGGCTCCCAGGGTAGGGTAGGGCTCCCAGGTCAGGCTGGTCAGGAAAATAAAGATCCAAAGCCACATTTATGGTACTGACACTGTTACTGCAAACTCCCTGGAACAGAGAAATGCAACAAACAGACCTCAAACAATTTGCTTTTCATCATGTGTGCTCATTTCTGGCCCTAGGACATCTCACTCAGCTCTTTAGATTTTGTACTCTGCACGATGTAGCTAATCTGGACACTTAGATTGCTCCCGCCACAGAAACAGTCCATTATCATAATCCTGACGTCTTCAGGTTTATGGTTCTTCAGAAGACCATGATAAGGATCCCAGTGCATGTGACACTGTTCCCTTGTTCACTTCAATGTGTGTTATATAAGCAGATTGCTTTTGGCAGCAGGTTAGCCTGCTTTCTAGTGCAAAACAAAAACCAGCTTTTTACATAAATCTGAGGAAACTTTTCCTTTCACTGAGCCATATTTAGGATTTTGTGTCATTCTCTATTCTAAAAAATTGGCAAAGCATGTAGTTATTAGATGGTTCTCCCTCTTTTTTTGCCTTAATCTGTCAAAGGGTGGGAGATAAGAATAAACCCTTGACTTCAACCATCGGTATATTTGTTTTAGAGCAAAACATTTGTGTAGACAAGGAAAACCACATTCTGTCTCAATGGAAATTGTTCTTGCTTAGAACTAAGGTTAGGTCTATCAACCTGAATCATCTCAAAGGCTTACTGAGCTGCAAACACACTGAAATGCAGATGAGCTCAAAGCACACACCGGCCTGAGAACCGTGTCCATTATCAGTTGCCATTTTGTCATCTTAATGTTAGCGAGGTGTATTGAATAATTTATCTTGCCACTTTCTTCATTTACCAGTAGAGACCAGTGCATTGCATCCTTCCCTTGTGGCCCCTGAGGACATGCTCTGTCTGTTCTGATACTGTGCTGATGTGAAACCACATTATCCACCACTCTGCCAGGCAGCTCAATTTATTGTGGAAGGAATGCTGTTATACAGTCAAGAAGTGAATTTCCGTGTTGCCCTTGTCTGGACTGTCAGGACACTAGAACTTGTAATTCTCAAAAAAAATCAACACCAAAATACAGACTTCTTCTTTTACTTCTCAAACCAAGGGGAAGGAGTCTATTGCAGTTTGTTGGTGTATTTTTTTCCTAATTTTACATTTGTGATGTTTTATTTGTTCAAAGGTACGGAGAAGCCCTTTCCGCATAAGATTTGGGGAAAAAGTAAAATTTCATGCAGTGAAGTGTAGAAGCTGTAACTGCATTTAAAAGGCCAAATACATGTTTGCAAAACTGTCAGAAAACAAGCCTCATTTCCATGAATAACAGCTCCTTGTGGCTGAGGTCAGGAGTTCCTGATCTGTCTTTTGGCACCAGATGAATTTTAATTTTCTTCCAAGTTTTTGTGGAGTTCTCACTAATGAATGTCTCCTGAAAAGTTTCTTGCCACACATAGAATAATTATTTACATAATTATTACGTTTTATTTCCTTACTTCTAAAGGAAACCTAGCTGTTAAAAGGATCATAAACCAATTACCAATGCATTTTATTCATTGTTGAATCATTATTCATAGATCATTTTGCAGTAACTGAGGATCAGGTTCTTGTGAATTCTCCTTCTGTCTCTCTATCAACATTCCACAATTCTACAAGTAAATTTTTATAGCCTGAGGGAGAAATATTCTAAGACAAATACTCATATTTTCTTCACGCTTCAGAATAATATGTGACAATGAAGTTGAAATGTCAGTTTCTTGTTTGTGGACAAAAATAAAAGATACTTCGTGTTTAAAGGGGGATAAATTTGCTATTCAAAAGGCAGATGTGATCAGTATATCTCCCTGAATATCAACCTGGCACATCAGCTTAAGCTCAATTTTATGTCTAACTCAGTATTAGAAACTGAGCAACTTAGTTTGTGAAAATTGTACAGTTGGAAATTCAAAATATATTCTTCTGTGTTGTTTATATATATAAAAAGTTAGATTTGTCATGCTTTGTGTCTTTGGCAGTGTTTTTCACATACGAAAACAAATTAGGCAGCAGTAGTTTTTAATACTTGTAAGAATAGCAAAAAAAGGTGCAACACAATAGACAGTCAAATTCCCAGTGCATATTGAAGAAACCTAGTGATGTATCTCTGTCATCCTTCAGGAATATTAGATGTTAGGAGGTTTATTACTTGAAGTAATCATCAGTTTCTGTCATTAGGCCCCCTGGATCTTTCTTTCTCTCCCTTTTTTAAACTGTCTCCCCACCCCTCTCACCTCTCACCCAGCACACATAGAACTCCTGTAAGGGCTTTTAGCCTTGCCCATGGCCAGCCTTGGAGCTCTCTTGGAGCCAGGCCAGGTTTACATCCATTGGGAATTTGTCCTAATGATCCTTCTGGTCACTTTTGGGACCAATTAGTTTCAGCTAATCTCACTGGGAGACAGCTGCTTAACCCTGAGTGTTGGGTATTTTCTTGCCTTCAAATGCCCAGACCCCAAAGCATTCCCTGATTCTGCCAGGGAGCAATGCATTTTATCCAGAGAGGAGGTCAAGCCAACAGTACTGAAATGCTGTAACCACATGAAGAGCCACAATTCCAACTGATTAAATGCAAAGTGAGCAATGGTCTGTTCTACTCAGAGGCAAATACCAAGGATATCAAGAACCTGTGTTGGTAGAAGATGGAGTCTCAGTAAATAGCAAACACATTGTTCTGCTCCTGCCCCTAGCAGAGCACAGTAAATTCACTTATCCAGTACTAGGCAGGAGGAGTCAGTGAAAACCCCAAAGAATTCAAAAGATAAAATCTCAGGGGACAGGAATTTTAAAGAAATCCAAAACAACAATAAAAGCTTTTGCCAAGTTCTAAATATCAATGGTTCTTATGGTTGATACTTGAAGTGCACTCAATTATAACACATCCGTGAATTGGCAGTGGAAAAATCCAACTCCAGCAGCAGAGATGAGTTGCAGCTGCAGCTGATAGTGTGGGATTCGAATACAGAGAACACTTGCGTGATGAAGGCAGCACGGGCAATCAGTTGTGTGCTTCAAAGCAAGAAAGCACAATCAGTGTGACAACAGGGCCCAATTGCTGGTTCTGGCTTTCTGTTGAGAGGACTTGCACAGGGGAAAGGCTTTGTAGCAGAGCAGCCTTGCCCCCAAGCCATTAATTTTTTCTGTGTTCTTCTCTGTGGTCTTTTCTTTCTTTCTTTCATTCTTTCGTTCTTTCTTCCTGTCTTTCTTTCTCTCTCTCTTTCTCTTGTTTCTCTCTCTATTTCTCTCTTTCTTTCTTTTCTCTCTCTACCTTCCTTCCTTCCTTTTTTCCCCCATTTTTCCTCATTTTCCCCCATTTCTCCCTTTTGCTTTGTAGCTGAGATTTCCTCGTGATGGGGACAGTTCTTCAGCTCCAAGCTGCCTTACCTTCCCTGTATTTTGTTTTGCCCTCACTCCAGTAGTCCAGGTCACAGAAATGTCTCACTGCAGGGGTGGCTGGCAGCCTGTGGAGCAGATGCAGCTCTCCAAGCTGCAGTGGCATTGTGCTCCTTGGGCGCCCTGTGCAGTAGCCACATCAGCATGCAGTGAAGCAGAAGGCACAAGTGCACTTTTCCAGGGTCTTGGTATGCATGGGTTGAATAATGCAAACACTGTTCAGTTCTATTAAGAAGAAAATGTTCTTCTTTTTCCTTCTCCAATCAGCAGTTCTTCTACCAAAACTCTCTCTTCACCACCCCTGACATTCCCCCACAGTGGAAAACTTGATATTTTTGAGAAGCCCTAGCTCTTTTCAGCTCATCTAACTTTTCAGAATAGTAGAATTCTGTCCTAATAAAATTGCATATGTTTAATTTCTAAAGCCTTTGAAATGTGCCTTTTCTTTTTCTGAAAGACCCATTATTTAGAAGTCCCTTAGAAGCACACCTCTTAGTAAGACTCCTGTCCCAAGCAACCATGACCACCTGACTGGAACCAACCTTAAAGCTGTGACAGGTTTACGTTATTCCTGATTTCGTTTTTGCAGCACATAGAGGCATCCCAAACATTTACAGAAAAATAATTCTTTGCTAGCTCCGAAACTGAGCATCTCACTGAAAAATTTAAACATGGGTAGCAATACAAAGAAAGACTTGACAGGGGAAGAAAGAGCACTTACCAGCCAGGCAAATGGCTGCAAGAAGTTGAAATCATGAAGATGAAAGCATGGTCCTTAATATATAGCCCGTGCAGTAATCTAAATTGTGGTTCTGCTCTCACTGAAATCAATGGCAAAACTCCACAGTCTTTCATTACAACAGGGTGCAATGTAGGGGAAAAAAAAAAAAAAAAAAAAAAAAAAAAAGTTATATGAAAAAGACAGATGTTACTCATCAAATTACAGACTATCCTGAGTTTGAAGGAACCAACAAGGATCTTTGAGTCCAGCTCCTGCACCATCCCCCAGAGTCACACCCTGTGCCCCAGAGCATTGTCCAAACACTCCCTGAGCTGTGCCAGGCTGGTGCTGTGACCACTGCCCTGGGGAGCCTGTTCAGTGCCCAGCCACCCTCTGGTGGTTAGACATAAACCCAACTACCTGATACTTTCCAAAGTGGTTATTGTCATAAGTGGATATTGCCCTAATACCCAACCAACCCTTCCCCTGACAGCTGCAGCCCTTTCCTCGGGTCCTGTCACTGTCAGAGAGCAGAGATTGGAGCTGCCCCTCTGCTGCCCCTTGGGAGGATGTTGAAGAACACAATGAAGTCTGGCCTCAGCCTCCTCCAGGCTTGGCCACCCTTCACACATCTTCCCCTGCAGACCCTTCACCATCTGCTGTTCCAATCTGATGAACTTTTTCATCTGATTTAGATTCAGTGCTCTTGCAGTGGCACTGGTAGCTACCCTGAATGCAAACTAAGTGAGAATTAGCTATTACAGCTAGAGCAGGAGCCTGACAATGTTTGCCTGCACTGTCTGGACATGAGAAAGAGGGATTCAGGTCCTCTTTGCATTTCAGAGAGCCCAAAGGATTCTAAAAGCCTTCACACATTTGCCATATGAAAATGTCCTTTAATACGAAAGCAAGAAAAGTGAGGTACGGCCAGCTGCAGAGGTACCCTCTTTTGTCAAGTGCCCCACAAGCTCTGAAGGAGGAAGCTGAAGCAGTTTGCCCTGCTTGATGCATTGTGGTAATCAGCCAGCTTATTTTCTGGCCTTCAGGGATCTGGTTCCATATGAAAAGCAAAGTAAAAGCAATATAAATCCATGTGAGGAGATGGCTTCACTGAAATGTGTGTCATGGTTCAGAAATACTAGAAGCCATGCAGGCCCAGAGGGAAGGATGGACAAAAATGGCAATGTCCATACTCATATATATATTTATTTAGTTATATGCCAAAATTCATCCAACTGCCCACAAAGATCTGTTCCACGTGAAAGCAACAGATGAATGACAGTCTCTCCTTAAAATGGTAATCAAATTGTATAAAATGCAAAGTTAAATCTCATTATTAAATCCTTAGATTAAAAGCAGCATCTGGGAGGATTCTCAAGGAGATCTCTGTGTGTGTGTCCTATGTTGTAGCCGGGTCTCTGGGCATCTGTTTGTCAATGCTTATGTAGGCTTCTTTTCATTCTTATATTTTTTCCCTGGTACACCCATCCTCAGTTTCTGATTTGGATTTGTATCATATCTGTTTAATCATGACTGGAAATTAGTAATTTCAGTTATCATGATTTCAATCATCCTGCTCTGTGTGCCATTACAAGGACCAGACTCCATAAATTCTTATTTATTGACTGAAAATACAAGGCCTTTGTTGCATTCACATTGAATAAATGCATTGCTTTGAGCATAAAAAAAGGGGGAGAGAAGTATTTTCACACAGAAAATTGTTCTAACTTTAATCCATATATTAATATTTCCTCCATTTTTGCCTTGCAAACTGCACCTAATTAATTTTTTTCTCTTTCTTCTCTTGCAGGTTTTTTTTAGACTGTCAGAGAAAACTTGAATTTCCTTTGTTCAGCTATGTTGGTTTATGCTAAGCAAAACCATTAAATCCTCAAAGTGAATAACATATGCCAGCGGCATCTTGCATACATTATTTGCACAACTGGGCAGTTTGCATCAGCCTCCTTCCAATGTGCACCTGAGCCTGCTTTGGAGGAATTGAAGAAAAATTGAAATTCCTCGGGAATATTTGGTGTGCCATAGATCAGTTAGAGGTCATCATGTTATTTAGTGTTTTATGGTGAATAAATCAGATGCTCACTTCCAAGTCACCCTATATATGAGCTATAATACAACGAGTTCTTTATGGAAAGGGAATTTTTATGAACTGCAACTGAACCACATTATCCTGTAAAGTAATGGGGCAGCGACACATATAATGAATAGGACATCACTCACTTTTTTGTATTCTCTGCATCACAATGAGAGCACAAAAAATCTGAATCAAGTAGATGCTTCTCCCTGTGTACAAACACAAGATTTGAGGCAATGAGGTGGGAGTTTTCACATCTATTTTAAACTACATTAAGATGACTGTTCAGATTCTCCATAGAGGGGGAGTCTCCACAGCCTTCTAAATAAAACCCAGTCCAGCAATAAAGCAAAATACCACCAAAAAATGTACACTGGACTAAGAGAGGCAGGCAAAACAGCTATTCGTTTGCCCTCAGAGGAGTTTCCTGTGGATGAGTATTGAGATGGTGAGGTCTTACTCTTCAGAGCCTATGAACAAGAATCTGTCCCTTGATTTACATATGAAGCTTTTCTGTTACATCATACCCTTAATACTACTTTTGATTGGTACAACTATAAAAGTCTTCTGTGAGTATAATACATTCCAAAACAGTTAGAAGTGAGTCATGAAAGTAGAGGAGTCACATTGTACAGCTTGATTCATCACAAACTTCAGTTACTGCAAGCATTCGTCCACAACCATTAGCTAAATGCACAGAAGCATGTGGATTATGAAAAGTTTCTGTAAAATTATGAACTTGTCTCTTAGAACTTGTCTCATTATTTTCCAGATGAAAGAGGTTTAAGACAGGAGAGAAGAATTCTCCTAATTTTCATAATGATTAATTATAACTGTACCATGTTTATTTATTTTTGTTTTTCTTTATGGTAAGACAAAAACATTATAAATGGAGAGATTTAATTCTTATGAGACATATTCTGTAGGGCCAGGGATTCTCAGCTGATTGAGATTTTAAACACTTTTTTGACTGATTCTTAAACAAATTCTGGTATGTGTTGTAAAAAGGCTATAAATTATTTAATTAATTTTCCTATGCCCATTCCAGCCTCTTATCCTTGAAAAGAATGAAGATACAATTACCTTCATGAGCAATACAACAGTTGATTTTTGAATCAAATATGCTTTTTGTTGCCATTTCTTTTCCCTTAGTGTGGAGCTATGAAGTGGCAGGAACTTCATGGTGTAAATGGGTCTGACGAAAAACTTCAATTTTCCAGCTTGATCAGAAAAAAGTCCAACCTTGCTCCCTCCATATTCAAAGAATTAAGAACTATGAGATTATTTTTTTCACAATTTAGTGTAAAAGCAGCTCAGGCTCCAGACTAAGAGGATGATTCACTTGTCTTAGAATTCTGGTGTTTGAAATTTTAATGTCTGCCTGGTTTGGAACAAATTTCAAAGTGAACTTCCAAAGGGATATTTCCTAAAAGGCAAAATTCAGTGGCCTTCACCTCCAACCTGTTTGGGAGATAAACCTCCTTCCAGGAAAGTGGAAAAAATTGTTTATTTAACAAGCAAAGCATTCAAAAATACGAGAAAATTAATAATATTGAGCGGTGGAACCTCTCATTGTTCTGAAGATTTGGTAAATTCAGAGAGAGTCCTCTTGTAGCTCAGAGTACTTTCCATGGGTGTGTGCTCAGATTGCTCTCAGCCCCTGGGCCCAGGTCCTATGTTCTGACCAACAGCCCTGGTGTTCTTTGACGAAACAGAGGCTGAACAGTTCCCAAAAACCCCTTCCAGCTTCAGGTAACAAGAGAAAAACCAGTGAAAAAAGCAAGGGAAAACTCCTGGTCTGTATGCAGAGAGGAGAACTCTGAGAGCACTGCTTATCTCTATGCTTTTGAATTAAAGCTGTGAAAAAAATTCCACTACTTTTCCTTCTTCATCCCCTTTACTCTCACACCTAGTTTTAAAGGTGCAGAATTTGTTTCTGGGCTAAACAGACCAATGGGGATACAACTCAGCATCATAAAGTCACCCCAGGACAGGTGTCTCAGGTAAAGTGACAGTGTGACTATCCTGCCAAGGAGCTGGAAACAGATAAACAATTGCAGGAGGCAAAGCATCCTGCCAGGGATGGGGAACCTCCCAGGCTGGGCCCATTGCTCACTCCACTCACTCAGGATGGCAGAGCACCTGTGGGAATTCCAGCAGCAGAAAATTCTCAAAATCTTGAGCATGCAGGCCTAAACGCAAAAAAGAATACAGAGTTCAGCCTGAGACCTTGGGAAGAGCTTCCAAATTTAGAGATCATGAGCAAAAATGTAGATTTGTAGTTTAGATAGAAACATATTAAGCTAGGTAGTAAAAAGTTTTAAAGTTTTAAAGTGTGGATATGGATATAGTTACAAAAATAATAAAAAAGTTTCAAGGTGTAGCAAGTAGTTTGTGTGTCACTGTATGATTAGATAAGAAAGCCTGCATTGAGGATGTGTGATATAGTTTAATTGGCTATTAGTGTGAAAATAAAAACCATATGTGTGGCAGCAAATTATCGGCTAATAAACCCTTAGAAAACCCTGTAACCTGTGGTCTTGTGATCACTGGCCACAGACAACTGACCTCTAACTTATGCTGTGAAGACGTTCTCACCCTTTGTGAGACTGAAGCAAGAAATCATGTAGGCACCCAGTTAGACTTTGTATGAACTGGGCTTCGGAGAAAGTTATAAGATATAAGAAAACTGTAAATCTTTTTCTTTCAAGCATTTAGCAGGTAATATTAAAGGAAGCACATTTGGGGAAAAAATGTGGCTGCAGTAAGATTTATCACTTAGTTTTCAGCTTTACTACTATGTCAGTGCTACTACTATGTCAATGGGGGTTAAAGCAAACAAGAGAAAGATGTTTTATAGACCAAATATTACCTTCACTAGAGACACTGTGAAAAACAGGTTAGAAGTAAATGGTCTGGTTTGGTCTTCTCTTATTGTCCAAAATTAAAATAAAATAATAATGTTATTTTGGCTTCAAATAGGTTTAAATATCATTGGTGGAAAGAAAGCCTTGCACAAGACCTTTAAAAAGAAGGTTTTAGATTTGAAGAGTCTTATTTTTCCATTGGTTTTTCTGCTTTAAAATCCATTTATTAATACTATCTGTTCTTCCTTTGGATCCTATAGAAGATAGCAGGAAATAATCACTTTTTGTCAGACTGTTAGAGAAAGTAGAAGCATGAAAAGGTTAAAAAAAATATTTCAGAGACACAGTGAATACAATAGAAATTCATTGTTATGTTTTCTTAAAAAATGTTCTAGTGATTTGTGCTATTATTAGTGCTCCACCTGTTTTGCTTGTATCTGTTTCTGAGCTGATATTTTCAAAATAATTTCTGCTTGTTCCCAAATCAATCCAAAACATGAGTATAAAGAACCTCAATCAATGAATATAAATATTATAAAATCAAATTAATCAAAAAAGAAAACTGTAATAAATTCAAATTCATAGCAAATATATTTTGTTCTGAAGTTTATTTCTCATTAGTGCGTATTCCTTGGGGGCTTTTTTGGTATCATTGTTGCTGTGGCTCAGCAACAGAGGCCTCATTTACAGTCTTGGTGTCTTTTAATCCCTTCAGTCCAGTTATAGTTAAAAGACTCCAGGATATAAGTATAGATAGAGCTTCCTGCATTAGGAACACCTGCACAAAACTGGTGGGAAGCATTGCTATTCAGAAAGTATTTATGGCTTTCCCAAGAAACTTGATGAGAGAAATTACAAGGAAAAAACTAAAGAGCAGCTTGGCCTTGCAACAGAGAACATATTTGAACCTGATTTGCCAATAGCATAAAGGACTTCTAAAAAGCACAAATATTACTGCAAATAGAAGACATCAGCTCTCTCTGGCAGATTGTGAAGTCCTTGAAAAAGCTAAAAACAAATGGGGGTTTGCCTAAACAGAGGCTTATAAACTCATGGGCTGAAGAGCAGGGGAAGAAAGGACTGAAAAATGTAACAGCTCACCTGTGAAAGGTGTGGAGCTAATTTGACATAACAAATGATGCCTTAAGTTTCAGCTTTCATGTTTTCAGATTCTGTGCTGCCCAGGGGTGCAGTTCTGAGCCTCACATTCAGTGTCACTCAGCTCTCTTCACAGGGTAGGGAAACAGACCAAATTCTTTTCCTGCTAGAGACCAAGGAAAACTTCTAGGCCCAAAAGCGCAAACAGTGGTGGACTGAAGAGAGAAAACAAGAAAGATGGGACCTCATAACTTGAAGGTGTAAATGGACAATTAAACTCCAAAATGCAAATGGACCAAAACTTATAAAAGTGAGACCTCGTGACTGGGAGTCCATTTTGTGACCATTTTGGGTCCACCTTGGGTGTAGCCCTGGCCAAGCTCTTGTACTGTCCAAAGTGTATCCTTAAAGGCCTTTTAATAAATATCTACTTTATTCCCTAGTTGTGTCTGATCTCTCTTTCAGGTCAGCCTTCCTAAGACATCACCTGCCAGTTTTGATAATGAAGTCACATCTCAGATGACATGGTCTGTGACACTGTTTGTGCTCTGGAACAGTGTGGGAATCTCCAATAGTCACTGTACCCAAGATTCCCCTGCGCTCCTCAGTTGAGGACCAGCAGTTAAATGGACAGAATGCTTTCCTTCCACTAATTGAGCCCACTTTGTGAATGTCACTGCCCTTAGCTGGCTGCAAAGTACAGACCAATCCCTCTGACAGTGATTTTTGGTTTATTTTCTTGGTCACTTCTAGCTGTGACATGAGAATTCACCGTTCAACAAGGTCACCTCTCCAGCAGCTTTCAGTGCTTAACCCTCAAAACTCCAGCTGCTTGAGCAGAGCGAATTTTGCTGTAGTTTAACTCTCCTGGAGTAGAGATTATCTAGAGAATTACACGGAGTTGACAGAAAACAAGAGAAACAAGAAAAGAATGGTAATTCTCGCAGTGAAACAAGAAATAGGGCATTTTTAGGATCTGGCTGTAATGGGGTATGCACTGTTGTGAGTCTCTGCCAAAATCCTTCAGAGGCAAACCAGGTCTTCATCAAATTCGTTGATTTGAGCTGGCGATCATTGCTGATGAAAACCAGGAATCAGTTTTCAGGGAAGACCTTAAAAGTATCGAAGTAATTTATAGTCAGATTATGAGCTATTTGTGAAGAAAATTAACTTTATCCCAGCCGAAATCAGCACACTCCATTTGACAAACTATTCCTCCTTAACCACACATCAATACAGTAGCCATGTAACAATAATCCAGGCCTTGGATTAATATTCTGGTTTGGTTTAAGATTTTGGTAGTGGTTTAGAGGATTGTCCTGCTTTAACAAACCTCATCTATCTTTATGCAGCCCTGAAAATTTCAGTCTTCCTGCCCATCTGAGAGGAGATAGAGCTGTGCATTGGAAACAGCATTGGCAGATTGATGGAGGCACAGAGAGTATTTCATGAGTAGCCTCAGGGAGCACAACTTGGTGTAACTTCTGTTTTATTGTGGCCTGGAAGAAGTGCAAGTTGCAGCAACTCTGATGTTACCCACTGTGTCTAGATGTAGTTCCAGCCCTTCAATACAGTGCTGCCTGTTCCATGCAGAGTTCTGAGTGCTTGTTGTGTGACACGACATCCAAAGGCAGCACTGAGCACACATCTGTGCTGCTCTGACAGGCTGCTCTCCTGCTTTCCCAGGTAAGCAGCTCCCCACCTCAGCAGCTGGAATGTGGGAATGTACCTGACTCAAGTGTCTGAAAGGGAGCTGCAGCAAATCTTAGGTCACTGTGGTTTATATAAATTAGAGTCCTGAGATACAATTTCGTGCGTAGTTCTGACTTTCTGACAGCACTTCTACCAGGAAAAGGGGATATCTTCTATTCCGTTGATATTCCCTAGTTCTGCTTTTTAGACTTATGATTTGCTGCTGACCTCCCAACTCTATCTCCTGCCTTACTCCATCTTCAGCAGTTGCTGGATCATTCCATGAAGTCACTACCATGAGAGAAAACAATCCATCTTTTTTTCCTGGATTTAGTTTCTGCAAAATTAGCAACATAAAACAGTTTGTGAAGGGTTCGGTGTGTACCAATACCCATCAGGAGGTGAGTGGAGAGAGGGATGTGTGAGAAGGAACTTCTAGTTGTAATTGGACTGGTAGAGTTGAGTTATTACAACGGCTCACATTTTATTGAATACACATTTTATTGAATACAATTCCTGATGCCATCCACTTCTTGCGGTAGATGTTACTCAAATTATAAGTTGTAGGCTATTGCATGATTTTTTGGGGGGAAGGACAGACACTCTCCAGCTTCTGGCTGGGTAGGGCAGCAAGTGCTGATAAATGCAGGCAACAAAATGTGAGCAAGAAGCAAAACCCACAGAAATGATGGTCACAGAGGACTGAAATAACTCAGTGCTAGCTGAATAGGTTAAATTTATCAGTTTAGTTACAGCAGCATGTTTTATTTCAGTTTACAAAGCATTTCTGAAGTCCAGGATGGTTTAGTAGAGCCTGAACCCCATACAACACCCACATTGTTATCTGGGAGTGAGCTACTTGTCAGAACCTGGGTTGGTCACCTTTGCTTTTTACTTCAGGCTTTCTCTGAACATATTAAAGATGTTTCCTTTATGATGTTAGGCCCTTTATGATGTTAGGCTTTGAGTGGAAACTGCATTTCATCTTAGAACGTTTCATCAAGGTTCTCAGTTCTGCTTTTAAACCATTACTTAACTTTCAGACACTTTACAACTCATAACCTGACAAGGAATCTAGAGCGCATTTTTTGGAACAGCTATTTTGTCCTACTGCTGCTAAAATATGTATTTTCTTTTTTTTAAGGTAAGATAAGCTGAAAAAACAATGCTTAAATTCAGTAACTCAAGCTGGTAAGCATTTCATGTTTTGTCTTTCAAACATCTACCAGCAGAGAATTTGTATATATTATATTTTTAGCTGTCAATGTCAGACTCTGTGTCAGTGCCAGGCAAACTGTGACACTAACTAGACTTTTAAGTGTGATCTGTAATCCAGCCTAAGAAGTTCTAAGCTGAGACTTCACACTGCATTATAGCTGTAACCATACATTTATCATTTGGGGAAAAAAACAGCATGTCATGTTTTATTTCAGTAAACTGAAGTGGTAGTTTTCAACAATTCTGGAACAAATCCACTCAGTGCATAATTCCCAGTGATGCACAAAAAGTTTGCTTGAACATTTCCAAAGTTCTGGGTCCACCTCTTATATTAATTAACAAACATTCTTAAGCTAATGATGCTTGGAGAACCTTTTAAGCAGCCTGCTCCTGCAGGTTGATGGACACAGGCACTTGGTTCCTACATTGCCAGGCCTCGAGGAGTCTGACAGCAGAACAATTAATGAACAAGGTGGGAGTGCTTTCATTAGAGAAATTAGGATGTGTCTTCCACTCTTCTCTAAACATCTGGGGCTGCTTTTATCCCTATCTTTATCTATTCACACAGGCAAAGCCAAGCGAGATAAAGCATTTAAGAGAATCTTGGTTACTTGTTCTGGGTTGACCTGCCTCCTATCCCATATATCCATCCCATATCTTGGATAGATTGTTATGTCTCGCAGCTGAATCCCGCCCTCTTGGGCGGGTGCCTGCAGTTTTTCTTTTTTTCTTTCTTTTCCTGTTTCGGCTCTTGCTTTTGCTAGCTCGGCTGCCTTTGCCTTCTTCGCTTTGCTTTGCTTTGCTCTGCTCTCCGGCTGCCCCTGTGGCCATTTCCCACCCCCCACCCCCACCCCCCCCCCCCACCCCCCCACTGCTTCTGTTTGGGTTTTTTCCCTCCTTCCTTCTTTCCTCCCCCCCCCTCCAAGGTTTGAACCGGCTCCGGACCTGACCTGACCTGAGGAGTTGGAGAAGTCCCGGGGCTTGCAACAGACGTGTCGCACCCTCCTCATCATCACAGTAACCCGTCTTTCCCACTATTCGGTGTTGGGGAGTGTTTTTTTGTCAATAAACTGGTTTTTCCACTTTTCCTCCAAGGTATTTTCCTTCCCGAACCCAGGGCTGGGGGGAGGAAGGGGTGGTAGAGGTTTGGTTTAGGGGACTTTTTGGAGGTTCTTCCCTAATTTATTCCAAACCAGGACATTACTTTACCTTCTAAACTTCTAGATGACTATTTCAAAACAGGAAGATGAAACAAAATTCTGCTTTTTTGAGCATTCAAAAAATGACACCCCTTCCTTTTAATGCTCTTCTTCATGAGGCACCACATTTCATTGGCTTCTTTGACTGTCAGGTTTAAAAAAATTAATTTCAATGTTTGGCATCCTGTATACATATTTTATGTTGTTTTTCTATAGATGCATTATTCATAACTACATAAAGCACTTGGGCCACCTTTTTTTTTCCATTATTCACTCAGTTTTATGAGGTCTTTTTGTTGCTCCTAACCTTCATTCTGACTTTTGGTTACCAGAACAAGATTAAAAGCATCTGGATGTAAATATTTATTTTTCTGTTCATTGTTTTTAAGTAGAGCTTGTTTGGCTGAACAAAATCAGCTTCAGCACTGTTTCCTGGGGGACATCTTGTATGCTTTTTGGCTTTTCCCTGTTCCTGGCTTAAATATTTTTCTATGACTTTCAGTGGATACATTTGGATAGAACAAGCACAATTATCTTCCCAGCATGAGTTCTTCAAATCCCTGAAATTTCCCCAATTCATAGTAAATTTAAGTCTCTTTTCACTACACCACCATCTCATCACTGCTTTCAGACTCTGGATCTCTGTCTGCCTTTGAAGCTTTGTGTTAGACAGCATTCTGGAGAATAAGAGCATGGAGGTTGTAACTTATCCTGAGGTCTGATTCCACCTTTCCCATCCAAAGGTATCTATCCAGAGGTAGTTTATTCTGCAGCCTCTCACATGCCACGAACAGAGGTGTCCTTGCATCTAAAAATTGTCTTCCATTCTTACTGCCTGCTGCTTCCTACACATGAAAGTCCAGAGGGTTCTCTTACATCAGCCTGTGTCTTCTCAGATATTGCACCCCCACTTTTAGGTGAATGCCTTCATTCGCTGAGCCTTCATGGGCTGAGGGGAACTTTTTCACCTGAAAGTTCACAGCTGTAAGACAAATCTTACAAGAGGACACCTTTTCCTTCAGTTTTGCAGAAAATTTTTCAGGTGTTTGTCGGCCATGACGTGCTGCTAATACTTTATTATGTATCTTAGAAGAGCAGCTCATCTTTCTCTGGCAGATTGCATAGATTCCAGACTTTTGTCTGTCTCTATTTTAGGAAGTGTACAGCTTGTTTTGGGAGCTACCCCAAAATAGTGTTTGCTCATATGCATATGTTTACCTGTTTGCCTAGTGTTTTCCATCTCCTTGCAGGCTATGTTGTTCAGTAGCTTTGGTACTTAAAATAATGCGGGTAAAGCTGATGTCTGGGGGATTAACTAATTCTTCATATAATTGCCTTCACAGATATAAAGTTAAAAAATTACAGTGCTAAGCAACAGGAATTAGAATTAGCTCTGTCAGTTGAGGGTTTGTTGCAGGAACTCCTCTAATAGCCAGTGTATTAGTAGTTTTTGTGTTATTTCCCTTACTAGTTCTAATGAATGTTAATAGGGCCTTGCAGATTTAAGAACTGAGAAAGACAAACCTACATGAAGGAACAGACTTTCTTTTCACTATAAACTCTGTTGCTGATGCATAGGTTCAGTATTACCTGTGAGTTTGGATTGTGAGGTACACAGAAGGTACAGAGATACTTACTGTGCAACTTGAATATTAAGTCCAGATTCTGATAGTCTGACCCAATGCCTCCTTTGCATGATGTATTCTTAACCCCTTTTAGTGAGAAATAGGCTTGTGCAGGATGTAATGAACCTTTCTGTTCACATCTAGACTAGGTTTGCATCACATAAATAAATCCCCAAATTACCATCAAGATCAGCTGTTTCTCTGATTATACTGATTATATGTGATATGCAGTTGATTCACATTCATTAATGTATGTTCATGCATGTTTATGTCCATCATTTAATTTGGATTCTAGGTTTTTATTGCAAATGGTACAGTGGAATAAAATCCACCACAGAATCTTGTCCTACAGTTGAAAATTGAAGCTCCTGGTCTGTGCTGTAACACACAATTTGGATATGTTGTAATGTAAAAGAAAAGTAATTTCCATAGTCAACAGGTTGGGGTGTGAAAGAATTTGTGTTCCTCCTCCAGAAACAGAGGAAGAGTAAATAACTTTGTTGTTCTAGCTCCTATCGCAAACAAAGTCAGCAGATCCTGAGAATCCCTTGATTCCATCTCCTTTAACTCCAGTGAGAGCATACACAGGTAATTCAAGTGTAGATATTTACACAAAAATCTCATTCCAGGTGGTTTAATCTTTAAAGGATCACACACCACACTGAGATTTAAATTTCTCATTCCAAATTCATAGCAAACATGCATTCCTGTTAACTGGCTAATTAACACTTCTGAATATCAGGGATATTTTTCTAATGTTCTGGAACACAGTTTATGAATTAATTGAATTCATATCCATCCATTTGTAAAGGGCTCCTGTGCATATGCAAGTAAGTATCTATAGGCAGACAGATGAAAGTGAAATCACTTAAATGTTTAATGGGTGTCTGAATGTTCAGTCCGTGTTATTGATACACAGTGCTACTGATTTGCTCTGTGACCATTCATTGTTCAGGGCAGCTACTACTGATAAAGCTGATTGCCACCAGAAAGATTTTAGAATAATTTCTGAGTAAATTTCCACTCTCAGAAGTCTGAGCTGTTTGTTTTTTGTTGGGTTGGTGGGGTGTTTTCGTTTGTTATTGTGGGTTTTTGGGGGGAGGGGTTTTGTTTTGCTTTTTAGCAGGACAAAATAACTTTTAAATCATTAGTGGCAAGAAAAATTTCTCAATGCAAAAATACCTCCTGTTGTGGTGGGTGGGTTTTCTATATATGCACAATATGCCTTCATACGCAGCAGCTTCAATTCTAGATTAAGAGAATGAAAATGCCGAAAAGAAAGTGGAATGCTCAGACAGACTACACCTAAAATTCAATGGCAGTGGCAATGGTCCTTAGGAACAAAACTAATCAAACAAATATACTTAATGGAAGTCTTAATTGACTCGGTGCATCTTCTAAAATTGTAAACCTTATATCTTTCATAGTATTCCTTTTGGATAAGTAGGTGAGCAGTTTAAACACATGTATCTAAGTTTTTGTAGTGGGTGGCTGAGGAACAATATTTGCATGTATTTGCTCTGTATTAAGTTTCTTAAAGTCATGTTTTAAGAGATAAATTGCCTTCATTTCTCTTTGGAGAAAAAAAGAAAAAGGCAACAAAATCACCATCCTGAGTTGGAACAAATCACAGTTAATACTGTGTGGATGAATTCAGATTTTGCTAATCCAGTGAAAGTCATTTATAATGGAGATTCAAACCAAAGAAAATCCACTTTTCTTCTTAATAAGTCTCCTTCTGCCCCAAATATTTAAGCCCTTTATGCAAGGTTAAAGTTTTAAGAACATGGAATCTTTCAGACTTATAAGTATCTTTTAATACATTCTTATAATCTCTCTTATAATACATTCTATTGGGAAATGTGCAGAATCTAGTGGAAGAAGTGTCAAAATAAAATCTAGTAATTTCCATTCTGTCATTACCTGTTGTCAGTCCAAGGCAGTTCAATATTTGAGATATGGATAGTATCAAATCCTCTTGTCTGAGTTGTTGGTTTTTTTTTTCCTTTAGTCAAAGCTTTAAAATATAAATAAACACAAACAATTTCAACCTTGACATTGACTCTTTCTATGCTCACAGTGCATCCACCTTCCTACCTCAGCCAGTGACATCCAAAAAAGAGTACATCAAAGAACTTTTCTTCTCCGAGGGAAGAAAATATGAAAATTCCTATGTTTTGTGAATGTTCATTGTCATGAGAAATCCACTGTCAGACTGGGGCTGTGGCACAGCCTCTGCTAAATAACTAGAATGCTTTTCTCTTGGAAGAGAACTGCTCAACACCTATTTCAGAAAAGCCTGTTTCTCTTGTAACAACAAATTTTGATCTTGACAGCCAGTAGAACAATAGGATGGCACAGACGGGAGCGTGTAAACACAGGTGCATGTACTCAATGTCCTATACTTTTACACAGCTGTGATTAGAAATTATGAATGTCGGTCTAGAGACTACGGATGCCATTAGAAAAGTATTCCAATTCTACAAATACTTGTGGAAGTAAAAGAAAACATGTCAGAAAGTCTTGAGTTCAAACTGGCTTTACTGATTGCTTTTCCTCCAGTGTTAGTCAGGAAGCTCATCATGGTTTGGGTTCACTCTGTGGACCAAGACACATTTAGAATCACAGAAGAATTTAGGCTGGAAAAGCTCTCTGAGTCCAACCATTCCACCAGAACTGCCAAGGCCACCACTAAACCACGTCCCCAAGCACCACATCAATACATTTATTTATTTTTTTAGGACTTCTACGGATGGTGATTCCACCACTACCCTGGGAAGCCTGTTCCAGTGCTGTTTCACTCTTCCTGTCCCTGTTATCCAGTCCAAACCTCCCCGGCACAACTTGATGTAATTTTTTTTTTGTTTTATCACTTCTTACCTGGGAGAAGAGACCAACATCCACCTGGCTACAGCCTCCTTTCAGGTATATATGTGTCCATGTACTTTGACTCCAGTAGGATCATAGGCAAGTATTTCATAACCAGATATTTATATGAGAGTACTCATGAGAATTTAATTTTACACAGAAATCTCATTCAAGATGGTTTAATCTTAAAAGGCTATCACACACCATGCTGAGATTTTAATTCCAAATTCACAGGAAACATGTATCCCTGTTTACTGGCTAATCAACACTTCTAAATACCAGGGTATTTTGCTTATGTTCTGGAACACAGGTTTTAATGAATCAATTAAGTTCTAAATCCATCATTTTATAAAGGGCTGTTCTCTGTCACTTTGAAGCCATTCTTCCTTATCCTGTTACTACAAGTTCTTCAAAAATCCCCTCTCCATCTTCCCTGTAGGCTCCCTTCAGGCACTAGAAGGCCACAATTAGATCTCCCCAAAGCCTTCTACAGGCTAAAAATTCCCAACTTTCTTTGTCCTTCTGAGGGAAAAAGTACATGAAAACACATTCAGGTTCCACAAGTTCATTCCCCACAAAGGTGAGCACATAGAGGAGGCACATGGAAATTTTAAATGAAGGCTAAACAGCCTCTATATCAAAAGCTTACTAAAAATAGACATATAGGAGTTGTTCTTACCCCAGGCTAATGGAGAAAAATGTATTTAGAAAGATTTCTCTTAAACATAAGTTAAATACTTAACATTAAGTGTGCTTGATGCTGCATTAGTGTTTAAAAGATTGGCATAATCAGATTGTCAGTCAAATAGTGTTGCAGCAGGCCTCTTAATTAGAGGGTAAAAATGACACAAAGCACAGACTTCTCATTAAACAAAGCATTAAAATGGTCCTGTTTACTGCTTTTTACAGCTTAGTCATCTAAACTCCAGCTATTTGGTGACTGGCTTCAGCAAGCTCCTACTGTATGTTTTCCTTACAGCCTCTGACTGTAGGCTTTTACTCAGCTAGACTGTGACTGCAGGTTCCAACTGCAGACCCAGACTGACCTCACAGCTGGGATTCACCACCCACAGGATCTTTCTTCATGAGTCTCTGCTTCATGCTCCTTAAGGTTTCTCCTCCATGAAGAACCTCCATCTCTCCCTGCATAGCAGCCAACCCCCTCTTTTATCTCACTCATCCTTATTAGATACAGCTGTGACTCATCAGGGGCAAGTAACACAGCTGTTACTTATCAGGGGTGAGGTCACCTGTATTTCCTTCTCCTTAAAAAAAAAAAGCAGAGGAAAAGGTGGATAATATGCTGCTGCAGGACCCTGCAGAGCTCCAGACCTTCGGGCTGAGTGGTTGGAAAGCTGCCTGTCTGAAAAGGACCTGGGGGTGCTGGGGACAGTGGATGAACGTGACCTGTGCACAGGTGGCCAAAAAGGCCAACGTCACCCAGCTTGCATCAGCAATGGTGTGGGGGCAGGAACAGGGCAGGGATTGTTCCCCTGTGCTGGGCACTGGTGAGGCCACAGCTCAAACGCTGTGTGCAGTTCTGGGCCTCTCTCTCCAAGGCAGACACTGAGGGGCTGGAGATGTCCAGGGTAGGGGACAGAGCTGAGAAAAGGTCTGGAGCACCAGGAGCAGCTGAGGGAGCTGGGAAAGGGCTCAGCCTGGAGAAAAGGAGGCTCAGGGGGGCCCTTCTGGCTCTGCACAGCTCCCTGACAGCAACATCCAGGAAAGAGGGCAGTTGAGAGGGGGTTGAGTGTCGAGCTCAGTTCCCTTCTCTGGACATGCTCCAGCACTTCAGTGTCTCTCATGAGCCTCAGACTAAGACCAGGAAGGTCCCTGCACTACTGGTAAATCTGTGGCTTACTGGCACTTCAGCATCTACTAGTTCTCAAGTATCCCAGCTCTCTACTAACACTGTAACATTTATTTTTCTATCCTCTCATCTACTCACAAAAACTGAACTGTTCATATTGTTAAACTGTCAGAACTATTACTGGCTTTGGCCTCTGAACATTCATCCAGATGATTTTTGGAAGAGTTTGGCTGTTAGAAAGCAACAGAGATGACTTTGAACAGACAGCTTGCTTGGATTTGGAGTCAGGAGGGTTCACTAGCACAGACATGAATCCTGGATAACCATGATTGTTGAATAACTCTGAATAACTGAAGAGCAGTCTCAACGATGGTTAATTTCCTATTACAGATATAGCCATTATGCACCACTGATTAAACAGAGCAGAATAGGAAAATTTTTTTACCACCTTGAAGCTAAATAATCCAAGCCATGTTCCTTCTTTTAATATGTATTTAATCCCTCTGTTGCACAATGTATCATGCATCTTCTAATGGTTTTCATCTTCTTTCACACCATTTTAAAGCTGTCAATTACTCTACCTATATAATTGGCATTCACACAAATTCCATGCTGTAGTATCTATCTGCATCTATACAGGTTTTATATTTATGAAACTGTATTTATATACAGGTTTTATATCTATATTTCATTATTTTATATTTCAGAGACATATTTAGGCATTTTCCAGTTTTGTGTGTCCTTTCCTACTGAATGCTACACATATCATTCTGTCCAGGACTCTGTAAATATTACAAAGACCTTCACAAGTTCTTTGGTGTGTTAGAAATATCCACCTTGTTAAAGTACAGCTCCTTCTCAGTTACCGTGTTAAGCTCATTATTTCAGGCACAGAGCTATGACAATTAAACTTGTCATCTGTTCAGCTTCCATGGCACTCATTTCTCCTCAGTGCCTTTCCTTTCCTCTGTGTCCACTACCTACTTAAAGAAATTGGAGTAATTATTTTTGTTTGGCTTTTGAACCATGCTTTGCTGACCAGAAGAGTTCTCTTTCTCTTTGAGCTCTATAACATTTTTTCAAAAAACCCCACAAAATAACCAAGAATGATTGTATGTAATTATAACATTTGAAAGTAAACAGAATAAATCAGCATTGAGCTTTTAATTGTTCTCTCTGCGTTAAAACTACCCACTGTCATTTATACTTCCCTAAAGATTTCAGTTCTAGTGCTGTTTTACATTTCTTCTGGATCATGGACCAAGGAACCGTACATCCCAATTATGCAAAGAGTTATATGTTCAAATTTTCTTGTATCAGCAGCTCTGCAGTTGACTTATTTTACAGCACTGGGTTGTAAGACAGACAAGCAAATGACAGGGGAACAATGTACAAGAGACTCATATTCAGTTAAGTCCTCAAGCGTGTGATTATCCTACAGACATTGCTGAAGAGAAATAATTTTGTAATTAATGTCTCTGGATCCCCTCACATATAATGTTACTACATAATCTTGCTAATAGGTACATGAGGTTCCCTTTTAAAATATTTACATTTTTAAAATCAAATATGTCTGCTGTGGGACTTGTTTGAAAACCCATTGCTTCAGTGACTGGAGAGGTTTTTGTTTCAAAGCAAGTGCTGGCATGGTCAGTTTATTAATTTCAATTCTGACACGGTTGTTTAACTTTTTTTTTTTTTTTTTTTTTTTTTTTTTTTTTTTTTTTTTTAATAATTTCTGGTTAAAAAAGAACTGGTCTTGTAAACCAGGTTTTACAGAAATGCTGTATTTTACAAAAGTAAAGAAAGCAAATTCTGGTTATATGTCAGACATTATTTCATGATTATTTACAAGCTCCTGTATACACTTGTCTCAGTGCAATAATCAAGATAAGAACTGCTAATAAACTGGCTGAGAGCAACAGAGAATTTTACATGGGGATGATAGGAAGATAATCACACCCACAGTACAGGCCTAGTGATCAGAATAGTAGTGATAATATAGGTGTAAAATAAAAATACAGGAGAGGGCGGGTAACTTTTCAGTTGTTTAAGCAAATAGAGAAAGTCAGTGTCAAGGGAAAAAAAGATGGAACTCAGGGCCAAAATCCTGCAAACACTAAAAATAGGAGAAAGCAGTAGAGGATCTACTGACAGCAAAGGGAACTGGGGCAAGTATCATAGTGCATGCAGTAGTATCAAAAGGAGCAGAAAGAAGACTATATATTACCAAAAATAATAAAAAATATTATAGTATTATTCACATAAAAATTTCCATATCTGTATATAAGGGATTAAGAAATGGCTTTTCTGAACCTTTACAAGGAGAAAACCATGAAAGCCTGTGCAAGGCAGTGCAGAATCAAAGCAAACCCCTTCCAAAAGCTCTGACATAAAGCGGTGGCAAGGTAAATATATTCAGTAACAAGTCCGGGTGTGTGGCTCTCTGCAACCTGCCCTTTGCACAACACAGTACATTAGTTCCCAACCAGCACAAGACCAGAACTTTTACAAAATAAATGCAGCAGCATTCTTTTTTTTTTTCCCCTACCACTGAGCCAAGCACTAAAAATTCAGAGCAGCCCTGAGTGATAAACATCTCTCCCTCTATAAATGACTGGCCTGTTGCTAATGGCAACAACTCTGTTCCTAAAGTTAGCTGAGCTTTTACAGTGGCAAATTCGATGTCCTCACGTAACTTGCAGGATTCAGCTCATCAGTTTTGCCAACTCCTGCAGCCACACAACTGCATTTAAGCATAAACTTTTCCTTTTTCTTTGCATGATATTTATCAAAGAGAAATGAGGTTAGAGCCTGAGCTGTAGGATCCTAAATACGGAAGTGGAATCAATATTTGGTCTTGCCATTGTGTGATGCCATTTTATCCCATTTTGTGCCATTTTTTTTGTTTAAATGATTCCCTACACTACTGTAGGACAGATCCTTTATTTCCAGATACAGATGGATGGAAGTAATTCATCCAAATTATGGGACACAACTAAAAGAGGTCTTAGGACTAAACCATGTGTTACTTAAGTTATCAAACTGTGGATAGCAGATGTTTTCTGACATGATATGATGTGAGAGGCAAACATTGCATTAATTTATGGTTGTAGTTTTGCAAAAAGATACACACAATATCCAATCCCTGGGGTAAATGAAATGTTAAAAATCATCCCTTGTCCCGATTTGTGAGCCTTACTTTTGGTTTCAAAGACCCTTTCATCAAAGTCATGAAGAGAACTAAATTTTCTTACACAAGAATTATTTAGGACCAATTTGGAATTAATTTTGTGAATGTCTTATGTTATTTGGATTTAAGTTTTGCATTCCAATTGCTTAGAAAATTGTGAGTCATAAACGGGATATCTGAATTGTTGTACTAAACAGTGCTTAAAATGTCTTTCAAAAAACTAATTTCAAATTTCATGTTGAATTTTTTTTTTTAAAGAAAAAATGCATTTCAGTAAAGAACCTTGTAATTATGAAACTACAGAAAAAATTAATTCCAGCCATGTATAATCTTAAAATAATAGAATCATTTAGATTTGGGAAAGGCCTTTAAGATCAACTCTTAACCCAGCACTGCCAAGGCCACCACTAAACCATGTCCCCAGGTGCCACATTTAAAATGTTTTTGGTGATTCCACCATCATATGATAGTGACAAAAAAGATAGATGGGGAAAATGTCAAAGTATCAGTTCATAACCTTTACAATATTGCACTTGGAGCTTCATAAACTGTAGAGATAAAACACAAATTATTGCTTTTCTTCCTTTATGGCTTTTCAAAGAAAGGCATAATTATCTAAAGTCAACATTGATTGTCCCACTATAAAAATTATTATAGTCACAACCTGAAGCCTTAAAGAGAATGAGGAGCTGGGACAATAAAACCACAGTGTACAGGGATATCTGCTCAGTGCTGTGTATCAAACCTCAACTGATTTCAGGGAAAATATACATCAATGTGCTTAAAACCTCTAGGTTGGACACGTCTGTTCTGTTCTGTGCAGTTTTATGCCATAAAAAATGCAAGAGTGTCTGGGACACGGTTTTTTAAAAATGGTTTCATGCACCCAATTCCAGCTGCTTTTCCTGATTGTGAGACACTGAGATGAGGGCTGGGGGAAGGTAAAACAAATTGGAAAATCACAGAATGGTTTGGGTTGGACAGGACGTTAAAGCCCATCTTATCCCACCCCCTGCCATTGGCAGAGACACTTTCCATTAGCCCAGGGTGCTCCAAGCCCTGTCCAACCCAGCCTTGGACACTTCCAGGGGCAGCCACAGCTTCTCTGGGCACCCTGTCCAGGGCCTCCCCACCCTCACAGGGAAGGATTTCTTCTGCAAATCTAACCTAAATTCCCTAAATAAATAAAGACATACTCTTTTTCAGTGATTCATTGTTAACAAGGCACGGCGAGTTTTTATGCAGGTTTTACACAGGTTGAGATGTCAGCACCTAAAGCAAAAGGAGCTGATAAATAAGGTCATGGATGCTACCAGAAAACTCTGTGAGCTTTACAAGTTTTACCTCTTGTCTCTGAAACGCTTTGCAGCTGTTACTGCTTGTGCAGCACACTTCCTGCCAGGTAAATAGAAATCTGCTTCCTATAATGCTTTGCAAGCATTATTTGCTGCCATAAAACATGAATAAAAGCATAAAATATGGAGGAAGATATAATTTTATAGTGCATTAAAAATAATAAAAAAAATTAACAAGCATGACAGGTTAACATTTTACAAGCATCAAAGGAGCAGGTGAATTATGGCATTATAGGCAGCAGAACAAGTTATCTTGTGTTTAGCCTTGGAGCTCTTTATTTTTCCAGACCATTTTTAATTAGAGTCTTGAAATTAGATCCTGCTAGCAAACCCCTAAATTACAGGGAGTAAAGAGGGGATTCAATCCAGATATTTTTCCAGTACAGGACTTTGAGCCTAACAAACTGTTCTGCATACAAAGCACTGGAGTTGTGCAGGTAATGATCATAAGGAGTAGAAAAAAACTGTAGGTGTTGAAAAAAGAGAGAAAATAACAGTTCCTCATGCAGGCAACCTTTTGAGATTTTCTGCCAAAGGAGGAATTGCCATACTGTGCATAAAACCAAGAAAACAAGGTGTTTTTTTCTGAAAAAAGTTGAAATTCCACATGAATGTACATAAGAACAGAGGTAGTCAAGATCAAGAACTAGAAAAATCATATTCTAAGTCAGGAAAGGGAAGAGGAAAGGAAAAGGGCAGTTGAGACAGGGAAAGGGGAAAGAGTGACTAAGAGGAGAAAAACAGCCAAAAGCTTCCTTGTGTCTAGAATAAAAACCATGAAACCTTACACTGATAAAATACAATCTGGGCCTATACGCCATTTCAAGCAAAAGGCAGAGTGTCTTGGGCAACTCTTCCTTGCTACTGACATCTCACATAGGGTGTAAAGAGTTGTATGCACCCATATGAAGAAGCAAGAAAACATCTGCCTTTACGTTGTGTTAAACTGATACAGGGTGATTCCTTTGGGAACTGAGGTGGATTATGGACATGGTTAAATACCAGTTTCTTAGCAGAGGACACAGGAAGGAAGTGATCTGGAGTCAGTGGCACAGGTTGTAAATGTGTTTACTTAAGTGAGTAAACTCTATAAATATATATATATATATATATTTAGTTAGTGATAGTAAAAAACACTATGTAAAAAAATAGAGAGGTCAGGAAATATAGGGGGAAAAAATTAAAAGGAAAATATGTTACTGAACTGCATGAAGATCTCATCTGGGGAAGATGGAATAGGTAGGGAACTCATGAAGGGCAAATCAATGACTGTCTTTTGTCTTACTCCATCTGAGAAGCAAAATAAATAACAGACTCCCGAGCAACAAGAAATGCAAGAATATAAAAGTAGGGGAAAATTGAGGGGAAAGATCCATTAAACTTTTTTTATCAAAATGGTCATTTCAGTGCTGAACAGAGATGGGAAATGGCTCTTGGAGCAATTTAGTCTTGAGATTTTGGATGTCTGGCCTTAGTGGATTCAGAGAAGGTAGAGGAAAGTTTCTGCTTCAAGAGGGGATAGCCCAATAATAACAGCATCTGATGTTTGTCAGAATTGTTCCAATAATACCAGGCCTTGTGCTCTGAAACTGTCAGTCAAAACCAAATTGCATCAATGACAAGCTTTTGATGCTCGTTTGATGGGCAGAAGTGATAAAATTTATGAGGGGTTCAAATGCAAGGTGTCATTATTCTAGTGAGTTGAACCAAACATTGCAAAAATGAAATGGTAAAAGGAGACATAGTCAGGAGGAGGATAATTGCTGGTGCCAGAGACTTTGGCCTATTAGCACAATTTTAGTTACATTTAGATTTCACTCCTGGTAGAGGATCCAACACAGAAAAAAAAATTTAAAAATGCTATTACTCTTTTTTTCTTTTTTATTTTTTAGCAGGAAGGGAGATAATTTCAGACAATATTGACTGAATGAAGAAAAATAGATATTAGGAAAGAGTTCCACTGAATTTGCTACAGTAAGAATTGAAAGACCAGAAAATTTCAGTAGGGCAGGAAGATGGAAAATCTGTGAAAGTTACAGCAAAGCAGAAAGTACAGCTGACATACATGCTTAGCAGAAGAAAGAGGATATATTTACACCAAAGGCAGAGCATTGTACAAGAACATGTGACTTTCCCAGAATAATAAAAATTATCTGAAGAAATTCGGCCTTAAGTAGAAGCAAATCCTTGTTTCCATTATAATAGAAAAAAATTGGTATGTACAGAATGCTGAAAATATTAAACAAAAATCATCTTTAAAATTCAGATTGTAATTTTTTAGTCAATCTAATAATGGGTATTTTTACAGGTAAATGGAAATATATAGAGGAATGCATCATAAGGTATTTGTGGTCAGTATCCAGATGAGCTGGAGAAAAATAAAGTCCTTGGGACAATATAACACAAAGACTGATGTTTTACCACTGTGCAGATGGCAAAACAAGGTCAAGGATGCATCAGTAGCAAAAAGACAAATTACTGAAGAGATGTAGCCATGTGTCTTTATGGGACTAGAGGAGCTGCCAAGAGAATATGAAATCAAACTTGTGTCATCAGCAATTCCAATAACAGTCTCTGACCTCTGTATTTTTATACTGGAGAAGGTAAAAAAGAGCAAAAGAGAATGAAAGATACAAGAGGTATTTGACAGATAAAAGTACTTAAGGACTCATATTCAATAAAAGCCCTAAAGCTCAGCAGAAAATTAGCATATGTATGTGGAGAAATCAAACAAGCTTCTTATATTAGCTTGTTTATCAGAAACCAAATACTTTCGAAGTTATATACTTTGAAAGTCCTCTTGGCCTTTCTCCTCCCCAGCTTTTTCATGGAAGAATGTAAGCATTAACTGTATTCATCATTCTGTTTGGAAGGTACTGGTGTCAGCTGGCTCCCAGTCAGCATCACTCTAGCAACAGAAAATTTCTGAAAAAGAAATCTAGGATGCTGCCAGGGTTGCTTGGCATCCTCTGCCAGGCAGAAGATGTGTTGGTTTATGACAGAAATAAAACTGAAGATGATGAATTTTGAGATAGTTTCAGCAAGCTGGCCTTGCTCTGAATGAGGCTGCTACCTATGAAAAGGAACAGATAAATGTGTGCTATTTATTATTAAGAAATGTATGTTCTGGTGTTTCTGCAGCTCCAGAAAAAGCTCAGCAAAGTTTGTGAATGCAGCAATGTTTCAACCATCAGAAAGAGCAGATTTTGGAAAGGAAGCAACAAGGTCATTTAACTTAATTAATTAAAGAAGTATTGATACATCTACCTCTTTGGTGCAACATTCTGTATTCTGCCTGGGATGCAGAGGTAAAGGCAAGGGATGCAGAGTTCTTTGTATCTATATCTAAATCTATCTTCATCAAAGAAAACCTGTTGGGAGACAAAAAACTCACGCCCTGTAGTATCAATATAAAAAAAAAAAAATTGAGATACATTAAAAAAAAAAAAAAAAGGTACATTCCAGAATGTGTAGGCTGCTGCTTAGAAACTCACAGAGACCTGCAAAATGCCCAGCCTTTACATACTTGGCAGTTGATGTATGACACTCAAACAGACTGAAGCATCTCTGCCCTTAGAGAATTCATATTCAACAAATAACTTTCTCTTTTAGATTCAGAGACCCTGATCAGAGAGGGTGCTTTCTTTTAATCTTTTTTAAAGCAAATAGTCTCAGGGAAAGCCTTTGCTAAGCAAAAACTCATGTGAAAGAGACTTTTGAGGAAGGTGTCCTCAAAATATTGACCTGACCATATTCTTTCAATCAATATAAATCACATTTGTTAATTTTTCATGAGTTAATTATTTATTCAATGTGAATCAAATGTATTCAGTGCTGCCCAAGAGGAGAGATACTAGGGAATGGAATGCCAAACAGACCAATGGCCACAGTGTTAAACACAGGTTGGCACTGGGATTGTGGGATAAAAATATGGGATAAAAATGGGAGAGAGCTGCTCTCCCAAATCCTGCAAGAGCACAAACAGTGGCATGACATGAGTGCAGCAGTTTGTAGGGTTTGATTAGGAGGGCTCAAACCTAAGGAACAGCTGGGAAGAATATAATGTGGGAGGAAAAATAAGCAAACAAGAATGAATATCCAAACACACCCCCATCCCCAGGAAACAGTTGCTAATATCATGAATCTCTACAAAACTGCCTGAGAGACCTGGGCAACAGGCAGCAACAGCTTTTGTTTCTGTGTATTAGTCTGGTTTTTTTTGAGAGGACACACACATGCACTATTGTATGTATTATTTCTTCATACCTACAGACTTAGCTGCACTTTCATGTTTTCAGATGCACAGGTCATGCAAAAAACCTAAGGCTAATTCTTGCCAGGTATGAAGTTCCTGAGATCTTCATTTTAAACATTAATAAAGGCTTAATAAATGCTGTGAGCCTTTACTAGCACCTCTAAACTCCTCAGCAAAGAGAAGGCAGCATTGCACATTCTTAAGGGAACAAAAAATGTAAAAATCAGGAGAAGCTGTGTTTACAACAATTATGATGTATTGATCACCTGCATCTGGATTCTGTCCAGTAGAACTGGTGATAAGTGTATTAGGAATGGCTCTACTTGAAGCACTCATTAATCTTAAACCTCACAAGCCTAACCAGAAAGAACTGTTGGAGCAAAATCCCAAGATATAAACTTGGCTACTGGTTGACAGTAAAAATTGGAGAACCACTCCTAGAGCAAAAAGGATCATATTTTTTTCCTTAAAAATCTTAGAAGTCTTTTGGTACACTTTGTCAGAGCTCTTACTTGTGATGGCTGCAAAGATTTTTCTTCAAAGGAATGAAGTGCTACCTTCTTACTGCAGGTAAGAGCAAATAGGTAAGTTGTAGTGGTTCCAGGAGGCAAAAGTAAAGTGGAGTGTCCTGTCCCCAGTCCCTCTCCCCATCTCGAGGAGCTGTGGTTAGATAGGGACAGGCGGCGCGGAAGATTTCGGGCTGTAACGGAGAGGAAAAGAGCAATCCCCATCCCCCTCTCAAGATAAGCTACCCCTGAAAGGAATGTAGACCCTCTACTAACATGTGCCAGTACTTTTCCACTCCAACTACTAACCCGGGAAGTGTGGCAATATCCTGTTTGACGTAGTAGAAGACCCGAGGGTATATAACCTGAACCTTTTACTTAATAAACGTCTTTTGTAACCGTCTGCCATATTGGTACAATGCGTCTGTTACAAGACCCGACCCACTCATGAAAGCAAAGTGGAAGTCGTGCTGTATGTCTAAATACCAAAGCCTCCACTGTGGCAGAAACAGCGGACTGCTACAAGGAGCTGCACATGGAACTGATCCATCCTAGTCTAAGTTCAGAATTCAATTCAGATTTATTTCTATGGATGAATAAGAAGATACATCAGTGGAGATAGCTTTGAGTCATTTGAAATTGTTTCAAAGCTCTTGCTTTAAGAAGGCAGAACATATTTTTGCATGGTGGGAAAAAATAATCTCCCAATTTACTTCGTGGGTATATCAGTTAATATTATCTGTTAGTTGTACCAGACGTTAACTCCCTTATAAATGAAATTCCTTAGGCTTTTTTCTTTGAATGATGAGATGTAAAAAACCTGTTCAAAACCCCTGTCATCTTCTAAAGTAAACAGAACAGTGTGCACTTGAATTTAGAACAGCACACAAAATGTCAATCATTGAAATTAGAGATCTGTTGCATGCAAAATTTTATGCATGAAAAGAAACTGTTCTGAAGCTCTAGATGATAAAAAATCTTCCCCTGCATAGTCACACAGTAAGAATTTTGTGATTTAAATGTATTGTTTTTCCTTCATCTTTCTGTTTTGTTTAAGTATCATATTCAGTCTAGTTCTTATGTATTTAGATACTTGGCTCTGCACTGGTTTATCAATATTTCTCTTCTGCTTCATGGGAATTTCCTCACAAAAACTGATACAAAATATACCTGCTGTCTGGATAAACACACTTCTATTCTTTTTTCGTATATTTTATTTTATGTCTTTTCCCTTAGATTTTAGACTGTGTAGGCATAGCTTTGCACTGCTCCAGGAAATTGAAGTGCAATTACCTTTGTAAATTTTGTAACCATTGGTTTTGTCTCTTTGGGAACAAGGAAAGGCTAGAGAGTTCCTCCAGAGCAAAGGAAGTTCTGTTATAAATGACATAGAGAGAGATTGATAAACTGAACTATTTTCTTGTCCGTTAAAAGGAAATATATCTCCTCATTTTTCAGTCGCATTCCACCAGCACCTGCAAATCTCAGTCTTGAAACAAGCCCCAGCTCTGTTTGGCAGTGGGGAAGGTTCATTTTGCTCTGTTTTGGAGAAATGGTGTGGAACATATTTGCTTATTGTGCTCCATGACAATTTTGATATTTGTCAACTGGTACCCTCCATGGCTTCTGCAATACCCTGGCCCCAGCAGCTGCTTGGCATGAAGCCACAGTATTTAAGAAAATGTAGCTATATCCATCCATCCATCCATCCATCCGTCCATCCATCCATCCATCCGTCCATCCATCTATCCCTTCATCCATCCATCATCCATCCATCCTGTCCCTCCTCCCTCATTCCATCCAAAGGCCAAAGAATGGAGCTTGTCCCCTGCTATTCACTGTACAGATGGAACCTACGAGCCCACAGTTCTGGAGCATGCACGTGCTTTAGCCAAGTGTGGAGCCAGCTTCACCCTCCACTGGGCTCTAATTGCAGACCCCTACCTGAAATACACAGAATCTGGCTGGGACTGGTGCTTCAGACTTCGAGGAAGGATGGGCTGGCCTGACATGGCACAGGGAAGAGGGGAGTGCTCACACTCCCACATGGATTATGGCTGATGTATTTCAAAAGGAAGCTGAGATGGGGCAGTGTTACTGTTCCCTGCAGTCAGAGCTTGCTGCTTTTCCTGGCCTTGGGTTAAATATTTCCTTTGTACAGAGTCTCTGTATCACATTTACTTTTCATAATCTTCTGCTTTTATACATTTTGAAGTGCTCAGCCGAGGGTACTCTTTGTTTGCCTTCATTTTTTCACACCTTGTGAACACTTTGGCTATTTCTGTCTCCTCTTCTAAGTCCAGGGGTAAAATATGCTACAGCCCCTGAATTTTCAGCAAGCTGATCATCCTCTTGGTCTCAGTGCTTTATATTCCTGCTGGGATATCCAGGGTACTCACAACATCAGGTCGTGCAGATTTTCCTTGCAGGCAGGCTAAATGAAACTGGATAGGTACTGCTAAAAAACTACAAACGGCAGCACTGCTGAAAAAAAAATCTCTAGTTTCCTTAAACTCCTTTGTTTTGTTTTAATTTAGTTTCTGTTGTTTACTATTTGCATAAATATGTCCTTTATGCTTTTGACATTCTGTGTCTCATAGGTGATGTTAGGGAGGAAGGAGTTATTTCCCCAGTAGGAAAAGATAAAGGTTAGTTATTTTTTTTTTACCTTGTTGGCTTAAAATATTTATAACTATATGAATAATTTCTCTGAACAATATCCCATAACTCAGAGAAAAGATAAAAAATTCCTCACTTAAATTAATTACATTTTGGAGCTCAGCATCTTTTATATTATTTTACCTCAAGTAATCCAACTGAAATTTAATTGAAGATTTGCTAAATTAAAAATGGAGAAACAAAACAGTTGCAAATTTCTTTCCAACCTCAAAAAATCTATAAATATATTTATTTTGACTCAAGTAAGAAGAAGTTACAAAAAACATCCTCTCCACATGGCTATTTCGGCTGTGCAGCTAAATGGAATAATTCACAATCAAAATTTATTCATGTCTTGGAAAATGCATCTCATTTTTCACCTCAGGGATCTGTATGAGAAACCAGTGCCAGCAGTAAGACATTCACAGCTGCACAGTGGTATAACATGTGAACCCTGATTTCCACATGCCTGTCCATTAAATACCGGCTGTCAACTGTAATGGTTGGCAGATATAAGTAAGAACACTAAATCCCTAAAATTTTGGGTGCTCACAAATCCTTTTATAAATCAATATGCATTTCCTATGCCTATGGGAAACAGTTTATGCACAGTTCTTGCATTTTCGAAGCGCAGCTAAATCTTATTCTCATAAACTTGAGTTCTCCTGATGGGATTCACAGCTTTGGACCTTAATTTTGTATAGATCTTATTAGGCTTCAGCTGTTGGAGCATTGGAGTACATAATGATGTGTAATTCAGTTATCATACCCCAAAAAGGAGTATAATGCCAATAGCTCCATTTTATGTTCTAATCTATGTCATGAGAGTTCATCTTCTGGTCCGAGCACCACAACTGAGACCTGCTGGAAGCTTTAGACATCTCCTGTGGCAGCTGTGCAGGGGTGGGTCACTCTTCAAAAAGACAAGTACAGAAGGAGGAAGCAGCATCAGATCACCCTTTCTTTCAGGAAGACACACCAAAACCAAAGGTGTTCTAGGTTTGATCTCCCCATTGGAGCTAACCTAGATCCCTCCATCTTTCAGGTATGTTAATTAGCACAAGTAGAAGGAATAACCACTCTTCTTTCTGCAAACTTTGTGTCATTTCTAGGAAAAAATTTAAATTTTTTTGAAGAAAAAACCCAGCAGCTTCATATAAAACTAGTGTTAATGTGGATTAGATGGGACTTAGAATCAGAGAATCACAGAATGATTTGGGTTGGAGGGGACCTTAAAGACCATGTGGTTCCAACCCCCCCTGCCATGGGTTGACACCTTCCACTATCCCAGTTTGCTCCAAGCTCTGTCCAACCTGGCCTGGAACATTCCAGGGATGGGACATTCATCTGAGCCCAAGTCTCTGTGACACATAGTTCTTAAGAAGAAATGGAGTCATTGGACATTTTAACGTATGTGGCAAATATCATTTTACACACACACATCCCCTTTGCAGCTTCTGCACTGATTTGTCAAAAAGGTTTCTCATCCACTAGTCCACATGGAACAGTTGTTTCCACACTTAACTTTCTTGGGGAGTCACACAGGAATAAAGTTTTTGTGCCTTTTGCATGAAAACTGACTGTGTGCTGAGCTTGGGATTCCTGCTGAACAGCCCTTGGGGGACAGATTGCTGAGGGACACCAAATCCTGAAAAGGAGTAAGAGAGTGATGGTTCTCTGTTGCAGAAAGAAGAAACTAATTAGAAACCAGAAGGTTATGAAGAAATACTGAGTGAGGAGATCAGCACAGAAGTGATGGAGGAAGAACTTTCCTTGGAAAGGTGTAAGGCAATTGCAGAATAATCTGAATCCTACATATAAAACATTGAGGAAGCTTATCTGTCTGGTGAGGAGACAATCCAAAGATTGTCTGGTGAAAGAGGTCAGCTCCACTTACTCTTTCCAAGAGAAAGTTAAACTTAAAAAAAAGGAAGTCTTACTGGCATATGTTACAGAGACTTGTTGCCTCTTTTAGGTTTGTGATAGATGGATGCTTTCGATGTTTTTGGAAGCCAGAGAATGTCTCATCATCAGATGCTGAGATTATTTTGTACCGAAAATAATAGGTATAAAAATAGCACCTGATAAAGCACAGACGTCTCCTTCACTCCCACTGCCCAAAATGGCAGGGAAGAAGCACTGTGATGGCTGCAGCTATGGTGTGACTGCTCCTGAAAACCCAGACACATTCAGCCTGCACAGCTCCTCGGCTTCGTCAGCGTGACTCAGATCTTTAATTACGAGGGATGCATTTGCAATGTTCAAGGGTGCATTTTAAAGTCAAAGCAAGCCCGTAAAATGTCCAAATTTGTATATGCAGAGCTGCCTTGTGTCATGTACTTCCTGCTATCTTCAATTACACTAATAAAATTTTCATTTAGGAAAAGAGGTTGGATATAAAACTGGATAAATTATTTGAGTCTTTTTTTCTTTTTAGATTATTTATTAGTGATAACAACTAATGTACTGCTTAAGGGTAATGAATCTTATTAAATGCACTTTAAATTATCTCCTAAATTAATACAAGAGTGCAGTTCCAGTGCTAAAGACCCACATAGGACTGGCAGAGGAACTAATATTTGCTTCTTATGAAAGACTTCACATTGCCTCCAGCTAAATTACATATATCCAATCAAATTCTTGTCCCTAATACAGATGTAACATATGTAAGCACATTAAAATGTTGTGTACTACTTACAGGAGATGTCTATAGATTTCATTCAGAGAGTCTGCCTCTTCACTTAGTGCAGCTTCTATGTGATAACTCATTGTCTTTTTTTTAACCTATTTCTCAATATATTTACCAGACATTACTTGCTTGCTCCAGGACACAGGTCAGTGTAATCACGCTACATCAGTATGAGTGAAGGGGTTTTGTCTTCAGAGATAAAATTACTACCTTAAGATGCAAATTTATTTTGGAGGTGAAAGTCAGATTTCTGAAATTTAAGAAGTGTGTGCATGTAGCTGCCTTAAGAACACATGCTCATATATTCTCCAGCTCAGCACAGTACCTGCCTAACTCTCAGCTACTCTTCTCCTCTACTACCTCTGCTCTCATGAGTTTGGCTATGGCTCTAGGGAAGTATTATATGTGGCTATAATAAGAGAATACTTGATGGGAAGGGTTATTTGCATTCCCTTTAGCCTGGGTATCCCATTAATATTCTGTCCTTCGAACACACTGCCAAGTTTGAATTTAAATGCATCTCTATGTCTCCAGTGCACTACCAGAGGTGAGCTACCACAAAGAATCAGTCTCATTTCAGCTCCTGAACATGAGAGAGAGAGGTTTAAGAGAGGATTATTTGCAGAGAAGACTGAGGAAAAAGTCTGGGAAAGTGAAAAGATTAGTCAGGTTTTATACTCAGGAGTATTTCCTTCCCATATTGATGCAGTGAATAGTTTCCTTCATCTACTGTCACATGCAGTAACAATTTTTGATGGCATAACAAACTTTTTTAGCCAACTTATCAGCAGTGTGGAGGTTTCCTATAAAACTCCTGTGACCAGAGGCAGGTTGTGCCTGATGCCTAGGGTGCTGCTGAGTCTCCTGTGACGCTGAGAAAAATTTCAGATACTGCAAAGGAAAGGCTGACAAAAATTGTTGAACATAAAAAATATTAGTAAATATACATCAGGTGCAAAAGGATCTGAGAATTTTCAGAGGCTACAATGGTCCAAGACTTTGGTATGATATGAGGTTTCTGTTCTAACTTTAACTGTAAGCTAGCTGTTAACCATAAAATGCACATTAGAAATTCACTGAATCCATTTCAGTATTTGAATAACTTTTATAATTTCTAGTCTTTCTTGATGCTTAAAATTATTTTTCCCTTGAATAGTGCAGAAGTAAGTTACTACCAATACTCTTTGGAAATAGATTTATTTCTTGTAACAGTAGTAAAGTTTTTTTTGTTTTGTTTTGTTTTGTTGGGGTTTTGGGGGGTTTATTCATTTGTTTGTTTTTGTTTGTTTGTTTTGTTGGGGTTTTGTTGTTTGTTTGTTTTGTTAAAGTTCTCTTAAAACATCCTTTCATGTTTTCACCTTTTTCTTAGCAGTTGATGTATCACATTCAAACTTGTTTGTCTTACAACCATCACTGTCATCAGCAGCCAATGTATTGATCTACTGGGTTTTCCTCTTCATAGTTAGTGCACAGAGAAATTACTTTCCATCTTGAGCTGTTCTAGCAGTACACATTTAGAATAGACTAATTAGAAATACATGGACAATGCAGCTGATAACCAGACCTCTCCTATATCCCCTTCTTGAAAATTCCCCCTTTTATTTACCATGATATATTTTTTGCACAAAATTAACAAGTCTGTGAGCACTTGCTCTAAGTTCTGTGGTGAGCTGCTTTCTGAGCTGTCACATCTGATCACACATAACCAGGCTCCTCAATTTTTATGGATTCTTGGTTTTCTTCACTGTCTGACATACAAAATTTTGCCACATGATGAGTTCCTGTTAAGGGCTGGTGCAGAATCTCAGTGACCAAGGCATGGGAAGATCATTAGATCATGGAATGGCCTCTGTGTAACAGAGAGCAGAGGATTCTACCCAGAGACTCCACTGCAGGGCTCAGCACCTCAGAGCCCATCTCACATGAAGACTTTCTGCAGAGCCTGAACTGATAAACAAGAAAACAAGCTAATGCCATGGTGGTGGGGTTTTTTGGTTTGGTTTTTTTTTTTTTTTTTTTTTTTTTTTTTTTGTTTGTTTGTTTGTTTGTTTGTTTGTTTGTGTTTTTGGTTTTGGTTTTTGTTTGTTTTTTGTTTGTTTGTTTGTTTTGTTTTGTTGTTGTTGTTTTTGGGTTTTTGTTTGTTTTGTTTGTTTTGTTTTGTTTTTTAGTTTTATTTAGACTGGCTGAGAAATTTGGGTCTGTTCATCCTGGAGAACAGATGGCTTCAGGGAGATCTTTTAGCACCTTCCAGTGCCTAAAGGGGCTCCAAGAGAGCTGGAGAGGGACTTGGGACAAGGCATGGAAGGACAGGACAAGGGGAAATAAGTTCAAATTGATAAAGAGCAGAGATTGATGGCATACTGGGGACAAATTTTTCCTTGTAAGGGTGAGGGGGCCCTGGCACAGGGTGCCCAGAGAAGATGTGGCTGCCCCTGGATCCCTGGCAGTGTCCAAGGCCAGGTTGGATGGGGCTTGGAGCCACTTGGGAAGGTGTCCCTGCCCATGGCAGGGGGTGGAATGGGATGATCCTTAAAGGTCCCTTCCAATTCAAACCATTCTGTGATTCTGTGGTTCGTGGAGCTGATGGGAATTCATAGTTCCACCTGATCTTCAGTAGGAGCTGTCCATGTTCTGCAGTTCTGAAAATCAGGGTTTATTTGACAGCATTACTTCCATGCACAATGAAATTATCAAATTTCTGTGAAAAATGATAGATACACTTCATAAAACTTTTTTTCTTCCTGTAAAGCAAGATAACATCAATCCATACAAAAAGTGCCAAAAGAATTTGATGCCAGCATCATTATAACTTATTTGTTACCTCCATACTCTTGTACTTATGAGTACATTGATAATTTTGATTTGTAGTAGTGTTATCAGGCAGTTGGAATAATACTAATTTATTTAGAGTATCCTGTAACTAATAAAATATATATTAGGAAAAAAAAGGATCTTCCAGATTAAAAAAGTACCATAGGACAGGCCCTCCCCTTTAATGGTACAAAGACTGTCATAATGGTTTTATCAATAAAATATCAACTAATAATTAAAGCTTCATCATTTATAAACTGGAGACTCAAATAAGTCTTTCTTTAGACTATAATGGCACCTTGGTAATGAGAGGAATGTTAGATGGAGAATAATGATTGATCAAATTGTTAAAAACATGAAAGTGGATTAGAACAAGAAAACAAGTTGCAGTGTAATTACAAGGGACTCATCCTACGGTCACCTAGCTTTTGTGCCTAGAGAGGAATAACAAAAAATAATAAATATGGGTTTATTTCTTCCTCAGTGAGGAGGTTTCTGACTAAAAAATGCTCTATTTTTTTTTCTGTGTCATGCTTTTTGACTCCTTTGCTGCTGTGTGTCAAATATTTATAATATGCTGTTGCTGCAGATTTGCATATGAAAAGCCAAGGGATGACTGCGAGATTTTTACTGCGGACAATCAAAAGAATTTGTAAAAGTGTTGACTTTAAGTATCAAGTTTGGGAATAAAAAATTATTACCAACAGATAGGAGTAAAATGTGGGGGGGAAGCAGAACAGAGGGAGGGAACAGGGTGGGGGAAGGGAGACAGATATTTCTTAGCAGCGACAGCATCCCACACACCACAGTGTCAAGTCATTTACCTTTGTCTAATTCATCAGAGGTAATGTTGCATTGCATAAGCCCTGTTAAATTTCACTTAGGCAATTCACAGACTCCTTGAGCAGACATGACTAATTTTATGGACTTTTATTAACCAGAGTGTGGGGATTGGAGAGGATGATGCTGAAGAAAAGCCAGTTGTTATATCTCTCCATGCAGGTTTTACAGAGCAGTTGCTAACATGTGAGGATCTCAAGCAGGGTAGCAATGAGACACAAAGACACCTCCGAGTGGAGATTTCTGATCTGACTGGAGCAGGTGATGCCATGAAGGATCCTGGACTCAAGGAGCAAGACGTTCCCTGGAGGATGGGGTGCCCTTTTACAGCTGGGATGTGCTCAGTGGTCCACAAGGAGAGCTGGACTTATGGCTGGTCATGTGCCTTGGCTGAACATAATTTTCTCCTGGTAGATCAGCTGGTCACTTGTGCTAAAATTTATTATGAATTTATACTACCTAGGCTCTGCATTCAGCATATTTTTCATTCTTCACAGGCTGTAGAGGGAGCCTCAAGCATTACCTGAAATTAGACCCCTAATGGTAATGGGAAAGAGATGCTTGAGCAGCACCACTGGTTGAGGAGGTTTTCACTTTTTCTTTCTTGTGGCTCATGCTGGATTTAGGCAAAAGAAGTTTGCAGTTAAGGGTGTAGCTTTCAAAATTCTGTCCTTTCCTAGAAATGTATAGATAACAGTGTTTGCCAAACTTACAGCTTTGACCATTTCACAGAAGACCTTAGACACAAAATATAAATCATGTTATATGCTAGGGCTTCACTACATCTGCATTTACAAGAGATAAGAGCACTGTGCACACCCAGAGCCCTACAGGTTTTTCTCCCTTTATGAATTCAGGCAGTTTTTCAAACAAAGCATGTATTATGTATGCAGCAAGGGAAATGTCTGCTTCAGAAAAGCTGATGTCTCGAAGGTAAACATGTATAAATGTTTATACATTTTTTAACACATATTATTTACCCAGAAGAGCACAACAGCTGCTTCAGAGTTGTGCTGGTCTCAGTGGTAAATAGGTATTTTGGCAGTTGTTAGAAACAGAAATGATTCTTTGGTTCCATTCCATTCTAGCCTCTCCACTTGCTATTCTAATGATTGCTCCAAAGGAATCAGGTGTCAGAGGAGATTGATTTCACTTCAGGTGAAGCTTTGCACAAATTAGGTTGGTACCTCCAGAAAGCCCTGAGTAGAAGGCACCTGTTGTTTTTCATTCTGAGTCATAATTTAGTCTCTGCTCCCCCTTGACCCTGTGATTTGCATGGCCTTTAAATAGAGTTGAATTCTTTCCTATTCAGCCTCACCTGGGAGTATTTGTGTAGGTGTTCACCAGCTACCCTCATCCCAGCTAGCAGCAGCAGTTCAATTGGGATGGCACAGCACTATTTAAATCTGATTACTTGCCCTAGTCACTCTCCAGAACACCAGATGAGCTTGAAGAAAATCTCACTGCTTCTGTCAATGCTGAGAGAGAGACCAAATGCTCTCACACACACTGCAGTGAGTGCACTGCTGGCTGGATAGACAAAAATTGGCCAGATGCTTGAAGACTTAACTAGATACTTCCTCAACCTGCAAGAAAGCAGGAGCCTGCCCCCTCCAGCCTGCCTCTTGCAGCACTGGGACACAGGGCTCCAGTGCCTCCCCAGTGGGTAGTTCACAGGTTATTTTTACATTCAGGCCTACAGCCAATCACTAATTAAGCCCCAAGTGCACACCATGCGCATCACTAATGCATTTGTGTGTTATATTTTGTGATTCTCCTGGCTATGCTCATTTGTTATAACATCAGCTCACTTTCCTAGCTAAAATCCTCTGCAGCACTAGAGATGGTTGTTAGCTGGGATTAGTCCTGATGTGTTTTATGCCCTGAAGTTTATCACAGAGATCTGATTTCTCTGGTCTGTGTTAGCTGTTCCAGCTGTTTCCCCACAGCTTTCCAGCCTTCCAATACTTACTGGGGTTTACAAGAAAACTGAAGAGGGACTTTTCCCAAGGGCATGTAGTGATAGGACAAAGGGGAATGGCCTTAAATTAAAAGAGGTAAAGTTTAGATTAGATATTAGGAAGTTCTTTACTGTGAAGGTAATGAGGCCCTGGCACAGGGTGCCCAGAGAAGCTGTGGCTGCCCCTGGATCTCTGAACGTGTCCCAGGCCAGGTTGGATGGGGCTTGCAGCAACCTGGGATAGTGGAAGGTGTCCCTGCCCAGAGCAGGGGGGAAAAATGGATGGCTTTTAAGACCCCTTCTAACCCAAACCATTCTATGATTCCATGACTCTAAATAAACCACTTGAACTAATGGGAAGGAGTAGGTTTTACTGCCTCTTTTGCCATTTGTGTTTATCTGCGCTAAATACAATTTTATTTTGTGTAGAAAAGCAGTTATCTGTCATTTTACTCCACTTCACAGACCACCACATTAGTGCAAACTCATTTTCACTGATTATAAATTCAGCTACAGAACGATTAAATGCAGCAGAACATGCATTGGGACATTTTCTCTTTAGCCTGTGTTAAGGGTGTGAGAAACGCCCATAGATGGAGACAGAGAGAGCTGAGGGCTCTTATGTGTTAAGCTGCCACAGAAAAGTCTCCAGAGCTCATCTTTGGGAATAAACATGATTCATTAAATCAACCCTCAGAGTAAATGTTATGAGATGATCTACTAAAGCAAAGTTGCTTTCTTACATATCAGGACACAGAGGAAACAGAAATGTCACTGAATTTATAAAAAAATGCACTTTATTGCTATTTATTTGTGAGCTATCTTAACATTCAGTGGTTTCCTCACTGAATTGTGTTAGGGTTTGTTGATTTGGTTGTTTTCCTAGTATCGTACTGAGTATGGCAAATAATTAAAGCCAAAAGGTTCATAATGTTAAAAGGTGAAATGGCTCAGAGAGCCAGTGATGCAATGAAGAAGTGATCATTCATTGTGAAGTCACAGACTGAACAGAAAGTCATTGAGAATGTTCTTACACCAACTAGAATCTTAGGATGCATTTTAAGTTAGTTTTGTAGCCTTTCTTAGTGGTGAGTGAAGAGCAGTAGTCACCTCCAGGAAGTAATTCATCTCACCTTTCATAGATATTGAGAATGGATGGATATTGTTCCAGGAGGTGAATGCCATCCTGAAATTAGTTTTCCAACCAGAGTTCTTCAGTAGCCAACTGATAAGGGTGTAGACTCTTCAATGCGAGTTCATGCAGTATTCTGTATTCACAAACCAGCGTTTCATTTGCTGACAGCCTTAGATGAGATGAAAAGACAAGGCAAAGTGAACAAATGAATTATTTCACTACAGTCAGAAGATAGAGATCAGGAGAGATTAGTTCCCCTTGCTCTTAAAAGAGAGCTGTAGTCCAGAGCGCAGTTCTTGACAGGTAGTGTAGATAGCTTAATCAGTTTATGTTAGCTAGAGAGATTAATTTATTAGTGTTTTAATTTCCCCTGCACCAGCAGCACATTTACTCACAAAACAGCATTTGAAGGACTTTGCTTAACAGAGTGGTTACTGGAAGTTGGCAAACAAGGACAGTGCTCATCAAATGTGAAAGTGCCTGGGAGTATCTAATGACTGATCTGCATTTCAGGGAAGAATGTGCACGGTATAATTGTTGTTTGTATCTGGATTCAAGTAACAAAAATCGGTCTAGAAAGTGTTTATTAGATGAGAACTGAAGAGGGTGAAGATGTTTGGATGGGAGATGCAGTAAAATATCTGCATTTTCTATACTGTACTGTCAACATCAATATGAAGGCACAGTCTAGTCTTATTATGAGCATCTTTAATGGAGATTTCATTGCCTTTGCTGACTTATCTTAGCTATAAATAAAACTTTCTGATACATTTTAATATGAAGATCTCTCAATGCTATGTGTCTTAGTTTTTTATGGAATCCTAAAAGCAATTTCCATCCATGTTCAAAAGGAAATTCCAGTTATTGCAGTCTCCAGCGTCCTGGAACTTGCCACACCCAACTCCTGCAAGTCTTCTATCTGAATATATTTCTGCTCCTGTCTACATCAGATATTTAAGCTTTCTGTGGCTTTGAGATGATCATAACTTTCTTCTTCACAATTTTATTTTTTGTCAGTCAGTTCAACAAAATGGCTGGACCTCATGCAGCATTAGGTTCAGTTTACGTGTCTTCAGTGGTTAATTCTGTGTTACAGATAAATGGTCTTTTTTTAGAAATTTCTCACCAGTCTTAATCAACCTTTCTATTAATCCATTAATCCTAAAACTGCCTCAAAATATATAATATTTTCTTCTGCATTCCTTTCTAATGATCTGGAATCCCAGTCACTAAAAGGTTCATTACAGCCCTCTGAATTTTGAGTTCCTTGTCCCATCTGACAGATCCTTTTCTCATGTATCACCCCTTTCAGCCCATTGTGACTCCAAGTCCCATTTTTTTTGGACCTTTTGGCATAGAATGAAAAAATATCCTAATTCTTTAAATACTTTGTTACTAAAAAGATAAGAAGGAATCAAAACTCCTCTAGAAAATTTCAAAGGAAAATATTGCTGGTCTGCAGCTCAAGTTTAATAGCCTGGCCATCACAAATTAAAGGGAAGACATGGGCAAACTTCCCAATAGTCAAAGAGAAGGATGGGGTAAGGCTCTTTCTTAACTTTATCTTAATTCATCCCATTAATTTAATACTTAGTACTTGAATACTTGAATCTGGCTTTTATCCTCATAGGCTTTCAGAAACGTTCATCACACAACTTCCCTGAAATAGAACCAGTCTATTTCTGCTTTACAGGAAAGGATTTATCAGAGAAGCTAAATGAATAGATGAAGATGAGAGATCAAGATGAAAAAAGCAGGTTGACCAAGATATCCAGCCTCTTTCTGTATTCCTATTTCTATTTATTACTATTTCTGCTCAAGCATTACGCTTTCTGTATAATGGCCTTTGTTGGAGCGTCCTGCTTGACTCTGCTGTCTAAGATAAATGCAGCTAAACTGCAGTAATAAATAAGATACCATGGCAGGATCTCCAGTAACTATTCTATATGTTGAGAAGAGTCAATAACTTTGGAGTCTAGGACTTGTTCTTGCTCCTGTATCCTTGAGCAAACCAGTTTGATTTTGGGGAAGAACCCTTCAAAGATGCAGAGCTGGGAGTAGTGGAGTTGGGGCTTTTGCAGGAGCTAAGCATGGCTGTGAGGAAAAAAACCAGGTTTATTTCCTCTCTTTCCTCTCTTTCCTCTCCACCCCTTGGTGTGGGTTTCTCATCAGTTGCTTGGTTCTTAAACCCTTATTCCTCGTTTACCTCACTCCCCTTTGCTCTTTCCAAACATGGGAAGCTGCAGAGGACCCTGGCCAGGAGCCTAGAAAGGGACATCTGGAAATGAGTGGAAAAAATGCTGATTCTTTTCGACTCCTACCTCCCCTCAGCCCACACACCTCCTTAGCTATTACTTTGAAAAGAGACAGCCAGAAAATATGGTTGGTTTGTGGTCTTGTTAAGACCTTGCACAACTCACTTTTTTCATTCAGTCATTTATACCCAGCAAGTCCCTTTTTTTAAGGAACGTGCTGTTGCTACGCAACCAAAGGAAGCATATAGAGAAAGGAAGCAGGAAGGATGAAGGCAAGAGGGAGGTAAAAAAAGAAAGATGTTCTTGGGGAAAAAAAGAAGCAAGTCATAGACTATGATTTGAAAATCAAACATAAGAAAAGCTTTTTCTTTAGCTGGGTGAAGGAAAGACACAGAAATGAAGGAGATCTCCCTTGCCCTCCACTCCTTTTATTGATCTTGTCCAATCGCTTCCAGGTTGTGGAACATGGCCAGATGATTAAACAGTTGGAGAAATGGCAATTTAAGTGGCCGAAGTGTCTGACTGGGATTCAGAAGGTCTGTCAGATATTCCTTGCCTACTGAGGGTCTTAATAGGTCACCTAAGGCAAACTGTTAATTTCCTTCCTAATTTCCTTCCTCTGATAAAAGGATAACACCTTTGATTTCTGCTTTGTCCTTTTAGACTAGAAAACTTTCTTAATAAGCAATGAACAAACACCTCAGTGAGGTCTCAGGGTCTCTGCTTTAAAGGCTAGATATTAGCATTAAAATAAGGATCATCACACCTCACTCACCTTCCGACTCTGATGGTGTAAAACATCTTACAGCCCTTAATGTTGACACCTTCCCATTCTGTCTTATCCTCCACATTTCAAGGCTGTGGTTCAAATTCAGGAGGACTCAAATCCACTCCAGCTTACTGCAAGCCTGTGTAAGGAAGTATTTTGCACCTTGGAAACCCAGGCCCCTTCTGTACTCTGTGGGTACATCTCTAGATCTAATTCACACTTCTGAAATGCCCATTTGCTTTCCTTTGAACATCTTCTTCTAGCAAAAGTCTAGGGTGAATAGATGCCAGAGTTAATTTTCTAAAGTTGAATAACATGCATTTGGCCAATGTGGTTTTCATTTCCTTTATGTATGTGTTTTACTGTGTGATGTTTCCACACAGTAGAAATCTTGCCTTCCCCCATGAAAGAAAATTTCCAAACAGAATAAGAGAAGCAGCAGAAGGTAGAACTGAGCCCTGCAAGAGAACTGGCAGGATGATGCTGCCTCATTTAGAATTAATTTGTTTGTGCAGCCTTGTTACAGTGAAAGTGGCATTTTGTTTGCTCTGATGAAGGCAGAATTAATTTAACTACGATTAACATTTCTGCTTCTTATAGATATTCACTGGTGCTCAGCTTTTTTGCCTGTGATAGAAGATCATTTACAAGCACAATTAAGAGTAAAAGCCCCCCTGTCTGTACTGACATGACAGTGTTTCCAAATACTGAGATTTTTGTAGTGCTTTGAAATTTTCTGCAGTTTTGTTTTAATAATCAGTGTGGTTGTTATGCTGGCCACTCTCCTTGCAAAACAAGGAGCAGTTATCATCGGCCATGAAATCAGCAATGGAGATTATTGGTGCAGATTCCTCCTTGCTGGACCTTGCAGTGGTGTGGGGAACTCTAGATTCTGAGAATTTTGGGCTCTCTGTGCTGACAGGCACAGAAATTAAGAAAAGCACTGCATTTGACCTGAGGCCTCAAAAAAGGCTTCCAAAAATGAGTGATAGTACTGGGATCATGGGGACGTAGTTTGGATAGCATTGTGTGATCTCACAGGGCAAAAAACTTAAATTTGGGATTTTAGTGTCTGGTGATATATGGGAGTCAAGATGGAGAGCTTTGGGTGTGGATTAGTTGTCTTTTTTGCACCTTCTTCTTCCTTCTTCTTCACGAATCTGAGTGGTTTTCTGTAACTGACTGAAAAAGGTTCGCATTTCTGGTTTCAGGTGACACAGTTGGATAAGAAGTATAAATAATATAGATGTCAACTGTTTACTGGATAATTGGAACTTAAATAGCCATGAACAGACACCATTTTAACTCATTTTCTTGACTTGTTAGAGAGAACTCACACCTCATGAGTTTGTAATGGGTAAGGATAATAAACGTTAGAGTGAGACTTCAAAAACAACATCTCCTGAGTTTTATTCGCCCTGATCTTGGAACAGGAAAGACCCAGGAATTTCAACACAGTGGTACATGCATCTTCATGGAGCAAGTCAGCTCACTCCTGACTATCTGGAATATCCTTTGTCTGTCTATTCAGAAAGCCAAACCTTTGATGGAACTTTAAAGCTCAGTCCTTAGGCAAAGGATTGAATAGTCAAGCGTTTAAGGTGTCTTGGATCAAGTTTCAGATTTATTTCATATTTATCATCTCTAAGTGAGTCCTGGTTAAGATGCTCATTAACCTTAATCTGATTAGCTCAGGGAAACACTTGGCTCTGGATTAAATTGATCTTTGCTGTGTGGCTTCACAGCCACGATGATAATGGAGAATTTCACTTCCAGAAGCAGAATTGGACATGCCATATTTGCACATGTATACTGACTGCTTTCTAAAACTCTTAATCCCTCCCCTCCCTTCCCCTTCATTTTGAAGTCATCGACAATGTTTGCTATAGAAAGCCTGATTATTTGAGGTCATTAGCAGGGGTGGAGCATCAGCAAATAGCAGGTGATTTTAGTGCAAGATTCAGGTAACTGACATTAAATTTTGTATTATCTTCCAGTGATGATTAAATGGGGTCAACAACCTTTGACTAAACACTGCAAGTTTATGAAGACTGCTGAACTGTGATCCTCAGTTTAAAAGTATTATAAAGTATTTTCTGTAGCATAATGAGATTTAAAAAAAAAAAAAAATCTATATTATCTGTCAAATGTACCTTGTGCCTTGAAAGTTTGTGATACTTTATGAGAAGATAGAGGGAAACAAACAAACAAACAAACAAACAAAAAAACCCAAACTTTTTGTCCCCAATTTGAATTGCCAATTGTTTATGTTGGGCAGGGGAATGACCATAAAATGCATCTTTGTAGATATACATTTCAAGTTCTGTAACGATATCGATGGGGGGTTTTTAAGAGTGAAACTCTTGCGATAAGCACAACGAAGTGTATCATGTATCTGCTGTGATGGAAGGAAGATTGACTTGCTGCCACACTGTTGTTTAAATAGCTGCCAAAACCCATGTCTGATGAATGCATTGCTATAAATGATCTCCACTTTTCACATCCTTCTACAAAGACCTTGTTAGACAAAGAGCTTATCTCCAATACTGCAAAGATTTAGCAATATCTTAGTCATGTGTTATACTGAATCATAGAAAACACTTCAATTCAATATATATTTAGCTTTTATGAAGTAAAAGACTGAGGAAATTTGACAGTAGGTAAAGTAATATGCAGTTTTCATACAAAAAAATAACTTTGATTAAAAAAAAGGTAAAACTTGGCCTATATTCCAACCATCTATTTATGCTGTTGGATGCAGAAGTAAAGATCATATGCAGAACAATCACTGCTGTTTTTAAATCTGGACTGATAAAAGTGAAAAGGCTTTTTGTTAATGACTGTATATTCTTTTGAACAATTTTAAAAAAATATACTTTCATTCCAGTACATAAAGGGATTTAGAAGAAAGCTGAAAAGGGACTTTTCATTTTCACAAGGGTGTGTAATGACAGGACAAGAGGGAATGGCCTTAAACTGAAGGAGGTTTGATTAGATATTAGGAAGAAATTCTTCCCTGTCAGAGTGGGGAGGCCCTGGCACAGGGTGCCCAAAGAAGCTGTGGCTGCCCCTGGATTCCTGGGAATGTCCGAGGCCAGGTTGGACAGGGCTTGGAACAGCCTGGGGCAGTGGAAGGTGTCCCTGCCCATGCCAGGGGGTGTCAACTGGGTCAGCTTTAAGGTCCCTTCCAACACAAACCCTTCTGTGATTCTCTGACTATTTGCAAGCAACCATTCAGATTGTAGAGGAGAATTTATTTTAGAGAGCTGCAATAGCCCTGGCACAAGCAGGCGCTTAACAGTGCAAAACTCTATGAGGCAAGAGAAAATGGCTTCAGGTTACTGCAGGGGATGTTCAGATTGGATATTGCAACAAAATCTCTTTCCTGAGAGGGCTGTCAATCCTTGGAATGGGCTGCCCAGGACAGTGGTGGAATTCCCATCCATGGAGGGACTTAAGACATGTAGATGTGGTGCTTAGGGACATGGTTTAGGGGTAACCTTGGAATGGTTAGGTTAACAGCTGCTCTCCACAGTCTTGAAGGGCTTTTCTAGACTAAATAATTTATGATTCTGAAGTTGATGACCAAAGAGATTTAATCTATTCACAGTTCCACTCAAAATTCCCCACTCTGGAACAAGGGGAACTTGCACAGACATTAAACAAGCTATGGATTCCTGAGCAGAAAATGTCACAAACACTGACCAGGTGCAGAGCCAATAGAGCAGTAATTGAGATACCATTTCAAAAGCGGTCCAGAGTGAGTCAGTCAGCCTTGTCTATTTCTGTAAGGTTCTAGAGGGAAAAGGGAAGAATTAAAACAAAAGACATTTTTGCTTAACAGCTCTGTGTCTTTGGCCTATTGCACTGCCAGTATCTTGGCTGCATCTGCCACGTCTGTCAAGTGTGGAAGAGAACATTTGCCTCCCACCTCTTCTTATTTGATCCATGCCTTCAAGTTGTGGCCTTTCATCCTGGTTTTTCTTATGAAAGAGAGCTATTTCTCTTCATGAAAATTTCTCCTCTTATATGACTGGCATGGATCATCCTGTACTTTCTGCATCTGGTGTTCAGAAGTGACCTTTCATGACACTGAGGTGCATTCTGATGCTGATCCCACTGGCATGCCTTGACATGCTGCCTGGTAGCCAGATGTAGCATAAGCTGCTTCAGGGAGATGTAGGGGAATGGGAGTTGCCCAATCATCAATTCACACATCTTCCTCATATCTTAGACTTCTGAAATCTTGTGGTGGCTGAGCCAGTGTGAAGGAAAAGTGAGTGTTGTGGGGCTCAGATGTAGATTGTTGAGAAAAGAGATGTACCTTTTTCAGTGAGTCTTTGAGATGGATTCCTTCCCTTAAAATCCTTACTCAGGACTAATATTTTAGAATCATAGAATGGTTTGAGTTGGAAGGGACCTTAAAGACCTTTCAGTTCCATCTCCCTGACATGGGCAGGGACATCTTCCACTATCTGAGTTTGGGATGTTTGAGTTGCTCCAAGCCCTATCCAACCTTAGACACTTCCAGGGATGGTCCAGCCACAGCTTCTCTGTGCAATCTGCTCCAAAGAGAACACATAATAATATACAAAATAACATAATATACGTTTTAACCCATTTATATCTGCTGCGTAATTCATAGCATATATCTTCTCCTGCAGTGATCTGAAATATAAATGTGAATGAGAATCTGGGCCCTAGTTCCATGACTTTTAATTAAATAATTAAGAAAGTTGCTTCAGTTAATGCTTAATCACCTAATGACTATTAAAACTTTTAGAAACTGTGAATACTTACCTCTTCCACTAATTAAGCAGAACATATTATTGAACAGGTCTCCAGAAAAACAGAACATTCAAGTGCCTAAATTTGGTAACCAAATAAGACTGATATGCTTTCATTTATGTCTGAACTCACCTCCTAATTTATAATGAATAAATAAAAATAAATGTAGTCACTAGTCTGTTAAGATGCTTTCATGACAGGTATGATTAACAACATGATCTTGTTCCTGTCCTTCTTTAGCAAAACTTGCCACTGTCCTGATTACTTGCTTAGTTAATTATGTTATGGCTAAAATTAACTTGAAAATTATCTCGTACAAGAAAGTCCCAGCACAGATTTGAATCTTGTGAAATACTTGAAAATGCTAAGGCAGTGCTAATAATAAAAGTGGGATCCTGTGAAACGTAATGAATTACTTAATGCTTATAAATTATTCTAGAATACTCAAATGGGGATTGCATTCCTGAAATGGTAAGAATAACGTTTCTTGCAGCTGTGCTATTTGTAGATATCAGTGCTCTCAAAACAATGTGTTAAACCTAAGAGAGGAAATTCTGGTCTTTAAAGGACACTGAGTGAGATTACTGTTGTGAGATCTCTTGTGAGAGTCAAAGGTATCCACGGAATCTGGTATTCAAGGAGAAGGAATGTTGTTGCAACTGCTACTGCTGTACTCAAACACAGATCCCACTTCCAGAGGATGGTTCACCTGTGTAACACCAGTGAACCCACCATGGTGCACACACTGAGACATCCCTCATTCATGCTCCAATTTCAGCTTTATGGGGCTCTCCCCTCTGCTCTGCCCTTATGTCAAACACAGCTGTGTGCCCATGCTCAGCCCACAGGCCATACATACCCTGAGCTCTGCACAGAAGTGCAGTCAAGTGGATCATCAGCTCAGCTCAGATCTGTGCTGTGGATGATCCAGTGTAGCACCACAGCTTTAGTAAGACATCATTATAGGTATAAAAAGTATCTTTTTTTTAATTGTGGGTGATTTAGCTCAATGTGGTGGGACACAAATTATATATAAGCTGACTGGTTCTATGAGCTAATCATGATTAATATAATATCATCTATCAGCTTTGTGAGATTCCTCACATTTTTGATAAGTGTAAAACTGTGTCCATCTTTTCAAACTACCAATTTGAGCATGGGCTGATTTCTTTTACAGCACTTATTATGTGGGAAGAAAGATTCCATTCCATATATTTTGGCATAATATACATGTCGTTGTTCACATTACTCTGAAACAGTGGCTGGGAGCACTGAGCTGCAAAATGTGTATTGTTAATCATTGGGTCATTAACCTTAACAATGTCAATGCATTCCCCTATCAGATCCAACTAAATGACTGCCCGAGGTAATAGTTAAGAGAACATTTCACACAGATGAACATATTAATGCTTTATTTGGTTCTAAATGCAGTGTGAAGGATTTAGGTAGGAGCTAACGTGTATGTGAGGAGGAATAAGAAAGATGGAGAACAATTGAAAAAAAGAAAGTTTAGCTTCCCAAAAGAAGGAGAGTACTCCTCAGTTTTCTGCAGCTGGGAAGTGCATACCTATCTCCCTCTGGCTGCAGTCATTCAGGTAAAAAAATTGTGTTAATTTGAAGAGGACCTAAAGTCCTGAGGCTTCATTAAAATCCAGAGACTTTTCTAATGTCTAATATCCAATTTCTGTATCTAGTATGAATTTTACGATCTTGTGTTTTCACAGCAAAAGGCAGATGATGAGACTTTATTTATTTGGCTACAACTGTTGGGCTTCTGCCTGAGCTGTACCCTCCTCCACCGGGCTGATCAAATATCCCTTTGAAGTGAGAGATGCCACTACTATCCACCAAAATCTATTACACATATCCAGTACTGATGACCACAAAGCATAAAATCTGTGTTCAGCGGCTCTCTGGGTCAGAGGAAAGCCTGGAAGATGTCACCCAGCAGTAGACTTCTGCCAGTGACTTATTTTGCAAGCTGCTCTTTGTAGACCCCTGTCCAAGGCATATCCCTCAAAGCCAGGCTCAAACTGGGTGGCAGCCTAGGGTAAACCTGGTGCTGGTCCTGGATACCATCATTTCCAGGAACCTGAAGGAAGTCTGTAGTAATTTCCTCTGGGTCATTTCCACATGAGCATCTGCAACCATGTGGGGTGGCTCAGAAAGCCAGTAACACAAAATAGCCTCTTGCCACTGAAAAATCCATGTAATTAGCAGCCATTTCCCAGTTTGCACTCAGGAAAAAGGTTCTAATAATGCACTGGAACTTGGATGATTTGTTTTGGTGGCCTGTAAATGGCCTGGAGGGTGTATAGAAAAATACTCAGACTGAAGGACTTCTAAAACAACTTCAGCAAGCTTTTATCACTGCAGGTGCTTTCCAAAAGCCTCGCTTCTGGGGTTTCCACAGTTCGCTTGTAACATTAAATACACAAAATTACACATTTCAAAGTCAGTTTCATTTTAAGCTGTTAGATAACCTAATGATTTACTCCTGTAAACACACAGTATGGACTCACATTTCCTACAGAAAACAGTTCATTGATGCCGCCTCACCTGGCAGTAAGCAAGAACATGGTACTCTATAAATACCTGAGAAGTGTTATCAAAAAATAGATTGGGCAATTAATTAGGGACTCAGAATAGGAAGTGTGATATTGCTTGGTGGGTATTAGGAAGATGGCGCCACTGATTTTTCTAGTTTTGATTGCATTCTCTTACTTTAGTTATGCTCCCCTGAAAGACCTAAATTTTTACTCTCCTTTCCTAATATGCTTTGTAGATGGTTATCATGTTCTCTTAGTCAGCACTTAGCAAAATTACACGGTTTGAAATGGCTGCTGAAGTTGGGAAGTGGAAAATGTTATATACGCAAAGGCGTTTTTGTTGTTAATATTATGGGAAAGTTCACCTGCTAGTTTTGTTGCTTCTCTTGTACACATGGCTATAAATCAGTTGTAATTCCTGGTGAGTAAACACTGATAATTGTGCAGGAATTAGGCCTCTGTGGTTACACGGGCATGTAAAATTTGGTAGCGTGATAATTCTAAGGAAGCTTTTTAATGTCCTATTCCTTTTTTGGGATTAAGGATTTGGATGCTGATGAGGGGGAATGAGCTTTTGTCATCAATTTTAATGAGACATTTATAATCTCTCTTGATTGTATTTAGGGGTTTTTATTGTTGCTTTTTTTTTTTTTTTTTTTTTTTTTTCACTCATTCAAGCAGTCACTCTGTGAAAGCTTTTTTTAAGTACTCCAGATCTATTCTGGTAATGAAGAAATGAATGTCAAGCAAAGCAATTTTTTCTAAATTTACAACTCATTCTCTTAGACAAGATCAAAACTGACACAAAGAAAATATTCTTTATGTGTAAAAAAATAAGACCAAACTGCAACTCCCCAGTTACATCCACTGGGATATAGTAAGATGGCATCTTTATCCATTACCAATTGTCTCATCTATCCCAGTCATTGCATGTCACATTAGTTTATCTGAAGATGAAAAAGCAATAGTATTTTTATAGGAATGAATCTTCTGCAACTGTTACTAGGTCCATCAAGATTCAGCTACTATTTCTGTGCATGTTCTCCCATCTTACTTTCTTTCTCTCTTTCCAGGTAATTGGAATTTGGCTCAGTGAAGCTAAAAGAAATGAACACCAACTAAGAGCAAGCCAGGATTCTAAAAGGAGAGAGTTACTGCAGCAGAGTCAGCTGGCTATGGAACTGGCATTATAGTCTTAATATTTATGTGTACCACTGACATAAATGCGTGTGGGACAAATTCTGCCTTCTCTTCTTTTTCAGCATAATTTTGGAGTTTCACTTTCATTCCCTTTTCCAGAAGAATTCTGACTCTCATCAAGCATTTGGCATGGTTCAGCCAGTGTCACCTGGCTTTTGGAGGAGACTTGAAACATCATGAGGTTATGCAAGGCAAATCTTTGCCCCACTAGACTAATTTTACTCTCTTTTTGCGAGGAGGTACTCAAAGTGCCTATAAACTCCATTCTGAAAGATACCATGTTCTAGAAGCACAGTAGTAACCAGAACTGACTATGCTGGGATGAGAGTGGCTTAGTCTGGGAGCACTTTGCTTTCCTTCCATGCTGCTGTTTATCTATTCCCCAGTGGAAAGAAAGAAGCTGTTGTAGTAGATTTAAACTTGCAGTGCCTCCTAGCCTTATGGATAAATCATTAGGGCCTTGTTCCAAACCCAGCTTTGTTGTTGCAAATCATCTGTCTGCATGCATGACAAGCCTGGCTCTTGAAGATGATTTCAGGAGTTCTCCTTGTGGAGTAGATATGTGCTTGAGAAGCATAATGAATGGGGTAGTGATTGGCAAAGAAAAACATGATCCTGAGTAGAAGAAGCAGCTGTAACCATACCTACACGATGATAAGGAAAAGGATCAGAAATAGCAAAGATGATGCTTATGGGTTGATGTTCAGATAGAGTTGAATCTGACTCCTGGTAGCATTATTTTAAGGGGTGCTGAGATAAACTGTTCCAGTTACTGTCATTGTTGAAATGTTTTTGCCTGAATTTTTCAAGCTTCAGGTTTAGACTGGATATTAAGAAGAAATTCTTCCCTGTGAGGGTGGGGAGGCCCTGGCCCAGGGTGCTCAGAGAGGCTGTGGCTGCCCCTGGATCCCTGCAGGTGTCCAAGGCCAGGCTGCACAGGGCTTGGAGTGACCTGGGATAGTGGAAGGTGTCTCTGTCCATGGCAGGAGTTGGAATGGGATGATCTTTAAAGTCCCTTCCAATCCAAACTATTCCATGATTCTGGGGTGTTCATGCAGCTCCCAATGCATGGACAATTCCTATGGCAGGTTTACCCTGCAAACTGTGAAATATTTGTTCTTTGTTCAAAGTCTGAATATTTTATTGTTCATGTCAAAGAAGTGAAAGGTGAGAAAAGCCAAACTAAAGCCATTCCCTGAGGTCCTTGCCAAAGCTTTTTCACTGACCCCTGTGATAGCTGGACAGTATTATAGCCCAGCAAAAAGGAGCAAAAAACCCTTGCCATGCCTTATTAGCAGTGAATTGATAAAAAAGAGTATGACCTTATTCATTCAGGGTAGTTAGGTTAGATTTGCAGAAGAAATTCTTCCATGTGAAGGTGGTGAGGCCCTGGCACAGGGTGCCCAGAGAAGCTGTGGCTGCCCTTGGATCCCTGGAAGTGTTCAAGGTGAGGTTGGAATGGGGCTTGGAGCAACCTGGGATAGTGGAATGTGTCCCATGGACAAGGAGGAGAGTGGAACGGATGATCTTTAAGGTCCTTTCCAACCCAAACCATTCTATGATTCTGATGGAAGTATAAAATACATTTTATTTATGTCTGGTTAAGTCATTAAGATATCTCTGTCTAAACTGCAAATCTTTTCCTGAACATTTACATAACCGCCACATAGTTTTAACTGCCTCTCTTCCCTTTGTCTCTATTTTTATTGTAAACAAACAATTGTGATTAAACAGTTTTTATTTCTCTAGATGAATATTTATGTAGTGATCTACAAATGACACCGTAATACATTGCTGATAATCTGGTGTGCTGCTGGTTGGTTCCAACTGCTTGAGAATCTCTGGGCTGACAAATTTGTACTTTGTACTCCAGATATTTTTTTTATTCTACTCTTTAACCTTTTATATGCATGGTTCACTCTTCTTTCTAAGGCAGTACTGAAAGCAGGATAATAACTTGGTAAATCAATAAATGCTATTACAATGTTGCTAAACTTAGCAAAATACCTAAATTCTAGGCCACACAACCAGGGTGAAGGTATCCATGCTGTTTTTTTTCCCAAATATACCTTCATCCTATAGTTACTTCACTCTTCCAACAGTGCTCCAGAAATACAGGCATTTCATTTTCTTTTGCTTAAGTTAGCACATTTCCCACTGAAGGCCCTCAAGGGAAGTGGAAACTCTGAAATTCGAAATGCGATTTATGCTCGCCTTGTAAAATGCCAAGGAAACTGCTTTAAGACTGTAATAACCCTTGCTGCTCATTCCATGAACATGCTTATAGAAAATGTTAATTTAATCAACAAATTACAGCTTCACACAAAGCACAAAGTGTGGAAATACTGGCAGAGGAGGAGTAAAGGTCTCTCATAATTTTTATGTTTAATCATGAATTTGAGACTCTTTATTATTTCTGCATAAATGAAGAACTTCTCCTAAATGGATTGTGTTACACTTCCCATTCATTTTCTCTCCTGATTAACATCTACACACATGTCCATTCAAAATCTGTGAGAACTCACTCATGCTGACAGGAACGCGTCTCAGCAAAACTGTTGATAATTTATATAATTTTTTGCTTGTCAAATATGCTGTTTGAGAGGGAGCTCAAACAGAGAGCTAGTACTTTTAGAGGAAACCCTGCAGTTTTCACACTGGTTTCTCCCAACATTTTTAGCCCATGGATACTGATCACGGGATGCCTGACACAGTCTAAGTGTTCCCTGCCAAATGTTGAAGCAATGAAGTTAGAAATAGGAATATTGGAATGAAAAGGGCCAGAAATAGATTTCTACAAGTCAGCTTAAGCATCCATTTGCAGTAGGGCAATATTACGTTTTTCAAAAGTGTATATTAACTGATTAGATCACCTGCAAATAGAGTGTTAATTAATAATATCCACAGTAAAGTGCAATACAATTACATTTGCAGGAAAAGCTGACAGATCTATGTCATTCAGGCATTAATCCTAAAGATAATGGACCAAATTCTGCTCTGTGTGGGTTTTTTCCCATCTTATATATGGAGTAATTCCAGAGGCACAGGCTGGCTGTACTTTCATGTGGCTGAATATTGAATTTATCCCATTATCCTTTAATGAAAAGCTTTCTGAAAATACCTGTCAGTGAGGCACACTTGGGCTCTTGCCATCTGTTTGGCTGATAATAATTCAAAAGACAAAATACTTGATCTCATGGAATGAGAGAAATGCCATGAAGGGGAACTCAGCAGCTCACAGGCAGTTTTACATTCCTCTAATGCTAAGCTCAAGTAATCCTTATTTCATGTTGTTATTATTAATATCTAATTCATGTCACCTACAGGAAATCTGCAGGTAAAAATATTGCACCAGCAGTAGGTGTATTTCCAAGGACCAAAAGCAAAAAGATCGATGGATTACATTGATAGTGCAATGGCAAACAATCCCATTTCCCTATTAAGGGATCTACTCTACAGTCAGCAGGTAATGATCTGTTTTTTGTGGAAAATTAATTTCAAGATGTACACCAAAGCTGAAGTCAGGTCAGAGGCCATCTGACTCCTGTGCACGTGAGGTGCCACCTTGATTGACAAAATGGGAACACAGCTAGACAAATCTTAGGTGGAAAATCTGATTTACTACAACAGGAGATTTTTATTAGGGTTGTAAAGGACTTGTGCACTCCATGTAGAAACTGGTATAGAAATAGAACCAATATAAGAAGAGGATCCTGTTTTAAAGTCCATTTCTGACTTACAAAAGAACTCAGAACCAGATGTTCTAACTTCTGCTGTGTTGGGCATTTAGGCTAAAGGGCTGTGAGGACAGGGGAGGTGGAATAAATTGATTAATGCGGTTATTTTTCCCAAAGAAATATTTTTAGACACAAAATGGAACTACCTCAGTCTGGAAAAGGAAGGTGCACCAGTGTTGTGAGGGTAGGAAAGGGCAGAGGAACAACAGGTGTGAGGAAGGAAGGGATAAAGTGACCAAGAGAGCAATGTCTGTTGGTCATAACTGTACAGCTTCCCACAGTCAGTAGAAAGTATTGATTTAGTGTACTCTGTAGGCTGCTGATGGCAGAAACACTCCAGCACAAGTCTGCACTGCACAGTGGAACTTCTTGGCCATCAAAGATTTATTCCAATACTAGTTTGGGTGTCCAGCCAACAGCACTAGTAGTTAATAGTTTCCTGCATCTTAAGTTTTTGTTGCAACTAAAGTTACGTGATTCTAAGAAGACTCAAAGGTCCCAACTTCATCTCTTTCCCTTGTGCTCTCTGCTGAGCAATGTTCACAGTAAATTTTCTGTGTAGTTCTTCCCCAACAAAAAAAGTCATGGAGTATCTCACTTGATGTATAGAATTATTCAATGGGTAAAGAACTATGGGTTTGTATCCTAAAAAAAGCCACCAAAAGAATGCACTCCCCACTCTACCTAATTAATATATGTTCTAATCTGGTTGTCTTATAGAATCACAGAACTGTTTAGGCTGGAAAGCGCCTCCAAGAGCCAAACCATTCACCCAGTACTGCCAAGCCACCACAAAGCCTTGGCCCTAAGCACTACATTTCTGTGTTTTTTGAACACTTCCAGGGATGGTGACTTCACCACTCACTGGACCACTCAGCAGTCCATTCCAATGTTTGACCAGCCTTTTAATGAAGAAATTTTAATGTCCAATTTTATGACCAAGCAGTTTCACCACTTGCAGTGTATGCCTTGAGCACACTCAGTATTTCTCTGCAGGGCAATCATGTATGAGATGTGTATTCCAGATGTTCATATCCATAAAGGTGTGAGAGTACAGAATGGGATAGTTTGCTTTGTTCTGCATGGGGCTTTGTAGCTCCAAGATCTCCTTTGTGAACTCCTAGAATTATTCCTGTAATTTCCATACTAACGCCTTGTCCCATTTGACCTCCATAGAGGATGTAGGCAATGTAAGGTATATGGGAAATATGATATTGTCCATTTTACAGTGAGTTTTTAATTGAAGCAGGCAGCCTGGAAGTGCCCTGGAGCAGCTCTGGATAAACTTAACAAAGTACATTGTGGTTTTGTCTGTATTGAACAGTCACTTTTTAATATTTTTGATGTCTTAAAAGCTTTATGCCTCCCTCCCATATTTTTCCTCTAGAAGGAAAGAATTTTTTTCCATTTTGAAAAGAAATATAAATTATAAAAATTTATATTTCCTACAAACATTTATGTTATTTATATTTGTTTACAAACAAAACTACATTTATGTAGTTTTTCAGTTAAACAAACTGAAAAACTGCATAAATGCTCTGGCAATAACTAGCAGGTAACAAGGAGATTGCCCAAGGTTTTTGCAGAAATCCTGAGTGACCAGCCAGCAGTTGTGTCTGGTCTGGCTTCAGCTTCCTGGAATCTGCAACTGCTTTGGGTTTTGTTTACCTCGCAGAAGAAAACTCATATTTTCCCCTCCCATGAAAGGAACTGCAATCTTTTGTTACTTGGCAAATGTATCCCACAGATCTGAATGTGAGTCTGGTTTTGAAATGCTTTTTGATCCACGGATCTTTAGAAAGCTTCCTCAGTGTTTTTACTTGAGTACATATTTCTTTATTTATTGTCTCAAGCAAATAACACAGACCTTTCTGATAGATGTGGCCCAGCATCACTAAGGAATTCCGTGACAGTTCCCACCACTGCCTGGGTGTTTTTTAACCACAGTTCTCAGCTTGCTTTAGTCCATTTCTGCTTTTCTTCTCCCTGTTGCCTTTTTTGTCATACCCTGCTGACCACATCACAGGTTCCCATGATGATTCTGAGCAGTGCCACTCTTCAAATAGAGGTTGCTGGACTGAAGCTCAAGAGCACAATATGCTTTGGAGCAAGTCTTTCTCCTTGCCAGCCCCTCCAGAGGATAGATGCCAGGATTTGTACTGAAACTCAGGGTCTATATTCAAACAGCTGTGGAGCTGTAAGGACTGATGCTGTGGTGCCATAAATCATAGAAAGGAAATAAAAGTATGTCCAGCAAGTGGCTTAGTCTACTCATCATCAACAGCATTATTCCTTGGGGTAGTTATTTCATTCATTGAGGGAGCAGAGATTTAAACATTTGAATTTACAAGACAGAGGCAGCTGGGATTTAAATATCTAAGGTCACAGGTCTTCCTCCGAAACAATTGGTAATTTTTGTTAGATTCTCATCATACCAAAATTGTTATAAATATTAATCTTAATTGCACCACTCAAGCCTTGATTGTAGCCTTAAGAGCTCTAACCAAAGATCATTGCATAGGAAAGAGTGGTCCAAGGGAGAAAAAGAATTGTGTTTGTGGTCTTTAGGTCAACAAAGAGTGTCTGGTGAGTTATCCCAGCAGTAAGACACAAATTTAAATAGACACTGAGAAAACTGTCTTGAAAAAAAAAAGCTTTCCCTGTAGCTGGTGAAAAAAACAGGAAGGAATAGGTAATCTGACACAAGGCAGGTTTTAAAAAAATGATTTGAAGTTGATAATAGAAGTTTTTCACAAATGTTTAGAGTGACTTTTTCAGCAGTGGATGTGAAGAGTAGAAGTGTTGATAGGAAAAGCAGGTGATCAATAATAGTGCAAAGTTGAAGTCTGATATCTTGTAGAAATCACAAGTCTAACAGTAACAGGGTAAATGATTTTTTTAAAGCCTGACACTTTCTAAAAGAGCTTGAAAGCTTCCTTGGGTATGCAAAGGATCAAGCCACACATCGTGGAGAGAGGGATTGCAATCACACACATTGATTATATAAATAATATAAAGCACAGTGCCAAAACCAACAACTTGGATAATGCTACCTGCATGGATTCAGATCCCAGGCAGGTGGGGTGGTTGATTAGCATCAAGGTGAAGAAGCAGCCACAGTTGCTGTATATTTATTTTTACCTCTCACTTATGATATGGTAGTCAGATACCAGCAAAATTTGCCAAAGTCTGACATAGAAATGACAACCTGATGAATAGAAAATGTGTGAACTTTTTAAATCCTAAGTTTTTTCCCTTATTTAAAAATATGTGCTTCTTCACAAGGCACTGTCATGTTTCTGAGTCTAGTTAGTTTTGCAGGATTTAAGAGTCAAAGCTCCAATTTTTTTACAGATTCTATGTATGACGAGATTTTGTAATGGATAGGTGGCGGGAGGTCAAAAAAAAAGACCATCTAAGCTACAAAACAATGCATGAACCAAGATAATTAGCTTTAAAAGAAAGTGTATTATGTTGTATTCCATTTAGCAGGCATAAAAATGTGCTCAATCCACATCATCAAAATATGGACTTTTCCTGAAGCAGCACAGACTGTGATGCTTTTGGAAGAAACAGAATATTGAGGAAACACTGGAGTAACAGCTTGGTAATCTTTAGGGTTTGTGAACTTCTAAAGTAACTCCCTTAGATCAGTTAATTCAATAGGTAAACTACAGAAATTAATGAAATTTATGGGTTATAAATTTATATAATAAATGTCAAGAACATTAAGGTATCCTTCTGCATTTCATCTGGAAGACCTTGAATTCAAAAAGATTTACAGAACCTAAACTTCTGAGTGAGAGCTTCGGGTCTCTTGCTCAATGACCACCCAAAATGCTGATTGAAAAATGCTGAATTCTAAGGTGATGAAAAAATAATTATACACAGTTAAAGACTGTATGGAAGCACAGAGTAGCAAAAAAGAGGATTTCCATTGATTATATCACCTTCTTTTTAGCACAAGAAATATCTGCACATGTAATTTCAGAAGAGTTTGGTGTTGCATGTTACTGATATGCTTTTTCCAAATGGGCATTTTTAAAATTAAAAACAAGTTTAAAAACTCTTAACACTTGATAAGCAGAACTATTTACAGGGAGTCAGTGATTACTATCTTTTATTTATGTGGGCATGATAGAATGATTTGCAAGAAATAATATTCTATTACTCAGAGAGATGTTGATAAACCAATGACTAAAAGGAGGGTAGAACTTAGTAATATGTGGAAGGAGTTGGTTTTCAACAGGCATAAGAAATAATTCCAATAATTTAGAAATTATCTATAAGTTTTCTCTGCTGTTTAACTTCCTCATCTGATTAAAAACCATAAACTTCTTGGCTGTGATAAATGGTCTCATACATCCATCAGAACAGTTCAGTGAAAAATAGTTCTTAGGCATTTTAGGAATTTTTTAGCAGCTTTCAGGGTTCCATTTATAAATTTTATTTCCCTTTATGGCTATGCCCCATTAATCAACTACACATTGTAATTTTGGACCAAAAGTGGTCCCAATAATTTTCCTTTAATAATAGGTAATTCTTTCAATACTGTTTCCATACTAGATCTGAACAATGTTCCGTGCACATGAAAGAAACTTCAGCTTCTTGTACTGAAGAGAATTTCTACAGGACTGTAGACTTTGAATTGCTTTGGAAACTGCTCTTTGGTTTTTGTTTCTTTGGCTTTTTTTTTAGAATTTTTTTAGCAAGCAATTACTGATTATATAATTTTACCACCACTGACACCTATTAAGGTATCTATGCTGATAAATTGGTTCACTCCCTTTTTACCTGCAGGGTTCCAGATTCTACCTTATTGTACTGTAAACACATCATTTAATTCCCTAGCATGTAGAAAGCCTTAGTTAGTTGCCTTAGCTAGGAAACTCAGCAACAGGACAAATGAGAAGTGTATTCAGAAGAAAACATAGGAATTAAAAAAATATTTAAAAGGCGAAAGGATACAAAGAAAAAAGACCAATCAGTGTAACTAGTCTGGGTTTCTATAAGCTAGGTTTTAGCTTAGTGTCACCGTTTGGGGTAAGGAAGAGCAGAGTGATTTGATTTAGGAATGAGAGATTCTCATATCCACCTGAATCCTACTACAGGCGCCATTTGGTCAGTGGGATTCTGTGTGGGCTCAGGGTGGTTGGGTCATGGTGAACATGAAAACCCATCAGAAAGGAACACATGGGTTAAGCAGTCGCCAAAGCCTCAGCAGGGCCTGCTGACCATGCAAACACCATCTGCTCTTCTGGAGTTAACATTTCATGTGAGAAATGTGGCCCTACTGGGCCCTTTGAAGGACTCTCATAGGTCTGATTTCAGGAGGGGCAGGATTTCAGTCCTGTGTTTTGAGGTGGAGGTTTAACCCCATAGTGACAAGCTCTGAGTGCCTCTCACTGTGACAGCATCACTGTGTTCTCTGTGTGGGGAAGAAGCATGGGGCTGACACCTCTGTACTCTGCTGGACACAGTAACAAGGCTCACCCTGATCACTCCCTGCTCCAGCTGTGGCTGTAGTTGCAAGAAAAAGAAGCAGCAACTCTTTTAATATTCCCTGTTGTAGAAAGGGAAGGTTTTATGAGAGGTGGGAGTAGGACACAGGCCTCATGATTCACCAGGCAGACTAGCTGAGGTAAGATATTTTATTTAAAAGGCCTAGTCATTTACTCCTCATTCTGAGAAAGGAAAGCTGTGGACAGGCAGCATTCCTGGTGAGCACTAAGGAAATCCTTTTCTTTCTGGGATGGTTGCTCCTTGGGGAACAGCTCCTGTGAAGGTGATAGCTCCTGGTGGTTCCTGTGCCACTCTTGCTGCCTGTCCCAGTCTCATCTTGCCCAGTGCCAGCCTGCTTAAGCCAGAAACAGGGACAGATCTTGACTTGCCCCTGTATCTGTGGGAGCCGAAGCTTGGTTTGGGATGCTCCCAGCACCTCACTCTCAGATCTTATTGCATTTCTACTGCCATTCTTCAGTCTCCATGGCAACTCTCCCTGCAGCACAGCCTCCCGTGCATTGCATGTGTCTAACACCCAAGTTTTTACACACCTTATTTGATTTTTTTTTGGTTTTCTTTTCTGTTTATGATTTGTTGTGTTTTCCTTCCTAAAGGAAATGGTTCCTTTAATACAGACAATGAGCCTGCTGCACTGCCAGATGAACACTTGGGTAGCCCTTTTTGGGTTGAAATCATGCACTAATAATCAAGCATTGTTTTCCCACGCAGTTTCCTGAGGTTAGCCTAGAAATTCACGTTGGCAGTGCTCATGGCACAGTGCTGGTGTTTGCACTGCTGAATCTACATACAAACCAAGGACAACAGGGATGCATGCAGTCATGCATGATCCTTTTGGAGCCATTGTACAATATTTATGGGTTTTTATGCTTCATCTGCTCCAAATTACATGTCTCGTTCAGCTGGAGCCCTCTTGAAAGCCTTATGCAGAGGGGTAAGGCTATTACTGAGCAGTTTATTCAGGACAGCATGAATTTTGCAATATTGTTACCAACTTCAGATCTCAATGAATGATGTCTGCATGAATACAGTTCTCCCAGTCCCCATGATGAACTGTCAAAGATTAAAAAAAATTCATAGGGCAGCCTGAAGCAACCAACATCTGCTTTTGGACATGTCATATTAGCAGTGACATTGCCCACAGGAAATCACTTCTTTTCTTCTGGTGGGATTTTATCTCCTAAAATGTGGTTTTGCAAAGAAGAAAAGGGAAAGAAGAGGGAAGAGACCAAAAGAGAAGTAGAAGGGAAAAAAAAAGAGAAAAAAATGTAACAAAACAAAAAGAAATGAGAAACAAAACAAAACAAAACAAAAAAAAGTAAAAAGAAGGGGAAGGAAAGAGAAAAACCCAAACTGGCAAATATCTCATGGAGAGTCCTTGGAAAACAAATAAAAACTTACTTTGCAGTTACCACACTGCTTCCCATAGCCTATTTGAAGGAACTCAATCAAAGCATGCAGACCAGGCATTTAACCCAGCCTGACCTTCCTATAACTAGTTCATCTCTTGCCTCCTCTGGTCTCTTGGTCCTGTCTGAGTGATGAGAATATTGTTTCCAGGTACACCTGAAGGGCATGACTACACAAATGAACAGCAGCATTCAACAGCTTAAAAGAGCTGGATATTTCCAAGCTGTCTTGGGTTGCAATGCAAGATGTAACCAAAAGTCCATATTCTATTTTCCATCTGTTGAAACTGCTTGGGGAGATGTTTTATTTATCTCTTCTATATCCCATTCCTCATAACTCCATGGGGGAGGAGGCGGATGCCTTCTGTTAATGGCCCAGCTGTTCAAACCAGGTGGGGCAGTGTTCTTATCTCTTCCACCACTCATCCTCCCTCCAGGGGATATCTGCTGTTAATGGGCCATCGAGGCTCACTGCATCACTGATACAATTACATCATCCCATTGGGAGATGCTCCACCCAGGGGGAGGAGCCAAGCATTCCTACCTGCATAAAAACCTGAGAGTCAGAACACCAGCACAGCCTGTTTGCACTGGATTCCCAGAGGAAGACCAGACCCATCCCACCACCACTGGACCTTCAGACCAAAAGCACACCCTTCTACAGGATCATTGCTCTGACAGAACCACATCTGTCATTCCAGGAGGACTTGATTGGACTGCTACCAATACCCTGACCAACAGGGTGTTAGGTTGTGTTCTGACTCTGACAGTGTTTTCTTTTTTTGTTTGCTTTTTTGTACTACTATTTTTTTATTTTCAGTTTTCCTAGTAAAGAACTGTTATTCCCATATGTTTGCCTAAAAGCCCCTTAGCTGCAAAATTATAATAATTTAGAGGGAAGGGGTTTACATTCTCCATTCCAAGGTGTCCTGGTTTGGAATAAATTAGGGGAGAACCTCTAAAAGGAGTCCCCTAAAAACAAACCTCCACCACCCCTTCCCCCCGCCCAGCCCTGGGTTCGAGAAGGAAAATGCCTTGGAGGAAAAGTGGAAAAACTGGTTTATTGACAAATGAAAAAAAAAAAAAAACCACTCCCAAACACCACGGAAGAGGGAAAAAAACAATGCTCAAGGGACTGTGAGGGGGAGGGCGCAGAGCTTCTTCCGTGGGCCCCGGAGATTCTCTGACTTCTCAGGTCAGGTCAGGTCCAGAGCTGGTCCAAAATCTTTGAAGGGTGGGGGGGAAGGGAAAAGAAAAGGAAGGAAAGAAAAAAACAAACAGAAGCGGCGAAAGCCAGCGGCAGGAGTGGCAGCAGGCACAGAGAGAGAGAGAGAGAGAGAGGCAGCGGCCATGCAGCAGGAGCCAGCAGCGAGCGAGCAACCGAGCCCAAGAGCGAGCAGCAAAGCGGCAGGCCCCGCCAAAGAGGGAGGGGGGCAGCTGTTAGACATAACAATGTAGTCCAAGATATGGGATAGGAGACAGCATCAACCCAGAACACAGGGGAAGCTCCAGCTTTCCCTGGCAGACACTTGTCTTTCCAAACCAAGACACAAGCTCCCTTTGCTCATGGTGTCCCAGCTGGAACTTTTGGTCTGTCCCATGTGGTGCTGGCTGTGGCACTCGGTGCTGTGGTTTACTTGATGTGGTGGTGTTCACTCAGAGGTTTAGCTTGTAGGTCCTGGTGATCTTGTAGGTCTTTTCAAACCCTAAGGATTCCATGATTTCATGATTCTGTGTAGTGTTCCAGTGGAAAAATTAGTTTTGATTGTTTTACATCACAAAGATCGTGTGAGGACAAAACTCACTGAAATTCATGAAGTGTTCAGCTCATTGAGTCATCACTAGAATAGCTTGGAAATAAGGTTTTACATTACAAAATGACAATATCATTTATTAAAAATTTAAAATATGATGGTTTTTTAGGGGTGAAATTTCCCAAGAGAGAAAAGTTTCTTCCAGATAATTCAATGTGAATGGTGAAAGTAGCACAAATTTTCTCAAGAGAATGCTTTTGTGGAGAGAAGAAGTTGGAAATCTGAAATCTCTGTAGCTGAAGATGGGCTGGAACAAATGTCTTCTGCTCCTGGATTCTTAATCCAGTCTCTAAATAACTGACCTGGGCTTACATTAAAAAAGCTCAACAACTGGAAGAGTTAGTTTTGTCTAAGAGAGTGTCTTAGAGCTGACAGGAGACTTTACAGACATGGGTTCCCACCTGATTCTGAAGCTTGGGGTTATAGACGAAATCCATTCTTACACAAAGGAACCTAACTGTCTCAAGGTGCAGGATCATAAACATAAATAATTTGACCTTTGCCAAATAAGTAAATAAAACAACAGTGTAGTAAAACTCTTCTGCTTTTACGGAGAACATGAAATGAAACAGTACTTGGGAAAGAGAAGAAATGTTCCTTCCTTGATTAGGAAGAGATGATATTTTGCAGAAAGGACATTTTCAGGCATTCATGGTACTTTTTTTGAGAAGTGAAACAACATTTCCTCTTAAAAATTTACTTCTACTTTTTTGATTCTGTCCTTAAAGATGAAAATCTTTGTATAAATTAAATATTGGTGAAAATGGTATAGGAAAAAGGAAGGCTTTACATACAGAAGGATAAAGCCAGAAGACAGATAAAGCAGAATAATTAATGGAAATATTCCTAACAATTCTTCCTCCTGCTTGTTTTCCTGAAAAGTCATTGCCTGCCTTATCACAGTCAGATAGCATAAATGTCCTCTGCTAAGTCCCCTGATACAAAATGTATTTTATTTTGTGACTGGAATTTCTTTTGCACTGAGCCAGGCAGCTCTTTGTGAAATGAAAGCTGGGTGCAGTTCTCAGGTGCACTCAGGAGCTCTGCTGTACTGACAAAAAATTGCATTATTGGTCTAAAAGGTCTTCAATCCTCGGTTTGGGAGGCTGAGGCATAGATCTCACATTATTTCTTGTATTTTATTGGACAAAAAACTAAAACTGCTTCAGCAAAAACAAAGTAGAGGGCAAAAGTCAAATGTGATATGGGCAATGTAGTGAATGGACTACACTGCCATAAACACTTGGAACAGCTACAAGCTCTGGCTGTTCTTCCCTCATATTTAAATTCTAAAAAAAAAAAAAAAAAAAAAAAAAAAAAAAAAAAAGCCGCCTTCTTTTTCGCCTCTTCAGGAGTATTATTTCGGCATGAAAGTGTTACATCGGCAAAAACAAAGCAAACACCTGAATAACCTTTGCATAAGAAGGAGACAGAGATTTGTCTGCAATCTAAGAGTCATCAAATTCATTGTCACCTTGTGCTTTGTATCAAGTTAATGCTTGCACTGCTTTCACCAACACAGCAGACTAAATATTTTCCAATAAAAAAAGAAAATAAGAAATGGAAAGCAATTCCTTCAAACAATACCTTATAAATCAAAGCACTCATCAATCTACACAATTTTTTCCTGAGGAGAAAGAAGAATAGAAATGAGCTGCAAATGTTGTGTTTTGTTCATGTTGCTAATTGTTGAGTCTTAATCCATGGATTTATCTAGACTAACACTACTGCAGAAAGGAAAAGAAAAAAAAAAAAAAAAAAAAGGGAAAGAGGTGAAAAGTGTTAGTCGCCCCATTTAAGACTCTCTCCTACTGAATGACTTGTTACAACCTTTAAGGCTTCTGCTCTGATCACAGAACAAAGAGAGGCTTTTTAGGTGCATGGTTCAAAGCACAGGCAGCAGATTTTTGCTTTGAGCTGCCCTGTAAAAGAGCCTGTATCATTGGGCAGGAGCAAAGAGAGCAGGTCCCTGAACATGACTGTCTGAGTTGGACATCGCTGGATAACACAGAGATGCCCCAGTGACAACATGAAGTAAAGCTTCCACACTGATGAATGACACAAACTATTCTCAAGATGAGTGGCTGAAGTATTAAATTATAACACTGCTGGGTATATGCCCTGTGTGGCACTATATATTTATTCTTTTATTTCAAGTCAGATGGTGTAGTTATTGCAGATGAGTGAGAAGGCTTTGAGTTTAAGTGCCAGAGGCCGAAGAGATTTTGCCTCAGGATAAAATACAGGAATTATTTAAGAACTGAAAAGTATTGTAAATTTAATAATAATCATGAATAAATTAAACCAGCCTAATTAAAAAATTATAAAATGATAGCTTCTGTAAGAAAAACCTGACTGTGGAAATTGTTCTGCTCATGTGGAAACATTTAACTTTTCCCATCCCACTATGCACCTTACAGATGATATTGTTGCCATTTTTTAAAATTGTGCAGTGTCTTCATTCTCCATCTTGTTTCAGTAAATGCCACAGTTACCCAGTTCAGCTGGAATTATCTACATGTTACACCTTATTGCTTCTCCTTTCTCTTTCACGGCAGTCAGCTGGGAGGAGCACAGTGAAATTGTCTGAGCAGCCAGTCTGGGCAAGGAAAGATAAAGCCTTGATGGAATTAAATGTGGCCAGTGGCATCAAGAGCAACATGAAAAGATTTAAGGTCTCATCTAATCCAAACCCCTCTGTGATTCTGTGAACTACAGTCATAAGCAAGGAGTAACAAACAAACCTCCCAGGACTATCTTCTCTTTCCCAGGATATTTCTCCCTGAATAGACACAGATGCCATTCCAGGAATTCACTCCTATTGTTTCATGTAACTATTTCTTTGTTAACCATTATGATCTGCTCCAAACTCTGTTTCTGACTTCATCTCATCTGGATGCTCCTTTCCCTATGTTTTCTTGAGACAGAACTTTACTCTGTGTTTGGTTCATTACACAGAATCCATTACTTCACTGGCAATGAATGTGAAATGATGTATTGTTGGTCACACAGCCCAATAAAATCCAGGTGTTTTAGCTGAAATCCAGAGTGAGTTGTGGTTCTTTCTATATCAAAGGATTTGACTTCTCCTAGAATTGTATCTTGCATTATCTTACAATCTATTTGCCTTCTATCATGTATTTCTCATGTATATGCCACTTACTTATATTCTGCCAACACATTTGTTAAATATTTTTAATTAAATTAATAAAGCTCTCATCCCTAAAGGTGCCCAGAGACGATCTGAGAATCAGCTGGGTTTGATGCTCCTTTAATAATTCTGGTGCAAACCCAGCAGTTGCTGGGCCAGACCCTTCCTGCTTTCCTGTACGTAGTCCAATGTTGGAAGAAAAATCCTCTTGTTATTATTTACATGCAAATAAATTTTACCTCTCAATAACTTCAACTTAAGTGGCTCATTTCAGATTCAACCATGAAATTATTTAAACAGGCAGAGCAGAAATGTGATGCTTTTGTAAATTGAAATAATAGGATCACAGAACCATGGAATGGCCTAGATTGGAGGGGACCTCAAAGATCATCCAGTTCTACCCTGCTGCCATGGGCAGGGACATCTTAAACCAGACCTGGATGCTCCAAGCCCCATCAAACACCTGAAGACCTCCAGGGATGTGGCAGCCACAGCTTCTCTGGACAACCTGTTTCATGTTAGTGGCAGTTAAGGTTTTAAAACTCCTTTTTTCAAGTGGTTGAACAAGTTGAACTGGCTTTTTGTTTATTCATTTAATTTTTGTGTGATGACATATTTTAATCTCATTCTGGAATTTCCAGCATCTTCCACTGAGAAAAAAAAAACAAAACCAACACATTCACATAGATTTTTATATATATATTACACACTTCTGCAAATACACAGTGAGAAAGAAGATGCTGAATTGAGGAAATGATCTTTCAACTGTTTCAAGGACAAGAGACCGTCTTCAACACAAGTCCCTGCTCCTCACGCAGATGAGCGTGTGCCCTCCCCAGAAATCCTGCTTTCCTCCAGGGCTCTCGTCTGTAGCAGCTCTCCATGAGATGAACACACACAAATGGACAAGACTCTTCAAGGGACTGGAAAGAATTAAATTTACCATAAGATAATGTCCCCTATGGTGATTAAACCTCTGTCTTTTAGGAACAATTTGGATGCACCTGCTGGCAGAAGTGTGCATAGACTCATAAAGGTTTCTATCACTAGTGATTAATTCTCTGGTATGATACCTCCTGTTTCAAATTAGAAGTAAATATTTAATGCTAAGGAGCAGCATATTCTTAAGCTGATAGTTTTTTTTAGGTACCAATTATATTCTGCTCCTTGGGGCTTTTTAAATGTTATTTGTTATCAGCTTCATAGCTGGCATTTTTAAAAGTCATATGTTAACATGTGTGCTGCTAAACAATTCCTTATATACACGGAATATCTAGTTATATTGGTAATGTGGTTTGTAGTACTTAGTGCAAGCACATACTTCTCCATCTGCAGTTCTTTCTACCTTTAATGGAAAAAATCCTACAGGAAATATAATGTTTTAACTCTTTAACCCATTTTTGATCTGTGTTTAATCCCATTATAATACATTTTCACTGGAAAAATAAAGTGATTTATATTTTGCTACAATTGCTCCCTAATGTCGTATTCCCTAACAAAAATTTTCGTTCATTATTTCTCTGAAAAAAAATCACAGTCTTCCAATCTGTAAGTGTACTACCCAACTGGGACATGGTTTTCTGGCTGGATTTCTTCTTTTTCTTTTACTTTTTATAAGCAGAGAGGTGGAAGGCTGACAAGGAGCCAACTACAAATCATTCATTTTCAAAATATGTTTTGACCAACCTCAGGAACTGAGGAAATGATCATTGCAGCCTTTGGATGTGGTATAAATTATGCCACAGGCTGTGGTTCCCTAAGTGACCATACAACACCTGCAAACTGCACATTCCTGCCATTATTTTCTTATTACTCTGATAATCCAATATTTCCCAATATTCTCAGCTGGAAGGTGGTAGCTTTAAAGGCAGAAAGGGCAGAAGATAAGATCAGGATTTTATACTTTGATTTTACAGGAACAAAGTTCTGTGTTTTCCCCAGTCCTGTAAATAAAGCCATGGAAAATCTGATTAATTTCTATGATATCCACAACAGGCTGTTTCACCGGGTTTTTCTTCAAGGCCATTCAGTAGATATTTTTCCAGCACAACTGGAATAACGTGTCAGTGGAGATTCCTTCTTCTAATTCCCTTGGCATAAATTCCTCTGGGACAGGATTGCCTTAAGCACCAGCAGTCAGCCAGGGATACCGTAAGGAAAGCAGTGACTTGTGCTGTTATTGACCTTTGGAAAACTGTGCCTCTGGAAAAGTAGTACCAAAACTTATACAAAACAGCAGCAAAAACGAGATTACACAAAGAGCTATAAAAACTTAGTCAGCTGGATCTTATCATATCCATGTGGAAGAGATAAGCAGAGTCTGAGGCACTGAGGTACCTCCACAAGCAAGATACAGGACAAGGGACACCAATTCCCTCTGATGACTCAGGTTAGTCCACAGGAACCCTCTGGTTGTGATAATGTGGTTTGTTTTCTAGCTTTTTTCATTAGATATTAACCCCCCCTTTTCCAGGTGGTGACACTGGCTGTGCAGGAATGCGTGCATGAGCCTGTTAAAGCCGTGTGAACCAGCTCTCTGCATAAAGCAGATGCCAGGTTTTACATAGCGTGAAGGCACCAGCTGCCAACAGTTCTGAACATTAGGAAATATTTCTTCACCAAAAAGGTGGTCAAGCATTGAAACAGGCTGCCCTGGGCAGTGGTAGAGTCACCATCCCTGGAGGGATTTAAAGGACATGCAGATGTGCCACTTGGGGACATGGTTTAGTGGTGGCCTTGGCAATGCTGGACTTCATCTCAAGGGTCTTTTCTAACTTACATGACTGTAGGATTCTGTGTTCCCTCCACTTGGGACCTCAGGCCCCCACCACCTCGACAAGAGAGACTGAACACAGGGTATGCATCCATCCCGCTGACATCCCCCTGGCTCTTGTTGCCTGGAGAAGGCTTAGGACAGAAGGCCCATGAGATGTACACCTCTGCATGTGGTGAATGATAGAAACTTCAACCCTGCCAGTCCTGGCACATGTGCAGCAAGGCCAAGGATAGCTTTTGAGGTGTACAGAAACTTGCATTTGGAACTAAAATTCTTCAGGGACATGATATTGTCCCCAGAAATTCTCACTAGAACTGCCTGCAGTATTTTCAGAATTGAGTAAATCCAAGTCTTCTGCAAGAACCAAACTGGATTTATAGAATCCATTGAAATAACTGACCCAACCACTGCAAAGGTCAGGTTTTAGAGATATGGTTAGAGAGAGATTGCATGTGATGTTCCTTTAGGTAGGGCAACCAGTAGTGCAAAGGCCACGGCTCTGTCCATTGGGTTGGGATAATGGATTGTGTATATCCCTGGTGCCCAGAATCTGTCAGTGCATCCCAGGGTCTGTCAGTGCATCCCAGGGTCTGTCAGTCTGTGCCAGGACCACTCCTGGGGCTGGGGACAGAGGGGCTCAGGGCTCCTGGGGGGTGCCCGGTACCCAGAGAGGCTTTGGGGATGTGCTGGATTCCCAGGGTTTTATGGCACACTGTTGCATGACAGGGATGGGGCCTAGGGAGGCTCTGCTCAGGTGTCTCTTGTCCTTTCATGGAGCACAGCCCAGCCAGGGGATGCCCATCAGGGTGGCCTGGGCTGCCACTTTGTCAGGAGAGCCCCAGGGACCCCTGCCCAGTGGTGTTGTGCTTGGGGTGATGATGCCGAGAACTCGCTGAGAGGGGCTGGGGTTTGGGATTGTCATCTGGGTGCTGACGCTCTGGTGGCTGTGACATCACAGAGGATGTGTGACAGTGGGACCTGTCCCTAAGGACAACACCAGACAGCCCCAGTGCATCTGGACTCGGGTGGTTTGTGTGTGCACGGGGAAGGCTGGGTTGGATTGGTGACTGGACGGATGCCCGGGGGGATTCTAACCCTGAGTGAGGGCTGAGCCCTTCAGAGCAGGGCAAGGTTCTGCCCTTGGGGCTGGGGACAGGGGGATTGGGGCTCTCCGTCCTGGCTTTTGGGCCTGTCCCAGCTTTGCCAAGAGACCCCTGGGACCTCCCGCAGTGTGTTTGGACTTGGTGCAGTGGTGCCCAGAGCCCACTGAGAAGGGGGTAGGGTTGGAGTCTGGGGCTTGTCAGCTCTGGTGGCTGTGACATTACAGAGAACAGGTGACAGTGGGAGCCATTCCCAGGGACAACACCAGGCAACCCCCCTGCAGCTGGACTTGGGCAGCTGGTGAGTGCACATGCACAGGGAGAGCTGGGATGGACGGAGAATGGGACAGAAGCCCAGGGAGGTTTCTAACTCTGAGTGGGGCCCGGGCCCCTCAGGGCAGGGCAGGGCAGGGTGCCACTCTCTGGGCTGGGGGCAGAAGGGTTCGGGGCTCCCAGTGGTGCCAGAGAGGCTTTGGGGATGTGCCAGGTGCCCCTAGCTCCATGGAATGCTCCAGCATGGCAGGGATGGGGCCTCAGGAGACAGCTCAGGTGTCTCTTGTCCTTTCATGGGGCACAGCCCAGGGGATGGCCATCAGGGTGGCTTGGGCAGGATGGGCCCTGTGCTGTCTCCAGCCAGGGACTGCAGTTCCTTCCGGCCTGCTCACACAGACCTGCTGGATAAACCTTTCTCCCACCTCCTCCAGGCCATGGCTGCGGCAATCACATTCTTCGTGGTTGTGCTGGCCATCCTACTGAAGCAGACACAGGACCTACGGATCAGTGTGCTCACAATCCACCAAAATCTGCAATATAAGAAGTTTCTGCACCAGGAGGTGATGCGGTTGCTGCAGGAGATTGGGTGGATTAAGCCCCTGCAAGAAGCATCACTCCTCTCTGGGTTGCAGCTCTGTCTCTTCTGGGCTGCTGCAGCAGTCTTGCTCATCGAGGTCTGCTGGGTGGCCCGGCAAATGAAGATTACATCTTGCAGCTGCAGTAAGCAGGACACCTCTGGCAGCGAGGAGGATGATGAAGAGATGCTCAGGACACAACGCCACAGTGTCAGGTTGTTTTCTGTGCCCAACGAATTGTCAATGCAGGGACTGTCTGACCTGTGCAGGGATGTGAAGAAGATGCTGCATGACATCCTCCATGTCTGCCGAATGCTTTCCAAGGACACTTTCATGCCAGAGATGCACCCAGCGACTGGGCAGAACAGCATCCATGAATCCTGGAGTATCTTCGAGGATCGAATCCTGTACCAGCTGCTAGTGTTCCTGCAGCCACCCTCCAGGCACTCTTTCAGGCTGGAGCTGTACAGTGGGACGCATCTGCCAGAGAGGTGCTCCAACATCCGTGTGGTGCTGGAGTGCACCTGCTTGAAGAACATGGAGAATGTTCCATGTTTTGTCCACTCCTCCAAGACCAGTGAGGCGGCCCAGCACTCACCCCTGCTGCAGAACCTCTGCACAGGCTCCTACTTAGACGTGGAGGAAATTGCCTGCTGGGTGCAGAACTCGGTGCAGACAGCCTGGGGGCATTTGCCCCAGTGGCAGCACTGGCAGCTCACGCTGCTGCCCAGCTCCCACTCCTGCCGGATGCTGCTGGACGGCCCTTCCGACCTGCAGCTCAGTGCTGTGCTGGTGTTTGCTGTGGAGCAGGGCAGCCCAGGCACCTTCCTGATCCTCCAGTAAGGGTGGCCAGCATTTCCAGGTGCTGCTTTGGGCTGGGGATGTGTGGGGAATTGGGAGTAGACACAGACAGACAGCTGACCTCAACTGCACAAAGGGATCTGCTGGACAATAGAACGTTGAGCTCCTAAACCTGTGCTAACTGAGCCTGATCCCCTGGTTGTCCCATACGTTCTGTGTGATCACACTCAAGATGATCTGTTCCATAACCTTGCTGGGCACCAAGGTCAGGTTGACAGGCCTGGAGCTCCCTGGATTCTCCTTCCAACCCCTGTGGACGGGCCTCACATTAGCAGCTCCAGTTGTCTAGGACCTCCTCAGTTAGCCAGGACTGATGACGAATGCTGGAGAAGGCCTTGGGTGAGCTCTTCTGCCTCCATCTGGATTTCAGGGATTCCATTCTGCTCCCCATCCCTGTCCACCAGCTTAGGGGGCCTGTTGCCCTGAGGATAACTGGTTTTACTGTTGAGAGCTGAGGCAAAGCAGGTGTTAAGTACCTTAGCCTTTTCCTCACCTTTGGTAACTGTATTTTCCTCTGGATCCTGCAAAGAATGGAGCTTTTCCTTGGCCCTCCTTTTGCCATTAATGTATTTATAAAACCACTTTTTACTATCATTTACAGAAGTGGCCAAATTAATTTCTAACTGAGCTTTTGCCTCTCTAATTTTCTTCCTACATGACCTTACAAAATCCATAAACACTTCCTTAGCTGCCTGCCCCTTTTTCCAGAGACGGTTTCCCTGGGCTCACCAGCTATGCCAGGAAGTGAAGTTCTCTTTCACAAATTCCAAGACCCTCCCAGGCTGCCCCTGCTGTGTTGAGTTTGCAGCAGACATCCAGCAGGTCCCTCCTTCTTCCTTCTTTCCCCTTCTTTATGAACTGATCCTGATGGAATATGGTACAGAATATCCCTTTGGGGTGCCCTAACTCTAACCTTGGGGTCAGCTGTGCTGTCTGTGTCTACTCCCTAATACCCAAGTACCCTGTTTTGGTTCCAGCCCCAGCCAGAAATTAAGCACCACTCAGCCACTTGCTCAACACCCTTCTCTTCCCTCCCACCCTGGTGGAGTGGGGAGGAGAACCAAAAGTAAAACTTGCAGGTTTAGAGAAGTTTAAAAATCAATCTTTTAGAGAAGCTTAGTGACAAATAATAGTACTACTGATAACACAACTGAAAAGAAAAAAAAACCCAAATATGTGATGTACAATACAAATGCTCACTATCTACTGATCAGTAATGTAAGAGCTGCCTTTCAGAACCCAGACCAAGCCCTGTTCCAGATAACTCCCCCAGTTTATATACTGGGCATGCCATTCTATGGTGTGCAATATCCCTTTGGCCAGTTTCTTTTCGTACCTTCTAACTAAGAGAGCATGAGACTCAAAAGAAAAAAAAAAATCCTTGACTTAGGATTAATATGACTTAGCAAAAACAAAACCATCAGTATTTTGTCAATGTATTTTTTTCCTTCTGAATCAAAAACACAGCACTGTACCAGCTACTGAGAGGAAGTTAAGTCTATCCTAGCCAAAGCCAGGCCATCCCCAGCCCCCTCACCAGCGTGGCAGTGCAAGAAGCAGAAAAGCCCTTAATGCTGTGCAAACACTGCTGAGCAATGAGAACAACATCCCTGTAATATCAACAGCCTTTTCAGCACAAATCCCAAACACAGCTCCACTCTGGTCACCAAAGAAAATTAACTCAACCCCAGCCAGAACCAGCATACTGAGTAATAGGCTTTGAACTATTTTCTGTGGTACAAAGGAAACAAAAATCAGGCACCAATAGCCTGCTAGCTAGTTCCAGTAATAGTACAAAAGGTCATTTTTCCAAGTAGCTAAACTGCACTCCCAGGCTTTCAGGATTATGTGCTGTGTCATTATTAAGAAAAAATCTCATTGCATTAAGAAGCAGCCATTTCTTTGAAAAAGAGGCAGTGGGTTTTTTAAAAAAAAACGAACCCAAAAATGCCTTATCATAAAAACAGTAAGAGCTGCACTTGAAAATAAAGTTTGTAGTTAAAAGTGACATTCCCTTGGCTCCTGTTTCCACTAGCAGCATCTCACTGAGGTGACAGGTGCTCACAAGGTTACTAAGCCCCTGGATTAATTCAGTGCATGAGGAACAGTGAGATTAAATTATTTCTGTAAGTGAAGTTTTGAAAAATTAATTGAAAAGGTGAATTACTCTCCCCAAATAAAAATACGTGAAAGCAGACCTCAGACATCTTTCAATATGGGGAAGTGGACAGAGAATGCCCTAAGTCTCAGCTTAATATGAGCTGGAATATCAGACTTCAAACATGACTCAATCAAAGTCAAAAGGGAGGACCTATGCCAGCAGCCATGCACTAATTCAGCACTGAGAGTTGTGAATAAACAGCACATTTCAGGGCACAGAAGTAACTTTCATCAGTAGACCTACATCTGGACAGTCAAATAAATGAGCTCTTATGGTTTAAGGTCATAATTCACCAGATTTGTTCAAGCTCAACAAGCTCAGGGATGCAGATGCTGAGATTTCCTGGTGGCCCACTTGTTTCTGCAACTGTTTTTTCAAGTCCACAGACAAGGGACTGGCAGATGTTACTCTCTGTTTGCACTGGGATGGCATGCCCAGAATATTAGTGCCACTGTTCAAGTGAGAAGAATCAACTCGATCACTTGTTGATCCAGAAGCAGAAGCAGATCCATCTGTTTATAACTTTGTTGGGGCAAAGCAGTAGTAGAGCAGAGCTAGAGGAAAGTGTGACTCCTCAAAACATGCTCAGTGCAGACACTCTCTCCTCTGCAGCTTGTTCTTACTGAGCTGCAGAAATGGATTTACAGAGTCAGTGCTGGGCAGAGGGAATCTCATGTCCTGTGCATCCCTGGCTATGCTCACAGCATTGAAGGCAAAGCAAAACCTTCCATAGCAGAGGCCAACAGTCCCCCAGGCCAGTGCCAGCAGCACTCCCAGAGCTGCTTTAGGAGCAGTGTCCTGGGTGCTAACATGAAACATCCCAGCTCTCACTAACTTAATGGATTTTTTTATTCTACTAGCAAAGATTTTGTATCTGCAGAGGACGTTCTAGCTGCAAATGACAGGACTGGTTTTACTCAGGTCACATCCTCTGTCCCTGAGCTGTGATGTCTCTACATACTGTGAGTGTTGTTATCTCCAGGCTGATACATTCACAGTCACCTGCATATGTCTCTCTGTGTGAGCTACTCCTTTCTGACTAAAAGCACTCAGCAAAAATAGAAACTTCTGCTAATCCCATCTCTGTGGGACCACAGAAACCCCTGACATTTTTCTGTAAGCTCTATTGTAGACCTGACCAGAACAATTCAGATTCACCAGAGTAAGACCTTGTGTGGATCTGCTCTATCCCCTCAGGACAGTCAGGCTCTGCCACTGACCTCTTCAGGTGTCAGCTAAACTTCAGTCTTTGAGACTCAAGGCAGAGCTGGACATCTCATCCACATTCCACAGTATCACTCACACATTGTCTTATCTCTTGCACAAAGTCCTTTATCTAGGAAACCTGGCCTTAGTAATAAAGAAGACAGGCAAGTCAGTGTCTCTGGTGATTGTCAATATTTATTAGATATTACAGAATCCACAAGAATTGAATCTTCTTCCAGCTGCTTGTGTTCCTGCAGCCACCCTCTGGTCACTCTTCCATCCTGGAGCAGGACACTGTGGGGCAGCACCCAGAGAGATGCTCTGACATTTGTGTGGTGCTGGAGCATCTGATGGGGTGAGTTTTTCTTTGTGTTTTCTCTACTGCTGGGACAATGAGCTGCCTCAGGATCAGAGCTCACTGCTCCTAGAAACCCTCTGCATAGGCTCCCACTTACACCTGGAGCAAATCTCCAGCTGGGTGCAAAACTTGCTGTTTTCAGCCTGGCTGTGTTTGCCTCAGTGATGTCTGATGCTGCTGCCCTGCCCCAGCTCCTGCAAGTTCCTGCTGAGCAGCCCCTCCGAGGAGCAGAGCTGCTCTGAGATGGGTTTGGCACTGCAGGAAGGCAGCACAGGCAGCTGCCTGATCCTAGGATAGGCAGGAGCCAGCTTTCCCAGTGTGCTGGATTAACTGGAGCAGGGTTAGACTGGTAAGGGCTTAGGTTTCACATGGGTTTATATTTTCATTTGGTGCTTCACCAGGGGCTGCTTTACTCTAGGGTAGAGTTAGACTTCTATAGATGGACTTCAGTATGGAGCTGCATACACTACGTGTACCAAAGTGTACTCATTTTTTAGGGTTTGAATGAACTTTTTCTACGCAAATTGTGATTACATGCTCATGAAAATGATGCAAGAGCTTAGGAAAGCCTCATTCTTTATATTCTGGCTGCTCAACCCTCCCCCCCAATTAATATGAACCAGTTGATAACCCAGATAAATATTTAATTCACTTTTCATAACTGAAAGAGTGCAAAGCAGCCAGTGCCTTTTGAAACCTGTAGCACAGGGACAGGAAATTGGACAGGTCCAGTGGCTACAAATGAAACATCCTCACCAGAAGGCAGGCAGCAACACTGCCTCGAGGCAGGACATTTCTGCTCTGTTCCAGCCTTTTTACCTAGCCTGAGGCAAGGCACTTCATTTGCCTTGCTCCATTTCCCATATGCAAAACGCTGTAAACCTAGGCTGCCTTGTGAGGAAGTAAGTCCTAAGCCAGCACCACAGGTGTGTAAGTTAGGAGGGTCTTATGTTCTGAGCTTTGTCCTGGACAAAAGTGGCATGACTGTACAGATCTCCCCTTGGTGTGTTTCAAAGATCGGGTGCACTGTCTAAAAGCTCCATGCCACAACCTACAACTTCTGCAAAAAATGGATGAAGCCTTTTATTTCCAATGTGATAGTCATTTCTTCTACTGGCAAAGCATCTGACACCTTTTAAACAAGCTTTAACACTTAACTCCTCATCTGCTTGCCAAATAACTTGCCACATAAGTGTTAACCTGGACCACTTTATTTGGTCCTTTACACAGCAAAGGAAAATAAAATTATTTAAAATTAAGAATTTGGTTGTTTGTACTCCAGGAGCAAGACAATACAGGGTATTTCCAGATAACTGAGTAGGAATGCTTTTTAAAAACAGTTAATGTTTCATACATGCTTTGCACTCACTTGTGTCTCGCTCTCACTTTTTATATTCCTTTTTAATTTTTTTTAAACAGGGAAAGAAAATATATTTTATTTATTTTAAGTGCACTGGTGATGTGAAGTAATCAGTAGTCACCAAAGCTGTATTTATAAAAGTAGCTATTTACTAATCATTGTTCGCCAATGTACTTACCGTAAAGAAATATCTTTCATCTATAAAGAGCAATTAACTTGTGCAATCATTGTGTACAGTAAGACATCCATTTTCCTCAGCACTCCAGCTGAATGTGTTAACCTACCCAGACTGACACATAACAGAAGAACAAAATGTGTTTATTTCAGAGGAGTTTGAATCACTTTCAGTTTCCAAATGATTAGAGAAAGGATGCCCTCTGTAAGGAATTGACACTCTTAGCTGTGCATTTCATTTGATTGATTTTCATAATAAGTGTCTTCAGAGTGTTTGGATTTCCCTTTTCTAGTAGAAGTTGAAATAATTTAAGCTTAGATATGGCTTGATGTGGTTGCTATTCACAAATATATCAATTCACAAAATCTTATTTATTGTAGCTAAAAAAACCTGGCAAAAGAGATCTATAATGAAAAAGAGTGTTAAATATTATGGCTGTGAAACTCTCTCATAAAAAGTAAAGGCCAAAAAATATAAGGGTCAATGTGTGTCATTAATTTTATGTTCATCTGCTGTCTCATATTGGTTAATTTTAGTAGGCAGGTCTAGAAGCTATTGACCAGAAATGAGCTGAATGAGTAGGAAATATAAATCTTATTTACTATATAATCTTATTAAATGTATATATATATGTGTGAACTATAAACTCTCTCTCCCTCGTGTGTAGATATATTCACATATAGAAATGCCGTAGTTTCCTCACTTGGAAATCTCCAAATCTGTCCCTTCAGCAAGTTCAGTGCCAAAAATCATGTTCACTATTTCTTGGAAACTCTTGGTCCTGCACCCAAAACCTGCCTGCATGTGTCACAAGAGAGTCTTCTTGTGGAGTACTCACAGCTCAGTCATCAGACCTGCTGGTGATCCTAATGGGGAGAGAACAAAAGCCATTCCTTATCATTCAAACCATTTCTAATCACCCAAAAATATCCTAAGAATTGAAATATTTCTTTGTTTCTGGGACAGGTTCAGGCACATCTTTAGAAAAAGAAGTAGGAAGAACAGAAAGAGTAGATGAGAAGAAAACTCACCAGGCTCTATGGGGTACTACTACTATAATGGGGCATGTAGGTTTCTGAATCCTACACATTTCTTAGGGGAGTAAGTACACAACAGAGGAGTTTGCTGAAATCTTAAACAAAAAGAGTTAGGTCAATTAATAATTAAAGCTGTTGCCAGTCACACAAATAATTTCATTATTTCTTGATGATACAAAAGAAGACCATTGCATCATGCCGCTGCTACCTTCCCGATTGCCAAGTTACCACATCTCACTCAGAGGTGAAAGCTTGTACTCCTTATGATTAAATTGCCTGGCATGTGTGAGTTAAGAGTCTAAAGACATTAGTTTCTAAGCATATGCATTTTCTTGGTTCTTCCTCATTTGCTGCCCATCATTGTGCAATTGATTGCTTAAAAGCCTAATCAGTTGGTTTTCAACAATTTGCCGCAGCAAATCAATCATGTCTGTGAAAAGTTAGCAATTCAGCCTGACTCTTAGTAGGGTTTGGATTTTAATAGCTTTGATACAGCAGAAGAGATGTCATTTTGAGCTGAAAAGGATGAAGCACAGCCAGTGTTCCTCACTTGTTACAGTCTTTAATTATGCCACGTCCTCTTTTATTAAACAATGAAAAGTGTGGGTCACCTTCCTGCTGCTCTATGAGATGTCACATTTTTTATCACATTAAGATAAGGTCTTACTGTGATACTGCAGTTATCTGATGTATAATTGAATATATTTATTCTTATATATATTACATATATACACATATATCCATCTGTGGCTGGACAGAGGCTTCCCTGCAGGCCCTGCTGCCAACACCTCGCCATGGACATCAAATAAAAAAGATAACAAAGTTCTACTAACTATTGCTAACTTCCAGAGGTTTATGGGACCTGCAGATTCCTTTTTCAAGGATTTACCCTTATCCATACCTACAAACCTGAAGCAAATACTCTTTGCAATGCCAAGAAAAATCCTACTGCACGTGCACAGAAATCAGATATAAGCAGCCATTATTCGAGATCAAAAAAATACTTATATTTCTCCTAATTTGAGTTTGTGGTGAAGCACAGGTTTTTCTTCTGAGGCCTGAGGGCTGTCGTTTCTAGTGTTATAAGTTTGTACATTCTTGTTAAAACAGCCGTGGCTGCAAATATTTTTCTCCTGTCTCCTGGAGAAAAGATGAGAGAAAAAACAGCTCTGTTTTTAAAAGATAAATCTGTAGCCTGTGTGCTCTGGAGAGGAGATCTTGCTCTGCTTGTTCATTAATCTACCAGGCATCATCACAACTGTGAGGAGTCCCAACTTGAGTTTATTGGCTGTGCTCTGTTTGTCAACGTGGTGAGAATCGTACATGGAAATTTCCAGCTGCCGTATTCAGGAACAACAAATCCTAAAAATTATTTGTCTGTGCAGTGAATAGAACCTAAATCATATTCTCCTTTAAAAAGCACAACTTGACTCATTGCAGCCTTCAAGTAGGATTTTTGGAGGCTCTATTCATAGTTGTGTGGAAGATAAATGATTTATGTGGTGTACAGGAGATTACTGGTTTCATGAGGTTTATTAAATGATGGGTAAAGTATGGGGCATAAAAACTTGACTAAGAACAATAACTTAAGTTTCTACTGTGGAACAAAACAAGTGCCATTTGATCTGCCTTAGGACTTAGGTACTGAAGCATTTCAGTGGTTTATCCATATGGAAACAAACAGGAATATGTTCTGTTGAGATTGCTTGAACTTTTTGGACATGGGATATTACTTGTCATGTATTGTCTGCATTCCTTAGGGACAGATATTGCAGGAGAAAAAAAACAAAACAGGAGGTTGTCAGGAGGTTCCTTGGTGAGAGCAACTACACAATGAAGTTTAATACTTCGACTTGTAGGACTTTAAAGCAGCCTTGTCATTTTCTAGAGCTTAAACTGTTCAGGATAAAGTATCCTCCTTCAGACATCTGCTTCACAGTACATGTGATTTTTAAAGTTTCACTTAATACAGCTGAACCTTCTCCAATAACAGGATTCTAAGGAGGGAAAGATTTTTTTCTTTTTTTTAAGGTGTTTACAGTCTAATAACATAGAAATACCAAAAAGAGTAACTCTAAGGCAGAAAACAGTGAGAAAGGTAACCAAATATTACAAAGGCATGCAGAGTGATTAAAAAAAAAAAAAAAAAAAAAAAAGTATAATTAGAATAAGAACAGATTTACCCTGAAAAAGAAAAAGGTATTTGAAGGGGAGGGAATGGAAGGAGAGAAATATATTATCATGACCAGGGAAAAGCATAAACACAGAATGTTAGGAAATGACGTGCTGGGAGAAATTCCAGAAAGTCTTTTTCTTGGCCTTCTTTCTTTGTCAGTCAATGTCAGTAAATGCTACCACCAAGTTATATTATTATTCTTTTTCTAGTCATTGGCCTTGTGATGGAAAACTGCCTCCTACAGCTGTCTGTCACTGAGACAGTTGAAGTGACAGATGTTTGCTTCCATAGATCTCAGGTCTCCAGCCTGCCCAATGACCCAAACTGGAACATTTCTGATGGCACATGATGCAATACTACACACCAAAACCCCTTCAGATGTTTAATTATGAAAAAGTCTTCCACAAAATATTCCCCAAGGCTGTAAATCCCAGCACCTGAAGTTCACTGAATGTCAGAACTGACAGCTGCCTTTGTAACCTGCTTGGAGTGCTCACATTATGGGAGTCTCCCAACAAAAATTCCGTGGCATTTTACTCACAAGACAGTTGGTTCTATCAGCTCAAAAGCTGTAAGGAAATCATGGCATGGATTGTGACAGTGAGGCTAAATGTTAAAAGACACTGAGGGGCTGGAGCAAATCCAGAGAAGGGGATGGAGCTGGGGCAGGGCCTGGAGAACCAGAAGAGGCTGAGGGAGCTGAGTGGGCTCAGCCTGGAGGAGGCTCAGAGGGAAATTTACTATTTTCTGCAATTCCCTGAAAGGAGGGTGGAGCCAGGTGGGGAGCAGTCTCTTCTCTCAGTAACAAGAAATAGGACTAGAGGAAATGGCCTCAGGTTGTACCAGGGCAGGATTAGTTTGGATTTTAGGAAAAGCTTGTCCTCAGAAAAGGCTGTCGAGTTCTGAAAGGGCAGTGATGGAGTTACCATCCCTGGAGATTCTTAAAAAAACGTGTAGATGTGACCCTTGGGAACAGAATTTTGTGGTGGCCTAGTTTTAGTGCTGGGCTAAGGGTTGGACTCAGTGATCATAAAAGTCTGTTCCAACTTAACCATTCTATGATTCTTATGGGTTTTTTTAAACTCATCATTGACTGTGTGGACCTACTGCCTGAAAAACAAGAAAAACACTACTTGTGTTTCCTAACAGTCTTACCTTTAAAACCTTCATTTTATTAAGATTGTTTCACATTATTTGCATTCTTTGTTTTCTTCTTTTTTTCTCTGCTGCCTCGTAAGTCTCTCACAGATCGTTCAGTATGGATCAGGAGAAATAATTGCAAGTGATTGAGTTACTGTGGCCTAATGAATAAGTCTAAGACACCAAAGTGAAGCCTTTTCTAGTTTACTGAATACATTTAAAAGAAAAACTACCCCAAAAAAAAGTGTTGTTATAGTGACTTGGAAAGTGTAAGCAAATATATCGCTTGTGGTTGAGATGAATTTGATTTATGCAGTTATGTTGCTCAGTTGGTGTTGAGTCCTATCTCACTTTGAAAGGAGAATTCTGTTGCTGTAGAACATCTGTCCCTCATTCCTCACATTTCAATTTATGATGACAAACAGGTTCAAGAACACAAGTTGTTCTCCTCTTTCCTAAATTCTGCAAAAGCTTGTAGCTGGTGTTAAAACAAATTATCTATTAAATTGTATGTTCTGAGAAGCATTTTTTTTAAAAAATCCATTAATTACTATGACAAGGATATATTTTAAAAAATGTTCCTTTCTCACTTGGACTTAGTAAGCCTCATGTTGTTGCTACCTGTGATCTCTCCACCTCCACTGCTGCTTCTCCTGTAATTGCCCCATGTCTCTGTGCTGCTGAAAATGGAACACAAAGCAAATGCAGAGCCCAAATGCCTATTCAGGGAGGTCAAGCAGCAGACCCTGCATGAGTCTGACCCTGACCCTCTCTGCCTCCAAATCATCTCTCCTCCCCCTTTGGTCAGTGAAACTCAGCTTGACTTCTCCATCTGGCCTCTCTCTGGGTGACAAACAGATATTCATTACCTTGTTAAAGGATAGACACAAGACAAACAAGGGGGAGTTACACTCTGTACAGAAAAATAGATTTTTATATGACATGGACTGAATATGTTTAATGTGGTCAAGAGGGCAGATGTGATAACCTGCATCTTGCAGTAAGAAAAACCAAAATGAAAGTCCAAGTCTTGCTAGCAGGGATTGTTCTGATTAACAAGAGATAATTCCCTACAAATAAAGACTGGTACATGCAATGTCTATAAAAACACAAAAAAATAATTACTGGTGGTTTTACATATGACAGAATTTGTTTACCAACTGGGAGATAGGATTTTTGGGAGAAAAAGGTGAAACAGGCTCAACTTAAGAGTAAATAGATAGATTTTATTAACATACACTAAGAAAAGAAAGGAGGGGGAAAAAAGAAAAGACATTCAAACACCCTTCATCCCCCCACCCCCGCAAACTGTTCTCTTTCCCACTCAACACAGAGAGAAAACTATGATTTGCAGTCAGTTGCCACCATTTAAACACAACCCTGCATTGCTGTGGGAGAGGAGCCTCTCTAGAGTGATGGAGAACACACCACAAGAAAAGGTCTGGTGGTTCACAATGTCACAAATCTGCAACTGACCAGAACTTTGCAGATTCCATGCAGTCCCACCCATATAACAGTTTCCCAAGCTTCTTATGGGCCTCTGCATGTTTGGGGTATCATTTTAAGAATGCTTTTCTAGTATAAAACAAGGATTCTCTTCTTCTATATCTAAAATCGCCTCTATCTCAAAAGAAATAGAGACCTCCTTATTTTTTCCCAGTATCTGGGAACATACTCTATTCAAAATTCTCAATTAAATCTTATGTATATCAGTACACACAACCCTTTGGCTAGAACTTGCATTCCTGCAAAACAGCATTATGATATTACAAGAAATAGTCCATTTCTCCATAGTTCAAGCCCGAGAAATCCAGTCAGAAATGTCCACTTCTTCCATCCCTTCTTACAATAGTCTTTCTCAGTTCTTTGGCTGACTTTGTCTCAATGCTGTCTCTCTACATTTCAAATCACTCTGTCTTCCATGGAGGAGGGAAAAGGGTTAAAGTCTTTGCCCAGAGTCTTTTTTTCTCCTCTCCAGCTGACTCCCGGAACTTCAAGGCCACAGGTGATGGTGGAGGGAGGAAGGGGGAGAAGGCACATGCTCAGGAACGCTGATGGATGAACCTTCCTCCACTGCTGGTCAGATTTAAAGCAATTCAAACCTGGATCAGCTCCCTGGAGCTCCAGAGAAAGATTGTCAAGATTCTCTCCTCCCTTGGACCAGAGGCTCCGGTAGCCAAGCCAAGAGCATGGCCACTGTGGCCCATGGCACAGGGCCAGCCCTGCTGACCTGCAATCCTCCTCCTCTCCCCATTGGAGGAGCTGGGGGACAGAGGGGACACTGCCAGCTGGGGCTGCTCTCCCACAGGCAGGCCCCACCCCTTTTTACAAAGCTTTTCTATCTGATTCAGAAAATTCTGTTTATAGGGCTTGCCTTGGAACAACAAAATACTTAAAATTCAAAAGTCATATTCTTCTGAATAGGTTTGGGAATTCATTTTGTTATCGTCTTTGATCCTTGTTGTTAAAGCAATCTAGGAATTGAGAAACACATTAGCTTAACCCTGGGGAAATGCTTGGATATGCTAAATGCTGGAGGAAAGCTGAAGGCTGGAGAGATGATGAATTCACTAAAGAGTTGGTTTTTTTAACTCTATCTCAAAAAAGTTATTTCAAACCTTGAGAAAGTAACCCTTCTCACAGATCCAAGTGGCCAAAAGACCTGTTTATGAGCAAACCTGCCATCAGCTCTCTGGTACGAGCTTTGAAACAAGAGAGCAAAAGGACTCTCAAAACAATGGTTTAATAAATATCTTGGTTTGGAGAGACAGGTGTCTGACAGGGAAAAGCCAGGGCTTCCCTTGGAATGGAGAATGTAAACTCATCTTCCTCTGAATTATTATAATTTTGCAATTAGGGATTTTCAGGCAAAGATATGGGAATATGAATGACAGTTCTTTACTAGGAAAATTAAAAATAAATATAAAAATGTAGTAGTGCAAAAAAGCAAATGAACAAAAAAGGAAAAACACTGACAGAGTCAGAATACAACCTGACACCCTGTTGGTCAGGGTGTTGGAAGCAGTCCAGACAAGTCCTCCTGGAGTGACAGGTGTGGTTCTGTTGGAGCAGAGATTATCCTGTAGACAGGTCCACTGGTAGTGAGACGGGCCTGATTTTCCTCTGGGAATCCAGTGCAAACAGTCTGTTCTGGTGTTCTGACTCTCAGGTTTTATCCAGGTAGGAACGCTTGGCTCCTCCCCCTGGGTGGGACATCTCCCAGTGGGATGATGTAATTGTAAAAGTCATGTGGTCATGGTCCATTAACAGCAGATATTGTCCTGGACGAAGGAGGAGTGGTGGAAGAGATAAAGAGCACTGCCCCACTTGGCTTTAACAGCTGGGCCATTAACAGAAAGACACCTGCCCCTTCTCCCCCAGAGTTAAGAGAGAAAGAAAAACACCTCTTCAACCAGTTTCAACAGATGGGAATAGAATAGATCTTGCATTGCAACCAAAGGCAATACTATTTTATCTCTGCTGGCTGTCACACAGGTGGGAACAAAGGAAAAGTGAGGCACTGATAGTTTGCATCATTTTTTCAAGACTGTTGTGCTTGTGACACCAAGACCTCAATCATTAATTTTTAACACGGTACAGAAGTGGGAATCATAGTAGTCGTTCAAAGGGCCTGATAGTACATGTTAGATTCAGTGCTGAAAACTGGTCATGACCCTTCTTTTCATGTGTTGGATTTCACTGAAGACAGAATTAAATGAGTGGAAAAAAAATCAAAAAAACCCAGCATGAAACTTAAAAACCTACTTTCTGTTTGATTATGTAAGGTATCAAACTTTAATTTTTTTGGCATTTAATGTAGTTTCCTATTTTTAGTACATGACTTGGTTGTCTCTAAAGGCACTCTCCAGTCATATTTTTTTCTGTAAACATCAATTTTTACTATAGAAGATATACCAGAAGTTTAGAATATACTGGCATGCATCTTTTATTTCTTTATCTTCTCAGCTGAGAGCACAGCAGCATCATAAAAAATAATTAAAGCCCTGTTGTGGCCTGTTACGGAGTGACCTATATTTAGGATCCTTTTTCTGAACCAGAAGATAAATCTTTGATTTCAGGCCAGCTTGAGGCTTCCCAAAATTGTGGTGAAACAGCAACCAGAGTAAAATTTTAAAGCATCCTTTCTAACTTTTTACTTGCATGTTTAGTCTAAACATCCACACACACTGGGGGAAAGAAAAGAGGGGGATTATGTCCTAAAAAGGTGTTTTGTCCACATGATTAAAAAGTGTTGAGTTCTGAAATTAGGTTTATAAAATTTGATGGAGGCATATTTGAGGCAAATTAACTGACTAAGCATAACGTGTTCTACCCAACTAGATATTTGGGGTTTTTTTACTGCCTTTAATCTAATAAACCATCACCTGAAATCAATAAATATTTATTAAGATGATGTTCAGGAAACATGGAAGAGCATTGGCTTGACATGAATTGAAAGAGCCTTTTTTTAAAATAAAACTACAGGATTTTATTTAATACCTATGTAAAATCTATTAATGGAACAAATACCTTTCTGTTTCACAGTTCATTCAGATTTACGTGGCTCTTTTCTGGCTTGTTTCACAAAATAATCTTTTCTACTTTGTGACTTTCCTTCAAAATCCCTGTGTTACTAAGCACTATTTATTTTAAACCTCCAAGCATTCAACAGCAAAGTAATTTGATTTGGTGAGGATATGTTTTCCTTTAATTTCATCATCGGTTTCTGCTTGGGATAAAAATCAGCCCAGCATTTCCAGGAATAAAGTTTTGCAGATACTTGGTGAAATCCTGCCTCAGAAAAATCAAGAGAAAAATCATTCAAAATTAAATTAGAAGAGAATTTAATGTATTCTTCCCTGTGAAGGTGGTGAGGCCCTGGCACAGGTTGCCCAGAAACGCTGTGGCTGCCTCCTGGATCCCTGCAAGTGTCCAAGGCCGGGCTGGACAGGGCTTGGAGCACCCTGGGTTAGTGGAAGGTGTCCCTACCCATGGCAGAGGGTGGAATGAGACGATCTTTAAGGTCCTTTCAATGCAAACTATTCTGTGATCCAGTTTCCACCCACTGAGCCCTGATTTTGCTTCTCCTGGTGGATTAAAGAGCAGTGGAGAAGCAGACCTGGTTCAGCTCCCTTCCCTCTCTTCACAGGCATTGATTATTTCCCACTAGGAATGGCAGGATATGTTGGAACAGATCGAGTTGTGTTTCTTCTGCCAGATACTTCCCATAAGGATGAGTGAAGTCCTTAGCTAATGGAGGATTGTGCTATAGAATTCTTTTGGCCCTTATGGCACAGTTAAAAGAGCAATGCTCTGAGGTTGCCGTTTCTTTTTTCACCAAGAAGTTTTTCTACTGTATTTTCCTTAACCTCAGATGGTCCTGCCAACACAGCAGTCTTTCCCAATACGAAATACTCTGCCTTTATACCTCCTTTCTAGAGACACCTGTAGTGCCTTTGGATTTTTTTCCTCTTTAAAACTCTTCTTTGAACCCTTAAACTCTTCACATATCACCTCAGCTCCTCTGTCCTGCTTGAAGTATTTCTGGATCTCAAGACCCTTTTGTTCAGTCAGGAAGGAAAAACTCAGTATTTCTGGCTTGTTTCAGATGCAGTAAATGGCCTGCTCAGATTTAGTGACCAGCTATTGCCACTAGTTTGACAGTAACTTAGCACAGCCATTACCTGCAGCATTTGCCACTTACTCTCAGAGATGTGTCTAAGACTGCAATAGGCCCTTATTAAGAGCCTCAGAAGACTGAACAGAATTCATTAATGTGCATTCAGAACACTCAGTTCATCATGGGGGGGCAGAAATGCAAATTTTCTCCCCTGTTCTATGGCATACGTTTGGGTGAATACATCTTGAGATCCTTCCAGAACAGCAGCCATTCTAATTCTCTTGTAAAACTTGTCCCAGCTTTACTTCTGCAATGACTTGGAGATGTAAGACCTGTAGCCCTGCAAAAAAAATAAAAAAATAAAAAAATAAAAAAAAAAAAAAAAAAAAAAAAAAAATGCTCTTCACCTAGCTGTGGAGGACAGAGAAGAGGTTGAGAGAATTTGGTTTATTTTGCCTTAGCAATTGAAGACTAACAAAAGATCACATTGCTGTCCTCAGCTGCCTGGAAGGAGAATATGGAGCCAGATGCTTGGATGAGCACAGGGGGGAACAGATATCAATTAAAATATAGGAAATTTCAATTAAATACAAGGAAAAGCTTTTTCTTCATGACAGGCTGTAAAAATATTTATCCCTTGAGATATTTCAAAGCTGGATTGGATAAGTGCTTGTGCAGCATTTGGATTTTTTTTGCAAGGGAGTTGATTCCATGATAAACTTTATCTGAATCCTATGTGGTTGCTTCCCCTGAATGGCCTTTCTGTGTTGGAAAGTAATTTTATAATTTTGAAAAAGGAAACACTTCTGTGGCTGCTGTTGTGGAGGGTGCTGAGTCTACCTCACCTTTAGTGGGGCAGCACAAAATGGGGTATATTTACTTCATTCGGAATATTAATTAAAAATCTAAATTTAAAATATAATCTGTTTGTATTTCCCATTAGTGTGTGATTTAGTGAAAATGAATTAATCTATTAATGGCAAAGCAGCTTTACAGCATTTTGATTTCCCTCCAAGTCTTTTAAAAGACTCCTAATTTTAACTTATTGCTCCAGCCTTCTAAAGAACCAACCAGTAAAAGAACCAACCAGTAAAATGATTTTTTTGACCTTTCAATTTTCTTGGTTAGCGTTGTGCTAAAACATATTGCAGAATATTTTTATCAAATGCAAAAACTTGTGTTAAAAGTAATAGTTTACAATTTCCAATGCTCTAAGTACCATTATGTTAAAAAACACTGAAATATTAATTACAAGAATAAATTAGGTGACCTTAAATATATGTCTCACTGAAATGAAATGTAGGGTTTTTTTTCAGAATTATGAAGCAAGGGACAAAAAGAGTAGACAATAAATAACAATACACAAAAAATCACAAGACAACATTAAAAAAAAACAGGCAGAGAAGAGATGAATATCATCTGTAACACTGCAGCTTAGGAGACTTCAAATTTCCACTACTGAATCATGGGTAAAACCTAAAGCTACTTGTTCAAATCAGACAAATATGTTACAATGAAACAACAATTTCTTTTCAAAGTCTATTGAAGTATTATTTCAAACCCTCACGTGACCAAAAAAAAAAAAAAAAAATCAGCCATATCCCCAGGCAGATTCTTTCAGTGGTTAATTATTTTCTCACAAAATTGTAGAGGGTTGGTTTGTGCTGGATATTTGTAGCTCTCCAGTAAAACATTGCAGGGCTTGTCGTAGGCACTTGTCCCACCGTGGAAAATGAAGTAATTCTGTCTCCCTGCTTTGTGCTGCAGAGCCCCTTCATTCAGGCTCTCACGTGGGAAAGGGGGATCAAGGTTTAATATTCTCATCATGCTGAGAGTGCTTTGTTCATATAGTGAAGCATATTTTATTTTAGGGTGCTTGCAGTCTACCCAGTCAATGCCATTTATTAAGCCAGTGTGAGAGAACAAGGGAAAATAACTCGGTAAATTAGAGATTAGGAACTAATCTAGAGAGCCAGGATTTGAGACCTAATTCCACTGAATATGTAAGCACCACAAGAGTAAGTGGAACACTGCCAGTGGGATAACTCCAGAGAAAGGCATAATCACATATTGCAGGTTAACTGGGATACACTTGTGAGTAATGAGAGATCTGCGATTGAATCTCCACAGGTAGAGAAGAAAATTGAATTTCCTTGCCCTATCTCTTCTTTGAGAGCCTAAAACAGTGAATTACTGACTAAAAACTGGGTGATGTTCCTTCCTTACACATGTCCAGTTGGCACCCCCGAATTTAAGCCAGGTCTGGATTGCAAATTCCATTCAGAACTCACTGTTTTCTCTTTGCAGGTAGTGAAAGAAAGTAAGAGCTATTTTTCATCTTTCTCTTGTTGCAATGTGGAAACTCTCAACAAGAAGCTGAAATTACAGTAAGCACAACTCTTCAGATGAAATTTAGACCAGGTTTGATAAAGGGTATTAAAAAGTCATGTAAGGTAGATAAAAAGTTGATGATAACACAGCCTGGGAATGACTCGCTGCTATATTATTAGTCAAGTGAGACATAGATTTCACTGTGACTCCATGCTTTTTTTTTTCTCCTTAATTTAATTTTAGCACAGTCAGTTCAATTCCAATTTCATACAAGTGTGAGGAAAAAGGTTTTTGCCCACAGTCTTGAAAGCGCAGATTAATTAACAGTTACTGAATTAAGACCTCAAATCTTGTACACAAATTGTGCTAATAATTTAAGAGAAGTCTTGTATAAATTGAGTATATAGTTCTTATTTATATATGACAAAAGGAGAACACCTGTTTTTCTATTTTTCAATTTCCAACATGTATTTTAACTGTAAATTTTTTATCCGAGTTGCACAATTTCTATTTACCAATCTCTCTTTTCTCATTAGCATGAAGCTACGTTAGAAGTTCAATATATATTCTTATGTTTTAAAATAAAATATGTTTCCAACAGAATTCATATATCCTATGGGACATGAGGAATATTTCTTTAATGGGCTGAAACAACAATAAGTAGTGAGAGTAGATAACACATTCTTCTTTGCCTTGCTGCTGCTTATGCGATTCCAAACTTAACAGAAGTATTCTGGACTATGCTCCCAGCAAGGCACTGTGCATGAAATTCATAAACAAGAAAGATTTCAGAGTTTTAGAGAAGCAAAATAGAATATCTGTGAGCTTTCAAGATATGTCAGATACTGAACCCAAGTTTTGACTTAAAATATATTGATGCACACACAAATACAGTTCTCTCCCTACATAGATGCACATATGTTATATATACATTATATATAGTGAAGTCCAACTGAACAGAATTGAACAGATTATCTGTCTCACCCTAACTACTCTATAGAAAATGGTAATGGGAATGGTAGCTCTGCTTTAGAATTTTTTTAAAAAGAACATTACACTTGCAGGTTTTTAGGGTACATTTTCAAGACTCTTGCTAGACTTTGAAAGAGGCCAGTTATTTCTTCTCTCAATAAGCTCCTGCTGTCATCAGTAAAAGACAGACAACAGGACGCAGATTTTTGTACAATTAAAAAACTAAAATGTAGATTTCTTGTCAGTAAAAAATAAAAAACCCTAAAAAAACACCAAACCCTGGTTTCCATGTAATTCAAACCACTTACAGTGTTCTCTCAGTACCAACTATAATACCAGCTGCAATTATTTTTTTCCTCTGACCTTTTCACTGATATGTAGCGACATTATCATTTTGACATATCGGGGTAGGATAATTAGAAAATTAAGTGGATTTTTTACAAGTAGAAACGATCTTAAATTAATTTAGTCAATGCAAGAGAGCTTTTCTCAGAATTGCCATGACAGATACTGACAGGGAAGTATCCTGCCTTGAGTGAAGACCCCAACATAACATGTTTTGACATGACAGAATATAGGTAATTGGTTTCAGTGCTTCTAAATTATCATACAGCTGTGAAAGAAATGGGGAAAACACACACAGATTTCTTCTGTTGAATTGTTAGGATGTTATGTCTATCATATTCTCTTCCTATTTGCAAACCAGTGACCATATTCTTCTACACAGATGGAAGTGATACACTTAATGTGACACACTGAAAACAAAACAAAAAATAAAAAAACATAAAAAAACCCCAAAAACAACAACAACAACAACAACAAAAAAAAAAAAAAAAAACACAAAAAAACCCAATACAAACAAAACAAAAAAACCCAAAAACAAACAAACAAAACCAAAAACACCACCACACCAGCAAAATGAGAACTTTCCCCAAAGAGTTTGGGCAAAAACTTCAGTGAACTTGCATCAGCATACCCATTTTGGTTAAACTTCCAATGCAAAGGATTTCACATTATGAAGGACTGAGAAGTTCTGCCACCTTCCACAAGAAGGTTTTATCTACTGAAAAACCATACAGAGGCTGAGTGAAATAGACCCTCTACCTCCTATTGTGTCCTTGGCTTTGCTTGAGAGAGGCTTAGGGCAAATAACTACAGTGAGAAAAGAAATTCGCAGTGATTCAACTTACCTAAAGCAAGGTGATATCAAAGCAGTGTTGAGTCATTTCTGTGTAATTGGGAAATCATGGAATGGTTTGGTATGGAAGGGACCTTAAAGCCCATCCAGTGACACCCCCTGCCGTGGGCAGGGACACCTCCCACTGTCCCCGGCTGCTCCAAGCCCCATCCAACCTGGCCTTGGACACTTCTGAGGATCCAGGGGCAGCCACAGCTTCTCTGGGCACCCTGTGCCAGGGCCTCCCCACCCTCACAGGGAACAATTTCTTCCCAATATCCCATCCAACCCCTCTGTTTTTCAATTTGAAGCTATTTTCCTTTTTCTTATCATTACAATGAAGAAGTATTTGCAGACAAAAAAGTGGAAACCATAAGTGGATTAATTCCTACCGTTTCCCTTCATAATCCTTTTTTCTTAATATAGTATGCAGCAATCCAAGTTATTTAGTTTAGTCAATTGACATCTGAGTTAAATTTAATAAAGTTTGTTATTAATAATTACTTCAAATCTATTTTATTTCAATATCAATATATTCTCTTTTTTTTACAACACACCCATGCTACACAATTTATATAAAAAGGCTGAAATTAATATATTTCAAAATAAAAATACTTTATCTGATCAGTAAATCAAATTTAACTGCAACTCAAAATACTCTTTGTCTGTTTTGTTGATAAAAATATTGCACCAATATCCCAATTAATTTCTCAACAGAATGTCTCTTTGGAGATTCCTGCATGGAAAATAATTTCTTTGAAAAGTTAAACAGCACAAAGCAACAGTAGACTGTCATAGAGAAGAAAGCTGTGATGGTCATGAACTTGTTCCATTTTTTAAAAAAATCTGAAATATGTCTTTAAATATTACTGAAACTGAGTTTCTTACTATATTAAATATCTAACAACTACTTTGTAATTTAAAATATGTGATTTTACTGGGAAAAATTGTGTCTAAATAAAGATTACTTTTTATTTCCACATTTCACTCCATGATGTTATTAATTGTCACTTACTTATAGGTCAAACACACCTAATCAACACAAACCCTCAATCAGGTGCATTCCACTTTTATATGTGGGCTCTTTATGAGGAGATGGGTTGATTTACTCAGCAGTTATCTTCAGCTGTGCATAGTTTTCAGCAAATCCTGCTGCCTTTTAAATTGTGTTGATTTTCTCCTTATCATGCCTTTTTGTGTTATGTAAAATGTAAAAGACAAACATTATATTGTCTCTCTCTCTCAGTGGCTAAGCACATAGATCAATGCCACCACATAACTCCATTCTATAAAGTATTTAAGCATTTTCAAGTTGAGACAGAAATACCATTTTTTTTAGTTGTGTCTGGTGATATTATGTCTATATGACTATGAAAATAAATATCACCCTACTGATAGATACACTATATTTGTTAGTTCAGAGACCTATGGAAGGAAAAAAATAAAGTTGTTAAAACTTTGGAGGAATAATTTATCTTCTTGGCCCATCATCCTGAAATGCTGAAGAGCTGAATTATTTGATCCAGTATCCCTTACATCAATGTTGAATGGAAACCTCTTCTGTTCATCTTCTCCTGGGTTTCAGAATAGGCACATGGTTTTCAACACACGCTGCCTCATAAATAAGGGATCTCAGTTATCACAATCTCCCAGGCATGTCACACCATCTGCCTCATCTTGTTGAAACATCCCAAACCATAGTATTTTCAAAGAACATCAGCTCCCAGTCAAAACTTCAATGGAAAGATAGCCAGAATTTATTGTCCTAGTGCTACTTCATTTTTCCAAGGGGCAGTTTTATCCCTCTCATGATTCGGCAGAACTCTTAGAAAAGAAAACCCCCAAAGAGGTTTGTTACACCATGATCATACCAAAACAAACTCCACTTGTGGTGTTTTTATCTTCTTTTCTTCTGTTAGAGCCGGGATTAAATGCTCAAGAAACACAGTTTGTGTCCGGACTCAGATGTTTATTAATTCTCATCTATAGCACAGTCTCACAAGTTGTGAGTTCTAGCTAACAAAGTGAAGAATAGCTCTGTCTCTATCTCTTTTCAAGGTCTTTTAAGAGCAAATTGTCCAATTATGAAATGACACCTAAATTATTTTTACTTTTAACCCAATAACTGAGTACCCATGGTCCATAATGCAAATTTTTCTAACCAATTACAATATACCACCCAAATCCATGAAGAAAAAGGTGAAGAAGGACTTAGCCTACACCCTAAAACCTTCATCTTGCTTTATATATATTACTATATACTAAAACCTTAAACTCTAAGTTTCCCACCCTGTGATATTAACACACTTCTATTCAAACTACACACCCACAATCCCAGTGCTATCACTCAACTTTGGAAGCCTCTTCCATGGCCTCAGGTCAAATGTAGTGTTTTCTTGTGGGTTAGTGCCTGTTAGCACAGAAAGACTAAAATTCTCAGCTTCCAGGGTTCCAACATCCACCTGCCTTTCTTACCTGACAGAAATGCTTGGCAGATTTAAGCAATATCAACTAATGCCTTAGAAATCAGCAACTTGATTCCCTTGTTTTAGTGGACTCTTTAATCCATTGTTTAAAATCTCACAGGTCTCTTTTACTTCCTGCTGAGGGAGCTGGGATTGTGTAGCTTGGATAAAAGGAGGCTCAGAGGAGACCTTATTGTTCTTTAGAGCTCCCAGAAAACAGGTTGTAGCCAGGCTTGGGTCAGGCTTTTTTCCCAAGTAACAAGTAATATGACAAGAGGAAATGGCTTTAAACTACTCCAGGAGAGGTTTAGATTGGATATTGCTGAAAAAAATCTTCACAGAAATGCTTATCAAGCACTGCAAAATGTTTCCCAGGAAGCAATGGAGCCACCACCTCAGAGAGATTTAAAGCCATGTGGATGTGGCACTTGGGGACATGGGTTAGTGATGGCCTTGGCAATGCTGGAGGAATGGTTAGACTCAATGATCCTAGAGCTGTCTTTTCCAACCTCAGTGATTCTGTGATTCTCTGCTTCTAAGGCAGCATTCAAACATGAATGCCAAATGCAGTGATAAATCAGTGGTGGAGCAGGCCACCAGTCTCTATGTATGTGAAGATTTTGGTCAAAATTTGATGTACTTTATTTAGGTACCTACTTTGTTTGCAAATGCCTTTACAAAGCCAGGTGCTGAAGCCCAGGAAAAATTTTCCGGAGGGAGAAGAGAGCAGGGCTCCTCATTCTGAGTGAACAGCCCTTAAAAAGTTCCCTCTCTTAACCAACAGTGTTCGGCAGCAAATTCCAAACTGGACAGGACAGAGTTAAGGTGGCAAAGTTGCACAGAACCTAAAGGCGACATAATGCGACAGAAAATGGCTTGACTGAAATGCCTGAGAGATGAGGCAGAAACCGTTCAGCAAATTGGAAATTGTGAGTCATTAATGATGCATATTGTTCAATTTACAAATTAAATTAATTGTGTTAAAAGTTCATGGTTGTGAGTCAAGTAATTTTTCAGAGTATGCACATATTTCGAACCATTAAGGAATTTCTGTGGATAGAAAGTGAGCTGCTTTTGATGATTATGTCTCTTTCTTAAGAACCCTAAATTAAATTTTTAAAATGTCAGGCAAATTACCCGTGTGAGCATTTCTGAGGCACAAAACCCTTTTAAGGATGTTATTTCTTCGTCTGGTAAGACCCACTATGCCTGAACATACACCACACGCTGCAGCAGCTGGCCTTTTAAGCATTAAAATCTTCTGAAACTTCTCAGAGGCTAAAGCCATTATGATGTTTATTTTTAAATTAATCCAATAAATTAAGCAAAAGCTTATTAAATTCAAGTTACATCTATTTTTTTTTGTATTCCATAACTATGAAAGAAAGAAGAAAACATTGTTTTTTCCCCTGTTCATTAACAGATGCATTGCAATTGTTTAGCTGACAAGTTTGTAGCTTACTCTTTTATCAGATTTATTTTTCTAGACATTAATTTGTTTGAAAGTCCATTACTATTATTATTATTTTAATGACTTCTGTTTTGTTTTTAAGAACGAGGAGTATATTTTTTTGAAGATTTTGTTATTTTACTTGCGTAGTTACATTTTCTGAATGCAGAAAATAAAATACACAATAAAAGAACTTACCTGAGAGGAATGTACATTGATTAGTGACCTTGTGTTACAATTCACTCTGTGATCCTGGCTCCATTAAGGTGATGTGATGATTTCAGTTTAGAAGGCAGATTTTCATCTGGAAGCTGAAGAAAGATTTTCATCCGAGTTCATGATTTTATTTCTGCTTCTGCCAGAGGATTTTGTAAAATTTCTGGAAGTAGTCAGGCCAAAACTCAGCTTTAAGCTGGGGAATTTTGCAGTTACATGATTGAGTGGCAGACACGGGGGAGATGCAGGAAAGTTCCTTTACCAAGATACAGCACATAGGTCACCCCAGCTGGTTTTTCTTGTAATCCCCAAGCCACAGTCTCTGTGGAAATACTCTGGTAGAGGATTTGAAACATGGTTCTATTCCAACTTACTGACCAGCAGGCTGATGATTCTTCCTCTTCCCTGGCCTATGAGCAGGAGATAAACTATAGGTTTTTATAAGTAACAGGAGTAACATCAAGTTTCCATGACAAAAAATAAAAGATACTACAAGCTCTTCTGTGTGAAGAGTCCTAAGGCAGAGGAGAGTCCTTGCCAGAGGCATCAGGTTAATTAAGAAGAACATTTGTGATGCCTTTAAAACACAACCAGGATTAATTGCCTTTGAAACCCATTAAAACCTTTGCAAATGTGGACCACTTCCATGAATTTGGTCAGGTTTCCTCAGCCTCCAGGAAACCCTCTGGAAATGACACCCAACTTCCATGGGATTATGGGAAGTGATAGTTAGCAAAACTGTCCTGAAAGAAGGATTTTGATGCCTCTCAGTGGCTTTTCTTTTCCTTAAACACAGAATCTCTGGCAGCCCTGTGACTGTGAGCAGCACTGGCCCATGAGCCATGAGATGACAACATCCCATCCCTCACTCCAGAGCTGGCACTTTTCTCCGTGCACTGAGGGACTGTTATTCCAAACCAGAGATTTCTGTTTTGCAAGGGTGACTCACATCCTAGTGAAAGGCTATAAATATTCATTCCAAAAATGCCAGAATCTGTCTGTCTCACCAGCCTGTTTCAAATTAAACCTGCTGCTTGTATTGCAGGAGATAGTCTGGGATGGTGGATAATGAAAGCTAAACAGGAACAGATCTGAGCAGCCACTGCTGCCGTGACATTCCGACACGGAAACATGGAACTAAGATGCTTCCCTTTAAACACATCTTAGGAATCTTTCATGTAAAAAATCACAGTAGCATCTGCTAAAATATAGTGGTATGAGCTGTAAGTACATGAATTGAGGGCTAGGGAGCTATTTTTGATTAAGTATGACAAGCGAAAAAGACAGATACTAAGTTAATAATCAGTTCCAAGATGAAACACACCTCTCTTTCCTAGCTTCACAGTGGATGGCATGTTAATGTTTTATAAATTCCTACTGTCTAGATCTCCAGAGGTGTGGTGTTTTGTTTGTTTGGGTGTTTTTTGTTGTTTTTTGGTTTTTTGGGTTGTTTTGTTTTGTGGGTTTTTTTGTTTGTTTTTTTTTGGTTTGTTTTTTTTTGTTTTTTTTTGTTTTTTTTTAGTTTTGTTTTGTTTTGTTTTGTTTTGTTTTGTTTTTGTTTTTGTTTGGTTTTTTTGTCCTCCATGTCTTCTGTTTTGAATAACTTAAAAGGAAAACAAAACCTATTTTACTTCAAAAAATGATTCATTCAAAAAGCAGCAGCTACAGGTAGGCTTTATATGTGACTACTTCAAAACTGGAAATAATAACTACATTGTTTAGCTAGGTGCATGTATTCTGTGAATACTAGGAAAGTGTGTGACTGTTTCTTATTTCTCTGGACACTCTCTCAATACTTTTTTTTCCCTGGATCAGTATGAAATTTTCAGAAATCAGGATTTGTGAGCCTACACAATTATTAAAAACTGAATGTACCTAGGCAAAGAAAACTGTCACAATGGTTCAGTAAACAGTAATTTAAATTAAAGTGCTTAGTGGCGTCAGGTACCACACCAGAAAGACAGAGAAATACTATCAGCTCCACCTGGAAACCTCGGACTCCCTACAAAGTCTTCAGTGCCCAGGCATTAAGCGAGCAACAGAATTTGACATCAGGATTTCTCTTATCTTTAGCAATTTCAAACAACTGCTGAGAAAAGTGTCATATTTACCAACTCCTTAGATGGGCACAGTGTCACTCAACTGGACTTAAACATCTTTTTAGGTAGCAGAGTTGCATGACAGCTTTATAAAATTTAGTAGCAGGATTGAACTTGCTGTTTGAAATGCCTGAATCCAGGGATCTCTGTGTGGGAGCAATGTGTGGGCTGGGTGACTACTACATGCAGTGTATCCTGGTAGTACTCTCAGAGGGGGTTAGAGAGCTCTTCAGATCACTTTAAGTAGATTCTGATATTCATTCAGTCAGAAGATTTTCTCTTGTCAGTGGGTATGATGCCTTAGGTCAGCCAGGGGCTCGATAACATTGTGGAAATATCAACTTCAAGCATCATGTGATGTTTCCCAGACTTCCTGAGGTGTTTTCTCAGGCTGTTAGATGGAATATGAGAAGTTGCTACTGAACACAACTTCATTGCCTTCAGGAATAAGGCTCTGTTAAACTCCTGGAGAAGAAGAAAAATGGATTTTTTATTCTTCATTATACTTCCATCCATATGGCTGGATATATGGAAACAATTGTTCTCAAAGCTGATAGGACCAGAACTTAGCTCCAATGGCTTCACCTAAAAATCTGCCTTATGCCAGGTAAACTTTGGTGTGATAAAATGTAGAAAGAAAAGGTCCCTTCAAATCCAGACTATTCTGTGGTTCTACTGCCTAGTCCCCCACTGTCCCTGCAAATCCTAATGATAAAAACTTAACCAGAAATACTCCTACTGCAATACTGCAAAAACCAGACACCATCCAAATCAATTCCCCTTGTCATTTGATCAGTGTTTTGCTTGAAGTAACAGGTTTCATAGAATTTCTCTTTGAAATGCTGTTCAAAGCATCAAGAACTGTGTGAGATGTCATCCATGGTATTTTATCTGTGTACGCGACGAGGTACATTTCAGGCTGCTGCATCATGTCCCTGTGTAGGGTGCATTTTATAACATTTAATCACTCCATTCGACGTGTCTGTTTTGAGGTCATTCATGTAGACATTTCATCCATTGGCCTTTTAGCAGCAGGTAAAACTCTCCAGGGGAAATATTTCAGAGGAGAAACTTGGACACATGTGAAAGTAGAGGAATACAACAGAGAACAAATGAGGCAGGAACCCGAGAACACCATTAACCCCTCTGCTGCTGGCAGCATTTATTTCACATATTTTTCTGTGGGAAAGATAAAGGAAAAAATGTTCCTTGGTTGTTTTTCCAGCATAGAATCATTAAGGCTGGAAAAGATCTCCAAGATCATCAAATAGATGAGCTATATCCTGGTAGGATCTCATTAGGAACCATTTTGGTAACTGGCAGCCAAAGTAACTTCTGGTCATCTCTCAGGATTCATTAAAAAAGTCTTTTCCTTTGTTCCCACCAATCAGGGATTTGCTCTGCCACCATAAGAAAGGTCTAGACAGTTTTACTTTTCCTCTGCAAGTCCCAGCTGCCATCGCCCCAGAAGGCAAATTTAACACTCAGTATGCAAAGCATTCTCTCAACCCTTTTCTGCCCAGTTTCCAGTGGGGGAAAAGCCATAAAAGTGGCATTTCAGAATAGATGGAGAAAAATGTTCCAATTTTTATTCTTTGATTTTCTTGATAATGTTTTACCTCTGAAGCACAACATCTCCAGGCAGCATCTGGCAAAGGAGCTGCTGAGAATTCAGCTGGGGGAAGAACAGAGTTTGACTTCTGGAAATCAATCCATAGGTGTCTGCTCTTCAGACCTGGATACACCTCAGGCCAACAACACTAAAAGGTAAGCAAGATTGGAAACCATATTCAGGCCCCTTCAAACCCAAACTATTGCATGAATCTGCGGTAAAGATAAATATCAAGGGAGAGAGAGCAATTTACATTAAATAGTAGTACTTTTACAGAAGTGTGATAAGTTGTGTTCTTATGAATACTTTAGATAAGGTGTGCTATACAGACATCTTTCCAAACAGAGAAGTGAACTTCTGTAGAGTTTAAAAAAATAATAATAAAAATTATTGTGAAATAGTTCATGAAACACTCAGGAAATGTCTTCTTAAATTTTGATGGAGTATTACATAAAGATTAGAGAAAGTATTCGAACCATAGGTTTAATAAAATATATAATTAAAATCACAAAAATGGTCCCCATTAAATTATCTTGAAAGATATAATTAATTACTTTGTTATATTGCATAGAATATTAATGAAATTTTATTCCTCAGACATTATAATTTTCATGATGTTTCATAGAAATATTATCAAAATGTCAAACAAAGCATAAAGAAGTAATCACAGCCACAAAAATAAAAAGACATTAAAGTCACTTTTTCATACATAAAACATGTCCTTTAAGAGTACACTTCTTAAACTCATATATAAATGCTAAACCTGGATTTTCAAAGAGCTTTTGAAAACACTTAAAAAGGAACTTCATTGTCATAGGATAAAAAGAAAAGTTGTCCCATGGATTAACTAAAGATTAATGAATGGGGGGGAAAGGTAGGAAATAATTAAAACTTTTACAATTAAGAGAAGTTGCGAGCATATGTAAAATAGAAAAGCTAGAGAGTGAGCTGAGAAATGTTACTGATTATTCAAATTTACCCAAAGAAGTAAATCGAGACTTGGTTTTAACAGCAGCTGAAGGAGGTCATGGGTCTCAGTGATGGAAAATAAAAAAAATACATTAGATGTTGATAAGAACATTGGAGAAACACCTCATAATCACTTGAGATAACTCTGAGAAAATATTAATAAGCAGAAGAAGTAAGCCAAAAAGTAAAATTATGCTGGTTATTGGGAGTGAAATAGAGAATCAAAGAGGAAATACCTTAAAGCCATCTTTTAGCTTCCGAGAACACTCACATCTTGGGTACTACCCCTGCTTACCATGAAGTGAAACTGAAAAAGGTGTGAAAAGGAAAGAAGCAAGTGGCCAAATGCAGCAGTGTCTGTGTGAGAGATCAGAATGAGTTAGAATTCCAAAGGGAACAATAGAAGTTCTAGAGGGAGCAACCTTACAAATACAGGATGTCCACCTTTTCCATTAACTGACTGACATCCATCAGGTAGGGGTTAAACTTAGATGAAAATAAAGACAAACTCCTTGGCAAATTTATACTTGAGAATTTCCTCTGCATCAGTGACTCTCATAACTGAATTTCTTGATTATGCTCATTTTTGCAGTTTTAAAACTCCTCTCATCGATGGAAATTTCTGCATCAGTCCCACAGCCAAATTTGTTGCTGTTTTATTTTCACCTGGAGAACAAAATGCAAACAGATTTTAAATATTCAACACAAGTTATAGATCCAACATCTGGTCTTTATGGAGCTAGTTTGCAGAGCTATAACTTCTGCCCTCCACGCAATGTTATTAAAAAAACCCCAACGAAACAGGATCACCTTGCAAAAAATGTCTGCTCACCACAGTTTAGGCTTCTCTGAACCCGGGGAAGGCAGAAGAAAGGGTAATTGCTCAGCTGATGCAAAACGAGGCTCAAGGCTACAATTATTTAAACAGTGATGCCTGCTGGCCATGCCTCCAGCTACTGAGCAGAGCAGCTTCCCTCCCCTACAGCAAATAAACTTGCAAGGACTGATATATTGTGTACAAAAATGGGTCTTTTCTTTCCAAAGCCAGTGGCAGCTACGTACTGATGAAAGAATGGGTTTGTTTGGAAATCCTACAAAGGCAGTAGAACATCTACCTATAATGAGAAACAAATCTGAAAGTGATGCTTCAGCCTTTCAGATTATTCTCCAATGAAGAGTTTTGGTAGGTTTTTCTGTGTGATAAGATTTAACCATCCTTTAATCATCCTGGAGGAACTTCCTTGGATTCACTCCAGTATGTCCATGTCTCTCTTGTACTGGGAATCCCAGCATGGACTCAAAAACCAAGGTGTACCTCCTCAGTGCTGAGAAGAGGGAGAGAATTCCTCCCATCACCTGCTGGGAATGCTGTGTCTGAAGTGCTTGTGTCAATTTTTAAAAGGGTTTTGTGTCATTTTTCAGGGTTCTTATGATTATAGGATTTATAACTGGTTCGGGTTTGTTTTCTAGATTGACCTCAACCACAAAAAACTCTGTTTTCTTCAAAAGAAAGCTTCTTGTCAAATGTCTATGCTGCCAAGGAACAGCATCTAGATCTGACAATCTATTCTAAAATGCTTTCATAATTTGTTACTTCCCCTTCCCCCGTTCTCTTCCCAGTGAGCCAAACATATTTGTGAAAATGGTATCTTTTCAGAAATACAAAAGCACAATTTTCCTTCTTTGGAAAGCCAGGAAGGAAGATAAATAGCACAGCACGTTATGTGGCAATGGGAACAGTATGAAATGGACCAATAGAGTAGTATTTGACATGGTAACATTTGATTTACAAACCTGAATCAAAATTACATACAGAAACAAAAGGCTTATTTTGTGTTCTGGTACCACCTCAAGGTTCTCATTGTGAAGTACGTAAACTCTTAATGTATACAAAATAACGTGGATGATAAAGTCCCTAAATTCTCTTTACTTTTGTAATTACAATCAGTGATTCAATGGCTGTTGAGAGATAAAGGGCAGGTAATTCTATATCTTAAAAAAACTTAAAAATAAAGTAAATGTGCTATCATGATCATCTAGACTGACCTTTCTGCATTGACTGAATAATTTCATCCAGAGAGAGAGTCCTGTAATGATTCCAAAGGCTCAAGGTTAAATGAGAAAAGATTATCTCAAAGGCCTAGATTCTATCTGAATGTGTCAAAAAGACATTTAGTACAGACCACACATTTATGGGTTCCTTCTTGCAAACAGGGAAATTCAGTCATTTGGAAACAAATATCTAGGCTACGTGGGAAAAAAAATCATCCAAGAAGTAAGTATTTTTCTAGATAACAAAATTTATAAAGTCTAAAACTAGGTGAAGGGTATCCCTGAAAAATTGATTTTTAAAAACAGATTTTTAAAAATTAATATTTAGGTTTTGTACTTTGTATCCTTGGCAGGGTAACTGATTATCCCCTTCCACTGACTGGAACAGGATAATGAATTCCCAAGTGTATTGGCTCCTAAGATAAGCTGCATGGGAAAATTCTCCAGGATAATATATGGTATTCAAAACCATCCTGTGATCATTTGCTGACTCCATACTGGTGCACTCCAAAGCTGATCACATCATCAGCCAGCAGGTGACACCACATCCATGTGAGGGGAAACATTCAATGTATGAGGCTAAAAATTTCAGGGAGCAGGCAGCTCTCTAATAAATGCATGAAACCAGCTGAGCAATAAAAGCTACAAGCAAAGAACCATCCACAGAACAGTTTGCGTTTCTTTCAGTAAAAGAAGAGAGTAGAATGACAGGAAAAAGACTCCAGCATCTGCCATGGCTCTGGCACAGCCAGATCAGGAGAAAACTACTATCTGAGAAATAAATATTTTGAATTACTATAAAATTTGTATATATTTATATATAATTTGACCAAGTTCCATTATTCTTTTGCTAAATACATGTTCTACTTGAGTGAGTCTTCAAGCTGAATAAATAATATAAGATTTCTTAAATTTTAGGAGTTGTAGGGTAGTGCAGCAAGAGTTATAGGATAATATGCAGAGATGCCTCAAAATTAACCCCAAGCTCTATCTAGAGGCATTTCTTTACTTGCACTTCAGCCTTTAGACCATGGGATTTTTTTCAATTTGTGTTTTTTTGTTTTTGTTGTTGTTTTTTTTTTGTGTGGTTTGTTGTTGTTTTTTTTGGTTTTTTTTTTTTTTTTTTTTTTTTTTTTTTTACTGCATGAAAATTAAATAGCAATAAAATTATTAAGGAAGCCTGAACTGAAAAGTGTGTTTTGTATAATCAATTCCACTGAACACCTGTGAACTGTTGAGTTTAACTGGGTTACAACTGGTGGTGTTCTTGAAAAGAGGGAGAAATGTGTGTGAGGAGGTCCTAATTGATTTATTTGCCATGCATTTACAGTGCAGTAAGGCTGTTTTTAGCTATGCCCTCTTTCAGAGCAGCATATTAGACCAGCCTGGGCAGCAGAATAAAGCCCTTGGAGCAACCTGAGATAGTGGAAGGTGTTCCTGACCTGGGGCAGGGGATTGGAACATGATGGTCTTTGAGGTCCTTTCCAAGCCAAATCATTCTGTGATTCTGCCCCTCTCTTGGGCTGGACAGCATTTGTATGGTTTAGGTCATACAGTCTGGGCTCATCAGGACAAGAAAAAATTACTTAATTTTGCAAGCATTTTTATATATAATCTTAGCACTATAATAACTGTGTGCAAAAATCATTGCTACACACAACATGAGCTTTAACAATTGTAGTCCTGGTTCGTGCCTGAGATGTTTTAGTTTTCTGAAATTCCTTTCCCAGGGAATCTTTTGTAAACAAGAGAAGTGTGTTTGTAGCTGCAAATTTGTTAACATTCTTTCCCTAGGAGGGACTTCTTCTTGATGTCCCTCTGGTCTGACTTATGTGGTTGAAGAGGTTTGTCTTTGTTTCACCAATCGAATTGGTCTGTGTAGAATATTATAAAAGGGAGACACATCCCAAAAATAAAGGAGTTGTTTTCAGCCTTCTGAAGCTGGAGTCTTTGTGTCAGTATGGTGTACAACAGCATCAAACTATCATCACTATCATCACGAGGCTTGCTGATCTGAATGAAGCACTAAGAAAATGCCTGCCAGGGGCTTTCAGTGCATCATCTGTATCCAAACCTCCAGGCAATTGGCAAAGTAGGAAAGGACCATCCTGAGAGGATGCACCTATTGTGACCACACATCACAGCTTTCAAAAGCCAAACCCCTTGCGTTCCTCAGACGAAAATCTGAGTTCTAATGTGATGAAATAAGAGCTATTGGATTGAAGCAGAGATGTGCATTCTGTCTCACCATTTAGCTCCTTGTGTTCATAACCACGAGAGATTTCATAATGAGCTGATTGCCAATTATCCCGTGGTACAGAGAGAAGGGTTTTCTGAAATAGGCAGACCCTGTGAGACATTTAGGGAGAAAACTGATGTGCAGTTTGCTGTAGTTTCAGTTTCTAAAATCATCTGAGATCTGAGGCAATGTATGCAGAGCAAAACAGCACAGTGTCTTTCAAGTACAGGAACATTGTCACAATCTGCCAGTTTTAAAGTGAAAAATGAAGTGATCCTCTGGCAACTAGATGAAGATCTAACATAGATGGAATTTCAATACATGTGGGAGATAATAGTTATTCCTACTTTTGTTCAGAAATAAATTAAATTCTCACTTTGTCTTTGATTGTTCCTTCTGATTTGCTGCACTCTCTCCACTTTCTCTAAAATTTTAACTGCCATTCAATTCAGATTCCACAATGTACTGAGATGAAATAGACACAGAACATGTTCTGATTATGTTCTTAAGCTCAATCATCATGGGTTAAAATTATCCATTTTTAGCCTTACATCCCATCTTAATCAGGAACTTGATCTTGACAGATTTTGAACAAGCCAATCTAGAGGCAATTGTCTGTGTCTTAAACCATGTATGTCTCTAGAAATTCACTTATCCAAATGAAAATCTGGCATCTCAGGAGGCAGGGTCATTATAACACATCCTTTTTGAGGGATGAAGGAAAAGCAAGGAGGGAAAAAACAGTAAGGAGGTATTTTTAAATCTAAAATCTGCAAATACTGAGTTTGAAACATTTTCATTGAGTGCAGTGCACTCTGTACTGTGTACATGATGACTTCTTAGCTGAGCTCTGCCCTTTCTCCACATAGCAAGGCATTCCATAGACAAATAAAAAAATACATTTATATTATGGAATAGAATGGCAAAATTTCTATTTATTTTGTCAGGAAGAGGAAAAAAGGTAGCTTTGCATTCAGAGATGTATAGTGATAATAGAGAACAGCTTAAAGAAAGAAATTAAACTACACTTCAGTGAACTAATTTAATTCAGATGAACATGACCCTTGTCAGAACCTCTCATGCCTTTTTAATAAAGGGCACCAGATTCATTTCCAAGCCCAGCTCAGGCTTTAAGAGAACTCGTGATGGAAGCATCTTGGCTTACTTTTCTCCCAAGATGCAGGACACATTCATGAAATTCCTTCATACTCAAAGGAATTGAGCTGAATTTTATCCCAATGGGAAGGCATTTAGTTATTACTGAAATAGATCAGTGCATAGGAGGGACTATTTGAAGAAAAAAACCACATCATTTACAAAGAAAGTAACAGATAGTGACATTAATTGCTAAGTTCTGTTCTGCCTATTAAAAGTTGAATGAGGCAGCTTGACAGATGATTTTATAACAATACACATGGGATGGTTTTGGTGGTGGTTTTATTTCTAACATATTCAGGATCTGGTTGGTCTCATGTGGTTTGAGCCTTGGTTTGAGATTGGGCAACAATGCATCCTGAATCAGATGACCAGACTCATCACCACAAAACTTTATCAGCTGCCAATAACTAACAGTTAAAAACATAGAAATTACTTTTAACAGCAGTGTTGTCTTTCTTTCCGATCTCCCAGCTTTTTTCTCTTATTCTGTGTTTTGAATAAAAGGTCTTTAGAGACATGGTTAATTGAGTATGAAAGGAAAGGATTGTATTTAATAACCCAAGGAATCTTTCTCAATCCCACATTCCTTCTTTGGTGGTGCACAGAGCAGTTTTCAGCTTTATTTTATGGACCTTCTGAGAAATAGAAAATTTTACTATTAACATGACCATAAGGAGATTTTCCCTCTGCCCAGTCATCTACAGCATTAAAAAGCCAGGTACCAAGGAGTGGAAGAATATACAGGGTAACTAATGTAAAAAAATCTAGGTTTTGTAGGATTATAATGATGTCCTAAATTCTCCATGGTTTCTTTCAGGCCTTGACAAAAATCCCATACTGGTCAACTGTAGTGGTCAGAAAGACTGGACTTGAAACAGTAACCTTGCCTTAAAAATAGTAAGAGCTTCCACTGAAAGGAATGGAACTCCGATCAGCCTAATGCAGTTTCTGCCTCACTCTTCAGCAGAAGCTGTTAGAAAGATTAAAAAAAAAAATATCCACAGAGGACAAACATGTGGGAAGAGTGTATTTAAAATTACAAATCCAAAGGATTCTCTGTATGGGCTGCAACTAAATTATTTAGATGATAAAAGACATGAATAGTATTCCTATGAAGCTATTTTGATATTAATATATGGCATCACAAGTGTTGTTTATCAGGAAAAATTTCTAAGTAATGATATGAGGAGGTTTGCTACATGCTTTATTTCCTGTCTAAAATGTTTTTAAAGATGTGGTTTTTCAATGAAATGGATTGTGGAGGAGTGAAGAAAAACAATTACCATGGAGGTGAGTTTATAAAATATTTATATTTATTCAATTTTTCCCCCTTATTTTAAGTTACACAATCACACAGGATCACAGAAAGGGTCAGGATGGAAGGGACCAGAGTGGGTCATTTGATCCAACGTCCCTGCCCAAGCAGGGTCATCCTAAATCAGAATGTTATCCTTGTGTAAATCAGTCTTTCACAGCTGGAAGCCTCATGCTGCAGAAACATGGAGCTGAAAATGATCCCACAGCCAAATTAACAATTTTGAGCCTCATCCAGGTTTTTTGTGCTCTTGTTTCACCTGAACAACAGGTGACCTCCACACAGGAATGATTATATATCAAGAATTTATACAGGCTAAATTTATACAGGTTCATTTAATTAGAAAAAACCAACCCAACTCAACCCCAAAAAAACCCAAAAATTAAGAAACAAAAACACCCAAAGGAAAAAAAAAACAAACCAACCAACAACAACAAAAAAAAAACAAACCATGAAAACCAGCCAAACAAAACCCTAATTTTGGCCTAGGACAGGGACCTCAGTATCCCATCAAGTATTCAACTTCTTGCCTGCACAACCTCAGTAATCACAGACACAGAAGTCCCTGTTTCTGGGTCTCTTACTGCTATGTTCTCTTAAATGTACAGATCTAAATAACAGATATTGAAGAAATTTATCTTAAAGTTGAGCAGGGATGGCTCTTGTAGAGAAAAAAAAAAACTTCATCAGAGTTTCTAACATGATGAAGGGTCTCCTGCTTATGCCCTCAGTGCAGTAGCTCCAAAAGCAGGCACAATGGTCTTGGATAAAAAAGACACAGTACTCAAAATTTATACTGCCCAGGTTTTCTTCCTGCAGTGTTTTTGATCTTAGCAGGTTGTGTTCTCTCATGACTGGAAAGAGAATATTTTGCCTGAAGGTCAGTCCCATGTACATGATCCTTCATGACACTGGATTAATGAAAAACACAAATTTGCCTTAGCTCTACCACATAGAAAGGGTTCACTCAGAGAAGAATTATGTGAATTCAGTTTTGATGTCTTATCCCTAGCAAGTTCATAAGGGCAATCCCTCAGAAAAACTGTTCTCTGCCTCTTTCAGAGCAATATATCCCACCAGGAAGTCCAGTGTGTTTCTGTCCCTTTGTCCCTCAATTTCACATTCCTGGTGCCAGTTTCCTACATTTCATGTTTAAACCATTCCTCAATAAAGCCTCCACATGAACACTACAGCTCAACAATGTGGAGGAAGAATTCCAGGCGTCTCAGTTCTCCTGCAGTTCCTCTGTCATCTCACCAGCCAGTTCTATGCAGATTTCTTGTCCATAGAGACACTTAAGTTAAGATTCAGGCACTTGTGCCCCTCTCTGAACCTCCTCCTTCAGCAGCTGTTCATGGTCAGTGTGTCCCGACCTTGCAAGAGGAAACATTCCCAAATGACAGCTCACCATGACCTCGACTGAGATTTACAAGATTCTCTAAAAAATTACTGGGGAGTTATCTACTGTGCAAGCACTGAAATAGGTGTCCAAGCAAAATCTGATGACAAAAATGCTAAATTCAACTTTTAATCACTGCATTTAGTAAATTGTGGGTTACCTACACATACCATTGCTGGAAACATGGGTTCCATTTGAATTGCCTTCGGTGTTCACTGGACTTCTGCACTAATAACACTCAGTATAATTTGTTCTGTCACCACATGTCGTGTGCTAATTTAATTTTGGTCCCATCCAAACATCCATCTGCTCACAAACATCAGCCACAACAGCCTGAAGGCTCCTCTGCACTGTGCCAAGCTCAGGTGTGTACATCAGTGTCCTACACCAGACACTGATGGAGATATTTGTAAAATACCTGATGGAGAATATTTGTCTCTGGTGGGGTTAGATGGTCCCAGTTCCACTCTCTGAATGAATAAAACCTTGCACATGGAAAGCAACGTGGTTTAGTGACATATAAAATCACATATAAAGTTCTCTTGATCCAAAAGACAAACTGTTGTGTGATACCAAAAAATATTAGCAAGAACAGTGTGTGAAACCAACTGAATTGCACAGAAAAGCTTATGCTGAGTTACAGTGTAAAAGTATAAGTCAGCTTCTTGCTTTGAAAATAGAATTAAATAAAGTGTACACAAAGTGCTCTAAGGTCTCTCCACTTCTATAAGAGACTCTCCCATGGATAAGTTCTGAAGTTTGCAATTATTATTCTGTTAGATGTTGCACAACCAAAACAGAAAAGTAAGAAAGGTCCCTGATATTAATAGAAAAAATGAGGGGCATGCTCTGAAATTTATTTTACATTCTGCAGCAGACAAGATAAAAGCAAAGCTATGAAACAAAGCTGAGGAATGGAAATTCAGAGATTGAAAATTACCCTGAAAAAACCTGCTCTTTTTATTTGGTAGTAAATCCCTACCAAGCAGGAGCTTTAACTTTCTGCTAGACACATCAGAAAATATCTAAATTCACAGCTATAAGCAGCCTGCCATATCAGTATGTGCACGATACTTGGTTTTATGTGTTTCTTATGTAAATGTGTTTCTGAGTTTATAAACAAAACTGTAATCTTTCCCATTTTTTCAATAAAACCCTTTTACTTTGTGCTTTAAGCTTAGACAATGTTTAAAGTGGAGTCAAGTGCGTTTCACACTCACAGCACAGCACTTCTGTAAAAACAAAGATTTCAAACAAGTCAGTATAGAAACAATTACTCAGTGTTTTGCCTTCATATCTTAAGAACAGGGGTAGTTTCTCATTAAAGTGAAAGAATCAGTTTGCCCATGGCTATTAGCAAGCAGGAAAAGGAACATAGAGGTGCTGCCATGTCATTTTGGCCAGGGGCAAACTCATCTCTCAGTGAAGATACTCAGGGGAAAACGTAACAGGAATACAAAGAGCTCATCCTAGGCACAAAAAGTAACATCAATTTTTTGAATATTAGTCAAATTGTCACTTTTTGATCCATGCAGAGTCTTCACAGACACCTAGAGAGCTTAGACTTCTGCATTTTGAGTTCCAAGCATCCTTAACCTGATGTAAAGCTGAGCACATTACACAATCAACTTCCCAAACGATGACACAGGTTTATGGTTCTGTTTAATGGGTTTAAATTAGTGTTACCCATGTTTTATCTGTCAGCTTCCACTGATGTGAATTCAGTGATGTGAACTCCAGCATTAGCATTCTCTGTCCAAATCTCCCTGCACCAAGCACTGAGTGCCTGTTTAACATGTATCACTTCTCCCTCTTCAGCAAAGCTGAACACACACACTCTTCCCTTGACACCACCAAAATATCTAAATGCAGGGCAGATTAGACTCTGTTAGTTTTGTATTTTCTGAATAGAAAGTGAGTTCATTTTCTGGGTTTGTTTGTTTGTTTGTTTGTATAAAGAAACACTCTGTGCTCAAAGGAACGGACTGTGAAATCCCAGGAAGATATAAAGAAGATTTGTGTCTCAGCTTTAAAAGTTGACCCCATCATCTCTACTGAATTACAGAAAGTTTCCAGACTTAGCATGTGAAACAAGTAAAACTGTAAACAACAACAACAATAACAAAAGTGTGTAATAAGGTGTTCACCTTCAAGGTGGTCTTCACGACCAACAGAACCCTGGAATAGTTTGGGTGCTTTGACACATAACATCCTGTGATAGATGACTTGATCTCACCCAGCCTCATACACCAAATTGCATTTAATGTGATTAATAATTCTGTTCTATCAGAGGTATGGTGAGCAGCTGAGAAGATGATATTCAGTAGGAATCCACAGGAACTCTCAGTCTTACCCAATATTTTGTGCAGGGATACAGTCTTGTTAGGAGAAATGTGTTCATCACTGATTTTAGTAGTCAACTCTCTTCCCATGTCTCTCACCCCCTGAGGCTCAGGGCAGGGACTGGGGGAATGAACCTATGGAACAGAATACTCCATTTGGAGGGGTCCTGTCTTGATCGGCTGGTTCAATGGCCAACAAAATTAATGTTGTCAAGGGCATTTTCCAGATGCTCCTTAAATACTGACGGGCTTGGGGAACTGATCCCAAATTTGCTGGTGGGATCAAGCTTGGTGCCTATTGGACCAGGGTCACAACCGGGCCTTTTGTCTAACAAGGATTTCAATAATTTACTCCTAATTTACACAAGAGCAAATGGTATATGAATCTGCACTTCCAAGGGGTTATTTAATATTAGAAATCTTTCAAGGCTAACATAAATCTGCATTTTCAACTCTGGGAACTTTAAATATTTGGCATTGCTATTAAAATAACATTTGATTCCTGAATTCAGTCAGAGAAGACGTAATTTTGGTCAATCTTAGAATTCAAGTCTTTGCTAGGAAACATAGCTATGCTTCCTATTGATGACTTAAATAATGGACAGTATATCTTTCCAGTTATATTTTTTCTAAGATCAAATTCCTGAGTGCATCTGAAATGATAATTATGCATTACCCCTGAAAATGAGGACACACAGACGTCAGTGTCTGAACAATGTTTGTAGTCATACAGTTCCCAAATGACCAATGGTCTTGGGAGCAAAAATTAAAAAGCTTGTAGGTGTCCAATTCAAATATACCAAACTTCAGAAAACCTATTTAACCTATTTTATTCATGTTTCCTGTTGTTATTCATTAAAAAAATTCAGTGCCCAACAAACACTGGTTCCTTTTGAGAACAGTGTTGCTATTGCAGTGTTAGCTGCTGCCGTATTTTCAGATCCCTGCTGGAATCTCTTTGAAAGCAGAATGGAAGCATTTGGTGGGTCTGTGCCACATATTCAGAAAAAGCTGAATCATTTGAGCCAAATAGCTCTGCTAAGAGCCAGGTCCCATTCCATGCCCCTCAGACCTGAGTGCTGCATTAACTAAGGGAACTACTGTGACAGGATACTACAGACTGCAGGCAGAAAACATGACAAAAAATAGTATATGGGACTTAAATATTTGTTTCTGAAAATGGTCAAGAATGCACTCGAGGAAGCAATTTTTCAGGGTCCAGATGAAAGAACAAGTAGTTTTTCTCCTTCTCATATGTTTGATTGTCTGATGTTCTGCCATTCAGAAAAACATGTATGATTTTTTTTTCTTCTTGCATTTAAGTTATTAATGTATGTATAATGTAAACAAATCCTCATTAAGATTTCCTTTTGTTTCCTTTATTGTTTTCATCCACAACAGGGACAGCCAGAGTTATCACATATAAAAAGACAAAAAACAGCTGGGCAAACAACGTATTTCCCCTTTCTTTGCAATTGGCCTCTTACATTTCCTATCCCTTATCATATATGACCTTGTTTTATCAATTTACTCCTCACAAGTAGAGTTAGTTCGACTTTAAATACAGTAACTTACCCTAGGAGCAGGAAATTACAATTTTTTTTTTTCTGTAGGAGTGGACAATTATTGTTATTATTATACTAATTTTCAGCAGTTCAGTGATAACTCTGAAAAATGGCATCTTGTATGAGAAGAATTCTGTTTTAAAAATACATTATTCATGTGTGTCCCCCTTTAAAATTGCCTGGCACAGAGCCAGGAAGATAAGGGTGACTAGAGAGTCATGCTTTAAGATGATATGTCATTGTAGCCCTTTACTAGCTTTGCAATGAATGTTTTAATTAAAGAGCAGCATCAGGCAGAGCAACAGCTGGATCAGATTGAGCTGTAGTTCCTAATTTTCACAATTTGCGATCTTCAGCTCTGAGAGAATTAGAACATTCTCAGCCAATTATCTCTTGCTATTCAGTATTCTACAAATGCATTCTAAATACAACCTAAATTTTTAAGGTACAGTATTATATAAAAGGGAAGAGGACTGCTCAGTTCAGATTAGACAGCTCACAGTGTCCTTTAAAATAGAGAAATGCCAGATTTATTGAAATAAACTATGAAATAACAAAGTAGAACATGACGTTAAAAAGACCTGTCTTCAGTGACATCTTGCAGTCATTTGTCTGCTAAAATGCAGACAGGTATTTACTGTAGAAAGTACAATGCTGGCTCCAGAAATCAAATTTGTTCTGATGCTTTACATGTAAGACATTCAGATCCATGTTTGTCTCTTTTTATAGGCTTCAAATTTGGGTGGAAAAATAGGATAGCTGAAACATCCTTGATTTATCTCAATAAATTAACCATAATATTAATTGAGGTAAGGATATTTTCAGATACTTGCACATATCTTGATAAAATTTTATTCTTTTGCACCAACCTTTCATAATATCAAGAATTTTAGGGAGACACCTGAAGCAGAAATCAAATATTTCAAGTCAAAACTTAGATGAAGATCTGATTTAGACCAACATGACATAAAAATGTTTTCACCGAAAGGTGTAGATCCTTAGAAGACACTATTTTACCAGCTAAATGCAGAGATGTAATGCAATGTAGTACATTCAGTCAGCTCAAATCTGCATATTTTAAAAAAACAAAAACAAGTTTGAATTTATGTCCTACATTCAATAAACCACCTTGATGTCTCTGGAGCCTGTCAGTTTAACCCTACAGAAATTTAAGTTTTCACTGGCATTTCTAAATAAAAAGCAACAAGGCTTGTTAGTAATGTAGGGTGTTCAAAGGGATGCAAGAGAGAAAGAAAGGCTTTATCTCTTTTAAGGTGTTGAAAAAATCTGAAAAATCCTCTTCCCTGCTCTGTCACTTATGTTTTTCTACTGTTTTACCTCCAAGTGCTCAAGGAAAGTGGTCAACTAGTGAAAAAAAAATCGCTTCAGGAAGGTAAAGTGTGAGCAGAAGGGAAGGGAAGACTTTCCAGTTGCACTGCACATCTATAGGGTGTGGGAATTTCTGCTTTGTGAGAATGAGAAAAAAATAATAACACTGAAATGGAAACCAGGATGGGGAAAAGGAGGCTCAGGGGGGACCTTGTGGCTCTGCATGACTCCCTGACAGGAGGGGACAGCCACAGGGTCGGGCTCTGCTCCCAGGAACAGGGACAGGAGGAGAGGGAACAGCCTCAGGCTGGGCTAGGGGAGGGTTAGATTGGATATCAGGAAAAATTCTTCACCAAAATGGTCATCAAGCTCGGGAACAGGCTGCCCATGGAAGTTGTGGAGTCCCCATCCCTGGAGGGATGTAAAAGCCATGTGGATGTGGCACCTGGGGACACAGTTTAATGATGGCCCTGGCAGTGCTGGGGGATCAGTTGGATTTGATGATCTTAGAGGGCTTCTCAAAGATAAAATATTCTATTTTTCCATAATAAAACCTTAGATTTGTGCACCTACTGTATGGTGTGAATTTTGAATGACTGCATGAGCAAGGTTTAGAAATGTGCCCAGTGTTCTTCCTATATTGTAATTTATAGAATTAGTAGGCAAATTCTTCTTACACAGCTCTTAAATTATGCATTTGTTACTAATTTCTAATAGATGTTTATCTCAGGAGTAGCTGCATTTTATATTATCATTAAAATCTCCTTGAAAAATATCTCAGGAGACTTTGAGACAGAACAGGAGATATAAATGGAATATCCTATTAATATTCCATTAAGTTAATAATATCTGTCTAAGTGAATCACAGTTGTATTTCCTGCCAGCTTTTAAATACAGATTATTTTACTTTGGTGTTTAAATTCCCATTGTGTACAGCTGTGCTAGTTTCTATGAGCTTTTTTTTACTGTTTATCTTGTGTTCTTTTAAATGTGTTATAGATAAATTATTGAGCTGGAGGCAGAGGTATAAGAAACAGAAGAGTCTAAGGCAAAATAATGAATTTGACATTGTGTCCAAAGCATAAGCACACATCTCAGTGAACACCAGACTCTATCTGATTACACATTCACGCACTGCTGGGTACTTGTTTATTTGCTTTGACAGTGGGTCCAGAGGAGTGTTCAACGAGCCTTAATTGCCTTAATTTATACAGAACGAAGGGCTTTTCTGGGATTACATTTCTCATCAGCTTCCAGCCAGATCTCTTCACCCTGGTCACTTCACATTTGTACAGAGTATGTGCTGCTTCATCAGAGCAGCATCCACTGGGTTTGAAGACGGGAATAATTTTAAAGGCTAATAAGAGGGGATCAAATTGTTTCCTCCTGTAAACAGAATAGAAATAAGCATAACTGTGGTGGAAACTTGGAGAAGGTTGAGCTATTAATGTCGCCTCATTTTCTTGTGATTTTTTAATTGTCAGAATTGTTACTATGAAATTCAGGTACTTTTACTCTGGGTTTTCAGTGGGAACTGTTCCCTTTTTTACAGATGTACAAGAAAAAAATCAAATTAGCCACAGATTTCTAGTGGACCTATGGGCTACTTGTCTTTGGTTTAGATATCCATGTAAGTCTGTAGGTATTTTTTAATGTTGAGATGGTAAGAACAGTAGCCTTGGTAGATTAATTTTGGATCAGCTGTGCCAGTCCTCTTGCCATATTCTCATTGTTCCCCATTGTTATCCATCTGATTGTACCAAAGTAAGAGCAGAATTAAAGATGGCTAGATTAACAAATCAAAGCCTAGAAAAGGAACAGAAATTATGATAGAAGTCCATTGCATGAGAGGACACTGAAAGCAGTGCTGTTGTATAAAGCAACACAGTAAAAGAATTGTAAAATGAAAAGCCAGAAGTCCTTCTGGAAGGGGAAAAGTAGGTACCAATTGCTTCAAAAGAAAAGAGAAAGTGGTAAGCAGATAGACAAATTGGGAGTGATGCCAGAACAGAAGGGTTTAAGGAAATCATGGTTGCTCTTCTTCCTCAAGCAGCTCCTCAGTTCTGCGCCGTGGGTGCTTCCATAGACCAGCAATGTCTGTATCATCCATGGATGTCACCAGGCTTTTTCTTTTTACTTCAGTCAGCCATCTCCAGCTGGAAACCTTGGTATTAAAAACACAGAGTATTGTGTAGTTATGAGTCACTGAAGCCAGTAAAAGCAGACTGGGCTTCCAGAGGAAACCCAGCACCAACCTGCAGATGGTGAGAGCTGTGCAGGCAGCAGGATCTCGGCTCCCTAGCAGCACTTCCCAGAGAAAGCATGCTGCTCTGGTGTCTCTACTGTTCCAGGGAAACTAATGGCTAAACTGAGTGTGTACAGGCTGTTCTCTGAGGTGGAGACATTATTTTCATACGTTCACAGCTCCAGCTAAAATTTCCCAGAGGATGAGTGAGCCAGAACAGAAGACCTTAGACACTTATGCTGGTATTTCAGTGGCTCATGTTGGTGCAAATATCAGCTTTGCCAGCTCACCTGTCTCACAACAGAATAAGCTAAAGGATTTGGTGATTCACTCTACTACCTGGGATCTTTATGAGATCTTTACATAGCTGAGAATTTTCATAAAGAGACAAAAAAAATTTACCTGAGCTTAAAAGGTGCTTTAGCACTGTAGAGGACAGAGGAAGTGTTTAAGGACAGCATTACTGCCACCTATTCTTCAGTTATTGTTGACAAGTAACATAAGCTCCAAAGGCAAATGTCTGCAGAAAATGAACAGACATCACTCTGTTCTTCTTGAAATTTTAAGTCTTATTTGTATAACCAATATTTAAAAGAGATCATTACGAGTTCATGTAGAATAATTTCCTGGTGTTGAAGAATACATCGTTAATTTCTCAATCCATAGATTTTTTACAGTAAGTATATTTTTCCTAAAGTCTCATCGAAACAACAGAATTGAAAACTTTATTATGTAGCAATTCTGCCACTAAGCATTGGATAAAATAATGTAAAGGACACTATAGCAAAGTTCATCCTTTAATCATCCATTCCAAGCGAGATACAACAACCATTAGGCTATACTGGCATAATAAAACTGTTTGCTTGTTAACATAAAGAAACTTCAGTTATTATGCCTAAAATTAAAGTAGTTCATTAAGGGAAATCCAAAGATATTCATCTCCTGATGCACAGGAATAGCTCATCTGCTGTGATTAAAAGAAACCTGAAGCAAGTAGGAGTTATGGCATTTAAGTTGCTGGGCAGTCAAAAATCATTAAATCCACATCCTGCATTTTGATGCCATCACTCCTGTTACTAGTGACAGGAATAGCAAAACCCCGCTTGTGATTCGGAGGGGAAGTAGGCATCTGGCAGATGCAAAAATCAGTTTTATCAAGAACAAGATGGGTTTGGAAACACTCCCAAGGAAATCTGAGACTCCTGGGGAACCTCTGCATCTCCAGACACATTGCCTGCAGATCTCCAGTTTAGGAGACACAGAGGAGAAATGTCCTAGGGAGATGTGGTTGAGAGTTTATGTTGAATGCAGGAGTCAGACTTGACACTTTAATTTCCTTTATGGATTCAACCCTAAATAACTTCCTTTTATGATTAAGCTGTGCTGCTCACAGGAATCTTGTTGCAAAGCAGAGAATTTGACATCACATGCAGGTAGTAATCTACAGATGGGAATGTGTCTCCTTGTCAAAGATGCTGAACACATTAGTACAAAAAAAAAAAAAAGAGATAGAGAGGGAAAATGTTCACTTATAATGAAAAAGCTAATTTAGCTTCCTGCCAGAAAGCCCATAACATATTATGGGGCATTAATGCCAGCAAAGAAGTAACTTACAGTTGGTTTATGACTGATTCAGAATTAGCACTGTCCTACAAAAAAAAAAAAGAAAAAAAAAAAAAAAAAAAAAAAAAAAAAAAAAAAGACACTAACAAACAACCCAGAACACAGAAAACTGTGAACCAAAATTTTCCCCTATCTGCATTTCTCCTACCCTTCAGTCCTGCATTTGCGATTTTTGGATATTTTGGAGAAATATGAATATTTCTGAGACTTGTGTTTTTTCTTACACTGCTTTTTTGGTGGATTTTTTTTTTTTTCCGCTGGGTTTTTTTTTCAGGGAGTAGGGACTCTTTGTTTGGTTGGATTAATTTTTTTTTTTTTTTTTTTGCTTTGTTTTAGGAGTAGGGGGTTGGTTGTTTGCTTGTGTCTTGTGGCTACTACAATTTATTCTAATGATATTATGGTATCACTGACCTTGAGTCTGTAGGCAAAAATGTAGATCAGATCAGCAACTCTGTGTCCAGAATATCAATATGATTAAGGTTAAAACACACTCACAAAAACCAAACCAGAATAAGAACTTAACTTGCCAAGGGATGTACCATACTTGGCAACATGCTTAATAAAAAAAATACTACATTAATCTGATCAGAATATAAAATTATCATCAACAGTCACGCTGAAAAGAATTGCTGTGGAACTGTGAATTTAAGCCCAAGTGACTGAAGTCTAGTTCAAATGCGTGACAGGAAGAGAGAGAAGAGATGGATATAATTTAATCACACTGTAAAGTCAATATCTGTCTGCAGGAACATTTGCTGTTTACTGCAATTTCCGCAGGCCTCTTACAGACTTTTCATTTTTAAGTGGAGGCTTGCATAGGTTTTCTTCTGCATAAAAATTTTGAAATAAATGCTGCAAAGCACCGTAGAAGCTCACAGGATAGCTAAATATAAGGATATACATATGCAGAACAAGTATGAGAATTTATGTTGCTATTCTAAAAATTATGCAGGACTAAGATTGGTGAATAGACACAGGAAAACTTTACCACAAGAGAAAGCAATAAAATATGAAAATAAGGTTTTGGATTTATTACTTTTTAAATTTATGGTCCATGAGATGTATTCAAGAGTTCAAGCCATATCTTCAGGTGATTAAACTGGTAAAGTTCTAAGAAAGGAAGAAACCTGTGCTGAATTCCAGTGTCTCAGGATGCTTCTCACACAGACATGCAAAGTTCCCATCTCCACGTTGCTGTCACAGGTCACACAGCAGGAGAAGCTGACTTTCCTGAAAAAAAATCAGATTATACAAGGAAGCTGATCTGAGCTGACATGATTTGATTTGGTTTAGAAGATTAATCCAGACTTCAGCTGCCAAGGGCTTTTAGATAAATAGCACTTAGCCCACTTACACTGAATGGATTTTTTTTTTAAAGGAGGGAGTATTAATTAGAACAGCATGGAAGTGTAAGAAATCTGCAAAGACTTAGGATTCCTGTGACAAAGGCTATGAAATACTGCTGCCTTCAGAGATTAGGGTTCCCATGTTCCCATGTTCAGAATGGGATGAGTGTTCCTGTGATCTGCTTAGCTGCTGTACTTGTGGCTCATCTGCCGAGGGAAAAAAAATGTCTAAAGTACCGTGGAGAAACAAAATATCTTGGCCTGCTTCAAAAGGACTGTGGGGACAAAAGGTTTGAAATTATTTCAAATATCATTATACCATGTCTGGCCTGAGGCTGAGCAAAACCTTAATCCCAGACAGGACAAGCATTGTGACAACTGAGCATTCCAGCTCACATTCAGATGCACTCCTTCCACGTGTGTTTCCATCTAGTGTGCCCTCTCTGAAGTATTCTTTGGTTTGGAGATGTTGTTACTCAGGTTTCCTGTTTAGAGCTGGTTGTTCCATAAGTAGCAGAAATTTTGGGTGTGTTGCCTCTGAATTAAAGCTGTGGCATAACCAGAATTCTGGGTTGCTAAACTCAGTAAACAGCCTGTTCATCAAATGTCAGATAGCTCAATTAATGTTCTCTGGGATTTCCAAATAATATTATATTAAAACACTATTCAAATAGCTGGAAATTTCTGCAGAACTGAGGGCTCTGACTGAGGGCTCTGCAGGTGTCCAATTCAAATATACCAAACTTTCCCAAATGTCAGGAGTTCAGTCTAAGGTACAAGAACTCCCTGTGGAAAATCACTGGAGACAGGTGGCTCAAGGACAGGCACCCATCCTAAGTGTGTGTGATAGGTGAGCACATGTGGGGGTGTGAAACATGTCCAGTAGAACTGGCAAAATTCTTTATAGATATCTTTAAATCCTACCTTAATAGCTGAACGTGGACACAGAGACTGGATCACTCACACTAAAATTATGCCATTCAACCAGGCTGAGGTAATGCTATGTATAAAAAACGTTGACATCTATAAAAAAGTAAAATATTTCTTGTTGAATAAGAAATCCTGGAATCCATATTTAGAAAGGAAGAAGAAGAATTCTGTCCACCACAAATTATTCTGTGAGCTGGAGAGTTAAGTCTAACTCTTTACTGCCCAGGCCTTACAAATTTACACAAACAAGCTCTTAGGACATCTGGTTAATCTTGGGAATTTGAACAGGTGTCCCATCCCACTTCTGTTGTCTCTTTTTATTCCTGTAATTGTCATGAACAAAAAAACCCCAAAACTTTGTAAATTCAAATTTTGTAGCTGCACATGCTCCTTTTCCTCTTATACTTGCTTAATATTTAATTACTCCTACCACGTCCTATAGGAGAAAGGGAAGACTTCAATCCCATTTGAATTATTCAATGGCATAATTCTAGCAACCAGTTCCTAAAATACTGGCTTATTTCCTCTCAGTTTTATTGGTAGCATTAAAGTTGTGATCATTCCATCAATTCATTGTTCGACTAACAACTCACTCGCTACTGAAAAGGCAAAAATATATAGGTTGCACACTTGTTTTTATTAATATAAAAAAATAATAATATCAGTAGAGGTTCAATTTTGTGCAAGCACAAAAATCCCATTTTGTAAAAAATAACTCTGATGGCTTAAAGTCAATACTGAGAATACAGTGGAAGTTTCTTCATTGAATCACAGAATAGTTTAGGTGGGAAATGATCTTTAAGATCATCAAGTCAAATCCTTAACCCAGCACTGCCAAGGCCATCAGTAAACCATGTCCCCAAGTGCCACTTTTATGTCTGTTTTAAATCCCTTCGGGGTGGTGACTCCCTGGGCAGCCTGTTCCAATGTTTGACCACCCTTCCAGTGCAGAAATATCTCCTAACCCCCAGTCTAAACCTCCCTCACTGGTGTCTGGTACCCCTTGAACTCATTTCAGAGATGGCTCAGACAAGTCCTGGGTTTGTCTGCAGGTATTTGGGACCAAAAGTAGGGCATGGAAAGTATAGGAAATAAGGGAAGCGATAAGAGACAAGATACTTGTGAATAAAATTTGGAACATTGGGGAGAGAGGCATTGGAAAACACTGGAGTTTTCAAATAAAAGTTTTCTGAACATTCAGCTCCTCATCCAAGGAGCGAATTCCTTCCCAGAGAGAGCAAATTACCATGTAATAAACTTGCAAAGCTGAAATGTGCTTGGCCTGTATTATGATAGCATATTGTGGATTCCTCAAAGCTGCTATGGAAGAATTGATCTTTTCATACCTTTCAAATAATTTTTAGATACATCTCTATTTATCTGAATACAAACAAAAATATTATCTATCTATGCATATATACATATACATGTGTGTGATTATGTGGTATAAATATAAATATAAATATATAGACAACATATACAGATTTAAAAAATACTGGGTAAGAAATACATAATAACATTTTCTGTCCATAATCTTACTTTCAGTAGTTGTCCCCTTCACACTCATTCTCCTTACAGAATAAAATCTCAGCCATAACATCCCATAGTTTTCTTCTCAACTAAATTGGCGTTATGTATTCCAATTTTTAATTGGAATTTCCATGTGAAAGAAATATTTTAAAAAATCTTTTCCCTTTTTTTTCTGGAGAAGAGTAAGTATATTACAGAAAGCATATACTCTGCATTTCTCCCCCTCAAGAACACAGATGTGGAACTAATAGTAAAGTTTTAAAGCACAAATATCTTTAAGGCCAACAAAATTAAGTTTTTGGAAATTGCTTTTGGAATGGTTGCTGAGTTATGACAGGCTCTTTCTGAAAGCTCTGGCAGACAGCCTCACACATTTTCCTTTTAAGATGGTTTATGATTAGAGCTCTGGGTGTAAATCAAGGAAAAAAGGTGACAATTTTCATTGGCTGGAGGCTGAAAATAATCAAGGTTCTCTGTGGTCCACCAAGATAAATACATAGGTAAGAAAAGTATTATACTGCATATTTTCACTATTTACAGTGATTTGACATTTTCAAGCAATAGAAGATAAATGAAAACAGAAATATGTGGTGTTCACAATAAGAATAAAGAAGGAAATAAAAGTTTTACAGATCTCCTGTCTGATGTGCTTATAACAGTATTCAGCTACTACCTGGTGTGCTTTTCATCAGTAAACTTCAAAGTACTTTTCAAAGCAGACAATCTTTAGAGAGATTTGGGAAAAATCCAGCTAAAACAAATTTTGATCAGGTTTTGCATAAGAAGGAAAAACAAAACAATTTGATTTCCCCAGCTTCCCAAGGCATCAGGTAAGTTTTTCACAGAAAGTACAAATTACACCTCAGCTTTTTATGGTGCAACACTTTGTGTTGGCACAGGCACTACAACCGCCTGAAACATTTTCTGAGGAGAAATTGGAAATTTGTTTACTCCTTCTTTAAAACTGCTGTTGATCCATACAACAAGACTATATGGAAATCACTTGGTTTTAATCAGCCAGGACAGGGGTGTAATTAGGGGCTTTCCAGGTTTAAGTGTTCTCTGACTGCACATTTCTGTCATTAATGCAGGGAAAGGTAGGAGGACATGTCACAAACCTGCTTAGAAGGGATAAAGAATGGCATGATCAGGTCTCATGGGGAAGAGTGGGATAAAACTCCTTCCTGAAGAGACAAAATCACCTCAGTACTTGTTTGCCCAGAGAAGCTGTGGCTGCCCCTGGATCCCTGGAAGTGTCCAAGGCCGGGATGGACACAGCTTGGAGCAACCTGGGATAGTGGAAGGTGTCTCTGCCCATGACAGGAGTTGGAATGGGATGATCTTTAAAGTCCCTTCCAATCCAAACTATTCCATGATTCTGTGATGTTCATGCAGCTCCCAATGCATGGACAATTCCTATGGCAGGTTTACCCTGCAAACTGTGAAATATTCGTTCTTTGTTCAAAGTCTGAATATTTTATTGTTCATGTCAAAGAAGTGAAAGGTGAGAAAAGCCAAACTAAAGCCATTCCCTGAGGTCCTTGCCAAAGCTTTTTCACTGAACCCTGTGATAGCTGGACAGCATTATTGCCCAGCAAAAATAATAAAATAAAATTAAAAAAACCTCTTTAAGGGAAAGGTTTTTAATGCATAAAAGCGATTTTTTGGTATATGTGATATGGATGCAGAATGCAGTGTTTCATGACCCCAGAGGTGCTCTCTTCTCCTAAGATAGATGACACTGTCCCTTAAACTTGTCCTAATGGAGTAAAGGAGTATATTTCTGCTGAGCCCTTGCACTGCAGAAAGGAGGTGGATTAGTGATGGTGGCTTCAGTGCTGACTCTGTTCTGCAAAAGCTCAACCAAAATCTCCATATTCATTTCACAAAGGTCAACGAACAGACAGCATTGCAATATATCTTTTAAGTCTAAGGGATCTGATTTTATGTTGTATCATTTTAAGTTTATGTCAATTTACTTCTCTGAAATCAGGTCGGCACTGAAATCAGTGGAGTTAGAAATGGCAGAAAGCTGGAAGAAAGTAGTTGTGAGTCATGACTTTTATTTTCAAATAGAGGAGCCAAGTGTTTATGGTGGTTTCACTGTGAAGTCAGAAAAAAAGGGGAGGTTTGGAGTGGGCTTTGATGCCTCGTCTGAACCTGTAGCTCAGCTGGCATGAATCCATGCAAACCAAACCCAAAATGCAACACATGCACACATTCCAGCTAACAAAACCTGCTGACTTGTACATGGCTTTAGCTGCAAGGTCATTGGCATTTGACATATTCTCCCTTGCAAAGCATTCACAAAAAGTCTGCAAGTAGTCAGAGAGTGTTTGCAGGGAGAAATGGCTGCACAGAAAGAACACAATCAGAAAAGATCCACTGGTCTACACAGCAGGTAATAAGAGAATACATCCAAACAAAACATCCTGTAAACAAAAATAGCGTTCTCTTCACCAGTTTGTGAGTCCACAAATTGATCGGGCAACTGCCCAACTTCAAGCCTGAACCCCTTCTGTGGTTTGTTGTCTTTCTGAATCAGTGGTAAAATCTCCAGCCTGTATTCATTGAATCCATTCATTTAATGATGTGCAGCAAAGCATGGCAGAGCAGCCCACAGGTATTGTCCCCTTCTCAGGCACACAGGTGGTGATTGAGGGATGAACACCACTGAGCACTGAATCAGTATCCCCCCAGTGCTCCCACATCACCTGGAGAGGGATGGAATTCCAAGCCCTTTTTTACTCCTCTGAAATAAAGTTGTGTTCTGTCCTCAGAACGCTGCAGTGAAGGGGGGCAGGTGTTGGCTTGATGTACCATGCACTCAGCCAATCTGTGAACACTCAGTGTTTTCTAAAGATTGTGCAGTGCTTCACACCACAGCAGTAAATCTGGATCAATACAGGCAAAAGTCCTCAATGTTCTGGGGGGGAAAAAAAAAAAAAAAAAAAAAAAACAACCCAAACTGAACAAACAAACAAACAAAAAACAAAACAAAACAAAAACAAAAAAAAAACCCACAACGCCCCCGCCCCCCCTTTTCTGGATGGCAACTCTCTTGCAATCCTTCTCCTGTCATACACCCAAAGCACAGTGTGAATTTTAATTAAAAAACCAACTTACATTAAATTAATCTTTCCCTTCTGGTTTATCTATAATTAGTGGCTTACACTTGATCTTGCCTTTGCCATCCTAAGACTAAGAAATATTTTATAGGTGTATTTTTATCCTAGAACTCTTCTATATCAATTCTACTGTATTTGATGCATAAAGGCAGAAACCCAGGAGCAAATCTTTCCTGAAACCAGAGAAGACTGGGGCAGTGATATTTAGAGAATTCGGAACTGTCAAATCACAACCTCACTCTTTTTCCCTTGAAAAATACACAATGCAAATTGTGGAGTCCAGCAATACTGCCAAGGGAAAAATTTGAAAGCTGTGAAGGCTGCAGGTATGGCTGGACACTGTCTGAAACAAAGAACTTGCTCATGTGAGCAAGGATTGGGGAAGCATTGGAGCCCTGGAATGTTCAAGAAATGGGCAGATGAGGTGCTTGGAGACAGGGTTTAAGGGTGGACCTGGCAGTGTTAGGTTGATGGTTGGACTCAAAGATCTTAGAGATCTTTTCCTTAAAGATTCCATGATTTTATGAGAATTTTTTACTTTTTCATGTAATCTCATGGGAGAAAATAGCATTAAAACAGGAGTGCTTCGGGGAGCATAAATATATTGATCTGGCAAATGTAGAACTGCATGTCCAATGACCATTTTTTAAAGTGGCCATTTTTGTAGTGGCAGCCTAAATTAACAACTAAAACCCTTAAAACCCCTCACCAAAACTATCAGTTGCTAATTCTCTAATAAAAACCAACCCAGATTGCTGATCCCATCATAGACTATAGATAATTAATTTAAATGTATTGCAAAGCAAAAGTTTAGATCCACATTCCCAATGCAGCTAATCAAGAGAGAGAGGTTACAAGGGAATGTTACAATGCAGAGCACCTATGATTTCCTAACGTGAAGATTCACATAGAGTGACCAAGATTCAACAAGATCCTTTAGAAAGAGGAATCTGCTGTCACAGAGGGTAAAAAAAAAAAAAAACACCAAAAAAACCCCAAACAAACAAACAAAAAAAACCAAACCAAACAAAAAAAAAAAAAAAAAAAACCAAAGATACAGCGCTGAAGGGAAATTATTGGTAAATGAACACCACATCCAGGGATTGTGTCTTTAAAATTTTGAACAGGAAATAAGAAAAAAAATAGTGTATTATCTCTACAGGGAACAAAATAAAAATGGCAAAAATACCAAGACACTAAGAAGGTGCCAGAAGCCTAGTAATTGTATGGATTGTGTGAGGTATTTTGTAGGAACACTTAGAACAGAACCTCTCTCTTTTAATGTTTTTCTCCTCAGGAGGAAATGAGGCAGAGAGAGGCTTTTCATGGAGATGGACTGCTAAAAAAGATGCTGTGAAGGAAAGCAAAGTACTTGAGAATAAATTACATTGTGCTTGCTGGCCTTCTTTTTCTTTGTTTTGTTTGTTTAAATTCTCAGATAGTTTCCTATTTTTATCCCAGATCAGCCAGAAATATGGAATTAAACAGTTGTTAGGACCAAAAAAAGCATGTTTTTTTATATTCTTTAAAGTAGGCTCAGTTATTCCCATCAACCATAAGAGGTTTTTGAATAACTATCTCCAATGTTGGAACTCCACAGCTTGCCTGGTCAATATATCCTGGTGTATCTTAGCCCTGACAATCTTTTTTCTCCTAATATTTAACCCAAATTTTCCTCACTATAAATTAAACTGCCCTTGTCCTGCCTTTCAAGGAGATGGAGAAGTGATAATTACTTCTCCCTGCTGAATTATCCTCAGGATGGGTTCTGTAAAGCTGTGTTCTACAAGCAACACTGGGCTATGAATAAGTCTTGTGAAATAAGGCTGTGAAATATCTAAAAGGTAATATCAGACAGACCAGAGAAAAGGGAAATTCTTTCTTTTTTTCTATTTTTTCTTTTTTTTTTTTCCCTGCATATTTGAGGAATATTTCTATTTGCATTTTTGGTATGCACGTGTAAAAACGGATGTCATAAGATGTGCTACAGTCAACACAAAAAAACCCCATTGTTATGTGATTCTCATCTGTCTCTTCCCTTGGTTTTTATGATGTTACAGCAACTTTCAATTTATTTCCCTTTCTGAGTTTAATATTTTCTATCTTCTCTTGTGCCAAATCTCTCCTGCCCTGTTGCTGCTCATTCCCACAGGGCTGTGAGATCTCAGAGGGTCTACAATTTCTATGTGAATACAGATTAAAGTGCCAATTTGTGCATTCATCCCTAGTGCTTGGATTTTCCTCCCTTTATTTTCAAATTAGAATTTTGTTTGCTCACAGTTACTGCAAAAGTGAGTAGAGTTGCAAATGTCGACAGAATCATGCTTTCAGTTTTGTTCCAATTCTTATCTTTGGTTTGGTTTTGTTTTGCCTCAGTTTGTTTTTGTTTTGCTTTATTTACCTTTCTAACTCCTCATCTACAGCACTGCAAAGAATTTGATATGGCACAATAAACTCCCCCATGCAACTCAAATCACATGAACTCTGTAATGCAAGATGTTGCAGGGCTGAGTTGGAAATAGAAATGTCAGCCTTACTCTGAAACTTGCTAGTGTGCGCTAAAACCTGTCCTGCCTCTTTCCTTCATTACCAGGTAAATGAAATTGAGTGGGGAAACTGCAGGAGTAGACCAGAGAGAAAAAACAATTATTGAGGCTGGTGGTCACGACCTCACAAAAACACAGTGTGACTCATCTCTGGGAAAAATGAAGGTCCAGTAAGAGGAAATTGTCACAAATGCAGGGTCATAGTGGAGAAGCAAGATTTATCACTTGATTTGCAGGGTTGAGGTGCCATGGTCATGACATCTCATGCTGGTACATGGATCAATCATTCCTGCACAGCAGAGGAGCAGCTGTAGATTCCCCAGGGCCAGAGTGGGGCATCATGGGAAATAAAGGGCATTTCACTCCATCTTCAGAAATTATTTCACCAAGAAATTTCTTTAAACAACACAACATCAATATAGTGACAAACCTGACTGAAATTCCCTTTTGAGATTTTGAAAGACTGCTGGAATTTTTCCTTTTCCAACAGGAAAAACATACACAAGCTTCTGTGCAAGTGGTTCCAGTGCAGTTGAATCAACTTTCCTGTCCCAAAGTACCTGATATACTGCCAGCAAATCTTTATGACTGTATTGTAAAATAATTGTTCTCCTGGCTGTAAGCAGGATGAGAAGAACATACTTGAGATACAAATACTTTCAGTGTAATATTGAAAGTTCTCCTTTACCTGCAGTCACAGTAAATCTCTATAAACTACATCCAGACAGCAGGACTGTGTTTACTACATTCCTGCTTAGCCAAGTACTCCTTTTTCAAGGGAGGTGTTAGAACAGGAGACAGCACTTGTCAGCAAAGACTGCATAACTGAATCAGAAATAATAATTCATACACCCTTAGTTAAAATGGATGGTACTGCAGTGAAGCATCTGTGCTGGCAGATATCTCCTGCTCTGTAGTAACTGAATTAACAGATCCTCTCACAGTGTAACAGAAAGATCTACCTGAAAGCGGAGCTTGGAAGAAGGTTAAAAGAGAGTACAAGCTTCTGCTTTCGGTCCCAGTCATGTTATTAACTGCAAAATCAAGCTGTGTTATCATCAAGGTATTGGTCTGAGCTGTTTTCTGCTTAAATCACCAGGAACATATGAAACACAGCGGTTTCCTGATGAGAAGATCACAGAGAAGAGTAATGACAATTCCAGGAAAGAAATGCCCCTCCTGTGCTGAAATCTGCACCAGGACCTGACCCCTGACTCCAGCAGTACCAGGAATATTGGCTGTGCAAATGAATATTGATCACACAAACAGCAACCAGGATGTTTAGGTTCTGTCATGATTTAGCCATCATGCAGTGAGGAGAGGTGAGCACCAGAGAAGACAGAGAGATTTCCAGGCAGGTGATGTTACTGCCTGATAAAACACTTGGGATGATGTGAAGATCAATACACAACACTCAAAGGGTTTAACACAGCTGGATATTTATGTGAACACTAAAGGTCAGTGTTCTGCAGTCCAGAGGCAGACACAAGTTGTGCAAACACCACCCAAGGAAAATTCAGGGGCAGAGAAGCAGAGGAACTGTGGGTCAGTCCTGCCTAGTGCTCAGCTCACACCCACTGGCCTCCTCCAGGACAGAAGGATGAACAGTTGCAAAAGCAGCAGCAATTCAGAGCAGCACTGAGCAGCCCAGCTCTGCTTGTTTCCTCTTCCTCTGCTTCCCAGGAATCCAGAGATGGAGCCAAAGACTAAAAGGCAATATTGCTGTCTTGGGTTGCAATATGTAACCAAAAATCAAAAATGTGTATTCTATTTGCCATCTGTTGAAACCAGTTGGGGAGATATTTTTCTCTTCTATGACCCATTCCTCATAACTCCAGTAGGGAGGGGGTGAGTGTGTTCTGTTAATGGGCAGCTGTTAAACCAGGTGGGGCAGTGTTCTTTATCTCTTCCACAGCACATCCTGCCTCCAGGGGATATCTGCTGTTATTGGGCCATCGAGGCTCACTGCATGACTGATACAATTACATCATCCCACTGGGAGATGCTTCACTCAGGGAGAGGAGCCAAGCATTCCTACCTGGATAAAACCTGAGAATCAGAACACCAACACAGCCTGTTTGCACTGGATTCTCCAGAGGAAGATCAGACACATCCCACCACCACTGGACCTTCAGAGGAAAACTACACCCTTCTACAGGATCATCTCTGCTCCAACAGAACCCCATCTGTCACTCCAGAAGGACTTGATTTGACTGTTACCAAAACCCTGACCAACAGAGTGTCAGATTGTATTGTGACTCTGTCAGTGTTTTCTAGGACTTTTTGTTTGTTTGCTTGGGTTACTACCCAAGCAATGTATTACTAAATTTGTATTTTTTAATATTCCTAGTAAAGAACTGTTATTTCTATTCCCATATCGTTGCCTGAAAGCCCCTAATAGCAAAATTATAACAATTTGGAGGGAGGGGTTGCATTCTCCATTCCAAGGGAAACTTCAGCTTTCCCTGGCAGACACCTGTCTTTCCAAAGCAAGACAACTGCTGATTTTCAGAGCCCTGCCAACCCCTAGAATGAGTAATATCCTTGTGAGCCCACTATCTGCAGATACAAGATACTTTACGGACTTAGGAGGAAGGTGAGTTGTGCATTGTTGCAGAGGGGGAACATGGACAGGCTTTACCAAAGCCTTTCCCAAAAGTCGTTTTACTTCCTTCAACCAAGAGCAGCATCTGGGTTTTTTTCTTCTCCTGCATGTCTGTGAAAAGCCGGACACATTCCAGTTAATGTGGTTCATTGGTTAATCGTGAGGCTTCCATCAAGTGAGGAGAAATTTCCTTGAAAATTACACACCGCGGGAGTGGAGTGAGAATTTTGCTGGGGGATAAATAGCACATTGCATGGGCTGTGGAAGGAAAGGTAAACTATTAAGGAGAATATGAAGGCCTGAATAAGTTGGAGTAGCTTAAACTGCAGGCCATTATTTCTTCACGTATAATCCAACTATTGTGAAGTAGGCAAAAATACAAAATGTTTAGCTCTTGCTTTCATATAAGGACAAATGCACAAAAAATTGAGCAAAATATGAAAAGATGTAAAATAATGCTTCATACATGAGTGCATAATTTGGTCTACTTGTTCTTGTAGCTCTTTGAAGATATGTGGATCCAAAGAGCCTCCCTAAATGCCTTGGACTGTATAGCTAAACAATCTGATTTTTAAATTAATTTTATAATTATATTAGACAAGATTTATAATTTACACTGGACAAGAACAGGTATTTCTGACAGTTGTCTAAGCTCTTTCTAGCCAGAACTGGAATTTAAGAACAGATTTTATTATTTTGTTCAACAATGTCCTCTTTTGACTTTGAAAAGTGCTGAGAAACCATAGGAAAGACAAAAGCAAAAGAATTAGCCAGACTTCCCAAAATCTAGGTCTAAATTAAAGGACAGAAATAAAGACTGCAAAGTGAATAAAGAATCTTATCTACATAATTAATGCTGTATTTTTTCCAGTTGACAAAATCAGAAATTATTTAAATAAGTTTGATCTAAATTGAAACAAAGTCTCAAAATTTCTAAAAACCAAATCCAAACCAAAGAAATAAAATGAACCCAAGGCAAAACAAACCTAAAAGTTTCCTTAGAAAATTAAAATAAATGCAGCATTTGGTATTTTCAGGAAAAGGAGCAGGCACAGGCTGCCTGGTGCATGGTGGCTCTATAACTGGCTTATGCAGAGTCCTTTAGAGAGAAAGACTTCCCTGCATAATGGGAATAACCCAGAAACCAGACAGCCCTGCCTTTGAATCATTTCCCTGCCTCATACTTCAGAAACCAATGACAACTTGAAATCCTGGGATACCTGGAATGACCTTTGAAAATTCATTCCTTACAAGTCAAACAGATGGGCACAGAACATTTTGCTATTCTGGAAAACATTAGTTTAAATCATTGGTTCAATAAAACATTGCCTTTATAGCAAGTCCTCATTTGCCTATGAATACACATTGCACAACGCTCCAGGATCAGCTCTGGCTGTAACACGAGCTGCTTTGTTTTCTCCCATGTTTTCAAATTCCAAAATAAGATGAAGAAAAGAGAAAAATTACCTAAAGCAGGATGAAAGCTATTTAATGGCTTGCTAGGAGAACAGCAATATATCTGTAGTCAGAAGAGCAAACACCAGCTGAGCTGGTTTAAAAATTAGATTGCTGTGCTGCTTGGCACAAGTCTCACACCATCACATACAAAAAGTCTGCCATGAAATTCGCATTTCTGGAGTATTTCTATAGCACCTACAGGCATATTCATGCATGACACTTTTTTAAGGTGAAGCCTTAGCAAATATGTCCTTTGCCCAATTTAGAACTAAAGATCTGCAGAAAAGCTCTGCACAGAATTGAAATCTCCAGCATGCTGCTTCACCCCCAGGCCTGTGCCTCTCTTCTCTCCCTTCTCAAACACTCTCTAGTGCAAAAGGTGAAGGGAAGCCCTATTAATCAACCACAAAGTACATTAAAGCACCTAAATAACTTGTTTATACAAATGATCTGCTCCACTGTAAGTGATGAGGTCAAGAGTCCCATTTGTTGTGCGGTGCCATTTTATTGATGTGGAGGAGGCAGCAGCAACTGCAGTTTGGTCACGGTCTGCTTTCCATCCCTCCCCAGGATCATCACTCCTGGGCTGTCAGAGGCATCGAGTCTCCCTGTGCACGCTGCATGTTTGATAGAGCACTGCCTCGGCCATTCATCATGCAGGGAGTTAAATTTCCTCTGTCAATATGGAAATTCTGCAAGGGCAAGGATGTGTTATCAATTTTTATCGAGGGAATGACAGCAAGAAAGTGGGTCAGCCTGAGGTTGTCTTAAAGCAGTTTCTTCCAAATTAAAATTATACTGACTAGCTAAATTTCATAATGTGATTTAACTTTAAACTATTTTCCAGGTTCTGTTATATACCAGGTCTCAAGGAATGACCTTTTTTTTTTTTTTTTTCCTAAAGCACATCCCCTTCTAAAAGTGTGATATCACTTCAGGCAGAAAAAGGAGGATTTTGAACATGATCCCATGACAAGGTCATTTGCTATGGCAATAAAGAGGTTTTCCAGGGTCTTGTAGGTTTGGGGAAATATTTTAGAAAAACAAATTTATTGACAGGGACATTTAGAAATCTCCCCAAACTATCAATAGCAATTCAGGCTGTCAAACCGGTGCAAAGACTAAAATAAAGCAATATGAAATATGTGAGATATTGCAACCAAACATTCCTGTATTCATTAAGTTGAAGAATAATAAAAAAAAGTTATAAAAACTCAAATCAGCTTCAATAATATCAAAATTCAACTTATAGAATTATGGATGGTCAGTATTAACATAAAAAGTTTTCTGAAGGAAGAGACCCCTTTGATCTATCAGACAAAAGTATAATGAGACACTGGCTGGAAGCTGGAGGGAGCTATATTCCGAACAGAAATAAGGGAAACATTTTAAGGATGAATGAAATTAGAATTGGAGCATTATACCTGGGTGGACAGCGAATATTTCATCCCCTGACATTCTCAAATCAGTCATTTTCTAAAAGAAGTGCATTCACATGTTTACAAATTGTTCTGAGTCTGATACAGGAATTGCCCTGGTAAGGAATAAGCAGGTGTGGAATATTTGTTAGATATTTGTTGATAAATGCAATATCCTTTTACTAATCCAATTCTTTTTTTCCTTGTACATTTTCCTCATTATAGTCATGAGAAAAATAGCCCATGTTTTTGTTTTGGGTTTTTTCCATCACTCCTTACCTACAGCAACAGAAGAATTATAAACACTGTTGAAGATATTTCATAATCAGTGAAGGAGCTATGGTAAGGGACACAGGCTTTTTGTGGGGTTACTGTTCCATGACAACAAAAATAACAATTTGACGTTTAGTACTGGGGATGATGATACACAAACCTTACAGGATGTAATTTTTGTTTCCAAGATAGAGTAACTATTTTGTAGGATGGTCTTAGGAGGTAGAGATCTGGTAAATAACATCTGCAGTAGTTAAAATTAAGGAATGGAGGTATCATACTAGCAGAATCACTTCAAAAAGTTGGATTTCTTCCTCAAAGAATGATTTACTGGTGAAGTTCTCTTCCACTGAGGATCTCTGCCTCTTCCTGTTGAGCATTTGAATAAACTCAGCATGCAACAATTTCATTTGCAACCTGTGAAGTTACACATGGAAGAAAATTCATGGGTAACAAATAAAATATTTATCTTAATGTCGCTTACATTCTCTCCAAATTTGCACTGAGATACTGGACAACACTAAACGAATCCTACGAAAATAAAAGGACATTCTAACCCTACCTGTAGTCTATTTTCCCGTGTGCAAGTCTGTGCATATTTACATGAAAAACATTGAAATTGGCTGCACTCAACCTGAGTGCCATGAAAGACAAACAATACATTATCCTTGATTTGCTTATATTGAAATAAGATCAGAGCTCATCTTAAAATCAAGAAATTCAAGTGTCACTGAGAAAAGGAGGGTTTTAAAATCCCCTAAACACGACAGGAAAGAGATGAGAAGCAAATGTGGAACTGCTTACTCTGGGGAGGATTTTTTATTTCGCTTTTTTTCTTCCTTGCCCCTGTAAGCTGTTCTTGAACCAGAAGCAGCACTTGGAAGGGTCACAGGCTTGAACTGCTTTCTCTTTACACATTTCAGTTAATGTTTCTTTGAGTGGGAAAAAACTGAATCTGCTGATCCTAGGGTTGAGCAGGCTTAGATTGATGCCTCTATTCTTTGTGCCAGCAAGTGACCTTAATTCATATATTTCATCTATTTTAATATATGGTATTATTTACTGAACTGGCTCAGTGTAGTACTTAAATATTTATGAAAGCAGCCTTTACATACGTAGCATTGATGTTTATCCTTTGGCTGGTGCCAGGGAATGAGCAGTGCATGGCTTGAACAATGAGTTTGGATTATGCAGAATTTATTGCTTTTCTTTTTTATCTCTTTCATGCCATAGACAGAAGCTTTCATCTGTTATAAAGTACAATACTGTTTTCTCCAAATTATAGTATTACTGCCTTACCAGATCTCTCTTTTTCCTAACCCACCCTGTCATTCCTGGCTTTGAATCTCATCTCCCTTTATGCATTTACACTTTTTTTTTTTTTTTTTTTTTTTTTTTTTTTTTTTTTTTTTTTTTTTTTTTTTTGTCAATGGAACACAAATATTTTACTATTTTCTTGATGTCCCATGTTCTACTAATATTTTAAGAGTGTCACGCTCTATTTAAGTGTCAGGATGAAGACATCTAGTGTAATCTCTTTTTCCTGTAAGTGCTTCTGACTTCTTTTTTGTCTGTATAATTCCCTCTTGCAAGGAGCCTATTGCAAACTAATGTTAAGAACACTGGAGATGAAAACAGCTCATCTATGGCATTACAGAGAAATGAAACTGGCAGTGGGTGAATGGCTGGATAAGTGAGATATTAGAAAGAAAAAAGAAGTAATCTAACCACAGTGAAGCAGTCAAAAGCTTACAGCTGAAATGAGGGATAATGAATTAAAAATGAGTAATGTGTGTTTCTTCTGAGTGAAGAAAGCTCTGGTTGGAGCTTCCAGACTGACGTTCTGAAGGATTTGTCTGTGAAAAGGATGCTGAGTCTGGAAAAGTGTAAGTTTTTCCTCATGACTGGGCATTCGACCTGCTCAAGGGAGGTTTTCTGTCTGCATTCAGTCTGTCTCTTGGGGATTTGTATCTATCAGGCATTGATCAGAAATGGTCAATTTCATATAAAAATCACCTTCAAGTTGTAATTTGTAACATCCTGCTTCACAGGCTGGTGCCTCTGAGGTGATGCTAAACCTTTGCTGAGGTGCAAAGAAATAGAAACAAAGAGAATAGCCACAACAACAACGAAAATAATAATAACAACAATAATATATTACTTTATTTAGGAGGAACTTTGGGAATAAGCATCTCAGGATGATAGAAATAAATGTGGGTGAAAACCACAATTTTAACTTTACCTGTTAAGTTTGTTTGCCAGGCTGGTGCTGGACATTTCAACAGAATCTACTGATGATAACACTTCAAGTTTTAACATTTCACCATAAAAATGTAAAATTGCCTGATATACTAAAATAACTGTCTATATATGGAAACCAGGAGCATGGTGAAGCAGTGGTGATATTCACATGAGGATACCTGCATTTTGCAGTCTGAAACTGTGGGTAATTTGTAAAGAGCCCTTAAGGGAAGTATAAGCTATTGTTCATTTTTATTTGTTCTGTTTTATTCTTTCTTTCCATTTTAGTAGGAAAGGAATCAATTTAACAATGCAAATTCATTCTACGTTTACATAAAATCATTCACAAGCTTGATTTTTAACCCTAGAATTAAATATATCTTGCAGTTAGGAATTACTGAAGTATTATTTCTGTATGTAAATAGGTATTGGATGAATTATTAACTAGTTTATGAGTAAAAATAATCAAAAGCAATAAATTGATATTAAAGGGCCTGCACAGCAGAAAGTTTTGATTCTTACTATTCTTGTAAAACTTCCATCACCATGCAGATAATTTTTGATAATTTGGGATAATAGCTATTCAGTCTGCACGTGGAGTCATTTGTTGTAGCTAAAACAAGGACATCTAGAAAAAATATAATTTCCAGGATTACAAATAAAACAAATTCAAGGTTTCCCCTTTTGACTTATTCACCCTTTGGTATCTTTAACCTGGGGAATCCACAAACTTAATGATAAAGTTTCTTCTGCAATATTTGATACTTCTTTTTTTTTTTTTTTTGTCTTGTTTTGTTTGTTGACTTCCTTTAATCAATGCCATATAGTGAAACAATCACCAAAATTCCTCACAATTTCACACTGTGTACTCCAGCTGTACCTGTCTTTACAAGCACAAAGACAAGTTCAGAACTATATTTATCCATGATCCTGTGAATGCATAAAACACATAAATCATAGAATGTCACTAACTTTGAACAGTTCACCTAAAAATTAAGAACATGTTTGACAAAAAACTATTAAGAACATTAAGAAAGAAAAGCCTCAGCTTCTTGTAGCCAAAGCCTGCTCCATATATAACTAAGGTTTATTGACTGGAGGCACAACATTCATAGATTCTGATCTCTCTGCTGGTAGTTTGAGGTGAATTAAAATAAAAAAAATAAAAAATATATAAATATAAATTAAACACCAGGGTTAATTAGAAATTTAGGTGGCATTGGAATATGGTATCATATTTAAAGCAGTATCTGCTTCAGACAACTTTACTCTCAAATGTTCTGGGAAGAGAAAAGAATGGCTAAAGCCTGAAATCTGAGCTCTTTTCTCTTTTTTCACTTTATGGTTGTTAAGAAATGCCATAAGCTGTACAGGAAAGCTGAGGAAACAAGGATTTTTTAATGGAAAATCTAAGCATAATCAGAAATCGTCATTACCTTGGCTGCCATAGTGAACAGTATTACTGCTGAAGCAACTATATAACAAAACAAATAAGTTTCCCTAAAGACAAGACCCAAGCCTTGCAATTTCCCTGTCATATGCAAGATTATCATCTACTCATAAATATCCTACAGGGAAGCCAAGGGATCTCAGTCTGGTCACGTTTTATGGATGTGCACCATATGGATGAAGGGGAAATGTCTATACTGACAAAAGAAATCACTGAACAAACAAAATGTTATCTCTGGGGTCCAAAGACAGACAAATTTACATAAGAAATGAATCACACAGTTTAAGAAGAAGGTTAATTTAACATTTCAAAAGTTTATCCAAGAACATGATCAGTTCCATGAGCTAAAGTCTCAAGATTAGAAGGCTTTTTAAGTGATATTAGCAGATTTAACCAGAAGACTGTAGGGAATTAATATAGGCATCACTGAATAAATTCTATGAGCACTGCGCTGTAGCTTTAGATTCTATAAATGTAACAAAAAAGGCTTAATGATAGTGGATGCTGTGACAAACCAGAGTCCTGCTTCTATGGAAAAAGACCGCAAAGTTAATTGCATAAAATTTAGAAGCATAAAATATTTTGTAGCTTTTGCCAAGTGTCTGCCTAAGAGGTGTCTTTGCTTCAGATAGACTGCTTAACCTCTCACTGTGCTGTCTTTCACAATTCATATGTAAGTACCCATAACTATAGAAATATGGAAAAATTAACCAAATATTAATCTGAATCCATATCTAAATACACTCAGAATGAGAGGGCTATATATTTTCATGTTTACTTATCGCTAAGAGTGATTAATGATATCAGTAAATCTGAGAAGGTTTAAAGGTCTGAGTGATGCAAACAATACAGAAACATTTGAGCTTTGCTAACTTGCCCATAACTATCTGATCCAGAAACTGGGTTGGAAATTTGATATCAAGCTCTCCCAGGAAAGCTTTAGATTTCAGTTTCCTAATATATTTTTCAATGTCCTATTTAATATAATTTGCATCCTTAATATCTTTAATTCGTTTTTTGAACATCATCCTTCGGGAGAGTATTTTTTTATACATACATTAACAGATCAGTATGTTTACACATGGAAGTTTTATCTCTTCCTCTGGTATTGTTACAGATACATGACACAAAGATAAATAAATGTCATCTAAGTCCCAAAGGACCATCTATTCTGGATTCTCAAGACTATCTTTGCTCCTGAAAGACTGACAAATTAAGTTTGCTAGAAGTGATAAGAACAATGAAAAAAAAGGTCAATAGCCTTGGCCACGAAAAGTTTGTGAGCCTTCAACAACACTTTCTAGCACCCACAACGCAGCACTTTGGCTTTGGAATCGACTTCCAAGCTGCTTTTGTATTCCCAGGGATCCACGTGCTTGTTTAGCCTGCCTCGAACTTGGCAGTGCTGCCAGTCTTCTCTCCAGTTCATCATGACATCACCCACCTTTCTCAGGAAAAGAGAAATTCCTTGTTCACATCCCTGATTCCTCTGCTTCTTGGTAATCTTGAAGAGCCTACATGAACTCTTTTCACAGTTTTAGAAGTTTCAAGTTTTTAGATGGCCCGGTCAGATTCTGATGTAAAACAGACCACTTTAATGTCATCAAATTATCTTCTGACAGCAATCACTTTGTATTCATACTCTTGAGTGACTCTGAGGACTTCAGGAGACTGAGGAGTTGTCACAGTTTTTGTAGTTCACTGTAATTATTTTCCATGGTAAGGATTTGTGCTTTGTTTTGAATTTATATCAACCCATTTCTAAATTTCAACAATTATGCATGATTAAAGGTTCTTTAGCACTTGGCATTTTCCTCAGAGAGGGCATTTATGTGCTCTAATGAAGTCAGTTCTCAATCCTCTTGTGAAAATCCAAATATTTATCAATCTCTGGCATTTCTTAGGTCTTCAAAAGCCTTTATTTGTGCCTGCTGTCTGCTCCTTTCTTCATCTTTTTAATATCCTTCTAAAATCACTGAACATTCTCATTGAGTACACAGTATTCCAATACTGGGCTCACAGATGTCACAGGAAACCTACTGTTAACTTTCATTTTTAATGAATTAATCCCTGCTTTGTACATCAGGAATCGCAGTCACACCATTGCACAGAAAGCTTGATTTTCTTGACTGTAGAACTCTAAGATCCTTGTAGTTCCTTACATTTCCAGCACTCATTCTGCATGACTGGCATTCATTGCTCCGTGTTCTCTGATACTTCATTCACTGTGCTGACACATGATTTGTTTGAGAGCTCCAAAATTATCAAGTAAAACAAAGCTCTTCAAGTGGCTGGTGCATCCCTTTTTTATTTAATATAGCACAAATCCTTGGGTCATCTCCAGATTCCACAAGGAGTAAATTCAGGTCTGTCTCTGGGTGACTGACAGGCACATTCCCCATCTCTCAGGAATATTTGCTGTGACCATCTCTATCTCAGTGTTTTATTTCACCTCAATCTTTTTGACTGTGAGTTTAACCTAGAAGACCTCCAGGAGTTCCTCCTCGGCCTGACAGGAGAATGGCACAAGGGATGAAGCATTTGTTGGGGTCTCTAGATAACACCATATAGATGGATAACCTCACATTTGCATTTTTATAAGGACTAAGAAGAATTTTATCCTTTCCACTTGGCTATGACAAACCCAGCCCAGCAAGAACTCTGCTGTATGAAGTTATGTGTAACATCAATAGATACAGAGAAGCACATTTGCTTCACCATCGCAACCCTTAAAACCCTGGGAGAGAAAACTGCACCAGCAGCTGAAAACAGGTGGAATCATGACTCACTTACTTTTTTTCTGAATTAAATTTAGTTCCATTAAATGTCCATCAAATGCTGTATCTTTGCAATAATGAGGTAAAACTCAGTCCTGGTAAAGATTTTTTTTTTTTCTTTCTTCCATAATTTTGTCGTTTACACCTCAGTCATCAGAACACACAATGACCTTACAGATATACAAGTCACAGAAAGCATCTGGCAGCTTTGTGCTCAACCACCCTTCACAGCAGGTATCATTCACAAAATAATATAAGCACACCTTGGGGCACTGCTGTTTGCACCAGCAGCTGCATTAATCTATTTATAAGGAGTACAGATTTTCATGGATTTTAGTTGGCTATAAAACTTACTTTCATACTGGTGCTGCCTGACTGTAATGAAGTTTTTGAAACATATTTTAAAATAGAAAATAAAACTGACAGATTTCAAAGAACAAGAACACCAGCTGTATGCAAGTATTGAAATCAAGCAAGTTTTTGAATTCAGTGCCCAGCCTGAGTTTTAGGATATTTTATTACTTATTTTCTAGGCAAAGTGATAAAATCCTAGAACAACAGGATGGCTTGGGTTGGGAGGGACCTTAAAGATCATCCAATTCCAACCCTGTGCCATGGGCAGGCACACCTTCATCTATCCCAGGTTGCTCCAAGCCCTTGCCAGCCTGGTTTTGGACACTTCCAGGGATCCAGGGGCAGCCACAGCTGCTCTGGGACATTTATTCATGTTTTGTTATCAGCTGTTATACAGTCACAGAGTAATTTTACATTAGCTTCATCAGAGTGGCTTTCTTGACTGCCATGACCTTGATTTGTCCAGAAAAAGTGGTCTCGATCAGGCTGGACCTGATTTTGCTTCTGTAATTATGACACTGATCAGATCTGCCCTGGCTGTGATCTTAGCAGAGCCCTAAGAGCTATTTGGTGAAGGTGTCTGCTCACCAGCTCTTTATAATGTTATTTTTTCCAGTTCTTTATGGCTGCCGTGGAGTCTGTGAATTCCATTTGTTTGCCAAACCCACTTGGTGTCATTTGGGACACTCTGGGACACTCAGTGTGGCTTACAGTCACTAGTCTAGAAGATGTGTGGTTTTCTCCACACTGTCTAAACTTGAGGAGATGTCACAGCTCTGCTGCTGTGTTTGGAGCGGCTCCAGATCCCTGGTTTGCAGCAACTGCCTCCAGACTCTCACAGACATCTATTTTAGATGTAGCAGAATCTGCAAGCTGAGGCCTACCCCAAAATCTGAATGTTTTGCCTAAATGAAAAGAAGTACTAAACTATACAGTGATAAAAATAGCAGGAACTTTTGGCCTAATTCTGGTTGTAGCCTGATTTTTGAGTCAGGAAGTGTTTTAGTGTTCATTTTTTTTCCCACTGAATATGTGGAATAGGGAATATTCCCAATACAGACGACTGTTCATTGCTTAATTAAAAAACTCCACTTCCCAGTGGCTGTGTGCTTGCAAATTTATTCTGGTTGGAGTAACTAAGAAATAGTCACCAGCAGATAAAAAGCACAATATATCTGTTTTCCTTAGATGACCCATCTTCCTGGAACATTTTTGAATAGTCACAGCCTCTTATTGTGACTAGAAAAAAGGTTAAAAGAACTTATGCTTAAAAATACCAGAGTTGTGATTAGGATTTTTTTGCACAAGCCTTTTTTCTGGGCGGCTGCATGGCTGGGATTTTCCCCAGAAGGTCTTGATATAAATGAGCTTCAAAGTCACACGTGAATAAAGAGATCAGAGACAAGGTTATTTGGGAGAGTTGAAAGTAGTGTATTGCTCTTCCCTATATAAAATCACAGTTCAGCAAATCAGGCTATTGGGGTCTGAAAGAAAAGTCTTTCTTTCCTTTCTCCCCATTCTCATCTCACTTGGCTCTCTATAAAAATCCTCCAAAACTTCCCTGAAGTTAATGAAATGTCACCAGAGTAAAAGGAATCAATTTCAGGCCATTTATGTTGTCTCACATCTGATCTTCTTCTTGATGTTTTACTTGTCTTTGTCTTCCTTTCTTATTTCCCTGGGGGAACAAAATAAGCAGGATCAGAGCCCAGTTCGTCACTGGATTTTTTACGCCAGCATAAAGTCATTTATTTCAGTGCTTTATGCAGGTATGAAATTTGATTTATAATGTTTGGATGTGCACATCCACGAAGTGATAAGTTACAAAGGAAGCACGTTAGAGAAAAGATAATGAGATGGGATTCATGATGTTATTTTTCAACTTAGTTTGTTAATGATTTTTTCTTATTAAATGCCTGAGAGACAGTGTATCAAATTTAAGATTTCAGAATTGAAATACAGAAAGATCTCTAACTGTCATAACAACAGTGGATAAAGTATCAATAATTTCTGTTTTGAATGCAATCTGAAATTGAATTTCTTTCATCCTATGACAAAGTTGATAACAGCAAAATGAAACATTCCAATAATGTACATTCCATATTTCTGAGAATAAACATGATTTCTTTGTTGAACAGCCTGGAAATTGGCACATTTCACGTACAGAGACATTAAAGTATTAAAGCAAGCAGTGATTTGCAATCAGACTAGACTAGAACTTCAAATTAAAATTACACATTAATACGGTCCATTGCATCTGCCATCCTTTGCATTATTACCTACAAAGTTCCATTCTCTTTTGCTTTTGTTTATGCAGTTTTTGTTCGTGTTCAAGTAGTTTAAAATGTAAGTTAAGCAATGTATTCCAGACACAACCTAGCTTTGGTGTTCCTCAGACGCAAAACGCCTCTGAAATGTTTTGGAAAAATCTTTCTTTCTAAAGTGGATACAAACAAAATACCTTCTCCTGATGTTGGCTGTGCCAGTGCACTCAGCAGTACTGAAACAGTAGCCAGAGAGAAACTCTATTCAGTTTAAGAAAGACAGAAAAACTTAACTACAGCTATAAGACTTAACTTTGATTAACTTCTGGAGACCAGATATGGTCAATATTTTAATTAAAATGTTTCAAAGGAAAATACAAGTCTGGGGGAAAAAATGGAGGACATATTCTGAATAGGTTTTACCTTTAGAATCCAGCATGGAGCATAGAGTCACAAAAAATTAAGTCTTAAGCACATTTGGTTTGAATAGACTTTTGGTGAAATGCTTTACTCTGTGTTTCTAAGGGAGAAGACACAACACAAAGTTTGTAATTCTTATCACTAAAGTCTACTTGAATAATACAGAACTATCATATGCAAGGAAAAAAAAAAAACCAAAACAAAACCCCAACCTCAAAGGATTTAGAGAAATTATCTGATGGCATCTGCTACACTGCCACTTCCAAAAGGTGAATCATTCAGCATTCTGCCAATGCAAACTCTGTAGAAAACTTTCTTTGAGTATCTCTATTCATTTGGTGGTTATGGTTTGTTAAAAATTAAAAATATATCAAGCAAATTTGACCTTTTTTTTTTTGTTTTACTTTTTGTTGGGTTTTTTTTTTTGGGTTTTTGGGGGGCTTTTTTGGTGTTTTGGTTTTGGGGTTTTTTTGGTGTTTTGTTTGTTTGGTTGGTTGGTTGGTTTGGTTTGATTTTGGCATTTTGTTTTGTTTTGTTTTGTTTTGTGGGGTTTGGGGTTTTTTTGTTGTTGTTTTTAGTTTGGGTTTTGTTGTTGTTGGTTTGGTTTGGGTTTTTATCGGGATTTTTTTGGGTTGGTTGGGGGGCGGGGGTTTGTTGCTTGTTTTGGTGTTTTGTTTTGTTTTGTTTCCCCTTCAGGCTAGGTACTGTTTCCCTATTTAGTATATTCTGGCCCCAAAGGAACTTGGCATTTAAACATGTGCATAACTTTAAACACAGGGTTAAAGACAATGACTTCTCATGTGCTTGAGTACTTTACTGGGCTGGGACCCATAGGCCTAGTCCAATTCCAAACTGTCTTTTCATTCATTTTAATGAGTATTAGATTGGATGCTGTATGAATTTATTTCACCATTGTCATCTCCCAGTATTTCTCCCTGGGGACTGAGAGCAAATACTTGAGATTCAACATGTGTTGCTTATCAATTTCAACTAGAAAATATGCCATGTTTCCTATCTTCCTGATCTTTGAATGGGTGAACACAGGATTTCCCACAGGATGCCTTTCAGATTTAAATCTCACTTTCTAGAGATGCTCAGATGAAGATTTGGGTTTTATTTGCTGTGAACATTTGTGCCAGTAAAACTTTATTGCCTGGATGTGTGCAGAAAGTGAGTGGAAAAGACATGAGAATTTGAAATCTTTTGCTGCTAAATGTCTTTTACATCTACTATGGCTGATGAACAGATGAGGGTTGGCTGCAAGAATCAGGCAGAGAATTTAATTTTGCCAGTCACATTTTTCAATGGATTAGTAGAAATTTCTCTAAATCCCACAGTGCTGAGTATTGCACAAAGGCCACTATAGAAGAAAATCTTTCAAGATCCTAGGATTCAGTTCAGAGTGACAACAGAAATGGCAGCCAGTGTCACACACACAAAGGAATTGAGGGAACTAAATGACAACTGACAGAAAATGTTTGAATATGAATTAAAGCTGGGAAAGTAGTAAGGCCATTTTCTGTTTAAACTCTCACGTTGCACAGATAAGAATTGTTAAAGAGCTGCCACGTTCAGCATCGGTGGTTCAATTTCAGTGGTGAGAAAAGTGCCTGTGAAGTGTTACAAGCACATATGAGTTGTATGCTAAATGGTTACATTTGATGATATAACTTGTGAGTAAATACATAAAAATGTTTTCAGAAGAAAAATTTCTCTCTAAAATGAGATTAAATGAGATAGAGTTTATATTTATCCCTAAGTACAAACTTAACATATGACAAAATTCTATAGAAATAGTTACAAGCCTAAATAATCAGTTCACTTTACAGACAATCTTATAAATCATGTGGTGAGGATGTTTGTGTCTAAAAATGAAGGAAATTCCCTTCACACTTGAATAATTAGAAGCTGGAGCACAATGGCATAGATGGGGAGAAAAGATGAAGATCTGCTTCTGTGGAAATGATATCCTAAAAGCTGGGTTATCAATCCAACAGGACAGATTCCCTAACATAAGAACTACCTTTTAAATTAGCTCCTGTAAATTAACCAGCTCAACTAAACATTGGCAGGTTCTTATCACCATAATGCACAATAAAGTCTACACTATTTAAATTCTACTTGAGAAAACTTAGCGTTAGATAAGGCAGACATGAATGATCATTTAACATTAATCCTGATGACAAGCATTTCCACTTTGCTATTGAAATTCCATCCTTCCTACATTTTCATTTCCAAACACAATGCAAACCACATGCTCTAATCAATCACTTATACATCCACCATAATTTTTATTTAAAGCCCTGTATCTTGGATATATAAGCCAATGAAGATAATTTATCTTCCCTCTTTCTTTCCAGTCTCACTAAAGGACAGGAAAGGTAGAGTAAGGTAAGGTGGTATAGAGAGGTAACAGGTAAGATGTGGAGTTTTAGGGTTAGTTGGTAGTTTCAGCACTGACTTTTGCATTAAGAATTCATTCAGGGATGAATCACAGATGTTGACAACCATCAAGGTTTGTCCCAAGCCAGAGATATGTTTGTCTGGCGCAGCATCACCTGAATGTGATTTTGTTGTTACAGATTATGTCTCAGTCAGGATGAACCACCTTGGCCAACTCTGTAAGTGATTCCCAGTTCAGGTTTGTCTCACGTGGTGTCAGGTGTTCATGGAAACACAAAATCTCAGAATGGTTTGGGTTTGAAGAGATCCTGATGACTATCCAGTCCCAGCTTTCCTGCCATGGGTAGGGACATCTCCCAATAGACCATGATCCTGCTGCTCAGGGTCCTGAATTCCCTCCACCCCTAAGCGTAAGGATTTTAGCCATCACAGGTTTTGGATCTTTTACTGAAAATGAAGACTTTATTCTGAAATCTCTCTCATAGGTCAGTGTAATGGATCCATTGAAAATTTTGCTTAGAATGTGATTTGATAAAAATGGGAGTTTCTTTTTTTCTTTCTTTTTCCTGGAAAAAACAATCTAACACAGCTATTGCATGGAATAATTTTCAAAACAAAGACAGCATTTCATTCAGTCTCCATCAGAAGATGTAACTGGGGATTTCAGAAGGTGAGCAAAGTATTAAATGAGAAGCAAAGAAAATAAACCAAACATTTTTATCACAATTCACAGTGACAATAGAAAAAGATATATATGTAAATTGATTTGAAAATTAGGCCCATGTAACAGTGGCTCTGAAAGAAACATGAACTAAAAATTACAATAAAAAAAAAAGGATAAAATGCAATCCTTATGCATGGATGTAAGAACAAGGGCTCAATCAACTCCTGCAAATGCAAATCAAGACATTTAACATTTTGAAGAAGAGCAATATAATGCAGCAGGACAAATTTGTAGACAAGAACACATTCCGGGGACCTGATGGATTCCACCTGAAAAGCAATTCACTTATGCTAACCTCAAAAGAAATATTTAGAGTGAGTCATGGCTCCATCTGGCTTCTCTGCATACAGAACAGGTACCGGTAGCCATGAACTTTTCATCTTAAAATATCAAGAGAACAAATCCCTGTCAGAGGCATTCTGAGTTTACCTGCAAGAGGAAAAGTGTATTGCTAACAGAGTACTTTTACTGGTTGCAATCATGTTCCAGGAATTTAGATCCCAGGAATTTAGGTCTTACACTCTTAAGTGGTGTCAGAATAAAACCAGAACCAAAAATTTCCTGTAGCTAAGAGGAATTTGGATAGGATTGTCATATATCATAGCCAAACATAAGAATAAGTGTAGGGAACAAAGAGGCTGATTAAAACAAATCCCCAGGACCCTTCAAATATTTACCTTTTTAATTATTGATAAACCAACACTCAGTTAGGGAAGTTTCACATATCAGAGTTCACACTGAGTTGCTTTGTGGCCAAAGATGAGATAATCACCTGTTGTAATAGACAAAATGCCATTAATACTCAACGAGGATGAGATGCATTTGATATGATTGAATGAACAGCTGTTATAATCTCCCTAAGCCCTCCAAAATGAACAGTGCTCTGAATCTCTTCACTGCTTCTGGGCTGACCCATGCACAAGGAAGGCTTGTGGGCAAGAAAATGTGAGAAAGAGAGTATCTCAATGAAAAATCAATGAAAAAGATCTGAAACTAAGAAAGACAGTTTAAAACAGCACATGGGATGGAACAAAAACCTCCACCTGCTCAGACAAGAAGTGTCCTTATCTTCAGTGGACAGCTAAGGTCTATGTGCTCATTGTCTGTCTTTACTGAGTATATGCCTTAAATGACAAAACTATGAGTCCACGCTTGAGTACCTCCCTGGTTACCAAGTGTCTCTGTGATATCTACTTCCTGTGGCAGCATTCTCAGACCACTGACATTTGGGTCCTGATCAAACTCCTGATTAAACTTAAAGGATTTCTTTCCTTTTTTATTGCTCATTAATAGACTGATGCAGGCAAGGTAAATTTCCTCCTTATTTCTTGTGTACATATGAATCCTGCCTGTCTGTTCTTCTCATTTTTATAAAGTTAGGTTGTGTCTTTCAGATGGGGTTGGTAAAAAAGCTCATATTATGCGTCTTTTCAATTCTTTTAAGTAGAGAACATTTCACAAGAAAATGGCACTTTCTGTGGAACGTCATTTAAGGAAAGTGTTTCAGACTGACATACTTTCTTTTCTTGTCAAAATGTAAATTGCTTACATAAAGATTTTAATGTAGAGAAATATATATTATATTTGTGTGTGTTTATTGCATATATATGTAATATATATATTTGTCAACACATATTCACATAAATAAAGAGCAAAAGAGGAAAAGAAACTGAACTATTTTGCTTAATAATGTAATGATGTCATGGGCTATGAAAACTGCATTTTAAAACTTCTTCTACATCAGACCTATCTATTCCGGGACAAATATCTATGATAGAGCCAAGTTCATCTTGACTGCTGCACTTTTTTAAAATTTAATTCTTCATGGGAAACTACTAAAGCTCTTTTTTACCTCTCAGCGCAGAAGGGATTTTTATACCACTAATTGTCATGAAAAAAGGAAATTTTTTTTCTCTACTATTGAGTAATATTAATCGTCAGCATGGCAAACTTTGACCCTTTCCACTTAAATTCATACCTTTTATTTTCCCCTTGCTATTTTTCACTATCATTTTCATTGTCAGTCAACAGTGAAGAGTATCTCTTAAGGTACATATTATTTTATAAAATATATACATTTTTACAGTACATTTACTTCCGTGTATGGCTTTATGAAATAAGAGGAAAACAAGTCATGAAAAATAAACCAAGAAAAACTTGGGTTATTTAAATAGAAATAAACCAGACACCATTAAAAAAAAAAAAAAAAAAAAAAAAAAGGCAAAATTTGGCAAGACAGAGTTGCAGAAACTATTAAAAATATCTCAAGATTCTTTTCTGTGTGAGAGATTCCTGCACTGCAAGGGAACGAACCTGTCTTGCTGCTACCACAGTCTCACAGGATGCACTGCAGCATGCAAAGTCATGGAGGTGTTTGATGTCAGTGTGAGTAACCCAAACTAATTACTGCAAGCAACACGTTCCCCTGCTTTGATTTTTCATTGGGATCCATTAAACATCAGTTAAGCCACATGCTCAGAGAGATCTCCAAGAGTGAGCCCAAGACCTCATCAGAAACACGTGGAACACCTCTGGCTCAGGGCACCTCACCCCAGCCACTTCTCAGAAACATCATAATAGATGGTGATAATATATTTGATATTTAAAACTAACCCATCTAATGAGTTTCTCTGTGAAGCCAGAGTGTTTTTAGCCTCCCAAAGGTGCATCACACTCCTGAGGGATGCCTGCAGCCTTAGAAATGACTTATAAAAATAGCGAGATGGCTGATCGGAGGTGTCTGAAAGGCAAAAGGTTTTAATGAAGAGGAAAACAACAAACATACAAAACTAAAGTAAAAGCTGTCCGTGGTGCAGGGACAATCCATACACATGCTAAGACACCCCAAAAATGCCCTGAGAATCTCTATGCTCTTCTTTGAATATTCAACAATCTAGGAGGGGTTTTTGGCATGCTGCCCAATAGAAAACAGCAACAGGTCTTGGCCTACAGCTCAAGGATCCAACAGGTGCCTTTTTCCTTGCACTGGGCCAATTATGGTGAGGAGAGCATTGAAGTTTCTGGTTCTTTGCCTTATAAGAGAAACAATGAAACCCAAATCCTTTCCTAATATGGGAACGCCTGCTAATGGGGGGGTACATTACTACACCCATCATCTTTGTCAATGCAAACTGAACAGGTAGAGGACAAGGAGAAGGTAAAAACTGCACAAAATTATTCTACCAGTTCAAAAATTAATGCACAAGATTTGAGGTAGAGTTAGAGGTCCAAAGGTATTTGATTTACTGGCCCTATAATGCTGGAGAACAGTGAGGCTAAAAGTATAAACAGTCTGAAATCTTCATTTAGACAGCATCAAATACATGCAGCCAAGTGCTATATTTAAGTATTAGAGAAATATTTTCGTTTTCAGTGTCTCTTAGGGCTAGTAAAATTCATATCTGAAAATCACTGACAATATTAAATCAATTAAAGGTAGATTTGCCACCTCCATCAATAACATCTCCCTCTCCTTTATTTTCAGTTTTAGAGATTAAAGTTTCCCCTGTAGAAACAAATTGTCCTCATCAGCCTCTTGATAAATAGGTATATTCTCCAGCCACTGTAGGCTGCCCAATTCTTCCATCAAAGAGATTCTGTTGAAACATGTTTTCACGTTGTTTTGAAATCAGCATGCAGACATGGAATTAAAAAAACCCCACATGCTGTTATTCTCACTGTTCTTTGATCACCCCTCCATGGGTATTTTTCCAGGGTCACATAAAAGGTCTGACTTGGTGAGGGAGGAAAAAAAAAGAAGCCATAAAAGAGATGCTATTCTGGCTGAGAGCACAGGAAGCTCCTGAGAGAACCAGCTTCAGTTCTCCCTTTATTACAATCTGGCCTTGTTCCTGTAGGCAAATCCTTTAAATGAGACTTTCTAAAAGTATTTTATTACCAACAACTGGGAAGAGACACACAAAAATGCTTCAAAAATGGGAGGCTACAAATGCACAAAAATCCCCCAGCCTAGAGGTCTTTTGTAACTTTGATTCTTCAAGCTCAGTTTTGCAGTCTTCTCTTGAAATCAGTTGAGGATTGCTGGGTTTATTGCAAAATCACTCAAAATAAAGGCTGTCCTTTTGTTTTCCCTATTTGTAAAATAAAGATAAGAAAATACACTCCAGCTCTGGGCAAAGATGATATCATTAACGCTGGAAAAGCTGCTCAAGATTTGTGGTGATGCCTTGGGAAGGCTGATCTGGAACAGAGACTGGACAGAGCTAACAGAATAAAGTAGATATTTATTAAAAGGCCTTTAAGGGTAGACCTTGGGCAGACAAGAGCCTGGCCAAGTATACATCCAAGTTGGACTCAAAATGGTCAAAATATAGACCAAGTTTTGGACCATTTGCATATTGGGCTTTAACTGTCCAATTACAGCTTCAGCTTATGAAGTCCCATCCATCTTGTGTTATCTCTTCAGCCCACCATTGTTTGTGCTTTTGGGCCTGAAAACTCGTACCAGTTGTCCTTGGTCTCCAGCAGGGAAAGGATTTGTTTTGTCTCCCTACCCTGTGAGGAGAGCTGACTGACACTGAATGTGAGGCTCAGAACTGTACCCCTGGGCAGCACAGAATCTGAAAACATGAAAGCTGAAACTTAAGGCATCAGGAGATTAAAAGCACCTACGCATACTCTTAATTCAGGTACATATCCAAACCTAGCTGATTCCCTATCCCCTGTTTTAATCCCTAACTCTGAATTAAGTCCCAGGGTGCTTATTTGAAACCTCTCTGACTCTCTTTGAAGACCTTTGACATTAGCAACATTCTTGCTGCTAAGTTGGAAAGATGGATTTGATGGATGGACTATTTGATGGATAAGGAATTGACCAGATGGTGACATCCTAAGAGTTGCAGTCAGTGGCTGCTACAAGTGGTGTCTCTGAGGATCAGCACTGAGACCAGGTCTGTCCAATATCTTCATTAGTGACAGGGGCAGTGGGAGCTAATGACTGCCAGTTCATGGGTGACACCAAGCTGAGCAGTGCAGTTGGTTCTGTAGAGGGAAATGATGCCATCCATCCAGGCTGGAGAAGTGAGAGGTGTGAACACTATGAAATTTGGTGGCCAAGTGCAAAGCCCTGTACCTGCACCGAGGCATTTCCAGGCATCCATACAGATTGGGTCATGAATGGATTGGGGAAGGAATTGGGGTTATTGGTAGAAGGAGAATTGGACATGAGCTGGCACCATGCATCTGCAGCCCAGAAATCCCCTTCTGCCATGGGCTACATGAAAAGGAGCCTGCCCAGCATGTTGAGGGAGGGGTTTGCATGAAGAAGGCCTTGCCTCTTCATCTAGAAAATTAACTCCAGATGTTTTGGTTCTGAAGGTTCATTTTCATTAAATTCTCAGAGGAAGGAGGGCTTTTCTAGATGGAAGAGATTCTGCTTGTTTCAAATGTTGGCAACCTTATATGTATATAAGGTATATAGGGCAAGGTGTATATAGGGTAAGGTGTATATGATTTGAACAGTGCCTGAAAAAAAAATGCTAGGGCTCTGTTCTATAGTCATTCAATTAGCATTATTTTTATATTAGAGAATTGTAAATAAAAGAAAAATCTATCCTATTAAGAAATGGATCCCCATATTTCTGTGTTTATGCCTACTGAATGTTGTGATGCATTGCTCTAAAACAAGGAGTTCTATAACTTATTTGTTACCCTTCTTTCTGCTTTTTATGCACATTTCTTGTGCATTTAATTTACCTTTAATAATTTAAAGATAACCCAATGAAAAAAAAAACCAGAAAAAACACCCCAGCTCTAGTAACCTCAATAAGTTTATACCATGTAAGATCAAAATCATTAAGCAACATAAAATTGCACTATATATTATTAATGTATCTACAATTAATCCACCCAAGCAGTGCTAGCCAATGATAAGTTTTTCTGCCACCAGCCTTGCAAACAGCAAAGGTTGCTTTCTTAATTAAAAGCAGCAAAGGGCTTTTTCAAACTTATTTTTTATTTAACTTTTAATTCTTTAATCAAGACAGTACTGCTCTGCCCTGATCACAAAGCAGGGTGTGTAGCAGGAGGTCTCAGTGTGCTGTTTCTTCAGAGAGAATTTATTAAGATGAGGTGTATTTTTTTGTTGCTGGGCTTTGTTTCACAGAAACACAGCAATAAACTCCAAACCCATGAGCAGATTGCAATGCACCCCACTATGGCCGTTCAGTCAAATCATAATGAGGTCTGTATGGTCCTTCTGAGAGTTTTGCAAAGAGCATTTCCAATGTGAAAAGACATTAGTTTGTTTGTTTCTCTGATTTTAAAAAAAAAAATCTGAAAGGTTTAGACATATTGCAGTGATAAAACAAAAATATCAACATTGTTTTGGGTGTGTTCTGATATTCCCTCTCCATTTTCCCATTCAGCATCAATTTTTTGGAAAAAAAAAATGGTGTTATTGTTTTTCAGCAATTGTATCTAGTTCAACATATTTTCCTCTGCCCTGGGGAAGACACAACTCGATATACCATTCATCTAGAAACAACATGGGTTGGCCTTATGCAGCTCTGAATGTGAAATATTCAATTCCTTTCATCCAGCTCAAAGAATTACCCATTAAGACCCATAAAATTTGAAGGAAGTGCACTTGGAAAAAAAAGAGGAGCAAGGCCCCAGAAAATGGAGACTTGAGAAATTATTTATAGAACTAGTTTAAAATTAAGTGTCCTCCATTTAGAACTAGATACTAATCTGGCTGCCAAGGTGGGATGCAGCCTTTTATGTGCTACCACACTTTAATAACACTACAATTATAATTAAAACAGAGTGAAACAGAAAGCTTTATAAATACTAAGAAAACAACATCTAAGTCGGTTATATTTCCTCCTTTTATTGTGATTTTGACACAAATGAAGACAAGATGTATTTTATTCTTTTTCTATTTTCTCTTCAGGTTTTGCTTTATAGCCCTCAGGGATACAGGAGTGTGCATGTAAAGAAGTCCATAAATTAAACCAAACTGTGTTTATGGTGATACTACTACATCTTTACTATGCATTGACTTAATTTGAGCAAACTACAGTTTTTGTAGTAGTTCATTTGCATTTCCAGCCCTGCAGTTTCCCAGGTATTTGGAGATATCAGTGCTTTGTTTCTGGAAACTACTACAGTGAATGGAAAATTAAAAAAAAAAATAATAACAACATGTTCTAAGGTTTTTCATCTTAATAATTTCCTTTCAAGTAATTTTTATAGACTCATAAAATCAGACCAGTTTGGGTTAAAAATGACCTTAAAGATAATTTTGTTTCAGCCCCCTGCTATGGGCAGGGACGTATATTTTGTACCAGTTTGATACAGTTCTGCCAGCTGGAAATGGGGAATCTGAATCTGTCTGCAGCCTGCTGCATATTGATTATCAAGACAATTGGATTATGAAGAAAAACCCTGTTCATGAAATTACAGTATTTTGAACCTCAGGTATTAAAAGTTATAATTTTGCATCCATAAAAGCCATGTGCTACTCTCAGTGGGTTATTATAGACAATCTTCAAAGAGCAGAATCATCTGCTAAGAAAAAGCTGAAAATATATTAAATAATATACTTTTCCCTCTTCTCCAGAGATATTTGTAGATTCTGGATCAAGGATGAAGACAGAAAGATTTTCTTTTGGGTCCTTGGTTTCTGTAAGTGACCAAGTAAGTGACCAGGATTAGCATTTCACACCAACAGGCACTAATCTGTGGATCTAAGTTTTCATTCTGCACCTGCCTTTGCTCTCCTTAGTGCCTGAGTAATTCCTTTCCAAAAGAGGTAAATGCAGGCAGTAAAAACTTCACCAGAAGTTCTTCAGTGAAAGATACCAAGTATAACTCTTCACTCTGTTACACCATGAGGGACTGTGACAGGTCTTTTGGGTTCCCCGATTTCAGGGCAGATGCAGTGCAGAGAAAGAACCGAATACAATGGACGGCCACTCCCCCAAAAAAGTTTATTTTAATGAGAAATAAAATAGGGATGATGCCCAGAAGCTGTGCACAGTTTAAGGACAAAACTCCAAAGACTAGAAACAGGGGAGAAGCAACAATATATAGACTTGAGGGTGGATGATTCCGGAACCAATACCAAATACGGAATGAGGACAATCAATAGGGAAACAGAACTTGGGTTTATTAACATAGTAATCGCAAAGGCCCCTGGGAGGATACTTTTAGCTCACCCTAAGTTCAACAAGTGCCTTCCAGGGTTTATAGCTAAGATCTGGCATGACAGGGGTGGGACTTGACTGGCCCTGCCTCTGCCAGGCTGATGCCCACACACCCCCAAAATGTATGATGCCATCCAAACATCCCAGTGGTGCTCTAAACTTCATGGTGGTTAGGTTACCAGTGATGGCAGAGGGACAAGCAATCATCCTGTGCCGTCTGCTGCTGGAAGCCATTCTCAACTATCCAGTATCCAATAATGTTATATATAGAATCATGGAATACCTTGAGCAGGAAGGGACCCACCAGGATCATCCAGCCCAGCTCCTGGCCCTGCACAGACACCCCAACAATTCCACTCTGTATCTCACAGCATTTTCCAAACTCTCCTGGAGCTCTGGCAGCCTCGGGAGCCTGGCATTCCCTGGGGAGCCTGGGCAGTGCCCAGCACCCACTGGGTATAGAACTTTTTTCCTAATTTCCAACCTAAACCTCCCCTGACACAACTTCAGGCCATTCCCTCAGGTCCTGTCACTGGAAAGAAAATGAGAAAAAGATACTAACACACTACTGTTTCTTTCATAGGTGCATTTCTCCTTCCTGAAATACTTTCAAATTTTCATAGACATATTTTCTTGCCAGAAATATTGCTGTTATGCCTCACTCCTGCTATAGAGCTGATGGGAAGAAAAACAAATGTTTTATCTCCATATTATGCAGAAATTAATTGAGTGTAAGAAAGTTCTATTGAATCCATCTAAAAATACTGTGCTTTCAGTTGTCATCCCAAAGTCATATGCTTTTTAGGTTCTCATGCAAGTGCAGGAGATTAGTACACACCCCATTTAATCTGATCATGATTGCCTGCCATTTTAATTAACCTTTATTGGCATGCCTATATTGCCAAGAAAACATACTTTGAGAAGCCCCATTAATAACAGTATTATTTGTTAGGCTGTTTGGGTTTTTTTTTCAGTTTTACCCATCAAATTCTTTAGACAGATAATAAATCTGTGTGGCCTATGTTTACTGGTAGACTGTTTTGCTATTTTTTTTAGCAACACATTTGAAAGTTAATTTTCTGAGAAAAGGATACTTAACAAAATAATTTCTTCCTTATCTTACAGAGAGAAAAAATGAAGTAGAGGTTATACAGTTTGCCCCTTGCTGTACAGCAGGTTTAAATGCTGGGTGCAGTCTGGGTGACAGAACAGATAACCCAGACAATTCAAATGCTTATTTAAATTTAATTTAAAATATGTATGAATATTTAAAAATTTATTTTATGTTTTAGAATTTCAATTTAAATGTTCATACCTTCCCACTTCCCATCTTTCCTTGCCTCCCACCCATCTATCCCTACCTGATTGTGGGTCATACAGGCTGGGGCCTAGGAGATGGTCCACATCCCTTTTATTCCCACTCAGGAACATGACAGAGAAGCCACTGAAGCACCAGTGGCAATGGAGCACTGATTTCCTCGAGTGACATCTCTGCAGCTGATCACCCCTGACCTGAGAACTTTGAGACCAGGGAAAAAGTTATAGTTGAAGTGACCCTTGGGTGATCAGTTAAGCCTCACCTCTGTCCTAAGGCTGGCTTCTGTCCTGAGCCTGTTCCCATTTCCTAAACCACATAATAAGTTCCTGAAGGAAGTCTTTCGATGTGTTTTCCAAAATAATCCAAAAATCACATTTTCTTATTTTCTGCTTTTTTTCTTCTTTGGCATTGCACTCTGACTCCACAAGTTGCTTCCTTCTACTATAAAGTTAATAAAGAACTCTCACTCTTAATTGAATCCCTTCCACTTTCCTTGAGAAGACAGAGCACTAAGGATGATATGTGGCTGATTAATTGTTCTCAAAGTTGTTCTCAAAGGAGTTTGAACAAACTGTCTTTACTATCACCTTGCTCTGCAGAAGCACAGATAACCCAGCAAGAGCAACATTTACCACTCTGCACTCACAATGGATTGCAGACTTTAAGGAATTATCCTGGTTTCACTTTATTTTTATTTATTTATTTATTTTTAATAGACCTAGTAGAATGCATCTCAATTTTTCCATTTGCTGCCATTTGAATAATAAACACTGCCCTCCATGCAAGTGAAAATCACAGCTGTGGCCTCATGGGATACTCCTGGAACAGCCTTGTGAGTGAGAAATCACAGCACATCATAAATCCTATCCAATATTGAAACTCATGCAGAGATAACAAGGTGAGAATGAGTCCTGTTTGTTCTCAGTTATGCTACCACATTTATGGCTGCTTAACCCTTGAAGAACAAGTAAAACGTTTTGTATTTCAGCCATGATCTACAAGCAGAAAAACAAGGCATAATTTGAGGGAGAAATACCACAGTTTCCTCTTTAGATTTTCAGAGATTTTTAACTAACCTTGCCTATGAGCTCCTGTAGTTTTATTTAGCAAGAAACAAGACATGAGGCAAAGTAGTAAAATTTCAAATGGCAGTGGGAGCAAAGATTTCCCTAACTGCCCATGTAGGGGAATTTGGAGATGACACAGTGGGAACTGAAGAAAAGAAGGAGGCAGTGAGTATTAACTTTGGATATTTTGTGATCAGAATTTGGAAATTTAAAGTCCTTCGGACATTTATTGTTCTAAATATCTTTTGTCAAAATGATTTCTTCTTCACTGCTGGTGCTATGAGGTAAATCCAATAAATACCAATGGAAAGGTATCATTAATTTCAAAAGAAATTTAAATACCAAATCAGTGAAGTCCACTGACAAAGAGCTGAATAACCCTAAATGTTTTTCCCATACAAACCAGGAGTTGTGTGCTATATAAGAGGAAAAACAATATTATCCTACTGATAAACAAAAGGTTTGTTAGAATAAACTAAACAATATTCCTCTCTAAAGTAGCTTTTTTTCCCCCCTTTGCTCATTGTCAAACTTATGGCTCAGACCATCCTGAGTTGTCCTCTGCCTTGACACCATCTAAAGAAGTTGAATGTGCTTCATTTCGCATGCTTATGTTTGCTGCAATTTAATGTACAGGAAAAAAAAACACAAACCACCTGCGCTAAATCATTATCCTTCAGTGGGAATTAATTCATGGGAGTATCATTAAGCTTATTTTGTCCAATAATTCTGGGGGTTTCCACGCCCAGCTTGCCACTCCCTATCAAAGGAGGATTTCAGGGAAATGCAATGTGCTAAAATTGATCAATATACTATATCTCTGGTGATAAAGGAAGTTGCCATCTGATATTAAATCCTCCTTCTGTCCTTTCCCCTAGAAGCTGTTATCATATGATCATAAATTACCACTGGACAAGGACCTGTGAGATGCCTTGTGTAAGTGGGTATTTAAGGAATTCTGTAGCACCAAATAAAAGCAATTGTGTTCTTTCAGAGCAGCTTTTGTGGAGCTCGTACCATCATATTTCTGATTTTACAGACAAAGAAGATGGTTTACAGGCAGTAAATTATTTATGTAAGATCAAATAATGTATAAAAAGTTAAAACGGGAACAGAATCCAAAATGTCTAATTGCCATATCTGGATTTTGACCACCCGAACGTGTATTTGTGTTTCTGTACTTGAGTGGGAAGATTATCAAGGCCACAGAAGAAGCCAAAAGGTCACTAATTGGTTCACACATTCAATTGTCTTCTTTGAAAATATGATTTTGCAGCCTTGCAGTGGTAGAAGGCTCCCAGATCCATATAGAACACTGGATCTGAAGCTCTTTATCAAGGCACTGCATGAAACTCCGATAATTAACCACATGCAGTGCTGGGTAAATACTTTGCTGCTGAACTCGTTTTTACAGTCTTAATTCCAGCAGAGAAAACATTTTTCATTGGGCAAGGCCAGAAGGATCCTTTTGGAATAGCAAGAACTGTATAAGTGTTTCCTGGATTCATCATTCTGTTATAGGATAGATGTTCACTTGCTTGATTCCTTCTCCTTTCTCCTGACATTAATTGTGTCATTTTCTGCCAAACACAGATTAAATTTTATGTGTTTGAGGAGCTATAGATGGTGAGTCCAAGACAAAAACAGTGTCCTATCCCATGGATAATTATTGGCCCCACACCAGCAGCATCACATACAGCAGCCCTAAGAGCTTCTTTTCATCTATTCTAGAGATGACTTTAACAAAAATTTACTGGAACATTGTTTCATTTCTGTGCATGCATATGTCTAATTTATTGTTTACGTAGATAAATAGAGAATAGGTCTGAACTACACATTTTTTAGTCATAGTAAGAAAAAGGGTATCTCAGTCTACAGGGAATCATTTCCCTTGTATTAAACAAACACACAAAATAGCCTTGTTTAAACCAACTTCAGTAATATCATACAAACTGGGAATCAGAATATTCAGAAATTCAGGTCAATTTTCTTCCTTGTTCCTTCTGATACCTCACATTTTTTTACCTCCTATAGCAGGTCTCCATAAAAATAAGGAAAGAAACTTCCTTAGGAGACATTTTTTATTAGCAATCAGGTCCAGAAATGTCACACACAATGGGATAACTGCTGATACAAAAGGAAATCCTACCAAAGGTCTTTTCTCAGAGAAAAAAGGATGTCCATATACACTCACACAAGTATACACACACACACACTTTTTTTGTGTATAGAATTCCAAACAGCTAGGAGTAATTTAAGCAGAGATTAGATGAGATCTCAGCATCTAAGCAGGACCAGCTCTGACAAATAACCTGACTGGAGTCTAAATTAAAGTTGTGTAGCCATGGGCAAGGCATGATCACAGTTTTCATGGAACTGACTGCTGGAAACATGTTGTTATGTTGATTTTCACAGCAGATGCCTGGCAGAAGCATTAATATAGGACAAAAACATTCCATAGTTCTACTTCTGTGTCTTACCTGTAAGAAGATACCAGCACATGGATCCATTCCCATCAGTGTTCCTCTGTGGCTGAGGGATGGTGCTCTCAAATTGCGGAATAAGGACTTTACAATTGAAAATTGTAAAGGAGGTATTTTTTATTTCCAGCTGGGATGCATGGGGGCTTTTCCACCATACATGGGTACCTGGTCAAGACAGGTTTATGGTTTAGGTGCACACAGATCCCACACAGATCCCAAAGCTCCCTGCCCAACCATTCCCTGCTTACTCTCCACCTCCTTGTGCTTCATATTATAATTAGTCTTCTGTGGTGCCATGCCTCTGGGTGGTCACAGGCAGTGGTCTTCTGATGAAGTAAGAAGTCTTCCTCAGTTGTTCGCTGTTTGACTTCCATCTCTGAGCAGGCACAATGAAGGTTTGGCTAATTCCCAGGTCAGTTTGTCCTGGCCAAGACAAGGAGCCTGGTTCTTGCTGGTTTCTTAATCAACTGGTTCTGCTTTATCAGGTCTTCACAATACCCAAGTCCTGTGTCCTAGCTTAGGGTAAATTTGGGAGGAAACCTCTGAATAGAGTCCCTCTGGGAAGCAAACCTAAATGGCTCCTCCCCCAACGGGTCCAGGAGAAAATCTCCTTATAGAAAAGTGGAAAATCCCACTTATTTAACAAACAAAGTGCCTACAAGCATAAAGAATGAATAATGTGAAACAATAAAACCTTCTGCTGTTCTGAAACGAGATGGCAAATTCAGGAAGTCTGCCGTGGGTGTACCTCGGCTCTCTCAGTTTCTCATCAGTCCTTCAAGAAGTCCAGGCCCTGGTGGGCTCCAGGTGGGAGCTCCCAGTGCTCTCCTGGGATTTTCAGTCCAGGACAGGTTTAAACAGTTCCAAAAAAGGAAAAAAACTGTTCAGTTCTCTGCCTCAGCCAGCTAAAACTAACTAAAAGCACAGGAGATCTCTGTCCTGCTGTCTGTCCATGCTTCAGACAACACATTCCAGGAGTGGAATGTGGAGGAGTGAGTGCAGTTTCTCCAAACAAACTCAGTGCTTCTTCTTTCCCCCCTTTGCTCTCAGAACCAGTCTCAAAGGTACAGAACACAATATCCAACACAAACAGAACAGATGACTGGGGATAGAGTCACCCTAGGACATTCTGCTTTACTGAGTTTTAACAATATACATCTTATCTCTATGGCCTTTACCTAGCAACTGAATTCCTGTTGTGTGTTACAGGTTGTTTCTCTACTTTTACAAAATTCCTAAATAAGCTATATATTTCTGTTCTCCTCTTCACCTGTTTAAGTACATTTTATGCTTCTAAAATTCTGAATTTTCATATGCACCTATGTTTCCCATATCACTGTCACCTGGCAGCAGGAGCCCAGCAGGACATCCCTCCTTCCTGGGAGTCCCCACTGGTGTGTGCTGAGCAGGAACTTGGCCACTGCCATGTTCTGAGTCCCTGCCCAGGCTGGGGTGGGAGCCTGGCACTGGTTCCACTCTAAAATTCTTCATGACGCCTTGTGATAATCCCACAGTACAAGATTCAGTTCAGTTTAGAATTATTCAAAGAACTGTTTTCACTTAAAATGCCAACAGAGAAGAGCAGGAGTGGCACAGAAAGAAATTACTATTTTTCATATTTTCCATGCATACTAATGAATTATTTTAATTAAACCCAGATAAACTCCCAAACACAAGTGTTGTGCTTCAAAATCTTTTATTTCAGAAGTGGTGACATGAATCCCTTTGATTTCCTTATCTCCTCCTCTTCCCCTCTTCCCAAGTTGAAATAATTAGATTAATTCACTGTAAATTTGTGATTAGTTTGCCTAATTCTGAAACCTCATGACTTTTTTGACAAAAAAAGGCTTTTAGCTATTCATCACCCCACCAAAAAGGTGCACAATTTATTAGAAATGCTGGATCAGCAAGACAAGAACCAACAGAATAGACCAGCATATTGGCCTGGTTATGTCTGAATTGTCAAAGCAGTTCCTGCTCATTGAAACACTGCAAATATTTAAATATTCTCCTGCAGCCACCACTTGGCCAAGGCTGATCTGGAAGACTTGGGGCATCAAATTAAACTTATCTCAAGTGGGTTCAGGATAGCAAGTTCAGACAAGTGTCATATTGTCTATGTGTCATCACAACATGAATTGTTTCTTTATGAGGAACTTGTTGGTATTCTTGACATAACATGGAAGTCTGTAGCTTTTTATTTAGTCTCAATTGATGCCCATGTCTCAAAAATCTTCAGTTATACCAAAGTCCTCTTGATTACCATACCAAGACACACAAAACATTCAAACAACAACAATTAATCATGCATGACGAATTATCCCAAACAAACAAAATCATTCCCCTTTAGCCTGCCATATCCAGGGGCTGATAAAATGTTTTCTGTGATCTCCACTCTTCCAGCTGCCAAAAATGGGTGGTTAGAAGATAAAGGCCTCCAGAACACAAGGGAGGGAGGCACATGACAGTATCATTCATAATTTCTACTGTCACCAAAAAAATGACAACTCCAACCATACCATCAATTAAAATAATACAAATACACATCCACAAACATTAAAACCTTTATCAGGTGTCAGAGACTTATTCAGATAGCCAAAGAACTCTTTCACATCATGTCAAGCAGGACAAATCATTCAGTTTGGCCAAGAGTATGGAATTCTGGATTAGTTACAAAGACTGTTGTTACTGGAAAGCTGATGCCAAAACCATGGATTCTTTTAAAGTAAATTCTTCCCCAGTAGGAAATTATTTCCCACCCAGCCCTAAGAAGATTTTGAGATTTCTTTCTAATATATAAAATTGACCCTAAGACAGCAAGGGTTCCTTGCCTTCTGCCTGCAGAAGACTAAGGTAAAGCAGTAAAAACAACAATAAGTTCATACGGAATCAGGTTTTCTCAAGAGTCAGGCACTTCTCCTAATTTCCCAAAAGGATTGCAAATTCAGAAAAGATTATAGGAATGGAAAAAAATTTCTTCCCCCCCACTGCCCCCCTCCTCCCCCCAGGATCCTAGACAATTTATTTTGGAAGAGTTGCATGTGGGGATTTCTTCAGCCCCTCTAATGCTGACCCTTTGTTGTATTTGGAGCTGAAAAGGTTGACTCCATTTCACCTGGCTGTGAAACAATTTAGCATTTAATCCTAGTTGCTTTCTAGTAGTGCTGGTTAGAAATCTGGCAGAGCACCAAGGTCTAGGGAAAGAATAAGGGAGCAAATGATAACCTGAAGGGACTCTGGACATAAAATATAAAAACACACTATATGTTATTGTTATTGCTGTTAATATTCATTGCTAACACAGTGCCCTGAAATTCTAGGGTTGGACCATGATCCCAGCAACACTAATTCTAGTTTGTACAATAAAAAAAAAGGTAAAATATTAATAACTTCTCTTTAGGGAGAATAGATGCTGATTTATTCCTCAGGAAGCATTTTCTTTCTGTTAGTAAAGTCTACTGATAAAGATAAACCACCAGCAAGTTAATTTGGATGGATGGAATCCATTTTTATGTCAAAGCAAAACACCTCTAGTCCCAGCTGGTTTCTCTGTGTTCCTGCTGTCTGGAACATTTCAGCTCCACAACTCAGGAAACTAAAATATAGAAAGGAATTACTTGTCCAAGGTTACAGGGCAGGTTGTGGCAGAAACAGGAATAGAAAGTGTAGGTGGCAAGGCACATCACCTTTTCTAAGGAACAGAGCAAAGTACCTTTTCATTCTGCAGCTTTCCCTAATGTATCTCTTACAGAGCAAATTCAAGGTAAAATGTCCTTTTAATTCAAGTTCTTGGTTTATTTTTTCTGAATTTAGAAGAAAAGACAATTTTTTTAGATGCCATTGTTAGTTATAGAAAATACTTTGGATTTCTTTTATTCAAAAGTTAAAGAGAACTCAAAACAGTTCTATCTAATTACTGCTGTAATTTCTCTTAGTGCAGAAAAGCAGTCCATCATGATGATAGGGAAGGAATTTATAAACCTATTTGTTTTACTTGGAATACAAAAAAAATATCACTTAGAAATTAAACTGAAAAAAAGTTCTGAATTCTTAAAACTGTGCAAAAGCCTGATCTATAACCGGGAAATAATTAATTGTTTCTAGATTTCAATAATGGCATTCCCACTTTTCCCTGCTAGTGAATACTGAAGAGTATGTCATCAAAGTGTAATCAAAGGTGGCTTGTTTTGTGAGTGATTGGCAGGGACAGAAGCAGAACCTGGGTTTCTTCAATCATCTCACAGTAATACTTCAGTGAGACACCAAAGTGCACTGCATTAACAAAGCTAAACCTCCCCCAGAAATTATATAAATGCAAATATACAACACACATCTCGTTTCCTTGCGTTAAAACAAGCTCAATACATCAGCACAGAAGTAAAAGTGTGAGTAACCCAAAGTGGACTGCCACAAATTAACACAGTGGGGCAGGAAATACAAATGACATCATGTATTTGTGCCACCCGAGTGGTGTTTAACACTCTGCTGGTAGGGGACGATCGACTGAGCAGGGATGTGGGAGGCACACGGGCTGATCAGAGCCCTCATTAGCAGCACTCTGGAGTGACTGGTGAGGGAAATCAATACCACTTCAGCAGCAGGATGGGGGCAGTGAACCTCCATCTGCAAACCCTCACTCCTGACAATTGAGGATTCTCGTGCAGCAGGTGCCTGTTGAAGTAGGAGGGGGCTAAAATCAGCATAAAGATTTATAGGGCGAGATCCACAGCAGGGCTTTTGTTCTGGTTGTGCCCAGAAGGAAGATTATTGAGCCTTGAGTAATGATTAAAGCAAACCGAGCAGGTTGTATCACGAGGACACTTCATTTTCCTTTTAAATGGCATGAATAAGGTGCAAAAAGGACCAGAAGATTCAAGGAAGAAAGCTGGTCAATCAGTTGATACAGTCTTGCCTGGGCAGTCTAAATGAGAGGCATTAACAGGAAAAAATGAAGATACCTCCATGAATCTACTATAGATTGGAAAAGAAAACTCGTGGTAGAAATTATTGCCATCCCACTGATTGTTCTGCCTTGAAATAGAGAGAGTTTGCTACCACAATTTTCATTAAATTCTGAGCCTCTCTATGGAAAGCCACAGAACAGTCAAAATTCACTTTGACCCCTCAGTGAGTAAGAATTAGAATTACAAAATTAGAGGTAAACTGACTTAACATCTGTTTGAAAGGCCTTGTACTTCAGAGACCAATGCTTGCCCTGTATCATACCTTTTTCCTATGGATAAGAGGATTTATTGTTTGTATTATTCACTCTTTCTTATTGGTCACACTGTGTTTTTTTTATCAGCAGACAGTTGAGAAGCTTGTCCTCACTGGAAAACCAGACCATAGTATTTCAAAGCTTAATTCTCCCCTCGTCATGCATAATTAAAAGATGACCCATCAATAGTAACCTCCATTTTACTTTAAACAACTTTTTTATTAACTACCTTTGAATTTGAAGCTGAGTGGATTATGATCATTATGTTGTCTTAATATTAATGAAGTGATTACTCCTAGTTTATTTTATTTGTCATAGACCATTTCAGAAGGGAAAGGCAGATATGTCATTAGAAGTTCTAATACATCTGACTCCTCAATTCAAAATCAATCTATTTTTAGTTCTGTATTTTTTACTTTACTTAGGATACTCACAGGGTGACATTTCCAATGCTTAGAGGAGATACCATCTTTCTCCTACATTACATTACATTAAGAAGTGGAATACTGGAGGTGGAGTAATATATTTTTATAGGATAGGCACAATCCCTAGGCCAAAAAGAAAAAAAAAAGAAAGAAGGAAGTAAAATAAAATTCAATTGTATGCAAATGTGATCCAGATTCTTTAACTCTACAGATGTAGATCTGCCTTTGCACAGGGGATTTCCATGTTGCAGTTAACAGTCCATAAGTTGTCAGTTCACTTTATATATCAATTTTCCATCTAAATATGTACAAAATGTTGTGAAATCCTGTGTATCCATCCTGCATTAACCATTGCGCTGTGCGGACACATTGCAATGTGCTCTTTTTTGTCCTTTTTTTGACAAGTACAGACAAACAATATAGAAAACAGGAAATGCTTTGAAAAGTACAGAATTTTCAGCTATTCTCCCATTTACTTTCATTGGGAATAAACCACGTAACTTGCCATATCTAAAGACACAGAAATTCACATTTATATAATGTCTAAATATATATAATTTTATACCCTAAGATACCTGGCTCCCTTTGAGGATATGCCCTTCCTGCATTTTAGCAAGATCAAAGTCTGTAAGAATGCCAAAAGATCAGGTGAAAAATCATATGCCTGGCTAAACTAAATATTTTACTGCATTATATCATACTGTACTAGTTCATCATGAGCTGCCAAAATTGATGGTTTCAGATTACAGAAACAGTATCTTCATTCTCTAATTTTTAAGAAGAGAAGAAGATTGAAGTTGTACATCAAGAAGAACAGCTTGATGTACAACTGGAAGCTGGAAGAAAAAAAGATTGAAGACTAATTTTGTAATACTTTTGTGTGAGATGGGAATGCTCTAGAAAAATATAAGAAAAGGTGTCTGATATTCTAACAAAACAAGAAATTTCTCATTTTGAGTAATTTTGGCAACACTTCTAATACCTGGTAAGAAAATATTTGTTAGGAATCTCAGCATCCTGTCAGAATATCTGTCACTGTGAAGTCAAGAGTGTGACTACTTTTGACTGAATTATTTTTATGCTACAGAGAGCAGTGAGAAAGGAGATACACTCCTGTTACTCAGACATAGATGTTGAGGGCTCTTCTTTTCACAGAAACTTTGCAAGAGAGAATATAGAACTTTTACTCGTGTGTTGAGGGGAATAAATCAGGAAAATTTACTTAATAGCATCATGAAATGCACAATTTAGTGTTCATTTCTTTGATGGGAGAGGATGGATGGTTGTTCAAATAACACTGTTCCATTTTCAAAAAGTGATTTGTCTTTCTGCAACTGCAAAGATTATTTTGTTATAACATGTTGGTTTTGCTTAAGATGCTCAATAAAAGCATGAAGTGAAAAAAAAAAAGCCAGTTAAGAGAAAAATCTGATAAAGTTGGGTAAAAATTTCTGGTCAAGGCTCTAATAAGAATTTTGAAGGTTATATTAATTTGAATATTATGAATTCCTGATGAACTGCTTAATTAAAATCAACTCTTCATTGTCTCTGAGAAGTTGAATTCTGAGTTTTTAACCCAATAGAGCAATTTCTCTATCTTCATATATTTTTGTCTCAGCCTTTATGAGTAAAAAGTATTAGAATTCTGTTAATTATATAGGAAGATGTTTATTTAAAGCTTAATATTCTACTTAAATAGGTATTTTTATTTTTAAAAAATATTTATGCTGTTATACATATAACATATTGTTCTATATTATTATATATTGTTATATATTCTATTAATTTATTTTTAAAAGCCCAGGACCAAAGGAAACTATGTCACCATGGAGTGTAATTTAAGTCATCATTATAATAATCTGTTAGCAACACAGTCCCAGCTGCAACTCAGTAAAAAGTGACTTTGTAACTCTCAAATATGGAACAAAAGTTTCAACTTAAATGTTTTCTTTAAAAAATAAGAAAAATCTGAAAGATCAAGATTCTATTTTCTTAATTTAGACACATCTAAAGGTGTAAAGATTAAATGATATGACAGAAACTGTGCAAGGAAAAGTGATTGTGACTTTAGGTTGAAAAGAATTGTCTTTAATTTTCACTTTAATAGATATAATTTAACATGTCAGATTCCAAAAAGTATGTATGCATAATGTAAGTTTATTAAATCACGTACATGCTCAGGTTTGATCCGGATATTTGTGAAATTTATTCCCAAATTTTAAATTAGATTATATTAGTCAAGGATTTCTGACATCCCTTTATTAATCTCACAGCTTCCTTAGACAGACAGATTTCACAATTCAGAGTATGGGCACAAAACACAGGAAGGTCAGTTTTCCTCTAGTGACTTATTTGTATCTGTTGTATTTTCACCCATTTCAGGAGAATTCCTACTGATTTTGGCCACTTCATCCATGAGAAAGAATGAAACAAAGGTCTGCAGCTTTGAGACCCTTCCATGTGCAGAGATTTCCCACGAGGTGTTGCAGGCTCAGCTGGTTCTGTGGGTCACAGCTCCATTCCCTGAAATGTTCTCAGACCCAAGAAGATTTCTGAGGTGTAAGGTTGATTTTAGGAAACCTCACCCAGCTCCAGCTGCTGCTCTCAGCCTCCTTCTGTCACCCTTTAGAAGGGAGTCAGGAAGCTGGGCTTTGTGTGAGACAGGAGATCCATCCCTTTCTTGACCATAAAAATCCTCACTTATGACTCACCTGGAGCTACTTTGGGTGAAAACAATCAAAATTTACCTCCAGCACCAAAGCAATGGCATGGCAACAAAGATTTATGAAGACAAAGGTAAGAGGTATGTGAGGAGGGGGCAGATGAAAAATAAAAGAACTAAGTACAAATAATCTAATTATCCCCAGATCAAGCCCCAAACCTCTCTCTTTCCCTCTTTGCATCTGTCTGACATACTGACAATATTTTTTTTGTTTCTGTGGCCAGCAACATGTTCCCTTGCCCATTCCATGTGCTCAGGTTACTGCATCAGAAAACAGCCTTTCCTTGGCAAAGTGTTTTGGTTTTTATGTCCAATCCTTTTCTTAAATCTCCCTGGGGTTCCATTTAGATTAAAATCCTCCTTTCTCCCACCAAACACTATTGATCCTTAATTTATTTAGTAGGCAGTTTCGGCACTCCTTCTTCTGGATATTGACTACCCTTACTGCCTTGGAAATGATAATGGCCCTTCAGAAAAATAGGTGCTATATCTCGCACTTGAGTAGGCATTAGAAAAATATTAACAGCTCTCCCCCACTTGGGAAGACAAGGAGTAAATCTCCTTTGGGGAGTTTTTCCTGTATACTGAACCTTGTAACTAATATTAATGTGCAAAGTCCTAATGATACATCTACAGAATTGAAGCTTGTAGCTCATTAGTGGGTGTTGGTTGAGACAGAATTGAAAGCAAAAATATAAAATAGGTCATAGTAAAGTTGACTAAACTGTCTTAGTAAGGAAAATGAAATAAGTCAGGTCTCTCAGTTATTTACATCGGGACCTGTACAAAAGCTGCTACAATTGCAATGTAATACCTCATTTATCTGTCTGAGGTATCTGCTCAGACTCTGCCTCACAAGGCATAAGTCCATTATCCTAAAAACGAGCTTATGAGAGAGCAGTAACTTCTGTAGCATTGCAGGTCCTGTCAGAGATCTTCATTACACCCTAGCATGGTTATGGAAGTCTCTCTCTTATGTATCATCTGGTAGAATGTCATTCACCCACTTGATAGCGCTTCTAACACCCAAAATACCCTTTAAAACAACCTCTAGGAACCATCAGAAAACTTAAGATGCATCACAGTTGACAGCAAGTGACTGTGAAGCTGTATTACTCTGGAAATATTTAAGGGGGAGGAAATGTGTGTTCTTCAGCAGCTGCATAGACGAAAAATTGCATTTGAAAAAAATTACAGTTCTGCAGAATGGTCCATCTGCATTTTATATGCCCCTTTTTCCAAACGAATGACTGTGGTCATTAATGAGTGTTAATGAACTACACCTCACACAACCTCCATGTTCCCAAGATTTATGAATGAAGAAATGATTGAGGCAAAGAAAAGCCAGGAGTGTCCCCCACCCCATAACACAGAGAAGGACTTGAGTGTCTGAACATAATATATTTGCCATCTTTTCTGGATTCTCTGTATTTACACACACAGCTGGGAAAACAGACACCCTGACCTTTAAAAAACATCCATCATGAAAATTTCCTCGGTGTTTTCACTTTGCCTTAAATGAAAGGCAGCTTCTCTCAATGACAAACCCTCCCGGGTAATTACATTTACTACAAAAAAACATTCGTTCTCACCTGTTGTTCCATGTGTTTATCAAAATAAGTCAAGCCTAATGCAGTCAAATCTCAGAGTGAATTCATCTACTGGTAAAAGATTTCATTTCAGTTTAGACTTTCACAAAACAAGGATGTGGACTTCAATGTATAAAAGCACCATAGATTAAGTCTGGCACCAAAAATTATTATTAAGGCAATAGGCATCATCACCCCACTAATTTTAATATCTTTACTAGTAGCAACTATTGCAACCTTCACACAATAATTTTGGAAAGTAACAAATGTGCTAATACGTGGCTTGTAAAAGTAAAGCAATTTGCTCTAATTGTTACTGTATCCTGATCAAGGACTTAGCAAAAACTGTCTTCTTTAACCCACTCATCCTCTGACTGCCCCAGACTGCTCTCTAGAAGGAATAAAATTAATTCTTTCTTATATGTATGGGGCCTCCTTCTTCTCTATCTACATTTGAAGGACCTTCTTATCCTCTAGCACAAAGAAAACTGGAAATAAGCAAGAAAACATGATCCTCTTTTTCCTCCATGTCTTTGAGCATTTATTACAGATACAGGCCAATACCTAGATCTCTTGCTACTTATTTCAGAGCCCCCATGTTTGATTCAGCTACCCAGTTAAAATACTTATGAGTATTTCAATGACTGAGAAAGTGAGGACTTATGTTTGTATTCTGAATTTGCTAAGGCAAGTATGAAATCAGGAGGTAGAGATTCCATTAATCTGTGCAAGAAAGGTGTGAGAAGAAAAACCCTACCTGTCCTGCAGCTTCTGGTCCACTTAGCACACCTTGGACTTTATCTTAAAGACCTTTTCCAGCCTTAATGATTCTATTTTCCCAATCAACAATCAGTATTACCTAAAATGAAAAACAACAAAAAAGAAACCAAATCCCAATAATCTGATATTTTTCCAATATGCAAAGAAAGGTACGTGATCCAAAGGAGACTTTGGTCATGTTCAGCACCACTTTGAGATAGAGCAGCAACAGGATTCAAACCCATGCAAAGAACATATGATTTAATTCTGGATTTTAAAGCTTAAACCTAAATGGAGTCAGATGGAATTCCCACTGTAATTACATGCTTCTGTAAATTTGAAGGTCTTTTTCAAATGTAAATTGGAGGATAAAGGTGATATCCCATGTCACATGAATTCTGAGGATAACTACACTAAAGATTACAAACAAAATCATGTACTATGACAGTGGATTCCAACTAAGAATTGTGACAAAATGTATTTTTTCAAACTCTCTGTTGCGTTTCCCCAGAAAGCGGACATTATTCTTCAGACTCCAGTTAAGAGGCTGAATTCCAGAAATGAAGAGGCAATCTGCAGCCCCATGCTGAGGAGAGCCCAGTCTGAACTGCAGCATGCAGCAGGGACTTAAGGAGAACATACAGTCCAGTCGATGATAAAATGTTTGTTGCTACCTCCCTGGAAGTTGTAGAAAATCAATATCCCCATCAGTACCAGGTCCACTGGCTCTAACAGGCTCAGCTTTGCAGCAGGCTTGGATTTCTTATATTCAGTTTGCAGCCTGAGCAGGGAGGGAAATAAATGTGTGTGTGTGTCAGTGCCTTGTGTGTGTGCTTCTAAGGGAGAGGGATGTGCAGTGAGCTGGAAACCAATTAAATTGTAGTGTAAGATAGGTGATGAAAAGGGCTCTGTAAAAGCAGGATAGTGCCAGAAGCTGGAGTTTATAAAGCACCTGGTATCCTGTGAATAATAATAACATTAAACATGTTCTGAAGTAATTTACTTGTAGGGAGAATTGGAGTAAGAAAAGCAAAGCTTGAACAAAATGTCAAGTTCGGGCAACAAACCTGGAGGAAAAAATTAAAAAGTGTCAGATCTGATGCTTAAAAATACGCCCAATAGTACAAAAGAGCAGTTAATAATGAAAGGCTTGCAGACTACCAATACTGACTGCCAAACCTCACAGAAAATAATCCTAAGATGTTAAGTGGTTGTGATAGGGACTCTCATTGAGGAGATGGGAAGGAGGTGGGAGGAAAGCATGAGTCATACAACCAATTTGCCAAACCTCTTGCATTTATCATCAGCACCCTCAAAGGATCCTCAAAATTTGGTGTGGCCTTTGGGCAGCTGCCAATGGAAATGTGGTGCAGTGGGCCTGGGATCCCAACTGACCCCACCATGCCCCTTGTGCTGCTGCACCCTCACTTCACCCTTCAGGGAGGGCACTGCAGCCCCTGCTCCTCCCAGCTGGTGAGGAGGGTGGCAAGAGGGGCATGAAGAGAGAGTTCAGATGGAGCTCATTTTCCTGAGGTGACAACTCAAGCAGTCCAACCTGGGGGCCCAGCCGCCAGTGGAGATGTCAATGGAGATAACAGTGCAGAGTTATCTCCAGAGGCTGAATGAGGTTACGGGAAAACCAATTCCTCTTGCTTTTCCCTGTTTCTCTCTCTCCTTGGTGCACCTTCTGCTCTTAGTTTGCTCTAACCTCCACCTCCCCTTCCCCAGTTGTAGCCCAGTCCAACTTTGACACCAGGAGAGCTGCAGCACCAGTCTGAGAGAGAAGCTTCACCTCTCAGACTACTAAACCCATCAGTCAGGCATGGCCACCACTTAATTTTCCAAAGAATGAATGAAATCAGGCTCTTTATATGGCCTCAGCCTTACACAATGAGGAGAAGGGAGGAAGAAAGTTCTCCTCAGCACATTCAGTCTTCACCCTATTGAAAACAGAGTGCTCAGGAAAAATATTTTACAACAGTTTCTAGACCTGATCTGCTGCTGGTAAGAAGCTGAATAAAAAACTGAACAAATATAGTCTCCCTAGACAAGGTTTGAGTATTTAAAAAAATGGCAAAAACTTAAACATCTCCTTGAACATATTCACAGCCACATCTCCATGTCTGGGCAGAACACACAGAGCTCCACACAAAAGGGAATCTCTGGGAATTATTGAAGATTTTTGCTGTTAGAATAATTATTTGGAAGCAAAGCCGCATTAATCCACATGCTAAAATCAGGGCAAGAAAGAGTTCTCTGTATAGGGAGTAAATGGAGCTGTAAGCAAACCAGTTGGAAACTGTTGTTTTTATATGGCCAGACTAATTAGCACTGGTTTCAATTTTTGAATAAAGAAATAATTAGGAAAAGAAAAGTCAGCATCCCTAATTAGCATTCTGTGTTGAGTAGCAATGACAAGTGCAGCAGGTTGACACTGATCATTTTGAAATGCAGGAACAGGATAAAAACTTGTTGCTATGAACATCCAATTTTACCTGCTGCAATCTCATTATTTCCTAAAGGGTTGCACCATCAAAGAAATAGATTTAAGCACTGAATTAAGCTCAAAGATATTGTCAAATAGGGTGAAATTGTACACAATATTGAAGCATTACCCTCTCCAGTTTTATTGTAAATATCAATAAATGTTCAAGGTTTTTTAGTCTTTCTTTCTTTTTCTTTCTTTCTTTCTTTCTTTCTTTCTTTCTTTCTTTCTTTCTTTCTTTCTTTCTTTCTTTCTTTCTTTCTTTCTTTCTTTCTTTCTTTCTTTCTTCTTTCCTTCTTTCCTTCTTTCCTTCTTTCCTTCTTTCCTTCTTTCCTTCTTTCCTTCTTTCCTTCTTTCCTTCTTTCCTTCTTTCCTTCTTTCTCTCTCTCTCTTTCTCTCTTTCTTTCTCTCTCTCTCTTTTTCTTTCTCTCTCACTCTCACTCTTTCTTTCTCTCTTTCTCTTTTTCTCTCTCTTTTTCTCTTTCTATTATGTTATAGCTTTTGTGTTGACAGGCCTGGTTTTAAATCAAAGCTCCAATGATTTTTGTTGGTTCTGTTCTAGTATTGATACTTGTTACCTGATGTGTGATGGAAATCACTGCCACTGAAATCAGCCAGATAAAAAAACCCAAATCCCTCAAAGAGAAAGAAATAAAAAAGGGAAATGGCCTGTAGTGTTCCAGCAGTAGTGAAGCGAGGATCAGGTGTCCAAGTTTAAATCTGGAGCACTTGCAATCAATAAAGGTGCTTCAGATTTGTGCCCGCATGAGAGCAGCATTGCTTTATGAGATGAGCACAGAATTAAAGAAATGCCATATTCATGGATCCTGACATGGTTTCACTGGAGGAGCTTCCACACAGGGCTGGACAGAAGCAATTAAAAGTGGTAATGGCAGGTTATAACTGCAAAACACCTTCAGAAGTTTTTGTCTTTTTGGGATATCTTAGTAGTAGTTTTGCCATTGGGATACCAATTTAGACATCCTCTGTGAATTAAAGGCATAAAAAAATCCCATTTCACTCCCACAGGTTTGCAAACTGAATACCTCTCAGCCTTAATGCAAAAATACAGGAACAGATAAAAAAATTCTTCTAAGTATAATAGAGATCCAGTTGGTAGCTCACCATTCAGCAATAATACCCGATTCTGCATCTCTCAGCAAGAAAGATGGGACTCAATAAGATTTCACCAAATTTATAATGGTAGAATTATTGAAATAGGTCTCCCAGAACACCTGAAGGGACTGATGGAGTATAAATACCATTTCCATTAGGAAGTAGGTCTGAGTCAGCTTCACCTGCCAGCAAAAAAGCTCTCACATCTTCCTGGGATGCTTGGTGCTTCCTGTTTGATTTTCCTGACAGTCAAGGTCATTTCTCTTTGCTCAACATACAGGCTTTCCTTTTCCCTTTTCCCTTTTCCCTTTTCCCTTTTCCCTTTTCCCTTTTCCCTTTTCCCTTTTCCCTTTTCCCTTTTCCCTTTTCCCTTTTCCCTTTTCCTTTCCCTTTTCCCTTCTCCCTTCTCCCTTCTCCCTTCTCCCTTCCCCCTTCCCCCTTCCCTTCCCTTCCCTTCCCTTCCCTTCCCTTCCCTTCCCTTCCCTTCCCTTCCCTTCCCTTCCCTTCCCTTCCCTTCCCTTCCCTTCCCTTCCCTTCCCTTCCCTTCCCTTCCCTTCCCTTCCCCCCTCTGTAGGTTATTTTTTATGCAGGGTAAGGAATAATGCAATCATCTGTCGTGGTAAGACAAGCATCATTCATGCAATTTGACTGTTCATTACTTCAATATGGTTGGAATAGACTGCTGTAAGAGGCTGTCAAATTGTTGTTCCTTCATAAGTCCCATTTTACACAAAGAGTAACACAGGAAAATAATTCAGTGGGGTTTCTCTTTAGCTGTTAATGTCCTCCTGTTAAGCCAGTCAGTCTTCCCTTCCTCTCTCTTACACACAAATAACTAATTTAATAAAATACCACAAAGCACAATGGAGAAGAATGGGGGAGAACTAATTCTGAGAAGATATTTCTTTTGAGAATTTTTCAATGCTAAGACAATCTAAGGATCCGATGCACAAAAGCTGATTGAAATGTTGTCTGGATAGTTAACCCCAAGGTCTCAAGAATTCATTGATACCTGAAAATTTCTCCTGAGTAAAAAACCAAAACAAAATCAAAACAAAACATAAAAGGAGAGCTATTTCAGGCTGTTGTTGAAAAATTAAAAGACTGTTTGAGGCAACTCTTAAATCTTCTCTACATCCCTGCACTCCAGAAGATTTCCCTATCCTGCAGAAAAGCTGAGTTCTGTTTTTCAAATGTATCACTGCATCAAAAATATATCAGAATATATTCTGGTGAACTATTTGGTGACCATTTCTCCAAGCATCTCAGATCATGCAACATTGTACAGTCTCTCTGCTGTACTCATGGTTTGACAAGATCTTAGCTGTTGGATAAAGGAACTCACGAGGAATAATTCCTTTAATCTTCCTGATTAAGAGCTTAATTTGAGACCTGTCTCTCACAAAGTTATTAATCCACCTAATGTTCTTTGTTCATTCTGTGTATGGAAAGTTTCTTTTATTCAAATGACAGCCAGTCATATATCAAATACCCTGAGAAAACCTAAGTTTCTCTATCATAAACAGACCTCTTTGGCTAGAACTGAAATTCTGTCAAATAAAGCATGCTCTTGTTTTAAAAGAACTTCTTTGAAGCTATGCTGACATTAATCTTACTTTTTTTTTCTTCTAGTCTTTTGCTGTTGGTGTCTGCCTCCATATTTTACTAGTTATGCTACTTTATCTACAATAAATCAACAGATTGGTGCAGTATATTTCCCCACATAATTAATTTTAGCCCTTTTCAATACTGAAATTAGTAATCTTCCAAACTCTGGAATAGAGACTTGGCTACTAACAAACACTCATGGTTCAGAAGGCCCTTTGGCTAATTCCCTCAATGCTTATGATTCACTACCCTGGCTAACCAGTGTATTAGGATTTGCAAGTTTTCTTTGAAGACAGGAAAGGTCGATCATCTTTTACAGCAGGGACAGCAGCCTGTAGCTGACAGGGAATGAGGGACCTGCAGCCTGTTTCTCGTTAAGACACTTTAGGGTGACATCAGTCTGCTGCCATTAGTGATGATCCACTCTCCCTACACGGGCAATGGCAGCTCTTTCCCCACTTCTCAAGCTTTGCCTGGGCAGCTTCTACCCCTTTGCAAACTGAGCAAAACCCTGCCCTTGCCATCAGCATTTTCAGTTCATTTGCATCTGAATAGAAGCTGCTGTCTCGTCAGTGGTCTTAATTTTCTTCACAAACACTAGCAATCCTCCCCTTCTGTGAACTCCAGACTTGGGGAAAGGCAAATCTGGTTTTAAAATGTCCTAAAAATATAATAATTTTTAATGCTAGTGCCTGTTGGAGTTTCCCACTTCCTTTGGTTTAATTTGCAACATTTCCATATTTGGTTGCTGGCCACAAATTCTTTGCACAAAACAAACCTGACCAGGCAATAATCATGAGTTAGTTGCAGAACTCTTATATTTTACATTAGTGATTAAATTTTTACTGAGAATATAAAATTTTCCTTTTCTTCAGAGTTTGCTGTATTTCTGATGTTTTGAAATCTTAGTAGGTTTTGTCACTATGTCAAACTAAAACTCCTCAGCCAACATTGCTCCATGTAACACAATTTTTGATGTAGTTGAGGTCGTTCCTTATTGAGAATACGGAGTCCACAATAAATTCCTCCCCAGCAATTTCATTACATACAACTTTAATGAATTAGTATTTAAAATCCTATAACTCTCAGTGGTCTATGATTTATGAACATCTAATACTGACTCCAGCAAGTTTCCTTGCTTTCTGATTTTTAACAATCATCAGCTGCATCAGATTTCCTTAGTGAGTATAGTGTTGGCAACAATGCGCACAAGCTTGTTCTTGACAGGCAACTTGTGGGTTTTTTTTCGTTCTTTTTTTGTTTGTTGTTTTTTGTTTTGTGGGGGGTTTTTGTTGTTGTTGTTGTTGTTTGTTTTGGGGGTTTTTTTGTTTTGTTTTTTATTTTTGGGTTTTTTTTAAATGCATAAAGGTTTATGATTAGATTAGATTAGATTAGATTAGATAGATTAGATTTCATGCCTGAGAATTCAAACATGGCTGCTCTGTTTTAGACTTCTCTGTCTTGTTTGTTTACAGGTCTCTTGACTAGAGAGATTTAAATTACTACACTCTTACAATCTACTCTCTCAATACTTGACCTAATACCTCTTGGTCAAAACCATCCATCTGGTGCCATTTAAATACTCTGTTTTTAGTATCTCCTGGCTCCTCTCCTCTCTATACTGTAGGATAATAAGTTTTCTGGGAAATTCATGGATAGCCTGGATATTTTTAGGTGCCATCTTTCTATGCGGATCAGTCAAGCTTTCCAGACTGTGAGGAGCAGTGTTAGATGCTGTGTCAGGGTCCAACACAGATGGAGCCAAAGGTAGCTTGTTTTCAGTCCCCCAGTCCTGCCAGTCCCTGAACACAGTGTTTGCCATCACTCCCAAAAGGGAATGGATAATCTTGATATTCTCCCAACTTTACACCAAATCCCATCCTCTTCCCCCAGCATCCTCTCCTCTGCGGTAAGTGCCGCTTGTGGATACTCTGTTAAGTGATATCTGCACTTCATTCTGCTTTCGGTTGGGTTTTGCATGTGTCAGCCACTGAAGGTCTCTGTGCCAAGAGCTCTCCCCTCATCCCTTCATCAACAGAACTGTGCCTTCAGAGGGGGAAACAGGCTGTGACTCACTACAGCATCTGCTGGCACCACAAGGAATGGGAATGGATGGATGGCTGGGTAGGTGGGCGGATGGATGGAGCCAAACAGACAGAGGAGTCTCTCAGTCCCAGTGACAACTTCTGAACATGCCATCTCCCAGCTTTCCTACCCTCTGCTGGCAGCTGAGCTGAGGACCTGACCCATCAATATGTTCCACTCACACTGAAGTTTCAGGACAGAAGAAGAAGGTTGTGGGGCTTCTGGCAGTCATGATTCCTCCACTTCCAACCTCCCCCTGGCACTGCTCAATGGGAACTTGAATGATATATTCCTTGTTCTCACAGTTTTCCTTCTCTACCCTGTCAGTAGTGTGAAACATCACAGAAGACACAAGGATAGTAAAAGCTGCTGAAAAGAATCCTAATATTAAAAGATATTCTCTTTTAATTATTGAAAGGATTTATGGAGAGGGTGATGGATAAAAGTCACTTAAAAGATAAAATATGGGGCTTTCTACAAGCACGAGAGGAGCCATCTAAGCTCAAACCCACACAGAGCATCAGTGTCAGAGCATTAGAGACAGCCAAACAAAACCTCCTCCAGTTTAACAAAATGAAATAAAGACTGGACATTGGTAAGGCTGGACATCAGCAAGACTACAAAAATTGAGTAGAGTTACAACAGTAAATGTTAAAAGATTTGAGAAGTTATTGACCAGTACCCTTTAGTTTAAATACAATTTTAATATTACAGATTATCAGAAGAAACAATGTAAAGAACAGATCATTACACTTCTGCCCAGTGTGAAATTCTTGTATCTTTTTCTGGAATATTTAGTCCTATGTTCTGCAGGACCCTGGTTCTGTACTGGACATCTTAGCATTGAGCATATATTTCTTTGCTAACTTGATAGTAAATATTGCCAGCTGTATGAGAAACAGCACTGACAGGCTTTAAAGGGGCATTTCTCCATAGTAGTAATTCCCTGAAAATGGAATTTCTCTGTAATTTCTTCCTAGAAGATGCCACCTTTTGGGGGACCAGGGCACAAAGAAAAAGGGTAGGGGTAAAATCACTGGGGTTTTTGGTGGGTTTTTGTTTTGGTTTTGGTTTGTTTGGTTGTGAGTCTTTTTGGTTGGTTGGTTGGTTGGTTTGGGTTTTTTTTGTTTTTTGGTTTTTTGGGTTTTTTTTTTTTTGTGTGTGTGGCTTTTGGTTGGTTTGGTTTCTTTGGCTTTTTTGTTTGTTTTTTTGTTTTGTTTTTTTGTTTGTTTTTTTGTTTTTTTTTTTGTTGTTTGTTGGTTGGTTTGGTTTGGTTTGGTTTGGTTTGGTTTTTTGGGGTTTTTTTCAGGAAACCACACCTTGAACACTTGCAGTTCCATCTCCACTTCAAACCAGAACACAGAACTTTTTAAGAAGTTTTCTATCAGAATACAGCAAAGTGACAAGATTTATCGCATTTTCCATACCTTCATTCATGATGCTGTCTTGAGGTTTGTTCTTTCCTCCCAAAATTTGGAGGTGACTGGATGACTAACATAACCAGAGGTAGCAAAACAGCCTTTTATCCATGTTCAAACATCTGTTGTTTCTAACTGGACTGCACTAAACAGACAAAATGGTGAAACCATGGATAAACATGGATAATACATATCTTCTGATTAGATTTTTAATAAGTCAGAAATTTGCATATTTTCTCAGCAAATTTGGACAAACTCATTAAAATAGACAAAATTGGATATTAATTTTAACCCAAACAAGAGAAATAATTTCCAAATATGTCAACAGGCTTATCTTGTACATTCCTTGCATCTGCTGAAGTGTTATATCTTTCATATAAAATAACTGCTTGGTCAGAGCTGGACTTAATTTCTCTTGAATATAGGCAGTGGGAAAACAGTCACGTGGCCTGTTTAAAACTTTTTTCATTATTTGCAAAATTTTTCCTTTTAAGAAACCCATAACATCCACAGAAAGTGAAAGAAATACTGTAGAGTGAAAAACATTTTGAAACTTCTGCATTTTATGCAGCAAAGAAGAATGTCTTTAACAGCTGATACACTGAGCTCATAATTCAAACTGTCCCTCATTACAGACCTAAATTTATCTTCCATCCCACACAGATTTCTACTCTATCCCAATTTTTCTACTCAGAATTATTCACATCAGAAATGTAGGCCCGTGAAATGCAGGGCAGTAAAAGTGTTATTTATGCTAAAGGAGCCAATCCCACTTCTTATTCAGCTTTCTGGCTGTGGGTTTATTGTGTCCTCCCTCCCGGGGCTGAGTCCCATATGGTATCTCACATTTGCACCCAAGCACATCAGGAATGTGGTGTCTTTGCCTCTGAGAGCTCAAATTAATCCACTAGGACTCAGACATAAAGTACTATAAAGAGCTGGAGGCTTTATTGACTCCAAGCTCTCCAGATACATTTTTGCCATGTGAATTATTTAAAGTCCTTCCCTGGGGCCTTTTCAAAGGGAACTCACAATCACCTTCAAATATGCTCTGGCCAACCCTCTTTTCCAAACCTGCTTTCTCTAAACACCCTCAATTCTGGCAGCACCTTCCCACCTCTGGGAGGGGAGTGGAGCCCAACAGTCAAAATTTTCAGACCACTCTGCAGTTAGAAGTAATTATTATATTTTAAATGACTGGGGCCTTTTTTTTTTTTTTTCTGTGACAATAGAAAAGCTATTCTAATAATTATAATTGTTCTGATGCCCTGTTATACTTCTATACACAAAATTTATCTTCATAAGGAATATGACAAGTAATGTTATTTCAGAATTGTACATACATGGCTTTATACACTCGAAAGTTCAAGAATACTTGATTTTAGTTAATTTGCATTCAACCTGTTTAATAAAGCTATAATCATTCAGAAATTGTTTCAGAATAACAATAAGATTTTCATTTCACAGTCTTTTTCCAGAACAATTTCTCCATGAAAATCAACTCGAAATTATATGGGGCACAGGAATTCATTATGAAAGAGTTCTGTTAATAGAGTCTGATGATTACTCCACACAATACTTCTGGGAAACTTAGTTCCCAAAAGCTTTCAGCTGATGAATCCAAGAGCTCAGTCTGAAAATTATCTGTAGGAAATACAGCAATAAAAAAAGCCAAAACACCACCTATAGACAAATGGATTACGGCTCTAATTTCTTTTTTCCATCAGACTCCAGAGGAAATATTGTTAATTTTTTTCTGTTCCTGTAAACTTCAGCAATGTTTTTGTTGTTGTTTACGGCTAGTAAGGAAACCATGTCATAACACATCAGCCAATTCAGGAGACAGTAAAAAGGCATCTCTACCCTTAGCATCTCTGTTTCTTGGTTTTTCCTCTTCATCACCTGGGATTTTTTCAACCCCCATTCAGGCCCAGGTAGAGTTTCTTCATCTGTGCATATTTACAACTTAGACTCTGAATAAACAATTTCATTGACTATGCCTGACCTCTCTTTTTCCATCTCCCTTTCTTATTTTCAATTTCTGGCTCAGCTAGGATTTATTTAATGAGTTCATCCAAGCCTTACCAGGAAAAAGCTGCCCTGCCTTGTATTTTTTATGCACCACTCACAGTGACAGTCTTAATAAATAATAAGTATTGATAATAAGAACATCATCAGTTCTTTTCTTGAGGTAACAACAGTGACACAAGAAACCAGCAACATAAGAAACCACTTTATTCACCAAACAATCCTGACATTAACTCCCCTAGCAACAAATAATTATCTAAATAATTTGTAAAAGTGTCAAGCAGCAACCTGCCTTTTCTTTTGCAGCTCCCACTTATGTGATGCAATTTCCATTTGCAGCACAATGCAATATTTAAATTGAAGTGTCCTGGGTGCTTGTAAGATGCTACTCTTATCCTGAAGGGAGATCTTTACCTGATGCACTTCAAGATTTCTTTCTCTTTTGAAGTTAATTTTAGATAACACCAGAAGAGGATCTAGCCTACAGTTTTAGTAGGGCTCAAATCCAACACAAGGAGAAACCTTCCTATTGTGTCAGGAACCATAGATTTCCTTCTTCCCTTCCAAGAATCCACAGTACACAAAAGTGCACTTCTGTAGGATAATGGTAGTTTCAGCTGATAAGGACGGTGCATTTTTTGAAATTCCAAGATTTCATGGAATTCTATACTAGGGCCAAAGTTAAATTGCAAAGGCAGGGTCTAAAATTCCAAAGCAAGATCACATTTCTTCCTAAACTGAGAGAGTATGATACTGCTCTCCCCAGAGACCAAGTTCAATTAAATCTATCATGAGGAAATTGCTTTCTACTATATATTTGTAGTAATTCACTTATTTTCTCTTTAATTCAGGTTCTGATTCCGGAAAATAGATAAGCCTGATTCTTACTTCAGTGTTGGAACTTTTATCATAATTGAAGACAAAGAACCCCTGTAATTTGGCAGGTCTGTATTTACATATAAAAACCGTCAACTTACAGATGGTCAGCATATTTCACACTGATTCTCAAAAAAACCTTTTCACTTTTCTAAAAATCATTTCTAACTGTGAATAAAAATCAATCTCTCTGTCATACATTATAATTATTTAACAGGTAGAAGATTTTTAAGTCTTCCTATATTGTAGTTTCTTGAAGCAGGAAGATTTTCAGAAACTGACCAAACAAGTATTAAGACGAAACAAACCAGTCAGAAGATATTTCCAGTTCTAACATTTTTCTGGTTGTTGAACTCTAAATGCATCTGCAGGAATATATGGATTATTTTTCTAATAATACATCTGTATCTAGGAAAATTATCAGGGAAAGTCTCTGCTTGAAAATATAAACAAATTAAAAAATGCATTATGGGGAGTGATTCAAAGGTTAGAAATGTCACAATACCAAAACCTTCATGGGGAATCATCAGTCAAAGCGAAAAAAAAAAAAATTAAATCAAACAATTCTACCCATGTCCTCAACTTTTGCCTCTTTTCCCAAAAAATCCATCCTCACACAAATACATAAAAGCAACTCATAAATATTTCCAACTGAGGTCTCTTGAGGAACTGAGGCCTTATTATTAGAACATTTCCGTTTCTCTCTGCACCCCTTACTCCAAGGATCTGCCAAAGGAGGAACCCAGAAATATTTTAAAAATCTTTCGTTTCTAAAAATAACCAGAATTAGGTTTACCTTTTGCACAGAGAAGGGAATTATCTACCAAAAAATTATTTCCACCCAAGTTAGAAAGCAAATTTACTTGGTCTTCAGTGGCAGGAAGGACAATAATTTCAGACTGATGGCAAAGGCAAAGCAAAGGGGTTCACAGGTTACAGATGAAAATCCCTGATTTTTCTTTGCTGCTGTATTCTCCCCACTTTTTCCTAAACAAGACACAGGAAGAATCTGATCCCTTCTTCTGCCTGAATATTCATATCATGTTCTGACAGTGGATGCAGCAAATTTTGCAAATGCTTTGATTTGCATTTTCTTGAATTAAGAAAAAACAATAAAATACTTCAATAAACAAGCATATGAGTTCAGTTTCTGAGTAAACAGTAAATCAGTTAATAAATTGAATTAATTCAAGCTTCCTGCATTATTACACTTTAATGAAATCAGGACAGTAAAAGTTCTGTAAGGTTAAAAAAGTTAATTTAATAAAAAGTGAATTCTGTAATGTTCTCAATACTCTCAGGATCATTTATACTTTAAGGTTTTGCCCCAACAATACAAGTAGTGATGTCCCATTCCATTCCCTTTTAGGTCATAAAGAATCATAGTGTCACAGAATAATGGAATTATTTAGGTTGGAAGAGATCTCTAAGATCATCAAATCCAGCCATCAACTCAATACTGTCAATCCCACTGCTAATTCATGTCTCTAATCACCTCATTTGAACATTTATTGAACATTTCCAGGGACAATATATAATTCACCTGTTTTACTTTTAAATGCAACTTATACTTTACAGATTCCCTGCCTATATTCAGCTGTTCAGTGAGCTTTCTCTGGGTCTACACAGCTTAATATTTTTATAAGTGAAGTACTAAAGTGTATCTGATGATAAATTTGCATATCAAAATGGAAAAATGAATTCAAATTGAAAAGGCACAAAAAGAAGTTATCAGAAATTAAGAAACCAAATTGATACAGCCAAAGCCTGAATCTCTCAGTAAGAATTCGCTATCAAATCACATTAAAAATACCTATTGAACAGCACATAATCTCATTAACTAAAAGTGAAAATTACACTTAATTCTTATTCTCTGAAGGTATGAGTTACAATAAATCCTACCGACATAGCAGTGCTCGGGCCCAGGAGCTGGGATCTATTATAATCTACTTACCCTCTGAGAACCTAATTTCCACTTGAAATAATAATTATTAAAAAAAAAAAAAAAAAAAAAGCGTTAAATACATTGACCTCTAATGCATTCAAAATGTTGGAATAATTCAAGTAGCAGAGTTAACAATTGACTCTTTACTAATGTGCTGCTATGAAAGAAAAGAATTCAGTATGCCTAATGCTATCCCTAATTTGAAGCTCTAATAGACCATTCTTTATATTATTCTTCCTGACAGTTTCCAAGTTAAAGCTTTTTTACCATTTTGGAGAGGGACTAAAGATGGAGTAAGAGAAAAGTTGTAGTTTCCATGCTGTGGTCTGAAAGGGGAAATAATTCACCATTTTATGCCATATTTCCCTCATCAGACAAATGGTTTTTGGGATTTACCTAGGAACAGAAATTAAAACTGGAGCTTCATTGCAGCAAATGTTATAGCAAGGCATCACACTTTAAATAGCAAAAGAGTGAAAGAAATCAAGCCACACTCTGCCCATTTTTGAGGATGGAGTATGGCATGCACCAACAGAAAAAAACTGTACAAAAATCACACTGAAAACTTGAGACAAAGCAGAAAGTGGAGACAATATGTTCCAGTTGTTAACCAAGCTAAATACACATCCTCCCTCCATCATCAGTTCAGTGTCTGATTTTCTGCACACCAAATGTAAAATGTGCCTACTTACAGCCATTCCATCCTGAAGTTTCGAGAGTCACTGACAAAAGAAAACCAAGCTTATCTGTGAAGGAGGCAATTTTCAGTGTAAATAAACAATAAACAATCAGAAATGCAAAATTATGCTGTATTTATTTTCTTATTTTTATCATGGTGAAGGGGAGAGAATATTTTTTTGAGAAATCTCCTTTTTATTAGACACACTATCAGGATTATTTCCAAGATATTTAAGAAGGGAAGGGGTCATCTATATTGGTTCTGCAATTGAGTTAAATTTCAAAATGTGTTGGGATGCAGTCCCTGTGACATCCTTATGAATCTAGCACTTCCACAAGCTATTTGGGCTGCTAACTTTGACAAGAGAAACATTTTCAACATGTAAATGTCAATAGAGGTTCAAATTGCTACATTTTCTGGCTGAATAGGAACACATGTAAAAATCAATATAGATGTATTCCAACATATCTATTTTTATATTCCAGGAAAAGAAAAGAGAGGAATTAATTCACTGCTCCCTGTGGGCAGGCAGGAGTTCAGGCATCTCCAGGAGCACTGGGCTCCAGCATTCATAGTGGCAATGGCAGAGCTGGGTTTCTCAACTCCTGGCAATAAGTTACTTTATGGGCCCCAGTGCCCTGTTTCTACAATAAACACTTTATACCATTGGTATTAAATAACTGAAACATTTTACCTTCTAGCTTGATTTCAACCTCTTTAAAAGTCAATGTTTTCAGTGAATGATCAAATTGTATCATGAACTAAAGTATATTTCTAAAATAATCTAAATGTTATTTTCTGCATAAAGAGTCTGAATGTACTGAGTCATTCTGCCCACAATAGCCACTTGTAACTCTTAATTGGCATACCTAAGACATATCAAATTATTAGTAGATTCATGATCTTTGACAAAGAATCACAACATATTTTATATCACCTGGGTAAACCTGAAACTCTGGTTTTCTTGGGGCTAACTAATTCTGACTTTTCCTCAGTCATGGTGTTATTGAGATCCATGATGTTGGGTCTAATATCACAGGAAGAGCTGTCACACCTTGTTTTTAAGTTTAACTCTACTGAGTGAAAATGGGCGTGGGTGCACGGACACAGAGACAATGCTGGGAAGTTCTGGAGTGAGGATTTCCTGGAGAAAGCATGAAAGTGTGAGACAATCACAGATTCATCAAAATGTTTAAGTTGGAAAGGCACCCAGTCCAACCCTTAACCCAGTACTGTCAGACACACATTAAACTCTGTCCCCAGGTGCCACATCTACACAGTTTTTAAATCTCTCCAGGGATCGGCACTTCACACTTTCCTGGGCCACAGGTTCCAGCACCCAACCATCCTTTCAGTGAAGAAACTTCTCCTACTATCCTGTCTAAACCCTCCAGGTTTGGTTGCATATTAGGAAATTAATCAATCGCAACTTGAGGCGACTTCCTCTTACCACAGCATTGACAGACAGCACTCAAGCCCAGAGGCCAAACATGCAGATATCAGAAGAAACAATTAACAATGAAACAGAGACATTTTTAATCAGGACCTGACCTGATGATCCTGCAGAGAATAATGTTGGAACTCTGGAGGCTGAAAACTTTAGGCTTTTTGTTCTCAAAGGCACTGACCTTCAAGCAAGCACTACATTTGACCTGAGGCCATCGAACAGGTTCCTGAAATTGAGTGATAGCACTGAGGTTGTGGGGGTGTATTTTGAATAAAATTGTGCAATCCCACAAGGTGAAAAACTTAGAATTCAGAGGTTTAGTATATAGTAGTATATGTGAGGTAATATGGAGGATTTAGGGCATTGTTGAAGTCCTTCTTCACCTTCTTCTTCTTGGTTTTGGGTGTTTTTTTTCTAATTGAGTGAGAAAAGTCTGCATTGAGTGGTCATTATTGGGTCAAAAACATAAATAATATAGGTGTCATTACATTATTGGGTAATTAGTGCTCAAGTAACTTTGGAAAGACTTAGAGGTACTCAATTTTACCTAATTTCTCTAACTTGCTTGTTTTAGCTCACAGCTCTTGAGACTGTAATATAGATAAGAATTAATAAACACTGACTCCAAACATGAAAACTGCAACTCCTGTGTATTAATCCTGGCTCTAACATGGAGAAAAGAAGATATGAAACCAACAGAATAACCTTCAGGTCAGACAAGGCAATCAGGTCTGTGAGACCTGATTGCCTTGAATTCATGGCTACTGATGTCTTCTAAAATGTTAATATATGCACAAATTTTTAAAGGATTTGGCTTCCTGGAGCTTCTCTAAAATAAAGGTTGTCCCCAAACTCCTTTTTTCAGCAAGACACAGAATCATGGGCTAACCCTCAGTTACTCATTCATGTAAAGGTCTGTTCTCCAACATGATTCTTTGCCATCAGACATTAATTAATACTGCCTAACTGACAGTGTATGTTCCTAATTAAATTAAAATTGCCACTATATCTAAGACATAGGGTCTTTATATTTTTTGCCTTCTGCTGTCTTGAGGACTGATAGATAAATAATTTTGATTTGATACTTACCACAACTTCTTAATCATTTTATTAAAATTCTTTTCTTCATCTTCTTTTGGTTTTAATGCTTTATAGGATTCAATTTCCTTTGCTAAAGCCTATGACCTGCAAAATTGCAGCAGTGAAGAAGGGATATTCAAAACTCAATTTCAGGTAATTTCACATTCATTTGCTTTTTTGAACTTGAAAGTTAGGGAGGATTAATGTAGATTCAAGTTCATTGGAACACTTTACACATTGCATAGAGAGCTTTTCTTTGCACCTGCCTCTTGAAACATTTGACTTTTTCCTGCTACATGTCCTAGATCTGTATTGTGGTTAAACCCCAGCCAGCAACAGCATCACACACCACTCATTTCCCATCAGTGAGGGAGAGACCTGGAAGGATAAAAGGTCAGATACCACAGTCACAGTCAGGTAAAAGAGATTGGCATCTTCCAAGGAAAAAGTGATTTGGAAATATAAACTTTATGAAGTATAAATCCAGGAATCTAGGAAAAAATTGCTAATTATGAAATCAAGTAGGTCTTCATAAATCAGCAGCAACTGAAGGTTGCTAGGACATTGAAATTACAATCACATGCTCTATTTAGGACAACACGACACTTTTAAAGGAATGCTACTATAGAGCTATGGTAAATATTTGCAAGTTATTTCAGCTTGTAGTGAGAGCCACAGCCTCACTTTTCTCCTATATTTGTGTAGATAAGATGCTACAGCTGCTGTTTTACAGTTATCCTTGTGTGGTGGTACTGCAGTAAACTTTTATTATTACATAGTTATTACCTTATAATTCACAGGCAGACCTGTATCCTGTTATTTTTTAGGAGGTTATATAATAAAACCCATTTGCTCTGCCGTGGTTGATTGATGTTTCAGCACAGTCATACAAGTCACTGACTTTTGTCCCAGAATCATGAAGAAGGTGCCTGTCCCAGGGGACACAGGCCCAACCACAGTGGGAAAACTGAGCAGGTTGGTGCCAATATTTTTTCTCCTTTTTGAACAATCTCTTCCTCTGAAGACTTTTCCAAACCAACTGGGCCGGTCATGAAAGCAGCAGCTGGACTGGTCAAGGTTTAGAGGCCAGTGCTCCTTCTTTTCCTTTTGATGAGGCCTTCACAGTGCTCTTGTTGTACCTGCTGGATGCCAGAATCACTGGCACGAGCAGGAGATGCTGAGGACACAGCTCAAATATAAGGTGCATTCAGGGCCTCACAGAAAACAGAGTAGAATCTCTGCTCTAAGACTGCTGTAGATTTTCAAGATTTGGAAGCTGAAGTTAGAATTTTGTAGAATACAGACAGCAATGGAAGACTGTATGCCTCCCACACCAGTTCTTTGTGAAAGTTGTCCTAGACGAGATTCCTCAAAAGCATTGCAGACACTCTCTGTATAACCACAGGGAGGAGTCTTTGCCATGCCCACCCCAAAAGAACTGCCAAGCAAAAACATGAGGAGAAGATGACTTTATAATGCCGAATGTTTTTATCTGCATTTCAGTAACTCAGTGATAAGATAAATTATAATAAAGTCAGCAAATGGATGAAATATAAAATGAGCCAATATACCACAGAGGATGTGATAAAGTCTGTAGATGAAATTAGCTCTGCTTGTTACTGATATAGATATTAAAAATGGTTGATAAGGTATAGGAGAGGTGATGAAAACAGATAGTTCTAAAAACATGAGAAAGAATACAACAAGGGACAGGAATAAGATGCAAGAACATGACAAGCAAGACTCCCTTACAACAAAACAGATTTCTAAGTCTTATCTTAAGTGGCTCTAGGTCACCATTGAAGAGAATCTAAGTCCAAAATCCCAGAAAGTCTTTCTTAGATAAGAACTACAATGATCAGCTTAAAAATATAGTGGATTTTGTTTGCCTTTGTTCATTGGTTTTGAGAATAATTTATGAAAGAGCAAAGCTGGGACTTCTATGAGGGACAATACAAAACAAAGATCAAGGCACTGCACAGATACAAACTGTTAAGGAATGCTGTGCTGCTTGAGATGCTTTGTCTCAGTCAAAAAATGCAAATCAGCCATGGGATTGATTTAGCTGGGATTGTTGCTTCTTACCCTCAGAGTAAAACTGCTGGGGTATATTGATGAACCCAGCCTGTTTCTGTACATATTTTAAAACCATCATCTACTTCATCTGCCTCCACAAACAGTGATTTTGGTGGGGTTTTATACAAGATACTTTCTAGGTCTTTATTTGATTTTAGGCTGTTTTCACAGTCCAAAGAGTATCCAGGCCAGGAAATGCATTTTTCCTTCTCTGCATATGCATTTCAACATGTTTGCATTTGTCATTTGCTAAATGCATTATGACACACCATGGCTGCAATTCCCTAAAGAATTCCTCCTATGATAAAGTGATTTGGAAAGCAGCGGATCCAGGCACTGGGCTTGTTAAGTTCCTAGTAATAGCTAAATCCATACGCTCCAGGAAGGTAAAGCAGATGTTAAAATGTGTTATTGCTGCTGGATAAGTACAGTTTGCAAAAATAATTTTCAGTAACAGGCTTCAAGTTTTCAGTTGCCAGCACATTTATTCTGGTTAAAAAATACATACATAATGCTTTTGTAAAAATACACTTGGTAAGCATGCAGCCATTCCAGAGTGCTTTGATCACTGTGTTACCATCAGGATGGATTTCTGCTTACTCCAGCTGCCAGAGCCTCTTGGGACTGCCTAAAGAACAATGAGGCATAGCTTCATCTTAAATGAATCTGGTTTAAAATGAGGAGATACTAGGGGGAACAATTCTTCTCCATGACCTAATTGCACTTCCCCATTCATAACTCTTGCGTTCCTGGCAATCTAATGCTGCTGTCAAGTGTGACTCCAGGGTGTATCCAAAGGGACTCCAAAATTAGAGGACAGCTACTGCAAAAGAGTTCTTGTCTTGGAGAATGAAATCTGAGATGCAGATGAGGATTTATGTACCACCATGCTCAATATCAGAAGCCCAAATTTTAGGGGACTTCACCTTCATTACCCACATGAGGAGTCTGCTTGGGCTGCCAATTGAGAAAACCCTTTTGATGTGTTCACCAACGAGAACTTAAACGAAAGCAAGCAGGGCATCCTGAGCCACGTGGGAAAATGCCTCCTCTGGCTTACTGTGAGACTCTGAAGCAAAAATAAAGCCTCATGCCATTTCACCACTATTTCATTATCAAAGACTACAGGATACAGTAAATTTATTTAACAACTACTACAAATTAGCAGAGCTATAATTAAGCAAGGTACTTCAAACATTATGTCTCACCACAGGGGACTGTAAGTCCTTGTGTTGCATCTTGATGTTACTAGGTCAGAACCTGCTTCCTTTGGTTTTCTTCACTTTCTTTTCTGATTACTAATTTTTTATAGACTCCTAGTTGTAACTGCGGAAAGAATTTCTCTGTTGAAATAGGAGGTACTTTTTACTCACCTTTGTCACACTATATTTCTCACTTGTTGTGGTTTGTACTGTCATATACCCTGCTCCTTTTTCTTCAATTGTCTTTAGTTTTGTTATTGGTTTGGTTTTTTTTTTTTTTTTCCCTCAGTTTCCAGAGAACCATTCTCTGGCTATTTAAAAGCAGTCAGACAATTTAAGTTAGTCTTTATTAGAGTGCAAGTAAAAACTTAAAAGTTTTTGACTTTTAAGTTTTTCTGCCTAGTTCTCTGACTGCCAAGCCTACACCTGGTTTACTTTAGGGTCTACACTGGACATAGGTTAGCTTTTTAATCAAATCACTCTCCAGGACTTTAGTATTCAAATAGAAGATGGGGGGGGGGGGGCGGTTGCTATTGGGCACCAACAGCACAAACCATTTACTAAAGGAAGGTCTTCATGATCTATCTTTCAATATCACTGCAGCAGATGTGCCTTTCTTTAAAAAAAAAAAAAAAAATAGGTAGTGTGAGATACTCACCAAAGAGTGAGAAGGAATATGGGTTCAAGCATAGGTGTAGTAAAGAGGCTCTATATCTACTCCAGCTTGTATTGAACTTGATCCATGACCATTAACCCACTGTTTCTCTTTAATTCTCATTCAAATACAAAAGGGAAGATAATTCCAGCAGATGAATTTCCTACAGCAAGACAGTATCCCAGACGGTGGGATGCTCAAATCCATGGTTTTTTTTGACACAAGAGCTTTGAGGGTCTGGTCATGCCAAGAAGCAGAATTTCAGAGGCTTGGGAACATAACCGTTGAAGAATAAAGTTTAAGAGCATCTTGGGTAAAGTGGCAGATGAACTTCAGGATTGCAGTTTTGGTTTCAGATAGTCAAAACTGGAGGTGGGCTGGAGCTTATGAATGAGGGAAAGAGAGCAGAAGGGAAAATAAATACATACTATTTATATATGCCTGTGACATTAAATAATTGTAAGAAATATAGTAAGTGAATTCTATCCATCTGTCCCACAAACCACCATTAGTCAGTAGATTTTTTTATAAGTCGCCTATCAGAAGAGGGTGTTGAGACTTTTTCCCCCCCTCTTTTTCCACTTTCCCTTATGTATCACACTAATGAATCACTATTTTTCCAGCTCTTCTCATTTCTTCTCCAAAGAGGCACTTCATACTTCTTAATTCCAATTTTAATTATCTCTTTAGGAAGATGCTTCACTATGTGTGATTTATTGTACACAGGAATTAAAATATAGATAAAGCACATTACCTAATTCTTTCCTTCTTTCATTTTTCTTCACTGAATTGCAAACTAGAAGTTGAAAATTGATAAGAATAGTTCTGCAATAAATAAAAATTTGGTGCCAGTCACCCAATTTCTTAATGTACAAATTGACTGGGGTTTCATGAAATAATACATTAAAAGAGTAAATTGGCTGCCACGAATGTTATTAACCAAAGTAATTGGTAGTCAGTGTGCATATGCAAATAGCAAAACCACTATATTGTAGTAATATACACCATATACTACTATATTCTCACCTACTTTTAGCCCAAAATTATTTCAAAGATGGAAATATGTATAATTGACAATACTTACAGTTCCAGATCTGATAAGCAGGTACATCACTACTTACCTTTTTTTGCAATTGGCTTTAAACTGAAATACTAGATGTTTATTCTACCATTTAGACATTTTCAAGCAAATACACATCCTATGTAGAAAACAGATTTTGATTAAAAAATAATTTAAAAAATGAACTCAGGAAAACAAGGAAAGAATAGCTCTTGGCAATAAGTCAAATCTTATCTAGTTCTTAAAAATCTAACTAATGTATGTGTTGATGCAGGCAGAGGAGATCATCTGATTATTTGACAATAAAAGCATCTTTGCTCCTCCTTTTATCTGTAAACCATCACAGTTTAGCCACTTCATTAACTCCATGTTTTGAATATTTTGCTAGAAAATTTCTCCAAGCTATTTCTACACCAAAATTAAAAACTTGTACTTGACCTAGAATGTCTTTTAGGAAGTCATTAATTTTCAATCCAAAGATAAATGATAGAGTTGTTGTTCTGATGACTAATGATGCTAATTGTTAAACTTGTGCATTTTACAGTTTCTTATACTTCTTTTTTCCTCTGGTGGACTAAAGTGCCCTTCACTTTCAGAAGTCTCAGAGGATGAATTTACATAGAACATCAGCATGCCCTTTCTTAACCCTCATTTGCTGAGTTAAATGCTTGGATGTTTTATGTATTTATTAATTTATTACCGTTAGGTTGCTTTCCCAGAACAATTATAGCTTTTTCTTTTTCTGAACTTTTTCCATTCAGCAATGCTCATTCTTTACTACTTTATCTATAAGCAATAGCAATTTTTTATTTTGTAGTCAGTATTGCCTTGGTTTTGGATAGAGCACTGTATTTGATATTTGAATGAGGACCTCTGCCTTAAACATTATTGCTTATCTCATACAAAGACAAGCAGTATTTTGAAAGAACATACATCTTCAGTTTAGTTTACTTTATGTCTGTTTTACATCACAATTTGAAATACGTTTTCTGAAGTTTCAAAGTTCCCTAATGTACAGCAACAAAAAGATTTACATAAACAAGGAATTAAGGAAACAAAGAGCGAGGTTCAGCTCACAGACCAACCTGCTCAAAACTTAGCATGGTGCTGAGGTTGGCAGACAAGATGCAGCATCTGGAAAGGCTCATGGCCCTTCAGCCATGATAGGGCTTTTCCTGTGGAATGTATGTGTGGGAAACTGAATTATAGCATGGAATCATGGAATATCCTGAACTGGAAGGGACCCACCAAGATCATCCAGGCAAACACCCTGCCCTGCACAGACACCCCAACAACCCCACCCTGTCTCCAGGAGCATTGTCCAAACCCTCCTGGAGCTCTGCAGCCTCAGGGCCGTGCCCATTCCCTGGAGAGCCTGTTCAGTGCCCAGCACCCTCTGGGGGAAGAACCTTCCCTGATAATCCAACATAAAATCCCCCTGACACAGCTCCAGCCCTTCCCTCAGATCCTATCACAGGCCATCAAAGATCAGTCAGTGGAATCTAAAAAGCTCCAGAGCTTCCCCAGATCTCTTGTGAGAGACCTGAATACCTGCACTGACTGTGTGGATTTGATCACCTGCTCCTACAATACAAACTTAGACAGCCTAAACTGGTAGACCTGCCCACACTGGCCACTGGTTTAAGCATCTTATTTTGAAGCTGAACCCTTTTTTAGTCAATTAAATTACAGGGTAGAAAAAAGAGACTTTTCCCTCCTGCTTTGCTATGAAAAGTTACCAAGTAAAATGATGTTTGAAGAATTAGATGTTAATGCAGCTTTTTTTCCCCCTGCTTTGTAGTGTATTTGCTATTGTAACTTAAGGATCTGCTGTCCTCATTTTTCCTTGGAAGCTACACAAAGCTTCTGAGGTAGCATTGCCTTATGCTTGTTACAAAACACTGCTGTATCAGGTTTTGGTAAAATCTACCAACTATTTATGGTCCAAGCTAAAATTTCCAGGCAGAATTTTCTTTTTAACTTTACCTTTTACATTTTGTGCACAAACTGTAGGAAGACTTCCAAAGCAAGTGGCACTTGCTCCTTTACATCCTAGAGCTATTCTTATCAGAGTGAATTGAGAGAACTGAAATTATTTTGCATTTTTAAACTGTCTTTTAATTAAGAAAATGTCATAATTATGAAAATCTGAAGGGGAAAAAAAAAAGATTGGATTTTACCATAGTTTAACTAACTAAGCTCAGCTTGAAACTTTTACTCTGTGCAATTTTTGTACCTGCTTGCATGTCTAGAAATAGAAAATTTACCTTTAATTGCTTTTCTTACTTCACTCCAAAATCCATGAGTCCAAGACCTGATAGACTTTTTTTCATTCAAACAGTGAGCAATAAGTGACCAGAGAAGTGTAACCTGGCCTTCTGTGAGGTCCTCAGCAGCTCATGGCAGGGTTGCAACTTATAGCAGCCTACAAGGTTCAAACTTTCATCAAGTGGCATAAGGCCCAGTGAGCAAAATATGGATTTGGTGATAATCAAAAGGTGGGAATTGTAAAATGTGTCAGGGCACAGAGCTCCAGACAGTTTATCTTCAAGCCTACTGGATTCAACAAGGTATGTAATTACTCACAGCCCACAAAACCAGTTAAACACATCAGAATTAGCCACCCTGTTCATTTATCAGCCTCACGGTTCACAATGCTGGAATCCTGGATGACATTTAGCACCAGGAAAATAGGAAAGTAGAGTTTTTTAAAAAATTGTGAAGAAGGAAATCACATAGGAAGCATATGCAAGAGGTTTGTTCTGCAGAAACAGGAGAGTGAGATTCTGTGTGTTAGAGGGATAGTTCCAACATTTTTCTCAGTCCTCCCACAAACCCAGAGGGAAAGTAGGATTGTAAAATATGCCCAGGGTTCTGCAAATCTGTGAGTGTCTTTGAAAACAATACAGGCATCCAAGCACTGCTGTGCTCCAGACACTTGGTAGGGTTCCATAAAAGAATGAGATGTCGTGCAGATGAAAGATCACAGGAATCCCAGCGCTCACAAACTTCATCCACCCAGAATGAGTCACTGTCACGATGGCCACACCGTAACAGATGGCTACTCTGATGCAAAAGGGCTGCACTTCATACCTGAAGCTGGTTCATTAACAGAATATGCAAAAACTAAGATCTATAATATCTTATGAAATCTTTCACAAAGAGTAAAAGCACTCTTTGTGGGCTGTGCTGCATTGTATTGATGGTACTACTGTAATTTTAAAGTTTAGTGCTGGGTTTAATAAAAACCCTGAAGAATCACTGTTACCTGCTTTGAAATTGCTCAGTATGGAAGTTTCTGCCATGAGTTCAAAAACTTTCCAATAGGTAAGGTTTCTTACTAAAATTACTTCATTCAAATGAAAGAAGTAGTAATTTAAGTCTTGAAGTGGTTCAAATCTGAGTGTAATCTTTGAAGAAGATCTGTTGATATAAACCTATTGAAAGTAAGATTGATTCAGTTTATAAACACACTACATAATCTTTTTGGTCTTCATTTTATGAAGGACTTCCAAGCAGACAATGAATTATTAATAACTGATTAGTATAGGCGTTGAAGTCTGTCCAAATTCAGCACCAGCCTCAACATGCTATAACTGAATGGTGAAATCCCTTGAGAAAATCCCTTGCTCTTGATTTACAATGATCCTAAACTGAGAGCATTTGATTTTTTCTTGGATTCTCCAAAAGCCCTGTTGCATCCTTCCCATGACTTGCCCAGCTCCTGCTGTTGAGTTCCTGGATATTAAGATGCTTCTGTTAGTTCAAAGACCCTTCCAGTATCAGATATTTTCTCACTTGATCTAAGTCTTACACAGCTAGTTGTACTGATAATATAAAACTCTCCAAGCTTTTGAGCTATTTCTGGTACCCCATGAAATCCTCAAACTGGTACTTGTGTTTGAACACTACAAAATTTGCAATTTCAGGTTATATTATTACCATGGTTTAACCCCAGCCAGTAGCCAAGCCTGTTACAGCCCCTCACTCATTCCCCCACCAGTGGGATTAGGAGAGAACTGGGAGGGTAAAATCTACAAAACTCATGGGTTGAGATAAAGACAGTTTAATAAATCAAAGACCACACCAGCCACTGGGAAGAAAATTAATTACTCCAGCCAAACCAAGCAAAATTATCATAAAATATATGGGTAGGATTAAATTTTTAACTAGTCACTGGAGGACTGCAATGAACTAATACATGGCAATACAGCAATTCCTTTAAAACTACCTTTAAGGCCCAATGTCAAACTAATTTTTGGCATGCTTTATGCCATGCTAAAGTTAATTGTTCTAACTGTGCCATCAACTTAAAAAAATGTCAGTGTCTTATTGTCTGAAAAATTACTAAACAGCAGCATAAAATGAGAAGGAAGTTGCAGAGCACTTTATAGGGCTGTAATCACAATAAGGCTGGCAGCCTCCGAAAAATATTTAATCTAATACAGCTCAAAACTCTTAAAATATTAAGCCCTTAGAAAAAGAATATTAGGTTACAAATGAGAAGCACCTCCTCCTAGAGGAGACCAGTGTTCCAATTATCAGCTCACAGTAATACTTCAAGCACAGATATCACTGGACATGGGTCTTACTTTTATGTGCCAAGAGTAACCTATTATTCACAATTTCACTTTTAGTGACAGAACCACTCCAACTGCATTTCTCAGGTCTGTAATTCAGAGTGCTTAAAGATCACACTCAGAGCACTCAAGAATAAATCTATCTGGAGCTATAAGATGAATTATATCACAAAGTTGGCATCAAGTTAAATTGTTCAAGCAGGGAAAAGAGGTTAAAAAAAGGAGTTCAAAACAGAATACCCACAAGTCTGCAGGTACAAGATACAAATATTGGAACTGCCCTCTTAGCAGGTTACTCATGCTCCATTGTTATGACAGAACCTGGAAAAACAAATATAATTTTTTTCATCTTGAGGCAGCATCCTGAAGTACACAAGAGAACCACTGCTTCATCATGGAAAACATAATTTAGGAAGACTACGAAGCTAGGACATCTAACTATAAAAACTCCACAAACCAACCTAAACAAACCAAACAAAAACACTCAAAAAAGCTGATCTCCATTTAATGAAAGGCAAAATCGTGAATATTCCCAAGCCTATTCAGGCAGTAGTAGATGTAGTAGAGCTTCTGCAGGAGGTCAGAGATTTCGCACTTTTACTCATTACCAGCATTCAATTCCCAGCTGTTCCCATCTTCTCCTGTTTTCCTCAGTCATACTAGGATTCTGCTCACAAACAAGAAAATGTTATTTCTGTACACAACCTGCATTACCTTGGAAAGGGAACCACACAGACACTGGACACTAAACTGAAGTGGACATTAGAGTTGCTGTGGGTTCCAGCACACAAGCCAGGCAGAATGTTGGACAACCTAAGCCAAACACAGCAGTCACAACATCAAACATCAACAAAGAGGCACACTTGAACTCTGGATATCTTCTCATTTTCACTTTAACATACACTTCATCCAAGCATCTCAAAACTCTTAAAAATATTTATGAAATCTTTCAGAACACCGAGAAGTAAATTATCATGACTTGCCACTTTACAGACTGATACACTGAAATTAAAAGACAACTCGGCACTAGAGCTAGGGAAAGAATTTCACACATCTAACACCTTCCCTTCAGTCCTGAATAAAAATGTCTGAAGTTGCCTGTAACATGAGAGACAACCTGGCAGCTCTGAGAGACACATTTATATTAAATTCTATTAAATTGCAAAAAAAAGATGTTATGTATTAATTGATTTTCTTTCTTGCCATACCTTCTAAAGTCAGTGAAGTGTTACTGTTCTCAGAACTGAGCAGATAGAGACTCATCTCACCAAATCTCTTGTCTTAAACAGGACTTTTCAATACAGATTCACAGAGAGAGTCAAAGAGTTTGTACCGAAGGTAAATTCAGATAATTGTGAGAATCTTCCTGAAGAGCAAGTATCCAGAACTATTTATGCCTCAATATATAATAATCTGAACTTCCATATCTGATCGATTCCCACTCATTTTTTTTTTCCATGCAGAGGTTATGATCATTATGTCATAGAATCATTAAATTTGGAAAAGACCCGTGAGATCAACAAATTCAACCTTCAACCCAGCACTACCACCATGTTCCCCACTAAACCACATCCTCGAGTGCCACTTGCACATGTTCTTTTGAACACTTCCAGGAACTGTGACACCACCACTGCCCTTGTCAGTTTGTACCAAAGTTTTACAACCCTTTCTGTGAAAAAGTATTTTTCCAATTTCTAATCTAAATCTTGCCTGGTGCAAGGTGAGACCATTTCCTTGGGTTTGCTGAATGTTCAGTCACACAATGATATTTTGTCAAAGATACACAATGATATTTTGTCAAAGTCACACAATGATATTTTGTCAAAGATGTTCACAGACAGATTATGTAAAATATATTAAATTAATAACATCACTGACATAGAATGAAACTCAGATAACTATGAAGGTTTCCGCTGATTTAGCTCCTTTTTATTGTCTCAGTGTAGTGGCAGAGCATTTGGCCAACAATCTTGCATTAACTTCAGACTGAGAAGTGGAACCTAAAAAGAAAGAATGCCACTGAGAAAGATGGAATATGCTACAGTGCAGGCAACAGTAAATTAAATGTGGCTTTGTGGATGCTGACCGCAAATTGATGGAAACATGAAGAAATATTGTAATTTGTTCATTGTTATCACCCTGTTTTATTTAATGGACAGTAGCTCTTCAGGAAAGGGACAGACTCTTCCTGCATTCTGTAGGTGCAAAGCCTTGATGTCCATGTCTCTTACTGAATCTCTGGCATGAAAAACGAGACTCATCCTCAATCATAGTTAAAATGCTATAAACACTTTCAAGCATGCACTCTTTATAGCTCCCAAAGAGAATTTTTCACTGATTGGCAGTGGTGGTTTTTTGGTTTTGGAAGGGGTTTTTTGTGGTTTGGTGGCTTTCTTTTCTTTAAGCTGTTATTTGGACAAATAAATTAATTCAACAAAGATTAGATATTTCTTAATTGAATGACAGTGAAGAAAAATGAGGGCTTTTGTTCTAGAGATTCTTGGTTTCTTCTGCTACTTTAGGTATGAACAATGCAGAACTCAACATCCTCTCACGCTCACTGTAAAGTACACAGCTGTGCTTTAATGCAGTTCTCAGTTCCAAAAATGAAGAGGGTGAAAATGAGGGTTTCTTGAGAAGGAAATACTTCTGTGAGGTTATTTGTTTTGGCATTTTTGTTTGCTTGTTTCCTTTTCCATACGAGATTCTTCTGGTTTTATGGGACACCAGAAAAGCAGAGTTTGTCATGTTTTAGGATGGATTGGGAATCAGTGAGATGTGTGAAATGGCTGGACACAGATTACTCACTATGCAGGTTTCCGATTTAAGTTATGGTGAAAGCTGAGATCTAAAGGGTGAGATGGGGAGGCAGAATGTGCTTTAATCTTTCCTTTTTTTTAAATTTCTTTCCCTATATCTCACATTTAATACTTACAAGGGAATTCTTCTCCTATTGTGATAGATTTATCTCACAAACAAAATTATGTATCCTGTCCTTGAGGCTGAAAGTGTTTTTAAAGAGTTCTTCCTGTTACTCAAAGAGAAAAAAAAAAATCTGTAGAAAACGTGACGCTTTTTACAGTTTATGAATCCCAATCAGTGGGTCTAACTGTCCGTTGATCTACTGACAAGTCGAATAAATTTTTAAAAAATGACTGCATGCCCTGGAAAAAAAAAGCCAAAAACTTTTCAGAATTTTTCAGTCCTGAAGGGCATAATTTTTAATATTTTAAACTCTGGAGTAGTCCTCACTGTCAGCAGTAAGGTTCAGTATTAAATCAGACATTTTTTGCTCTTGTATCAGTGAATATGACTGAGAGGAAGCCAATCAGTTTGCAGCTGTGCCACTTCACTGATTTCATTGGATTCAAAAATTTTAAAAGTCAGTACCTGTTAATACTAGACAGAAATCTTCCAGCTTGTTAACATACACACAGCTACACAAGTTGCACATGTCAATGCTTCAAGAATTATGTTCATTCTGAGGTAAGGGGTTCCTCTCTCAAGAGCTATACTAAAGTAAATCCTCTTCTTAATTGCTGCTTATCATCCATTCCCCTGCTCTTTCGCAGTCAGTGATAACAAGATCTGTGTGCCGCATCCTAACTGCCAGTGGAACCTCGTACCCTTTGAGGAGGAAGTTTTTCTCTTCTTGCAGAGATGAAGTGACCTGCTCTCCATTGCTTAGACAAACTGTAGACTATACAAGTGACTCTAGAGGTCCTCAATCTGTCACAAAGCCAACACAATCCATGGCTAAACCTCCTTCCACATGCCTGCCAAATGTTTCTCCTCACATGTTGACCCACGCTCTATGGATCTCATTTTCTGTCTTTCAATCTTTTATTTTCATTTCCTGTTCTGTCACTAAATTTCTCTTCCCCTGTGCCCACTTACCATATGTTGTGTTCTTCCCGATCCTGCCATCAAACAGAAATCCAGACTGCCATGATCAGAGCATACTCTTTACTGTGTCAGCATGGATGTTTGATCCCAAACCGCGGGATAGTTTGGGTTGGAAGGGACTTCTTATCTACTCCAACACCCTGCAAAGACACCCCCAAGGGACCTTGGAAACAGCTTCAAACTGAAGGAGAAAAGGTTTAAATTGGAGATTAGGAAAAAAAATTCTTCCCCAACGGGATGGTGTGCCACTGGCACAGGGTGCTCAGAGAAGCTGTGTCTGCCCCATCCCTGGAGTGCTCAAGGCCAGGTTGGATAGGGCTTGGAGCAACCTGGGCTAGTGGGTGTCCCTGCCCGTGGCAGAGGATGGAACAATTTGGTCTTTCAGGTCCCTTCCAACCCAAACCATTCCATGATTCCATGATCTTCAACGAGACCAGGTTGTTCATAGCCCCATCCAGCCTGACCTTGGATATTTCCAGGGATGGGCCATCTACCATCTCTATGGACAACCTGTTTCACCCCCCTCATTGTAGATAAATTCCTTCCTGTATCTAATCACTGATGGCCTACAGGATCTCAAAGAACACCAAGACCATCAACACAAAGCCCAAATAAGTCCACCCAGTAAACCTGACCAACAAAGGTGGAGAATCTATCTTGGTTGTGGACCCCACCTATTGAAATGGAAGAATCTGATACCATGACCAGACCTTCATTAGTTTTCTGTTATGCAGGATTATTTTCATTTCTTTGATGGAGCACTGCTACTTCATATAGCATGGTTTCTGTCAAGGAGTTGCCCAAAGACTTCTTCAGCCTTCTGAAATATCTGCCAGACCATCCACAGTGGTCCATGGCTCATGACCATCTGTTGCAGAGATCCAGATCCTTGTCACATAAATTAAGGGTACATTTGTCAGCTATAGCAGTGATTGGGCTACACTGACTTGGGGATGACTTGACTAATGGACTCTTTAGAGAAGTGCAGCCATACACAAGCCAGGTATAACTGGCAACCATGAAACATTTTGGTAAGCCCCCAAAATGGTGAAGGAATCCAGCTTCCCATGTCATCACCTAACTGGGAGGATATAAGAAAAAAATACCAGCTGGCACACTATTTCTTTGCCCCTGTGAACTTTCAAAATGATAATGTTGTCATATTAATGAGGATAAAGTGTTTAATTTATTAATTCATCTTTAAAAATTATGGGTGAAGTTGTGTACCTAGTCATGACATCTTTTCCTAATTTGATGCATTAAGCAATGTTATATTTGGTGTCATCAAATGATCTCCCTTAATTATGACAATGGGTAATGATGGCCATTAAAGTAATGACATTTGTCACCATCAGTAGTGGCAAGGGTAATGAATAATGAGCAAGGCAAAATTTTCACAGAGACTTTATAGTCTTATATTCCACTCAGCAGCAGGCTAGAAAAACAAAACAGAAACAAAATAGTTCCCTGAGGACAAAAAAAGTTTGAGCTTGAGGAAGACAGGAAAGGAGCTGAGAACTCTAAAACACATTAGCCAAGAAAGATATGGATTAATGATGTTGCATAAAAAACCCCACCAAAACTCACAAGCCTTGTGATCAAATCCATCTTACTAGATCTGCAATTATATCACCCTATTTAGCAGTGCCTGTGTCACCTGGCTCAGCCACCCCTGGCACCACGACGACACTGGGGGCTCTGGGCTGACCAAGAGCAGGGACGAGGCAAAGGCAGGAGATAAAAGGTGGGACTCTTCAGAGACAGGGCTACAGAGTTTATTGGATCAGGGGGATACTCACCCCAGGGCTCTGTGTCAGAAGAGACCCTGAGAATGTGAGGGGAGCAACTTATAAATGGGGGTGGATCTCAGGGATGGGGTACAGCGACAAACCAATAACAGAAAAGTAAGGAGCAACTCTTAACATAACATACAGGTGCAACATCAGATCAAAACCAACTGGGAGGGACCCCCTTGATCCTGCCCAATCACTCGACACCTCTCTTGGAATCTTCTGGAAGCAGGGAGAGGCCCCAGAGTGACTGACAGGACCAGAGTGTTATGTAACTAATGACTGACACTGAACGAATATCTGACAAACAACTTGGGGGTGAACCAAGGGAAAGGAACAGGAGGGGCTACAAAGAACAAACCATTTTACATTAAACTTTCTGGAAATAACTCATATAACAGAACAAGCAACTTAAAATCCAAAACATGCACCACCACAACCCTATGTATTCTTTTCATAAAGAAACACAAAGTGGTCTTTAATGTGACTGCCCAGACTTTGAGTACAGTGTCCCTGGTCCCCACTACTCAAGAAAAGTGTGATTAGACTGGAGATGGTCCAAAAGAAGCTACAAAAGTGTTCAAAGGGCTAGAAAGACAAAGTTGGGTCTTTTTCCCCTGGAGAAAAGGTGGATCTGAGGGACCCTCACCACAGAATTCCAACACTTATAGGGTGACTACAAAGAGGGTGGAGACTCTCAGGGAACCCATGGAGAAGGCAAGGGACAACAGGCATGAGTTGTACCAGAAGAGGATTCCTCAGGTATAGAAAAGAAATTTTTTACACTGAGAACAATCAACCACTGGAACAACCTCTCCAGGAATGTTGTAGAGCCCCCATCACTGGCACTTCCCAGTTTCTGGGCAGGGATCAAAATAGTCCCATGTAGGATCCAAAAGCTGGACCAGGGGATTTTTAAAGCTCCCTTCCAACCTGTCCAATGAATTGTTCTGTGATTCCATGATTTTACACGGAATCCCAGAGGTTGTTTGTATGCTGATCTTGAACAGAAAAAACAACAACAACAACAACAACAACAACAACAACAAAAAACCACCACCCTGAATGAAGAATGCAGGTAAGCATTTTGAGACTAAAGAGAATTAATTTTTTTGCCCACTTAAAACAGTAATAGTTAATCTCTCTCTGTGATGCCTCCTAGTCTTGCTTTTGATATAAGCACAATGAATTCTAAATATAATAAACTTCTATTTTCTTTCTGACATGAACATCCTGTGTATATCCAGAAAGGTACAGCACATCTGTCCTACAAATTAAATTTCCATGAAAAGTGATGTGATGTAGCACAGAGAGTATTTCTGCCATGAGGTATGAGGAAAAGACTAGGGCAAAGAACAGTTCAGGTAGGCCTACAGTTCATATCATAAATACCACCAAACCTGGGGTTATATGTTTGTTTTCTCCAAAGATAGAGAGGAAGCACTTTATTTTTGCTCATTCTCTCTGCCTTGATTGTCTGCCAAGCTACAGACCATGCAGGGAGGAAATCTAACTGAGCTAATCCATGATTCCAGCAGAACTGTCATTATGCAGAACCTCTTCTATTACCTGCAGGACCTACTGCCCATTTTAAAATTGACAAGGACGACACTTAAGGCTGCTCTGACATGTGCTTTTCTAGGACATGACATAGTTCTGCTGAAATGAATGAAAGTACATTTTATAATAAGTGTCTTGCTGGCTTTTAATGAAATGATGTGTTATTAGCAAAGATTAGAAGAACTAATTAATGTAGAGAGTGGATGAATGATAGCTGGGGGGAAAGAGATGATAACTATCTCTGTGCATTTGAAAACTGAGCATTAGGAAAATAAAGGATTTTTAATTTTTAAGGTGGCAGAGATGGGACAGACTTCATTAATAAAACAAAAAAAGTGAACAAAGAAAGAAAACCACAGCTGGAAATTCCGTGAAGATCATTTTGGACTCAATATCTAATGGCCATTTGTCTGCAAACTGAACGATTCAAAGTGACTGTGAAATCTCTGTGAGTTTGACTACTGAAAGAACAATGAAAAAAATTATATGAAAAGAACCCAAATAATTATCTCTTGAATATGGAAACCAGATTTCCTGAATATATCTTAGACAAAATGGACAGCTGTGCCTGGAGAAAGGTCAAACTCTGGGCAGTGAGAATGATAATTCTTCCTGGTACTCTCATATGGATGTAGGGATCCACATCCTCTGAGATGAAAAACATCACAGTCAAAGACCATAACACCATTTTCCTGGTATTCAAATCCGTGAAACCAGGGCTTCTTCAAGCACAGTTTTGATATCATTCTAAAATAACTGGTTTAGAAATTAAAAAAAAAAATAAAAAATTCAAGCAGAGTTTAAATAGCAGCTGTGACCACCAGGTTATCTCATCTGTTAACTGTGCTAGCAGGCTCTATAACTTTATTGGACTGTAACAAAAATGCCCTCGAGCAAAATAAATGGCATGAAAACTTCAATGAAGTGAAATCTTAAAGATAATAGATTTGAGCATGGACAGATAGAACTGAATAATTTGACAAGGTATGGATAAAGAGTTTCACTAATTTCAAAATGGAGTTTACTAATTTTATGTTTGCCTGTTGAAGAAGTCTTACCATATCATCCCAGGAAATATCTACCTACACTACAACCCATGGGCATATTAAATGGAAAAAAAAATGTTCTCAGCTGGAGCCTCAAAATCGATAGAAGCTCAAAATAAACAACTTTCTTCTTGGATGGAACACTTTTACCCACATGTGCAGCTGGGCAGCAGGAGAAGAGCTGGAGTAGCATTTCAGTAAATACCCTGTTCTCTTTATCAAGGGCAGTAAAACATTTTCCTTTACTGTTTTTTCCCATCCTCAGACCGTTGTTAGAGACAGGCATGAGTTAATCCCAGTATTTCCCCCTCCTCTCTTGTCTCCTCCCTCCAAAAACCAGAAGAGGGAAATAGCTGATGCTGCTACTCCCAAGGCAGGCTCAGCCCATAAGCAAATCAAAACTGAGTCTGTGATTAGTGTGACCAGTTAAAAAAGGAAAAGGCTCCTTCAGCTTCAAGAAAATATTTTTTTCCCCATTATGAATGTCTTATTCATCTGAGGACAGTAAACAGTCATATGTTCAGTGACAGATGTTACATTCCAAAGGACTGGAAATGTGGTGACCTATCCAGTTCTGTCCCACAAAAGCTGCAGTTTCACTGGAGTGAAACACTGTGGAAATGGCAACCAACCAGCCTAAATTTATGAGCAATCCAGAGGACACAGGATATGGAACATGATCAAGAACATAAAACACCTGAACACCTCTAAATTACTGAACCTTTAGAACATTATGTTCACTAAATAAGGCTTAGTTGACAAAAAAATGAACAGGTATGAACACTATGTGAATTAGTCTGGAAACGATTTAGAGTTCAGTTCATGGTCCAGAGTACATATTCTCTGCTCATTTGGCTTCTGTGTGCAAACTGTCTGTGCATGAGAACTGAAAAATAAAAAACAGAAAAAATTAATTATACTTAGAATTACTACTTTCCACCATATTAAAAGAAAATAAGAAGCTCAATAGAAGTCAGATCACAAAGGACCCTGAAACAAAACAAAAAAACAGAAGGTTAGGTTTGATGTGGAAAAGGAGAGCTCACAGCCATGTGGTAAAAATGGGTAATAGGATCAGAGGAATGAGGTAGGAATTATTCCTACTGGGAGCCCCTGATGTATTGCAGAGTAAAACAAACTTTGTCCAGGGCACAAGAAGAGGAGGATGTGTTAGTGAATATCCCAGACAATGAATATTCTAGACAATGAAGTTTGTGAATATTACTTAAAATTTTCAATCAGCTCTAGTGCAAATGTCATGAAGTGCTTTTTCCTCTCCTAAGGTATGGTGATGGTTTACTTTTCACAGTTTAAATTCTTCCTAAACTTGAAGAGCTCATCAGTAAATCCAGCTCTTAGGTCCTCTACATGTTCAAAAATATTCTTTCTAAAAGAACAAAGTCAGACTTGTGGCCTCCTGTGTTTGGAAAAGAAAAACAGTGAAGTTTGACTGAGTTGTGGCTGCCCCATCCCTGGAAGTGTTCAAGGCTGGGTTGGATGGGTCTTGGAGCAACCTGGGATAAGGAAAAGTGCATAAGAGGTTGAACCAGCTGATTTTGAAGATCCCTTTCAATCCTTATATCTCTGTGACTCAATGACTGTATTTTTCCATTAGTGCATATTGCAATATGCTTAGCAGTAAGAGATAAGAGGTGGTGTGCTTGTTTTCCTTTCTGTGAAGTCCACCTCCTCAACCAGAAAACTGCAAACAAACCCATAACAAACTGGTTTATGGCTGAAGTCCCAAGATGAGAAATTAGAAAATTTGAAATCTGAACAGTAACATCCATTGTTTACTTTCTTATCAAGGTGTTTCCACAGTGAGGCAGAGAGAGAACCTCAGTTTATTGGAGTTAGTCTTATTCTAAATCCCCATATCAGATACTCTCATATGACAATTTTTGTTATACATAACAAGAGTTCAATAATCTTTAAGAATTTTGACTTAAAAACTAGAGATTTTATAGAAAAAGTTTAAGAACAAAGGTTGGTTCTTAATACAACAGAAATATTTCATTGGGTGTGACTTGTCTGATTTTGCTAAACAGCCTCAATAAAAACTGACTGTTACAAGGCAATCCAAGTTTATGCTGAAAGCATATAAACTATAAAAAATATTTTAAAAATGCTCCCCAAAAAACTAATAAACAAAATAAAATTATAAATGAAGAAATATGACCTAAGCTTGCAAAGGGAAATATTCTTGATTGATGTAATTCCACAAAAGATGGGAATATTAATTATGAGCAAGACACCATATGTAGAAATCTTTTGTGTATTATATTCTGTGATGTGCTAGAATTCAGGTAATTTGTTTTTTAATGATTAATGAAGTCAGAATCATTAGCATGCTTTATTTTTTCCTACAAAGAACGAAGCAGATGGATCTGTCAGGGCTCTATAAAGTTCAAATTAAAGATGAAGATTTTCCTCTCCACTGTTTGTCTTCATTCTATGAGGGAGGAGGAAAGCAAGAAGAAAAAATAACTGCTATTTCTTTGATCAGATCAGTTTAGAATTCTGCATGAATTCTGAATAAACACTTAGGTGTTTGCTTGGGGTTTTGTTTTTTTTTTCTTTTTTTCTTTTTTTTTAAGCAGTTGGATTTTCAAGTGGGTAAACTGCATTTTATTCCTTCTCAAGAAATTTATATTCTTATTTCTTAATAAGTCATTCCAAAAGGCTTTCAAGAGGGTTGCACTGCAATGAGGGCTTATGGCTCTGCAGTTGTATTGTTACTAGAATTCAGCCTGACTCCAAGAAAAGGCCCATAGGCAAAACTAAGTCAATTTAATCTGACTTAGCATCCTCAGGGTCTTTCAGCAGAGGCATCACAGCACATACATTTGGGATCTTTTTAGCTTATGCAACTGCTAAATCATAGAAAAATCCTAGACTGCTCCTGGGATTTCTAGAACAGAAACACTTGCCCAAGAACATCATACAGAGCATGTGTTTAATGTCCAGCCTTCTTCACAGCTGCACTGTGGCTTTTCTCCTCCTTATCAGACTTACTAATAATGACAATTGGCGTTCTTAGTTTACTTGATACACAATTGTCCCTGAGCGGTGCTCCAGCCCTTGCTCTGTTAAAACTCTCAAGATTCCAAATATTTAAGTCCTAGACAGGAGATCTTCACATTTTCTTTAATTATTTTTTTTCTTAAATGTAGATAAGTGTCGTGTAAAGGCTACTAGCGCATCCACACATGAAAACTGCTTACTCAGACTAATACAGTTGAAGAAACTTTATCACACTCCCACTGTCTCCTAGTTATAAAGTGAATTTTTAACGGCTTCCAGGTTTAGCAGAGAGAAGGATATGACAATTGATAGGTATCAGTTTGTCTGTCTCTGGGACTGAGGTGTCCACATGGCAAATTGGAGGCATACAATCCAGGTGATGTTCTCTGGAATGCTGTCCCACGACGACACCCAGCTTTACCCCAGGGTTGCTGCTTCCTGGAGTTTTGAGAGTTCAACATTGGAAGGATCAAATCTCATGGACCCAAACCTTCCTGTAATTACAGGTAAGCTGCAGAATTGCCCAAACTGTCTGGGAGCCAGAGAGAAGCATTGTTGCACTCAATCACCTTCCAGTAATGACTTTTTTTCTATTACACAGAGAAAACATTCCCAGAAGAGAGAGCTTGAACTCATGTTTCCCCCTCCCCATCCCATCACAAGCTCATGGCTTGATTCCTCAAAGAACCTTAAAATCTCTTTTGCACAGTGACACTGCCTAGCTTTGCTTGGATTTAATGAAACTTTTAACTTTTTCAGTCTTTCTAAGCTGAGGTGGTCAAAGTTCCAAGCAGGTTAGGTGTGCAGTCCTCACTGCAGCTGTGTATTAGGCAGGCTTGGGGGGACAGGATCTCACAGCTGATCTGAGCAGAAGGGAAATCACACATGAACCACGTAGACAAACCTTCTAAATTTGTTGTAAGTTTTGAGGATCACAACTGGGCAGCAAAATGCACACCAAGAACCTCGGTGCTTTCATGAATTTTGCCCCTCACCCCTAAGTCAAATGGTTATCTCTGGTGATTTCATTTGGAGATGCTGAGCTCCTTTCTGTCACCAGTTTGGGACTGGTCATCAAACAATCACCCCAACACACACCTGAATTAATTAAATTTACCAGAGATTAAGGAAATACTATGTTGTAATTAAAATGCTTTCCCAGACACAATCTGTTTAATCTCGTATCAGCCTGACTGACTATAATTGAATCCTCCTAAATAATTTTCCACTGTCCACCACTCTACATTATTCTGGAAAAAAACCAGAGCCTTTCCCAGCAGATTGCAGACAAGCACTGCATATATTTTTTTCCGAAACTTCTGACAGAAATCATCTTAATAAAAACTTGATACAAAATTTGAAGCAAAATATGAGCACAAAGATAATACCTGCATTTCCTATTGAAATAACGTGCAGATTTCAATGTCATTGCAAGCAGTTACCTAAAGAGTTAAGAGAGACTTCACAGATACATCTGTCTGCAGTACTAGCCTGTGTGCTACAAGAGAAAGAGAGCCTGCTGTAAGAATATAAACCTCTAATAAGATGAGAGACTTTTACTAAGCCACTCATGCTTGAAGTCTATTGAAAGATAATCTTTGGTACAGTACTTCCAGAAAAGAAGTGAACTGAAATCAATATCCAGTAAAAAACAGATTAAGAGACCAAGCTAAAGAAATCAGAAGTTACTCAGTAGAGCAGACATGCATCTTAAAGATTATCATTGATCATGAAAGCATGGGGTCTTTACAGCTCTGGGGAGAGAACAGTTTCTAAGGACAAGGCCTTGTCTCCTCTTTCACTTTAGGTACAAACCCTGTAGTACAATATATTTTAAATCTCTATATTTTAAGTTAAAAATACAGTGGGGAAAAGAAAAAAAAAAAAAAAAAAAAGGAGGTCCAGATATCATCTGATGATAGGGAGTAAATCTAGTTTTGTACAAAAAGGAACTCCTTTTTACTCACGCACTTGAATATGTCTTTGTTTTTCTGTGAAAAAAGACAATTCATTCCTGAGATGAAAGATGATCTTGCAGCCAGGAAATTAACATTCAGTAAACATGAAGTTATTGCCAACATCTTCAGAGACCTTTGGCCAATTTAATTAATCTGTAACGCCATTCCTGACTCCAAAATGTCAATAGTAATAGTGTGCATCCTTCCCATTCAGGTGGCCAATGCTTTGGACCTGCCATAAACTCTTTCTATGTAAATCAGCCTATAATTTCTAAATGCAAAACGATCTGTGTCACAACAGCTGCTTTTCACTCTCATTTGCTATGTGTTAACAGAATCAATTTGCATCTAGGAATTCACTTCTTTAAACTTTTAATTACTATTCAGATAAGAAGATGCAAGCCCCAAAAGTTTAACAGCAGAGAAAAGCCAAATGCCTTAACAGGAACTGCAGTGCAGAATGTTTGATTCCACTTCTGAATGATCAATCTCAGCAAATTAAACAAACCTATCTTAGTGAACAGTGTAATAACTTATTTCCACTGTGACACAATTCAAATCCTGGTCTGCTCAGTACTCAAAAAAATATAAAGGGAAAATAACACCAGAAGGAATTAACAAGACATTCTCTTTTGTTCTTCATTAAAGTGTATTTAGTATTGAAAATTGTTTATTATTTCCAACACACATACAAAATTTTTGAGTACTTATTCAGCAGAGAGTATCTCACAACCTCAAAATACCAAACTTCAAAATAAATTCAAATCCCCAGTCCAGTTTTATGTGTTCACTGCTGTAAAAATTTTAAAACATGTGCCACCAAATTTGCTTGGTTTCCTTGTCCTCTGGATAACTTTTTTCAGATTTGATATTTTATTCTGACGCTTTCTTAAAAAAGTTTCACGTTCTTAGGTGTGTTTTTCATTCTTCTTCATTATTTTTTCATCATTAGAAGAAGTAGAAGTTTAAATAAGTAAATACATAAAAGCATCCCAAAAGTTGACAACTTTGAAATCCTCCATCTGATACAAAAACAAACTCTTTCTTTCCAGGACCTGGATTTAAGTTTGCAATACTAAGGTGAAGTTTCCCTTCCCACCACACCATTCCTTCCATGGCCATTTACACACAGATAGGTTTTTAACTTTATGCTTTCAACATTAAAATGCGCAATTAGGGGAAGAGAAATTGTCTTCCCCAAAATACAAAAAGCCTGAAAACACAGCAATGATGAGATATTTGATTCTCTCCTTCTACTCAGCACAAGGAAGACTCATGGGCGTTTTGGAGTAGGGAAGGGTCACAATGCTGACTGGAGCATCGGTCACATGAGAAAAAGCTGAGATCACTTGTGCTACTCAGCCTGGAGAAGGGAAGGCTCAGGGGCATCTTCTCAACATGGATAAACACCTGAGGTAATAAAGAAAAGAGAGACCAGCTCTTTGTGGTGGTCACTGAATGGACAAGAGGAGATGGGTACTAACGGAAATACAGGAAATTCCATTTAAACGTGAGAAAAATCTAGTTTGCTGTGAAGGGGATTGAATGCTGAAATAGGTTGCCATGAGACATTTTAGGGTCACCATTGCCAGCCTCTTCCAGTATCTGTGATTCTGGGATTCTAAAGTTTGCAAGTGATGTATTGGCCACACTTGATTAAGAACTCATGAGCATATTGGATCCTAAGCTTGCTTCTAATATCCTTCACAACTGGGAATCCCAGTTGTGCCACCCCAGTTGACAAAACCTGTAAGTTTCAAACAACTTTCCTGTGAAATCTTTCTTCTCCATCTGAAAAAACCCCATAGAAAAAAAAATAAATATTATCAACAAAACAAGACTTACTTTAGTCCCCAGGCATTTTGAGAGTTGTTTCTCTTTCTTATTCTCATGCCTCTCTTCAAGAGAAGTTACTGGGGTTTGGGGCTTTTTTCCCCTTTTTAAGTCTATTACCACCATCACTGATAGGCTCTACCTTGGCCAGCAGTGGATCTGGCTTGGAGCTGTCTGGAATTCACCCCTGGACATGGGGGAAGTTTTCAGGAGCCACTCCTGAATCAGCCCTGCTCCCAAAACCTGTCCACACAATCCCTATACAGCCTATTTCTCATAGCTTCTTCAGCCTGTGACAAAAGAGGGTTGCTCCTGTGATCTGTTGGCTTTTCTTCTTTCCCCCACCCTCTGTTCCTCTGATGTGAAAGTAAAGCTGTATTTTCACTGATAAGCTTCACTTCTTGTGTGTACCTTGAATCTCACTCTCAATTGCTCCCGGTCTCTCCCTTGATCAAGCACATCCCTTGTCCTGCATTTGTGTTTTCACAGTTACCCCAGCTGGAGCCTTGAATTTGGGACAGCTTGTTGGAGTTCAAAGCAATAAAATTTCCCACTCTGAAATGAGGGAAAAATGATCCCCTTGAATTGACAGCTGTTGGGTTGTTTGCTTCCATTTTTTCCTTGTGCCCTCATGACCAGGCACATTGTCTCCTGCTCCACCTCCTTTCAAGCTGGCATATCTCAAAGGGTCACAAAAATAGAGGGCTTGTCTCAGTTCAACTTGGAGAGCAGCTCTTCCCTCCCTTTGGGACCCAGCAGACTGGAGAGGGAGGCCCACAACCCCACTGTGGTTTAGCACAAGGAAAATGCCAGATTCCTTGTGAGTCATCTTCAGGGTGTAGGTGCTGAGGGACAGGCTCCATGAACCTGCTGCTTAAATCTGGGTGGTGATCACCAAAAGGGACTTTGCAAGGCAAACATTAAGATTAATTCAATTACAAGGTTCCCAGACAATGCACACTAAGGAAATTGCACCCCATCCTTATGTTTGGGTGTGTCCAAGCTCCTTGGTTTTTTACTAAGTAGTTCTCAATTCAAATAGTGAGCATATATTCACTGAAGTCAGGGGGCAAAACATTTTGGAGCTTGTCAGCAGAGGAGGAGTCCTGAACTGTGTCTAAGAAGGAGAGTGGAAAGCAGAGGTGTATATGACAGATGCATCCAGGAAGAGCTCTGTGTAATCAGATTTTAAGTGTTTCTGCTTCAGTGCATAGCCATAAATGTCAGCTGAAAGTTAACTTTGCTGTTTATCAAATGCATGCAAATAACTTAATTGAAAACCAAAGTGGTCTATTGATTGCAAATGTAAATTGGCAATGCTGTGGTCTCTGCCTGCCAGTCAATGACAGCAGCACGAGTCAGGGAGGCAAAAACAGAATAAGGGAGCTGATTGCAGAAGGTATTGAAGGAAGAGATAAATTCTAGAGAGTATTTCCGTATTTCAGTATCAGAAGACTCCCTACAACACAACACAGCTCTTCACGCAGCAGCTGATGAAGGTTGAATCCCAACAGCCTGTTTCTTTCAATTTAAAGCTCAGGTGAGACACACACACACATCCCCAATGCCCCACCACAGCCTCCTTCAGGGCAGAGCAAGAAGCAGTGCTGGGTTTCACGACACAGCCCCTCAGGGAGCACTGCTGGAGGGGATCAAGGACTTCAGGAACATCTTGCTCTCCTCCCCAGCTGTACTTTTACTGACAAAAATGACATAAAACTGTCAAAGGAGTGACCATATCCAGAACAAATAGATGCAAGCAGTTGGCAACATTTCAAGATGGTGATCCAAAATCTTCTATTGGGAAGAGAGACGGCAGCTTTCTTGTAAAGATGGGCTTTTCTCCAAAAGGGCCTGCAAAGGTTTTGGCAAAATCCTTTTCAGTAAATGTGAATGCCTTAATATTGCTTGATTTTTGATACTGATAAAAATTCATTTAGTATCAAATGTATAAAATTTTTAGTATAAAAATTCATTTTAGTATCAAAGATTTAGTGCTAAAGCCAACAAACACTTAAAATCTTGGGTTTATAATCCACTCCCCCCTGCCCTTAAATTCCCAGCTATCAAACCTTAATTTGTAATTTTTCTGTGAATATCTTTCTGTACTGTTTACAATAATAAGACTCAAATCCACTTGAACACTTGAACCCCTAATTGCCAGTGTAGTCTGAGTAACTCTAAATCCGACCCCTATTATTGTATTATTATGCAGAAAGGGTCATAAGTGGGATTTGATTAATGCTATTTGTTTCCTCTACACAAATGAGAGTATCCCTCTGAGCACAGCAGATACTGTCTGGCACAATATTTTTATGGAGATAAAGCAATGTGGAGACATCTTTTAAAGGGGAATTAAACTAATTCATAAGAAGCTGAACTAGAAAATCCCGTGTTCCTGTGTATTGGAGTGCCATCTCCTACTGCTTTCTCGCATAATCTGTTCCCAAAATCTTTTCCCTGTTCCAATAATCAGTACAGGGAAAGCCACTGTGATGCTCCAGCTGCCTTGTCATGGATCTAGACTGATCCCTGATGAGCTGTGCCTGGTTTAAAGCTGCCCATTCATCACTCAGGATATGCTGCTGGAAACACTGGCCAACCAACCAAAACAGGTTGAGCTTATTTGGTTTACCTTGGTTGGAAGCGATGATTTGGGTTGTTTGCCTGTTCAGAATTCTCACTGAAAGTGTTGACCCTTATCTCTCTCCATTTGCAACTTCTGACAAATGGAGCAACAATAATCAGCAGATTCAAAAAGCATAAAGTGGAAAGGAAGCATCAGGTACATAAAAAACTTGATCTGATCAGCCTCACTTACACACAAAATTATTCTGCCTCCCTTCTTCAAATCTGTTTAAAAGGTTTATTTCCAGCTCCACCAAAACTTCTAGGAGTCAGGCAAACATATACTAATCTGATAATAAGTAATTTATTCAAACATATAATCTGCTAATTTCAGATTGGCAAAATGAAGCCACATGAAATTTCTAGCAATAGGGGGGGAAAAAGTAGATAAAGAAAAATGGTTTTGTTAGATAGACAATAAGAATGCTGTAAAAATCCCATAAATCTTAAAATGTCAAGTGACAAATTATTTTATAAATTACTGTTTAAGTCAAGTAGTAGTTGACTTGATTTTTTGAAGAAACTGTAATTGAAGTACTTTAAAAATTTTTGCTGCCTATATAAAATAAAATAATTGCATAATTAGCACATAATTACTTTCAGGAGTGACTAATTTTGGAGTCTACTAAGTATGCATTAATTGCTATGCTGGCAACCGCAAAACAAAAAGTCAGAGAGTGAAAACCTTCCCCTATCAAGGTCAGCATTTGCATTATAAGACCATCAAAATAGTGTTAAATCAATGGCTAGTCCAATATGCAGTGGCTGCAGGGCTCAGGGCAGTGACATGGAAGGACAGCCAGGGACTCACAAGGCGTTGCTGGCAGAATTCCAACTGACCTCACCCTCCAAGGTCTGGTTTTGCACCCCCTGAAGACAAATATTTCCAATGGCTTCACTGGTGCAGGATTAGGTCCATTGATGAGTCATCTATTGAACTGGTGTTCATTAGCTCCACAGAGTCCACTTTCAAACCTCTTCTCCACCCTCTGTCATACTTAATTACTCCGATTGAGAGTTACAGACTCATTGCAAACACGTGAGAATAAAACTATTATTTTATTTTATAATCCAGTGCCCCATTGCCAAGTTACACTTTGTGAATTTTTGTGTTGTTAAAACATTTCTGATTTTTTTTTTTTGTTTTGCTTTAAAGAACGAGCAACCTGCACATGAAACACCTTCATTTACATACCTTTTTTTGTCTCCTAGGACATCAGGAAACATTAACATATTCCTATAGCCAACTAAAGGTATTAGCACTGCATACATTGCTGACAAGCCTTTCTTCAACAGGAGGTCAAACCCTATTTGATCATTGACACCTGCTCATACTTTTTTTGTTCCAGGTTTGATATCAACATTTCTCATGATCCTGAAATCAGCCAGGATAGATGAGGTACTGATAATATCAAATGTCCCAGTTTAGTCACCTCTTATTTCTTTTTTATCTTAGAAAAAATCCTACCAACTTGCTACCTTTTTTTTTTTTTTTTTTTTTTTTTTTTATTAATACTGCCATACAGTGATTGTCCTTTTGCATTTAAACACATTAAAAAAACCAATTTGTGTTTATCTAAAATATTAGAAGGTCTGGTTGTAGATTTGCAGTCTGATCCTGCTCACATTAACACCAGTCCTGCAGGTCCTTCAGGCAGCTGATTTTACCTCTGTCATTTGTACGTTTTCTACTTGGCATCCCATCCATATTTCAAGGACCTCAAAGGGACAATTATCTGTATTGGTCAGTCTTACAGTGGCCCACAAGTCATAGAAATGGCTGTGGAACAATCTAAGCATCTCAAAAATCCTACAAAATAGGTCACTGCTGGAAAAGTTGTCTGTCTTTGGGCAGGAACAAGAGATGGAACCAGTGAGAGAAAGGCATTTTTGCAAGTCTTTCATGGAGTGTGACCTTCAATGCACCCAGGCTGTGTGAAGGAAGGCAACTCCTGCCAACCAGATTAAATTGTCAGAGTGAATGAATTTAAAGCCAAGGTTTTAACTTTCTACCTATTTACATATCACGTGGAGTTTAACGATTAGCAAATTAGACACAAATCATGTGCAAATCAATGCAAATTACTGGTTCACACACACAATGTAAACTTCATTTTTCATGTTGGGATGTAGCCAGCGCCTGGTTAACAAGCATATGGATTTCTGATCCGGGGTAAATGAGCTACTCCCCCCTCTTCCCCTCTCATTCCTCCACTTGGCACAAACCCACCACACTTCTCATTCAATCCACATAATTCACTCAATACTCTCCTCATGTCAGGCTTGGTGTAGGCAGGTAATAACTTCTAGAGTCATTAAATTAGGCTGTGTGCTTTCTCTAATTTGCGCTCCTTGCTTAGAGTTTTGTGGTCACTTACACTAATTAGAAATGCTCAGTTTATTAACAGAAGATACATGCTTTGGAAAGCTCCTGGGGATTTCCAGGGTGTTCATGGATCCCTGCAACTTTTGTTGTCTTGACTTTTGAACTGTGTCGTATGTAACTATTCTGAACTGAGCTGATGAAAGCCCTTTGATCTCATCCTCATAATTAAAACACATTGTACTAATTGCTTCTCCAATGTCACTTTTTATTTCAGAGGGGATCTCCCTTTCCCCAGGAGAGATGGCACACAACCAGAATCACAGAATCAGACAACAGCCATGACCAGAAGCAACCTCTGGTAGTCTGCTCTGCAAACTCTTGCTCAAAGCTGGAACAACCTCAAAGACAAATCAGATTTCATAGAGTCACAGAATCACAGAATGGTTTGGGTGGGAGGAAAATATCATAAATCATGTTGTTCTAACACCCTGCCATGGGCAGGGACACCTCCCACTAGCCCAGGTTGCTCCAAGCCCCATCCAACCTGGCCTTGGACATATCCAGAGATCCAGGGGCAGACACAGCTTCTCTGGGCAACCAGTGCCAGTGTCTCATCACCTTCATTGGGAAGATTTTTTTCCTAATATCCCATTTATACCTATTCACTTCCAGTCTGAAGTAATTCCCCTTAGTCCTCCCTCTTTCTTGGGCAATTCTAGAGTCTGGAAAATCTGCAGGGTCTGTGATTCTGCTCCCTACCTTTTGAACCTCAGTTCCTCTGCTGAAGGGAAAATTAATTTCTTAAAGTCCAGTGTGAGTTTTCCACAGCTGAAAAGTGTGGACTTTGCCTCTTGGCCTTTCACTGCAATCCAAGACTCTCTGTCCTCTCTTGGTGTCTCTGAGGGCGGTGGAGGGAAGGTTGCTCTAATTCCCCTTGCAACTTCTCTCATTCCTGTGCTCCAGTCACGGCCCTCTTTGCTACACTCACACCAATTTCTCATTTTTTTAGGGTGTGCTGCTGTCTATTAGCTGTGAATTTTAAATAATGAACTTCTTGTGCAATTAGCGGCCACAGTTTCTCCCTCCTCTCAGAAATTCTGTGCAACAGAGACCTTCCTTTAAGGCCAGGTGAAGTACAGGATGCCTGGAAAACTGTTTTTCACCCTCAAACTTATTTTGGACTGTTGGAGACAAGGAAGATCAAAACTCACAAATCAAGGGAATGTGCCCACTGGCAAGATATAGTCCTTAAAACTCCACTGTGTCTTACAGAAAATCCCACACCGTGTGTACATACAGCAGAAGTTGAACTAAAAACATTGCTGAAGTCACAGCATCCATTTAAATTGCCTCAGGCTGGAACATCTACCTGGGAATGAGTGATTTTAGTCTCTATCAGATGTGAATAACATAAGCAATCAAAGAAATATGTCTTCTCTGACATGACCCATAATCACTGAAAAAAAAAAAAAAAAAAGAGAGACAGTGACCTTGATTAACATTGTGCTGCTGAATGTGATATGAGAGATCCCATTGATCATGGATTCCAGCAGCTGGAGACATACAGAGCCTTTGTTTTCATCCCTTCATTTAGTACCTACAGAATTTAAGGTGTGATCAAAACAGAGGAGAACATTATACAGGCTGCATCTGTAATCTTCTGCTCCCTGCTGAATACAAAGCCCTTACATCTTTTGTATGAAATAAGAGAGAAATACTCATATAACCTGGGCTCAAGAGGAATTGCCAGTTAAGTTGCTATTTTAATGTGTGTGCAGGAGGACAGAGTTAAAATTCTGCAGGTAGTTGCAGGCAATATGTTGTTGACCATTACCTGTGTAGGTTCTACAGCATAAATAAGTTAAATGTGCTATTTTACTATTATTGTTATTATTATTATTTATTTTGGAAGATTTGGACCTCAAGAATCACCCTTTAATCAGAAAGGTGCTTTGTTCTGTGGAAGTACAGTCAACCCTACAACATACTAAAATATATCAATTTTTTGCTTTTTTCAAATGTTAAAAGCAACATCTTTCCCATGAATATTTTTTTAAGCTTGCTTATTTCACAGTTCATCCTTCTCCCATCTAAGCTGCTCTTTCCTTTGCTCCTTGCCTTGCTGCCCAAAGAAATTAATTCTGCTATGCCCATGGTTTTGCATGTATAAAACATCAGATACCAGCATTTCCTGACCTTCTGCTTCTTTCAGAATTCTGTTCATTATTCTGTGGATTCAAACAACCAGGTATTATTCATATTTTTTAGACTTCACAACCATATATCTGATGTGTCAAATGTTTTAAGAGGCTCAGTCAAAAAACATCCAGCAAGATGAAATGTGCAGAAAGCAGCTACAGTCGGAATCCCGGACAAAAAATGTCTACAAATAATTACAGACCTCTCTCATGAGCCCCAGGCATAGTCAAAGAGATTAAGGGTACAGTTCTATGCTAAATCAAATATCTCTGCTGGCATTTACAGCCCCAAAAGTTAAGAGCTCTGGAGAGGATGTGGCTGCAGCTGATTGCAAACTGCTGGGAATTATCTCAGCAATGTCATGACTCCCAAACTGTGCTCGGAATTTGCTTCACAGGAAGTTGTTGACCAGGTTAAGGGCCCAGGTTCAGTCATCACGTGGATGTACCCCTGTATTCCAGGTCCGAGGATAGCAGAAGGGGCAGTTAATGTTTAATTGTTCAGCAGTACTCAGGAAATCTTTTATAGTGCATTGGGAAGTGAACAGGGAGTTCCTCACAGCTTTGGGTACATAAGTTGCTTTTGAAAGCCTGCCCTCCTACAGACATCCACTTCTGAAAACACCTCAGTGCTTTGGGTTCAGGAATTAACCTACATGGGCACTGCAGTGACAGAATTACTTCCTCAGCCAGGAGAATTCATTTACAGCCCTGCGCTGGAGATTTTTGCCCCTGTTGCAGTATATCACAGAAACTCATTAAATGAGGTGTCTGTGAACCACTTGCTTTGTATCTAAAAATAAGTTCAGTGCCTTATTTCCACCATGGGATCAATCCAAGAGGGAGATGCTTTTCTTAAGGAATCCAAATGCACTATCATGAACACTGCATCTTTTTGCCTCAGAAACCATATGGATTCACAGAGCAAGTTAAAAAGGTTCTGAGGGTTTTTTTCTTCCCTTGTCTTTCCCTTCCCTTTAGCTCTTAAGCCTGGGCATTGTAAAGGACAGTTGAGAACAAAACCGCACCCACAAAGAGTTCAGAGCAGTAACAGGTCTGTCTCCAATGCTTCTGTTGAATCAAAATAAGCTGACATAAGCTGGGCTATAGGATGGCTGGTTTTGTGCTCTTGGAGCTTTTAAACTGCTGTCGAGCTCGAGCTGTGATCAGACTGAAGTTTAACAAAAAAAGCAGAGAAACCTGCATGAAACAACTCTCTCTAGCTTTGGATGGATGCTATTTATCCCTGGCAAACTTAAGCCTTTCTCCTAGGTGTTCACTCTGTGGACTTCATCTGCTTCCAGGATTGCTCCATTGTGAAGATGAACACAAGTGTGATACTGCTCTGAGCCACAGTTCTCTTGGGAGGATCTATCAGGCAAAGCTGTTGCTTTCTCAGCTTCTGCTGAAAATTCATTCCAAATATATATCCCATATAAAACACATTTGATTTTTTTTTAAATACACCTCCCTCTCTCCAAGTGAATGCAGCTTCTGTTGTAGCTCAGATGTAGAGCCTTGGATCTGAAGCAGGGATAATAATGATCACTTACCAGGACATGATGACTCTGAGTTGTGATTTCTGTTCCAAATTTTTTGCTTTTCCTTCACAGGTGTTGTTTTAATCTTTTCCACAGGAATCTCCTCCAGACAGCTTTTGAGCCATGCAGTTATCTGTGCAGGACATTTGGATTCTATCTTTCCTTTAATATGCATGGTATTCATCAACAGCCTGACATCAAAAGGATGGGTGAGCACAAAAATTTTTTCTCTTGGACCCCAAGACTCCAACATGGGTCTTTCATTGCCATTGCAGGTATAAAAATTTGGGTTTTTTCCAATTTCCTGCCTTTCCTCAGAATAGAGGAGCAGGAGGGAAGTGATTGTACCTCAGCAAGCACTGAGACAAAGTAAAACTGAGGAAGAAGTATTAGAATCAGATAATTATTTAGGTTGGAAAGGACATTTAAGACCATTGAGTTCAGTTGTTAACCTAATGCTGCCACTACTAACTGGTTAAGTGCCAGAACAGAGATACAAATGAGTGGTTTAAATCTTCATACTTGAAATTTTTCAACTTTTAACTGGACAAACTCCTGAGTAACATGTTCTTACATTGAGGCTGATCCTTTTTTTGCTCAGGAGGTTTCACTACACACCTTATATATTCCCTCACAACCTGATTTTTCTATGATTGTAGTACATAGACTATACAAAAATGTGAACCAAAGGTGGGATTAAATATGTGCAAATTAAATCCACAAACATAGTCAACAGCTTCTTTAGACTTGTAGTGAACCCTGTGGACCATTCTCGCTCACTGGCCTCAGCAGAGGTGGACAGAGATATAGGATGGTGTCTGCAGGTGGTAGTGTTTGATTGTGCTGATATTTAGCAGAAAAAAGGAGCTGATGGCTTTGATTTAGGGTTTGTGGTTTTACATAACTGACAAGCCAGGCACAGTCTGTGGATGGGTGTTTTCTATTGCAGTCAAATCACAACAAATAATATGGTTAAGGCACCATGCGAACTGTTTGGGATATTGTCATATCATTACGTGGCTTCTATTTCTGAAAAATATTACTTACATTTCAAAGCACTTTTTTCCCTCAGCTTTCCATATGTCAGCTGCTATCAAAATACACTATTTAGAGTTAAGTGGAAAGAAAATTAAAATTATTATTTTTTTTCTAGTCTCTGATCTTCAAGTGCTCGAAGAAAATCCCAGACACTGCAATGTGTGTTAAATGTCCAGCTTTACCCATAACTTTAGGATCACTCTACAGCCTGCAAAGTATGTCCAAGCACCAAAGGATTCCAGCCTCAACCCTGCAGCAAATAATAAAGCTGTACCTTTCCCAGGTATTGTTTCAGTCATTCAAAGCTCATCTAAAATAGAGAGCTCAAGACTGGGATAAAGATTCTCCCATTTCATATAAATGCTAAATATGACCATCTCTTTGGAGGGATACCAAGCTTTTCTACAGTGTCAATATGTGCTGCTAAAAAGCTAAAAATAAGAAATCAGAAGGAACAATACAGACTCTTACACAAAGTGGCACTGTGGGGAAATTTGTCAGAGAAGCAATCTTTTGGGTGACTATTGAGGCCCTATATCTGAAATACCAAATTAAGTTCAGAAGGTAAAACCACAGAAGGATTTGAGCTGGAAGGGACCTTAAAGCCCATCCAGTTCCAACCCCCTGACACAGGCAGGGACACTTTCCACTGTCCCAGGTTGCCCCAGGTCCTGTCCAACCTGGCCTTGGACATTTCCAGGGATCCAGGGGCAGGCACCCCACACGGGGAACATTTTTTCCTAATGTTCAGTCTAAACCTCCTCTCCCTCGAATACATTCCCCCTTCTCCAATCACTACATGCCTAGTGAGCAGTCTCTCTCCATTTCTACTGAACTCTTTGGGTATTGGAAAGCTGCAGTGAGGTCACCCCAAAGCCTTTTCTTTTCCAGGCTGAACAATTCCAGCTCTCCCAGCCTTTGCTCCCAGCAGAGCTGCTCCACCCCTCTGATCATCCTGGTGCCTCCTCTGGACTGTCTGCAGGACCTCCAGGCCCTTCCTGTGCTGGGATCCAAGAGCTGGAGCAGCTCTGCAGGTGGGGTCTCACCTGAGCAGGGCAGAGGGGCAGAATCCCCTTTCCTGCTGCCCATGCTGGGGGACCAGCCCAGGACATGAAGGATTTCAGAGATGGGTCATGTCCAGCTCTCACCCTCCAGCACCTCCAAGTCCTGCTCCCAGGGCTGCTCCATCTGCTCATCCCCTACCCTGGATGGTACAAATGAGTGGTCTGAGAAGTTACATAGGCACATATTTACATACAGTCTTTAAAGTTTCATCAGAACTGCTCCTAAATGGCTGCTTAAAGCCAGTTTCAGGTCATAAGGAAGAGGGCATCCAAACCAAGTTCCAGGGAACATGAGCAAAAACAAAAAGGAGAAAGCACTGAAATCATTGCAGTATTAAAGAAAAAATGGGAAAAAAAGGCAACACAAATCTTTTTGCACTAGCTGAAAGGATTTTATTCAGTAGTTCTCTTGACCTATTATGGAAAATGGTTTCTGCCTGTTCAGGTGAGGGTAGTACAGTAGTGGGCAGAGTGCTAGGGAAGAGAAATCACTCAGATTAATTGGCAATATAAATGCAGATTTCAACAGGTGAGTGACAAGCAATTGCTGAAGCTGGATGTACTTCTAGTCTTAAATTCAGATAGCAATGTGAGACTATGAGACAGCTATAGCATGTTAATGTAAAAAGCTACTCAAAAAGTTAAGATGAAGGTTAAAGCCCACTTTGAGCATGCACACTTCAGTTCCAAATTTATTGATGGATATGAATAGAAGAGTTTACTCATACAATAGTTTTACAGAACCTGATCTCAGGTGTAGGAAAAACATTAGTGCCCACCTCATTCTAATAGATTGCTGGGAAACAAGAACAAAGCAAAAGATGATCTACACTGCTGAGAGACTCAGAGTTTGATACCAGTGGGAAATTTATTTCAGACAGGTTTACACCATGCAGTGAATAAAGCAGTGAGTTTGCAAGATTGTGTGTATGCAAGCTCACTAGGAAAGTTTGGCCAACAAATCATTTGTAACCTTGAGTTTGTCACTAGCCTCCCATCCATTATCCTTTTCTTCGCCCTCTGCAGTAGCACTTACATTACATATTATATCTCCTCTTTTCTACAAGACACAACCCAGATCCCTCCAGTTTTCTTCAGAGGCAACATCTCTTGATTTCCTATCACACTTCCTGCTTTCTCCCTCAGTTGATCCATATTAAAGTTGATTATTTATACCTAAATCTAGAATTTTTAACCTAAATACACCTTTTTTCCCCCTTTACTCCTTTTTTTTTTCTTAAGACTTTGGAACAATTAAATCCAGGTTTAAATGAATTGATTATATCAATCTTTGTTCTGAACAAATTATCATGGTGCCAATATTTATGGTATATGTTATTCACATGGGTAATTACTGAAGCCTCAGCACAAAATGCTTGTACTTTCTGTGGTCTATAAGACCTGACATTTTTTTCCAAAATTACTTCTCCCCTCCAAAAATGTGACATTATCTGTGTAGGCTTTATATTTACCCTTGTCCTATTGCACTGATCCAGGAGGCGTCTGAGTGGCCTCAGATCAGAAACAAAATTCAGGCAGAAAAAGGCTGTTAATTCACTGGGCTTTTCTTAGATCTCCACATTTTCAATACAGTTACAGCTGACCTTGAAAGTTTGGATTTGTGGCCGAGGAGATAATGGCAGAAGTGCTGATAGACTAACTAGTGTTTTGGGATATGAATCTGGAGATTACTCCCACTAGCAGTATATCATTCTGCAGCTGAGGTATTACTTATCCTGCTACTCTTACCTCTGTCAGCACTAGGAGTAGTTATCTCCCTCCATATCATTAAGGGAGAAAAATCCTGTAGAGTGGCAGGAAACAATTTACACTTTGGAACAAGGAAAAAAAATATAGAAGGGAAGAGAAGATAACACAATATGTGTACAAGCCATAAGCTGTGTGGCAGTGAGGAAGAATGAGACAAAGAATGCATTTACTTTACTACTACAATAGACTAAAACAATCCTAAAATCCTTCAATAGGGTGTATGTATGAAATCCCACATAAACACACCTAAGTCCTTAGCATACCTTTTTATTTAAATTTCAAAATATTTCAAGAATAAGGATTACCTCACACATTTTCTCAAATAAAGGGTAAAACTAATACTTAAGGTTTCACTGTATGAAAGCAGGTAATTTTAGTGGCAGTAGGTGTGTTCAAGATCTTTAAAAAATACACCACTAACCCTTACCAAAATCTAAATTACTGCCAGCATTGACTCCCAATGATCTGTGTTTCCTGGAAGTAAAGGAAAGTTTAATTCAAATGATGCTAAAGAACTGAAAGAATCCTTGAAGTAAAAGAAAGTTTGATTCAAATGATGCTAAATAATCCAAAGAATCTTCTACGAGAAGGGACTGATGATGTTAAGAGATCTGAACAGAGGCACAAGTCTTCAAAATTCAGCCTGGACCAAATTTCAGGTTGTATTCCAGATTACTGCAGTTGTTCAATATTTATCTTTTCTGTTGTGTTATGTCCGATGCTTGTTTGAAGAAACAGTATTGGAAAATGAATTTGAAAATAATGGACCAGAACACAGGAAATTAATTGCAGGCTGGACATCAAAATTACCAGACAGGGCAATTCTAAAGCAGCTAATTTTCACATAGACCTTGGTGACTCAGGAGAACATACTCTTTATCAGCAAGTCTGTCTGACACACAGATATTCTAAGAATGATTTGTAAATATTTTGCTACCAAGGTTTACTTTAAAACCTATAATATAATCTAAATATAAAGGAGGAAGAATCAGGAACTTTTAAAATACTTCTTAAAATGAGGTGTGGGAAAAGAGCTGGTCTCAAATTGTCCAAGTAGATCTTAATGCTCCACAGCTGCTGAGAGCCTGCCTGGGCACTCATGAGGGAGGACCAAATTACCCAGCCCAAACATACAGTCAGAGAGGGGGAAATGGGGGAGAACACAAAGTATCACAGTCCCCACAAGTGACTTGGCTCATAGAATAATCCTGAAAATAATTGCAGCAGTGATGAGTATGTGACATTAATATAAATTTGAGTTTTCTATTTCAGTCTGGGGACCCAGAAGGCACTCAGGACAGCTGCAAGGGTCTGGATGCTGCTGGGTAGATGCTCAGCCACTGTAGCTATCAAAGGGATGTGCAACTTTGCCCACTTTCATTTAGAGTGCCTTTCCCAGCTCATCCCTTGGAATTGTTAACATAATTAATAATTGCTAGAAGTTGCCTGCTCTGCCCATGCTGGGAGTAGCAATTTCCTAGGGAGCTCCAGATCCCTTGTATCAAAGTTACATGTAATGCTGGGATGAGGATGGAGGGCATGAGGATGGAAAGTGAGGAAAGTGCAGCCTTCTTTCACACACATAATGTAATTGTACTCATGATGCAATACTTTTCCCAGCCCTTTTGCTGGCTAAATCTAGAAAAACCGAATTCTACCCCATCCCTGCGCATTCATTCTGTTCCTGTTGTCAAATAAGATATCAGACATATCAAAGCACAAATATGGACTATATTATACAAAAGCCAATTGGATAAGATTGCTAGAGATAGAATTACAGAATATCCTGAGCTGGAAGGGACCAACAAGGATCATCCAACTCCTGGCCCTGCACAGGATCACGCCAAAAATCCCACCCTGTGCAGATAATATTCTGCCCTCACAAAATAGCTGCTTTGCCAGTGAACTGGCTGGTTAGGCAGGACCCAAAAGCCTCAGGTTTTACTTCTTGCTATGCAGGGTGGCCTTGAGCAATGACTTTCCACTTTCCCAAGCTTCTCTTTTCCCCCATACAAAGGATGTTCAAGTGACATGCTTCTACAAACTGCTGCAAGAGTTCAAGATATTCTTTAACTTTGGAGGCCACGTACTCACTTGACTGACTCTTATCTCCCCAGGCAAATATTCTTTTGCTCTTAAGAAAAACAATAACCTGGAAAGGCACCAACAAAGAGCCTTCATTAGTGTGGAATAAAGATTGCCCTTATGTTCTTCTAAGGCTGTTGGAACTAGTACTCTGCCAGCTAAAGAACACAAATTATATGGCAATAATATCTTGCCCGTCCTTTCTGAGGAGATCAAACACTATGTGACTGCAGATTATGCACTTTTTATGGAGAATCATAGAACAGTTTGGGATGGAAGAGGCATTAAAAACCGTCCAGTCCAACTCACCTGGAAAAAGCAGGGAAAGAGGTGAGGTCTTCTAGAGAAGAGGGTCCACAGTAATTATTTCTTATTACTTAAATCCCATTTTCCTTGGGAAGGGGACAGCTGTCCAGCTGAACCCTGCTGGAGAAGGCACCTGCCACAGTCTGAGTCCCCGGCTTTCTCCTGGGATCACCTCCACACCTCTTGGATAACCCACTACCTATTATTCCATGCTGTGCTCTCTTGCCCAGCCCTGCAGCTCTGGACTGTAAAAGTGCCACGTTTTACAGCTGACAGTGAAGATGGCAACACTCAGGAAATAAATTCTGAGCCCCCTGACATCGACAGGCACCTTCAATCACACGGGGAGAGCAGAGCTTCCTCAGCAGCTGCTGGCACAGCTCTCCTGACCCCACACTCCCCCAGCTCCCAGTGGCCCCAAACAAGGCATGAGCAGTTTAGTGACATCAGGGATAATTACTAGTTTGGGTACGAAGAAATCTGCATTGAATTATTATTTATCAGTTTGGTATTTCCTCTCTTTTAAACCTGTGAGTGTCACTGCTTATGTTCTGGGCAGGCAGCAGAGCAATCTGAACTCCACCTGATGAACTTGTGCTAATGAATAAAATAAATAGCCTGTGCTGTGGTCTTTTAAATTTAAGTAGGTTTTTTGGTGTTTTTTTTTTCTTTTTTTTTTTTTCTTCTGATAACAGCAATGGTATTAAAATGGTCTCTTTGTAGTAAGAAAATGGATTTCATAGCTATAATCAGAATTTTATTCTTATTGCTAAGCTAGAAGGAGAACACAGTCTATAATATCATATTGTTGGTGTGCTTCCACATTCACTGCTTATTTATTTCCCAAGAGCCTAAAACATTCTTACTTTCATCAGTAAAAAAGCAGCAATTTCCTATAATATCTTTCAGGTCATACAATATCTATATTGAGGCTATCACGTGTTGTTTTTTCATCTGTTGTGGTTTTGTTTCTTTTGGAGAGGTGGAGAGTGTGAAGAGGGAGAAGGAACAGCATTTGAGAAAGAATTGTATAACTGAGATTACATCCTCCAGCTCAGTCAGAAACTCCCAGGCAACAAGTTCTGCATCCAAGACACTCAATTTCAAGTGAAGACTTAATCACTGGGTTTATTTTAAAATGAGAAAAAAAAGAAAGGGGCTAGGAAGAAAAAAAAAAAAAAAAAAAAAAAAAAAATAAAGGCCAGTTATTTCAACTTCAGTAGTATTCTATTCTTGTTTCTACCTGGTCATGTGCTCCGGAAGGGATTTCTGTGAAAGTGGTAGATAATCACCACCAATTTATCTTCATCTGTTTAAAAATATACAAGTCTCATCCATGAGTGCCCTTCCTGTGGCTCTGTCTGTGTAGCAGCTGACAATTGTCACATTTTGGAGCTTTAGGTAGCATAAAGGTGTCCCTCATGCTGCGTCTAATGGATTCACGCACCTCTGCATTCACATTCATATTTACTGCTAATTATTGTTGCTAATACAGAGCAAATAAATAAAGTGTGAGGATTTGTTTGGGTTTCTGAGTGAGGCTAACATTCCACAGCAATATCTTAAAGCTGCAATCCATCCCATGAAGTTTTATAACAATTGTGCCACACAGCATAAGGGAAATAAATGCCAAAGGCATTGAAAATATAGGTCCTCACTGTTCTTTGAGAAAACGGCTCTGTGATCACATTGTAGCATAGAATTTAACTTTGTATTTTGAATATTTTTGTTCCAGTCTGTGTATGAATGCACTGATAAGATAATGAAACATAGAAATAAGATATTACTGAACAGCTTTCCTGTGTGCAGCTATGCCAGTTGGAAAAAACACCATCAGCAGCAGGTATAAAGCAGCCAAAAATCAAAGTTTAGGATGGCTCAGGAAGATTATTGCATTACCTCCAGTGCAGAGGAGATATAGATCTTAAACATATTCCAAATCTATTCAGGCTTCAGAACAGTTTGGAATGATCTGCTTTTGTCAATTTTATTGAGAGCTCATATTTAAACACGTATCCTAAATAACAGGGATTCTGAGGAGCATAAAATTCCAAACAGCCCAATGTCATTTCCCTGGGCTGAATAGGCCCTACCTAACTCGGGTTTGGTTAGAGCCACCTGCCAGGGGAAACAAAGAAAACAGGGAAAAACGGGATGGAAGTTGTGCAGCAACCTCCAGCAGGTCCCTGTCATGCCTGGCTGCCAGGGACCACAGCCCTGCAACCACAGCAGAGCCCGATGGAGAGCTCTGGATTACATTCCATCAGACACGGGGCACATTGACACAAGATGCTGCACTGCGGCAGAGGAGGATGTGGGCATTTCCAGGAGGTGATGGGGATCAGAGACACAGTCAATCACTTAGAGCAACCTCCAGGGAAGTTAAACAAGTCAAACCAATTTCAAAGAAGAAACAAAACAAGGTAGGACTAGTGGGATTGGCTTTAAACTGAAAGAGGGAGGATTTAGACTGGATATTAGAAATAAATTATTTATTTTAAAGGCCCTGGTAGATGTTGGCCAGAGAAGCTGTGGCTGTCCCATCTCTGGAAGTGTCCAAGGCCAGGTTGGAGCACCCTGGGATAGTGGAAGGGGTCCCTGCCCATGGCAGAGGGGTGGTCTTTAAGGTCCCTCCCCCGTTCAGCCATTCTAAAACTCAAGGATATTATCATCTTAAAGCATCCTGAATCATTCATATTATCAAATATTTCCTGCCAAATTCAATGAAGTTTCATTACGGGCTTTAATTCAGTTAGCTTTCCTCTTCATGTCTCATTTTGCCCCACTTCAGTCCCCAGATCCTGCAGAAATCATCATGTGGCTAAAGGCTTACATGCCTCCAGCAAAAGGATGTGATGCCAAATATGGATTTGTAATGGATGCTCATACAGCTCCACCTACCAGCTCACCTTACAAACACTTCAAAAGGAAATTTCACTTGCATTAAGTTTATGGATGTAAGATTGGCTGTTGAATGCATTACTGCAGCAGAAAAACAAATGGTCACAACAGAACAGTGATTTTTCCTCTCTCTGTAAGGAGCACTGCAGAAATCCATTCCTGCTGAAGTACATCTTATCCTGAGAGGTTCACAAATAGCAGGTTTTATTCTTGATGCTCAGGATGGTTAGTTTTTAGATTTCATCTTTCCAACAAGGTCATTTCCCCCAGTGAATCAGTACTTTGGCATCTCATTTTCTCTCTAAAATGGGAGAAACAATGTCTGCTATAGCAGGAGCACATGGACACACAAATTTTTGGAGGCAAGAAAAGGGTCAGACAACTTCCTTTGTACCAAGGAAATGATTGCACTGACTGGTTGCTTTATTTAGATGTAATGCAGACAGCTTGCAGTGGGTCCATTAGAACTGCTTGACTCTTAATTACATTGACTTTTAAAAGCTTTGATTAATTATGATAGAGAGCAAAGGTTTCCAGCAGAGAGATGACTGTATCAGAAAACAGCTCCTGATGCTGACCAGATCAGGTCAGTGTTTGAAGCATTTTATGTTTCATAATAAACTGGACACAAAGTTGTCACTAGTAGGATTGTAGATGTTAAGAAATATTTATATTGTTCAAAGAGATCTATGATTGCAGAAGACTAGTAATTTCTTAATTTAAATTGGTAGAACCAAATGAAAGGAAAGAGAAAAAAAACAGCTTGGGTGTTTCTTTTTTTTTAAACAAAACAGAATACGTATTTATTCTTTTTTTTCCCTAGTTGAAGTAAAAAAAATGCTTAATTTTTTTTTTAATTCTGTAAAATTTATTCACCATGTGAACCACAAAATCTTGAGATTTTGTGTAAACACAGACAGATGCTTTGCATCTCTCCACCTCATTTGCATCCAAACCCTCTTCGGTGGCTTTCTCAGGTTGGTGCAGGAAGTTTCTGATATCTATGGCACTATTATGAAAAATGATGTGCTTGTCTGAGTTGCATAAGGAACAAATTTGCATTCAATTCCCCAAAGAGCCATTGAAGGTTTATATGTCCTTGAAAACATCACTTAAAGTGGGATTCATTGAAAACCAACTGATAGTGGAGCTTTTCAATGGCTCTGGGAAGCCAGCAGAGGAAAATTGAATTGCCCTTTGCCAGTGCTGCTGTCTCACCAAGAGCTCTGGATGGAAGCTGGATGACAAGGTTAGGGAAGATGCATAAACTCACAGGACACAGGTCTCTCTGCCTCATTTTCTACATCTTTCATTTAGTAATGGCAGCAGTTCCCAGGGCTACTGTATCAGGGCATGTTCATTAACATTTCAAGTCCTGCTGCTAAAGACAAGTATGGGTGAAAGATTTAAGAGAGTGAGATTCTGCTTCTGGACTGATTTTGCAGCGCTGATATTTGTGGCTTCTTAAATCTTACTGTTGCAGACATTCCCACCTTCCCTGAGTTTAAAGATTTTTTTAAACCTCTGACAATTTCTGACATTGTTTTTCTCCTTTATATTTATATCCCAGGTTTGTTTGTTTGGTTGGTTGGTTTTTGTTTTTTTTTTTTTTTAATCTTACTACTTTGATTATTTTCCTTTTAAAAAGGCTCCTGGAAATATGTGTCTTAGTTCTTTCCTGATAATCAAATTATGGCCATTTTTTATTATGTTTGGTTTTTGGCATTACTATTTGAGTTGGAACCTACTGTAACCTTCAGAATTGGTTTCAATACTAAAATTTAAGTCATTTGAATGTGCTTTATATAATATTTTTCTTTGTCACCTATGCTGTTATCACCTATGCTATCAACATTCATACTAAAGCTTAGAGAGAATAGATTGTGGTACTGATAACACACACTTCTAGATAAGTCTGCTTGAATTTCAAGATCTGACTAAATCTGAACTACCCCCCAGTGTGGAAAACTGGTGGGAAGTGTGTAACAAACACTCAGGAAAGAAGATAAAATCAAATAAAATGAAATTGAAATAAAACCCTTAAAATTGGCAAATGAAGTGACTACAACCAAACGTACTGAGATGAAATTAGGTACAGTGAAAAGGACAGCAACTTGATTCACATTGAAATCCTGAAATCAGCAAAGAAAGGTAAACAAAGAGACAGGAGAAGGAATTGAAGGAATTAAATGCTACAAAAGAAAGAGAGAAAATTCTGGAACAAAGTGAAAACAAGAAAAGTGAATGGGATGACATGAATTGCACAGGAATGGACCAAACCTCGCTCGATTAATCTTCATTGAAATCACAAGATTTCATTGCCTTTCCTGAAAGGAAGAATTTTAAATCACAGAACAAAGTGGAAGAAACACTCAGTAAAGGATATATGATAAAATCAAATTAAATTGAAAGAAAAAAAATTCTAAATGAAGTGACTACACCAAAATGTACTGAGGGGAATTGAGGTGCAGTGGAAAGAAGTCAACTGGGGATGAAAGCAGCATCTCAGGAGAGCATACATCAGCAGTCCTGGGGGTCAGGCAATATAACACAGGAGACACAGAGAAAATTCAAGAGTCACCTCATGATGTATTGCTTTACTGCCTTCAGAGTGGGGCTCTGTCACAAGCAGTGCAGTGACATATTGATGCTGTATCTTCCCCATCCACCCCACCAACTCCCCTTTTCAGACCTGACATGACCCTCGGTACAAAATACAGTTTTTCCTAAACTAATCCTGGTAACTGGGATGTCCCTTCTGACTTTACTGTAAGGTGAGGTTACCACTAAGAGTTCAGGCTCAGAAATTCAGGTAATTGCCCTCACTGGGTTTTAGGGTCAAGCAGTCATGGGGAATTTCAGAAAAAAATCTGAAGTTTCATTTCAGAAAAATTAAACATAAATGGTTTCTTGGTGGGAACAACACTTTCAAGGCTTTTTAAGCTGTTGCCCTCAGAGAAAGCATCCAAACAGCAATTTTCCATGTGTACTGTGGCAACAAAACCTGGGGGAGCACCATAAGCATATATGCACACATCCCATGTGTTTTCCAAAGGCTGATCACAGGGAATTAAGAACCCCTGGCAGCAGTATGGGCAATCAAAATGGGAAGCACCAAATAAAAAACCCACTCTAATAACCATCACTTGAAAAACCATATTCCCTACTTGAAGTCATGGTCCCACACAAAGAATTAAACAGAAACCTGATGTTATATTTACTGCTTGCTCAGAAACTCCTGTACAGAGACTGAACCTCAGGGGAATACACACAGCAAGTTAGAAGTAACTTGAACATGTGCAGGGACATCTGAGTGAAAGAAGAACTCAAACTTCTCTCCAATTTGACCTTCCCCTCAGTGCACATATTTTTTATCCCTGACAATAAAGTGTTTTCTGAAAATTAAGAGATCCAACCCCTTGTGTATGGTCTTAAATATAGGGAAAAAAATCACAGCTTAACAGCAAGCATCAGAATTAATTTCAACAAGTTCAATTAAAAAAATATTAAAGTTTAATAACATATACTTGATTTAAGAGTTGACTAACAAACCCTTCCTCTCTCCTGTATTTCCTTATATAGACCTCTGCCAGCATAACACCCACCATCTCTCCTTTAATTCTCCTTTCTTTTATCAGGGGACAGAATGGGCAATTTTTAATTTTTTTTTACAATCCATGCTGATTGCCCCAGTACTTATTTTCTCTTGGCTATAACATAGTTGTTACATACTGCAGTTATGTGCAATGGATTAAGTCTGTGGTAAAAACAAAGCAATCTTCCATCCTTTGGGTAAATTTGTACAATCTCTCCTGCCTTGTCCTCACAGGGTGATAGGTTCACACCAGAGAATAAAAATCAAAGCACTGAAGGATGTCAGGTCCTCAGGAGCAGCTGAGTCAGAAATTCTCCAGTGACTGTGGAAAGGGCACACAGTTAGCTTTTCTGGATGGCAGTAATCCTTAAATTACTGCCTTAATTAAACATTTAGAGTTCTTACTCAGAGATGTATGTATTTCACACAGAGCTGTGCTGCAATTTTAGCAGGGGAGTATCGTCCTGGCTGTCTGTGTTGGAGGCAACTTCATTCCTTGTCTCCTCCTCAGAGTTAGAGTTTGATCTGTTTATGTCTGTTCCCAAAAACTGTCCCCCCTCACTGGAGCAAGTCCAGAGGAACCTGCTGTACTGCACCAAGCAAATGATTCTGTATAAGGAAAACAGTTTTGGTTTACCTTTGAACATATAAGGAAGGCAAACTAGAAACTTCTGTGCCAGCTTCATTGGCATTGGCCCAGTGCAAACACAGGAAAACTGGTTGGGCTTTAAAAAAATGTTTCTCAAAACCTGTAGCTGTTTCTATTTGCAGCAAGCTAAATTAGACCTCCTAAAACATCAAGTATTTAAGAAGGAGCATAGAGGTGCTCAGGGCTTCTTGGAGTGTCTTAGTCAGGTGTCAGATCCTTCCCTGCCCACAGCTTTGTTCTTTTGTTTCTGTGTTGTTTGTGATTTTCTTTTATTAAAATGTATGCTTTATAAAACACACCCAAGGAGCCATCTCGAATTATTATGAAGCCACTCTGGGAGGTTGCAGGTCAACCCTCAGACTTGATTGACCTTCACTGGGCTCATTACACTCTGGCCATGGGTAAGACTGTATCAGGAACTCACCAAGGGCATCAGAGGGATGGAGCAGATCTGCTGTCAGGAAAGGCTGAGAGAATTGGGGTTGTTCAGCCTAGAGAAGTTCCAAGGACACACTTAATTGTGTCCTTCTAGTGCCTGCAGGGAGCCCACAGGAAAGATGGGGAGAGACTTGAGGGCTGGAGTTACAGAACAGGAGGGAACGGGCTCAAACTGAAAGCGAGTAGAGTTAGATGGGATATTGGGAAGGAATTCTTTCCTGTGAGAGTGGGAGGCCCTGGCACAGGGTGCCCAGAGAAGCTGTGGCTGCCCCTGGATCCCTGGAAGTGTCCAAGGCCAGGTTGGACACTGGGGCTTGGAGCAATTTGGGATAGTGGGAGGTGGCCCTGCCATGGCAGCGGGTTGGAACTGATTCATCCTTAAAGTCTCTTCCAACCCAGGCCATTCCATGATTCTATGATCCTTAACCCACTTTTCTCCATTTCTAGAGAAAATCAAACCTTAACACTTTGGAAGTCTTTTTCCTTTTCTATGGAGTTTCTTTGGCGACTTTTTATCCTCATCTCATCTGTCTTGAGCCTCTCTCTTGCTAACATCTATGACAGTTCTTTAAAAACTTATTATGTCCCCATCAATACCTCCCTTCACTGTGACACTTTGTAGCCACTGTAATAAAAACTGCAAAAAATGACCAGGGTCCAGAGGACAAATTCACACCAACAGCTCCTTGTGGTTTTTTGGAAGGACATAAATAAACCAAAAATAAGATGGAGTCTTCTCAGCTAAGATAGTGAAAAACTACCTTATCCTCTGAGATTCAAACATTTTCTAACTTAGGTTTTATTTTTATATATTCCTATAATTAATAATCAAATCAAGCAAAAGGAACATCTTTTTGCTTTGGATTTGCACATGAATTAGCCCAGTGAAGTCTGGAATTGATCTCCCTGTGTACAACAAATGCTGATTACAGCCTCTCCTCTCTAGAAGTAATTTATTTATATTTTTCTAAATTATCATTAGTGAATCATTATTGAATGTATTAAAAAAAATGATAGACAGATTATGTTCTGCTAATGAAAACAGAGAGAGAGACATTCAGATCTTTCTATTTTGTATCTCACAGCCCCACTGGAATCTGTCAGAAGTTTGATATAATACCTCATGAAATTTTATTTGCATACCAGCAGGTATATCTGTGCCATGTAATCTGAGAAAAGAGGGAAAACAGAAAAATTCATTAAAGAGCAGTTCACCAGGAGGAGTGAGGCCTCTAACAGCTCTAGGAACCTGGGTTACACTAGATCATGAAACTAATCAAGGTTTTCAAGTGCTAATGAAATTTCTCCACTAGGACTCATTCTTTTCAGCTGGTAGGGACTAGGGAAATTTTCATAAAAGTTTCTGCCTTGTGTTGTTGATACAGCTACTTTTAGATCCTTCACATGGCTTTCAAATTCCAGAAAGAAGGTGGAGAGTAAACAAATATTTTTAAACTAGGTGTGATTTTTTTCTTTTTTTCTTTAGTCAGATTTGTTAAATATATTCACTACATAATCTTGACAGAGAAAAAAAAAAAAAAAAGAAGGGAAAAAATTCTATCTTGTTAATTCTGCTGAAATACATCAAACTTAGAGGGGTTTGAAAACACCCAACAAAGCAAGAACATAAAAAAGAATTTTATAGCATTTGTGAAATGATAAAATCAAATTTGCAAATTTGTTGTTTGGCTTGTATCACAGTGGAAGAGGATTTTTTTCAAAGTTCTTTTAAAGTAATTCACATCACGATCAGTGTCTTGACTTGTGCCATCTTTGAACTCGTGCAACGTAAGGAATGGCAGCTCAAGATCTCAGCTCCTGTTTTACCAGTCATGCTGCACACATTGCTTTGATCTCAACCAAATTTAGCTGACCTTTCCAGCAAAACCAGGACAGAACCCATCCAAGTGCATGAAAATTTTAGTCTTCTCAACCGAATTAAGGAAGAGGCAGAGAAAAGCAACTTCTTGAAGGAATATTTGGATAAATAATGACACCAAAGACTCAGTAGAAATTATTGTGCTGTAGCCACTCCTTTCCTTAGTAACACTTTCTCTAAAATATTAAAGCATTTAATATTTTATTATTTTTTTATAGTGAGGGAAGTGTATTGTCACTAGTGTATTGTCACTTTTATGGCATTGTGTTCTTATCTACAGGGTACCCACCTATCTTTGTTTCTGTGATCCAACTTGCCTGCATAGTTCATTGCCTTCCAATTTTTTCCCTTCTGTCAATGTAGATTTACTCCAAAAATGCTCCTTATCTCTTCCAGCTCTCCTTTCTGTATATGTAAGAGACTTATTCTCCTGTTTTGTGGTTACTTTCTTGCCTCCTGGGACTTCCTTCAAAACCTTGTCTGCAGAGATGTAGGGTGAAGAGAACTCAGCTTTTGTTTCTTTCGATCAAAAACAACAACAACACCAAAAAACCCCAAACCAAACAAAAAAAACACCCCAAAAACCACAAACAAACAAACACCACACCCAAAAACCAAACAACCAAAACTCCCTGTATTTACTCCTTATCACAAGTCATTTTGAAAATCTTTGACATCTGGAAAATCACTCTGCCTGATTCCCTCTTTCTCAGGACAGCCCACTGCAGATTTGGGTTAACCCAAACAATGCAGATCTGCTCATGAAAAACCTTTGTCACCATCACCAGGTTTAATTCCATAAGCCCTACACATTTCTCACCCATGGGAACTCCCATTTCACTTTCAGATCACAATCTCAAAAGAATTTAAAGACTTTGGGAGATTTGTTGTCAGTATTCCCACTCCCCTGTAAATTACTGACTTTGGAGAGCAACGTGGGGCCTTGACACTGATCCTTCTCTCCCTTCAGTTGTCAGAAATGAGTTTAACTTGGTGGAATTGCATTAGTGGGAAACCAGATAATGGTCCTAACTCAATAAAGCACATTATTTGTTTACTTTTAATCTGGTGGCAGTCCCACTGAAGTTAGCCAGCCTTGAGTATATTCCAGAATAGCAATGCTTTTTGAGTGAGGATTGGAATATAAAGGTGTTCAGCCTGAATACTCTCCCTCTAATCTAATACAGAAGCATAGGTTTATAATGTAGGATTTTGTGATACAGGACAGAGAACGAAATACTTGGCATGAATAACTTCACTGATATGCCTGTTATAGAGGGCTTTCTTCAGAATGGGAAATCATACAAAATGAATAAATTCCCAGGGACTGTTGAAGGAGGGGCAATGAAAAAGTAGATTCCAAGTTAAGAACATTGTGTAAAATTTGTAGATAGTCACACTGGATTTGGTCTGTTGATCAAACACACATCTAGATCTCCCCTATAGCAGGACTTAAATGGTTTGTTCAGTAACTGCTCCTTGATTCCCCCTCTCCCCTACTCTCAAGTGCAAACAAGTCTCTCAGTCGACTCCCAGACCTCACAGCAACTCCTGCACTTGGCTTTGATCTTTCTGATCAGTTGTCAACCTGCAGACCCCCTAGTCTCTCCAGAATCTGAGCAAAAATAATAGCCTGAATAAGATCTCAGTCTTCATTAGTAATTCCTGATCAGTTTTAAATTCCTCTAAATTTATGCTTAAATTAAGGGACAATAATTATCAAACTAATACCCCCACAAACAGGAGCTTCTGCCCCCAAGCTGGTTGGTCTATCTTGAAAAACAAGACTCATGGTAATTCCGTAAAATCTTCAACTCACATGAAAAACTTAATTTTAAACCTTCTCAGCTAAACACAGCTGACTGGCTTATCTCTACAACTACTAAGACAATAATAAATTGACAGTAATTTACGTGGATGTCCAAATAATGGGGTGCAATGAAGAGGAGATTAGAATGATGTAAAAACTCTTACATCCTATTATGACTGAATACAGTCTCAAGACAGATTACCAAATTAAAAGGAAAATATTTTGATTGCATTCTATATGATGAAGATTTTGTCTGCTTTGGAAATGGCAAGGAGTTAAACTATATCACTGAAATATAATTTGTGAAAGGGTTCAAGAGTTCTGAAGTAATATGCACACAAAAAACCCAAAAGCCTTCAAACAAGATGAAAGATTTTTCAGGTCTGTTTTTGAAGCATAGAAAACAAGAATATATTTATACAGCTGATAGAAAAAGAAAAAGGTGTGATAGGTTAGAAGTTAATTTTTTTTTTTTTAACAAATGTTTAAAAACACAACTGAGTCTTTACCGTAGTAGAGGTTTTAGTTTCCTTTAGGTTAAGTGGAGGATGGGTTGGGCTTGCCCTTACAACTTTTAAGACAGTTCGAGTTCTCTGCACCTCAACAGATTTGCTCTATGACTTTCAGGCCTTATTCCTGTGTCTTAATTCCCTGTTTCTAAAACAGGTGAAATTGTTTTCTTCTGCCTCCCAGGATTTCTGGGAGGATCAATACATTAAGGATGAGAGACATTCAGATATGGAGGTGATGGGAACTGTACATCTCCAAGATGGATGGCTGCTGAATGGAAGCCAACCCTCAGTTTTCAGAATCCCAGAGAGATTCATTATTCAGGTCCTTACACCATGGAGAGCTGCATAAAGAAAATATGACCTTGAGTTTCTGTGTCTCCTGTTTTGATTGCCTCGGTGCCCAGTATAAAACCCTGTAGATTAACCCAAACCTGCTCAATTTTCTGCTTCATTTTGAGATCCCATGAAGTGATCATGCTTCTGCACTGACCAATACCCTCTTGCACTGTTAGTTAAAAGGGAAGGAAAAGTATCATCGTCTTTATAGAGTCCTGATGTGATGGCTGAGACTGAAACCTCAAGTGCAATCTGGTGATACTCCAGGTCTATAAAAGACTGACAATCCCACCCAGGAGAGAACTGTGTCACTTACACATTAAAGTGTCACTCCTCTTATACCAGTGACTGCCTTATGCCTTTGCCTCTCAGTTCCCTTTAGAGAAACAAAAAAACCCACACATTTCAAGGGAAGTTCTTTCTTTTCTTCCATCCCACCCTTCTGATCTATCAAGATATTCAAGCAAAGACCACTGCAAATGCAGACAAATGGAACAAAACGGAGATGGTCCTCCTTGGTTTAACTTTTTCACTGAATTTCAAAATGTTAAAGCAAGTCTACCAATGCAACCTACCAAATCGAAAAAAACCCAACTCTTTAGAGATAGACAACTATTGTAGCTGAGTAAGGACTCAGAAAGCAGAAATCAGATCAGTGTTTCCTAAACAGATAGAGTGGAGGTGTGGGATGCAGAAATCTGTACTTGGAAATCCAGAGATATGGCAAGGAGCAGCAAGAAAGAACAAATCAGAGAGGGCAAGGAGCTGGAAGTCCAGGTTTTATACTCCTCATTTTAACATGAAGAAGGATTAGGAAGTGTTATTACTTCCCTTCTGTTCATTCACAGAACACAGCTAAAATAGAAGAGAGGATTATTTTTTTTGCACTGAATGAACAGAAGCTATGGAAACTGAGGAGAAGTAGGGTACAGCATCCATTTTGGTCCTAATTAAACACTTTCCAATCTCATACTGAGGGCAAAGTTCATCTGGTTTGACAGAAATAGTGCCAGACAAAAGAGAAAAGGAATGAGTCTAAATGGCTGAAATCTCAGCAAATACAGCAGCAGTGGTTGTGAGATTCGTGTTCATACAACAGCAAAAGTATTCAGTGTTTATTGATTCGCTTGACCAAGAATTATGTTACACACACAGCAAATAAGATGTCAGGGAAATCAGCACATTATTTCCTGCTATTCATGTATAAGCACTCCGAGAGTTCTCACAAATCCTTAATATGACATAACTTAAGCACTAAAATAATGAGAATATTTTATAGTCAGAACTAGCTAGTTTGACCACTAAAGCATTTACAAAACAAGAACATATAAATTGCACCAAAGAATTACCAAGGTCACAAAAATCATACAATGGACTCCAGTGTGCACTGTAATTTATTTTCTAATTATATAAGTTCATGTTAATTCTCTTCTGTTTCTTTCCACAAGAGAGGAGAGTGCTCAATCTCCTCCTGAATTCTTCAGTGCTTATTACTATAGTAACCAAATGCTTCAAAAACATTAATTAATTTTCAAAATATCACAGTGGAAAATTAAATCCATCTGGACATGGTCCTGGACAAATGTTTTAAGGGGCCCTTCTTGAGCAGGTGGTTGGACCAGATGATCTCCAGAGGTCTCTTCCAACCTCAGTCATTCTGAGATTTTGTGAAAAATAACACTGTCCTCATTTTATTGAAAGGAAACAGAGGTAGAGGGTGATTAAGACTGCTTTTTTGCATCTCCCTTTCAAAACACATTTGTACAATATTTTAGGCATATTTGCATTTGTCTCTGAAAAGAAAAGCTCTTTCCATATTTAGTTTAATATTTTTGCAGATGAGATACAGAGTTTTCCTGAAGTATCAAAGAGCTGCATTTTAGGATCAATCAGTCCCAGATCTTTTCTTTTTCTCTCCTGCTTTCTCCTTATGAGGATGCTCATCCTAATTCATTGATCTCCAAACCTCAAGCTATAATCCTATCAAGCTGCTTTCACGCGATAGTTTTCCCTAATTAGCATGCCTACATTTGTGTTTAGTGTACAGGGAAAAGGCAGACACTTCTGTGGCTGTCCTTCCTTCTCCAAAACCTGTCACAGAAGATTCAGCTCAGAGAAATCAACAGGAATACAAAGCTTCGGCTCAAAACCAGACTGAAACTTGTAAAGTTATAAAAAACTGAACAGACAGATTTACAACAAGGAAACTCAGGAAACAACATTATTGAGTCTCATGCTGACAGAAGTTTAATTCACCAGGCATTTAACTACAGCAGTGCCATAGAAATCTCTTCCCCTGATAGGTTTAGATGACTCTAAATTAGGATGAGATTTTGCACTGGCTGAGCTTTGAATGAAAAAAAAAAAAAAGCTTTGAATGCTTCGGGGTGTGAGTTTTTGCCTAAAGCTTGGATTCTCTAAGTGGACTTTTAGGGGCTTTAGGAACTTTGTCTTTCCTGACATCACAGCTGAGATTAACCCAGCTGGTATTACACCAAGTAATGCAGGAACTTTAGTAGACTCTGCCTGGGAAAGGCAAGGGTGGGAGTCACAAACCCAGCAGCCCCTGTGCAAAGCAAGCTCCAGTGCTGGGCTGGCTTTTTCCAGCTAGGAGAAGCTTTGCAGGTAGCTGGGTCTCAATGCCATGCAACTGCAGTTATTTGGCAGGCAGCAAACCACATTAAATTAGCCCCACTGAGTCCAAATCATAAAAAAAACCCTCAGAAACCTCAGAGATTAGCTATCATGAACTTTTAATTTTTTTGCTTACAGCAACAACAATAGCCTAATAACCATGTTCTTGGGAGCCTCTATCCTGGCAGGCACACTAGTCTGGGTTTTTTTTTTTTTTTTTTTTTTTTTTGTTTGTTTGTTTGTTTGTTTGTTTGTTGTTGTTGTTTTTTTTTTTTTTAATTATGCTGGTGCCAGACTGAAAATACAAAAGTATCAGGGAGGAAAAGTTGATTTTTTTTTTTCCTACTTAAATTCTTATTTTTCTTCCTATGATTTTCCAGTAACTTCCTGGTGAATATTCAACACTACTCCTTGGTTACAACCATGTCAACTTCCAGCAGGTCTGCCAACTTCACTGGGAGATGAAGGGCAATTCCACCAATTTTAGCACTTCTCTTCAGGTGCTGCACTTAGCTAAGGCAGGCAGGCAATGTCTGTGCAAACAACCTGGGAGAATTCAGCAAGTGAAGTAGAAACAGCTGATAAGATCCTCAATACTGCCTCAAAGGGCTTGCAATTTTTAGTAATAGTGCCAGCAGGTTAATTAAATTTGAGGAGAGTTCGAGAAGCAAGACCAAGTGAAATAGATATGGTTGCAGTAGGAGGAGAGAAATACTGAGTAAAATCCTGTCTTTGGGTTGTTTTACCCCAAACTTTGTGGAACATGTGCTTTTCTCTGGCAGTTGAGCCTCTGTGGCACCTTTTCTTCCTGCAGTGTAGCAGGTGAACAAAAACAAGAGGAGGAGGAAAAAGAGCTTGCACCTGGTAGGAAAATAAGCATAAAAGGAAGCAAATATTTGATTCCTTTGCAGAGTGGTACATGCAGTGCTGAGTGACTTTTCCTTCTCCCGTGTTCTTATTCCTTTTCCACTGATCCCACCCCGGGTCTGTGTTACACTCCCCGGGGAATCCTGATCACTTTTGTTGTTTCCTTTTTCCTGAAGTTATTCCTCTGCCAAAAATTCCATTTTTTCACCTTTAGCTCTTTACCATGACCGGCCCTTTTATATTCACACTCTCCCCATCTTGCTTATTTGCGTGAAAATTCCTCAGTGCAAGTTTTGTGGGTGTCTCTGGGTTTGCACAAAATTCAGCAGCAGCTGCCATGCTTTTAATGGCAATTATAACACAACACAGTAAAATACACAAGCCATAAAAGGGGTATGTATGTCAAGTTTGAAAGTAAGAGCACTCCTAGAAGAAAAGTCTTTAGGCTTGTTCAGTCCTGAAGAGAAATTCAGCATGGAATTTTATACATTAATTAGGACAGAAATAATTATTTGAAGTAGGAAACACCACACCACCACCCCCCCCCCACACTGCCATTTTTTTTTTCTTTTTTCCAGACTGGCCATGATGATATAAAAATATTTCTTCTTTTACTGTGCAAAATGAGAGTTAAATCCAGGCTAAGCTTGTTTACTTTCTTGAAATCCCAGAGAAATATGTGATACAAAGCAAAGGCTTGAGGCTCAAAACTTCTTTAGAAAGACAAAAAAAAAATTCAGAAATTACGTGGAAAGTCAGTGTAGTTTCCATGGCTTAAAAATTGTTATGAATCAGGTGAATCAAGACAATGTGTTTGTACCATCTTGATGTCATATATGTGTTTTATGATTGAATTTTAGAAGACCCTTTAGAGATAGGCTAACTTTATTATTCTGATTTTATAAGCAGCATTGAGATCCAGAAAGAAGGATCTGTCATCAGTCTCAAAATCTGCAGTAAGGTCAAAAACTGACACATTCCTCCTGTTTCAAACACAAGATTGTGCTTCCAATACAAATTGATAGACAAGAACCTTTTTCAGAAAGTACTAATTGATTATGCACTACTGTGGATGCTGCTTTTAATGTGCTACAGATGCTTTGATACTGTACACACCAGATATCATGTCTTTCATAAAACAGATGACCAGGTGTAGAGAACTTCATTTAATATCTTAGCTATTATGAGATTTGTTTTGCATGCAGTCTTTCATATAGTGAAGCTAAGGATAAAAAGAAATTTAATTTTCTTTCTCCTGTAACGGGCCATTATAAGTTATTTAATTGTGCAAACATATATGCAGAAATATAATATACATGAATGTGGAAAAAACCCCTCTGTGGCATGATAGAATATTAATGTACCCTGCAGCTTTTTTATTACTTAGCTCTGAATTGTACCTAGAGAGGCACTGAGATTACTGATGCAGAAAGAAGCATTTTCTCAAGGTAGGTCTATTGTTTTATAGTCCAGCAGTAGGCCTGCCATTGTCACCAGGTGCTGGGCATTCCTGCCATCTGCAACACTGTTTTGTCCTAATATAAAATCTGTTCACAGCTCTGTTACAAATAACAAAATACTGCTCCCATTTAGGGTTTTGTGTGGGGGCCACAGCTGTGTCCAAAGCACAGAATAGGAGGTCATTCAGGTTGTTCACTCTGCTGAGATCCTCCAGGTGTCCTTTTAACTACTTCATGTACCGAAAATTCCCAGATAAATCTCTGTTCAATATCAGTTTAAGCACTACAGTATTTTAGAGCAGGCTCATGGTTGTGTGAGCTGAAACTGGGAAGGTTGAGACAATCATCTCCTCCTGTTGCTGTTGTGAGAAGTGAGAGTAGGAGACATCAGAAGATTCATCAACCCATATGTGTCAGATCTGCTGAAGTTTTATAATGGATTGGGCTTGGCAGAGATCCTCCTCTTGGTTTGCACTTGGAGAGGTGAAGTATCAGTTCTGCTGTTTGGCAGAGAACAGGAGCACTCATGGGTAGAGAAAAAAAGGAAGGAAATTTCCCAGAGTGGAGGAGACAAGACATATGTGTGTCATTTCTGTCTTTTGCCCTGCTTAGTTGCTGCAAGGAAAAAATGGATGGAGCAAAAGGATTACCAAAAAAACCCTTCTCCTTCAGGCTGGGGACACAGGGGAATGTCTCTCTTGGAGTCTGCAGCTGAGCAGATATTCCCCAGAACCCCCCCTTGCTATGGGGTGTAGGACCAGCACAGCAATTAGGTATCGAGAGCAGATCAAAGTGCATTGAGGAACAGAAAGCAAATATTTAAGCCTTTAGACCTATGAGTTTTAAGAAGTGAATAGATAAGCATTAGGGAATATATATATAAATCCTCCACATTTCCTAAGGAGCTTTCCTTGATGCCATGCATAAAATAGCTGCCTAGTGTACAATATTCTGCATTATCTGCCAGCCAGCAACAAGCACAAGATGCTGAAGGAAATGGAACTTCAGTCGCAGACTGATGAAAGTACCTGGTTTCCAATGAATAGTCTAATGGAAAGGTGTCCTCCATTAAGGGCAATTTAAATAATGCAGTTCTTGAATTTTAGTCACGAGTATTCAAGTCCCCATATGTTAGCATTGTGGGCTAAACCAGGTGAAGATTGAACAGAAGAACAGAACTCACATATGGTTATAAAATAATCTTATTTTCTGAAGTTTGGGATTAAAAAAGAAAGATCTACTTATATTTTGAGATGAGAAACTATTATTTCATTTAAGTAATCTAAATAGAAGGGTGCAATTTTAGTTATTACAACAGCATGTAAACGCAGCTAAATTGAAGGGTTGATTATTCACAAAATTATTGTGTCATTCTTCTACAAATAAAATGAGGCAAACTGTATTTTGTGGTCTGAAAGTTCAGGCAATAATAATAAAATTCACATCAGTATATTTCTGATGTGAATTTCATTCAATAGTCAAGTGAATCCAAATCAATTTTCTCACAGAACCTGCATGTACAAATTTTAACTGGCAAATTAGATAGATGTCATCTGTTGGCTCTTTTGGGAAATAAGAAATCCCTCTACCAGATCATCAAATTAGTTTTCCACAATTGTATGAAATGATAATAAGTAATACCAGGCCATGTTTTATTTTTTTGAAAGTCTGCATCGGGAACTGATGAGTCAAATCCAACAAAACAACCCCAAGGGTAATTTTTATGAGAAGGTCTGTTTCAAACCATGGAGTGAAGGTGACACTTCTGAAGGACTTGGGCACAGGCACCACTGGGTTTGCACTCCGGCTGAACCACAGGAAACTGGGAGATCTGGGTGTGCAAGCAGGCGTAACATCCAGCTCCGGAATGGGAAGCACCAGACTGCCTGGCTGTTGGAATACATGTTCCCCTGGGTTCCCCAGGGAGAGAGGAAAATATAGGAGTTCAGTTAAAGCCTTTAGAGAAATAAAAACATAATAAGCCACGTAAATATGAAGTAGAAGTTTAGATTTTAGTTTTAAGTAAGTATGCTCTAAGTGCCTTATGAATCTGGCAGCCAGTATAGGGCCCAGAGCCCTAAGGCCTGGTTACTTAGCTTTAGACATAACAAGAACATAGTAGAATATTGCTTACAGGACTAGATAGAACAGGTACAGCCTTTAGGTGAATGAGATAGAACCTTCAGGCAATATGACAGAACCTTTCACATTATTAGTCATGCTATATGCAGAGGTTTTCTGTAAGGTTTGATACTGTATTTCGTAGTTTTTCATCGTTTTACTCACTTTCAATATTAGGTTTAGATTGACGTAGAAAGAATGTTTTAGAATCGTGTTCTTAGCTGATTGGATAACCTATAGTATAGGGATATGAATATGCATTTATGGTTTATGGATAAAAATCCCCTGTTTTGGGAGCAATGGTACGGATTCATCGATTCTTCAGTTGGTCCATCCATCCTCCCACCATCTATAACAAGAGAGAAGGGGGCTGTTCCAGGACTCTGTCAGGTATTATCGCTGGGGTTGCTGCCAGCGGTGCTGTTGCTGCTGCTGCAGGAGCCTTTGCTGCTGCGGCCGCTGCCGCTGAGAACGCTGCTTGGGAACAGCACTCTGGGCCAGGAATCTGCCTCTGCCCCGTGGCTGTGACTGTTCAGGCCTCCGCCCTGGCCTGGACTCTCTGTCACACTGCCACTTTACACCCCCTTGGGACCTTAAGCCTTATAGTTTTTAGCAATACTTCATACTTAGAACTCTTTGCCTTCGAGACTGATGCGTTTGTATAATAAACCATTTTGTAATAACCAGAAACTGCTCTTGGGTCTTTAAGAACTTAAACCCATGGACAGCTTGACACTGAAACCATCTGATGAGGGAGATCTCCAACCCTCCCCCAGTAAGACATAACGAGGGGTTATTTCAGCAGGGGAAAGAAATTAAAATGAAGAAAGGGATAACGGCTTCCTCATCCTGGTCTTTTCAGATCATTCCTGAAGTTTTTGCTGCCATTGTCCGTGCAGTCTTGCAGATCTTGCCTGTGAGTTTTTCCACCACACAGAACCACTTGAATGAACCACCTGAATACTTCACTACAAATTGGTCAAAACCTGGCATTTTGCCACCTCAGTCAGAACCCTTGACTGTCTGAACAGAACAAAAGTTTTCAACTCTCACATGCAAATCTAATATATTTTACCAAATTCCATGATTGTAAGATTCATGAACATATTTGGTAAATCAAAGTATATTTATTCCAGAAATAGTTATATGACATAAGGAATTATTTCTGTGTAGAGTTAGAGTGAAATTAGAGTTGTGATAACTGTAGTAATCAGTTATAAATGAGAAGGAAACTCCACAAATAAAGACACTGAATCTAGACTAGGTAAATAAATTGTTTTCTAGTGGTGTGATTAAACCACTTGGAACTGAATAGGATTGATTTGTTTTGTGGTCATGTAACTAAAATTAACTTTGTTTTCTCACTTTCCATGTATTAAACATTCTCTTACAATTAACTGTTAATTATTAATATAAATTTATTTTCATTTTTATGCCAATTGGGGATTTTGTCAGTCTTTTTCAAACTTATTTAAAATTATTCAGTTTCAGTCTGGACTCAAAATTACTTTAGTTTTAGCCTATCTGTAATACTCATTAAGGCAAACCAAATGAAATTAATTTACCAACCACAAAACCTCACCTAATCAGATTCCATATAAATTCTTGTGAGTTTTCTAAAGCAAATATAATAGAACTATACAATGTTTTGGGTTGCAAGGGACCTTAAAGGTCCTCTGGTTCCATCCCCTGCCATGGTCAGGGAGACACCCACCAGACCAAGGTGCCGATGCCTCCATCCCAGCTGGCCGTGGGCATTTCCAAGGATGGGGTAAATGTGGCACCACACAGACTGTGAGAAAAGCAGGTACCTCCAAAGGACAAGTCACAGCACTAATTGCAGCTATAACAGGTATTCCAGACCCTCATGGGTCAGAGCAGCCTAATTTCCATGGAAAATGGGCAGCAGAAGGAGGAATCTCTCTCACATGCTACGTTTCAAAATTCACTCTGCACTGATGTGAGAACACACATTCAGAGGATTGTTTTTAAGGGTCTGAATAACATCTCTCTGTACCCTCAGCAGCAGTGAGTGCTGCTGGATCCTTTCAGCATCTGACACCACTCGCAGCCCTTGCACAGTGCCAAAGAGCAGCCATGCCTTTTGCAGCACCCATAAAAAACCACGATTCCCTGAGGGCTTGCAGGTGAGGAACCCCTATCTGCAATCCTGCTTCCAGGGGGCCCTGAGTGCAGGGCACTGCCCACAGGACTGGGCTCAAAGGGACAGGGAGGAGGGGAAGGTGACAGAGGGGGCAGGAAGGGGAGAGAGAACCCACTGCTGTCACGAGAGAAACACCCAGTGGGCTGCGTTCATCTTCCAAGGCTTCACTTCACTTGTTCTGCTTCTACTTTATGCCATTCCCACACAGAAAAATGATATTCACTGTGAACATAATGAATGCATGTCGAGAGCTAAGTATAAGCAAACATATAAGGGTTTTTTTTTTCTGAAGATACAGCAAAAATCACACAAACAGTGCAATAACTGGGAAAACAAGAGCTATAAGAGGAAATTCTAAAGCAGAGTTAATCCAAATGTTGCTATTTTTTACAAAAATATGGGGCGTACAGCACATAAAGGGAGTTCCTCAAATAACTTCAGTGCTTTTCTGCCAGAATATTCTAAAGGAGAATGACAAATAAACCACCTTTAAAATAGTATTTATCTGGCACAACAGATAATAGGTAGCAGCAAATACAATCTCCCTGTTAGCAAATTATATTACTGTAGCCTAAATTCTTCCAGGAGATGTGACTGCTGAAGCTACAATGGTTTGGTTTAAAATATCTAATCTGTGTGTATCGTTATTAATTATTTTGCAGGTAATTACACATGTATGCTGAGTTTTTTGTTCAATATCCTGTCAGATATAATCCATCTATACATGCTTTAATAAATCACAAAATTCCAACTTCAATGAAAATATATAGACATATATACACATATAAATATGTGTATAAAGCATCTTGTATAGATAGACAGAATACTTGCTCCTAAATGGAGACTTAGTTCAGAGGTAGATTTGATATTTTAGTCTTATCCTCCTGCATAAAGCCTAGGAAGATAAATTTGATGCCATCTTCAGCTGGATTTAGAAAGACTCAAAGAATTGCTCTGGCATAACCCTTAAAGCTTAACTGTGTGTAACAACTTCATATTCTTCACTTTGGCAAAAGTTACTTCTGCTTGCATGGATTTAGTGACACAGCAAAATGTCACTGATTATTCTGCTGGTATAAAGATCCAGCATTTCAAAGAGAAAATGTGGCTGTGCTGGAGTCAGAACGAATTTTGCAGTATTTAAGCTTTATTTCTTGCATTTGCAAGTTAGGGCTGAAGACAAATGGCTGAGGCTTCTGAATAAGCCCTGGCTCAAGGGAAAAAAGAAAGAAGCACTGATAAAATTTGCAAATACTTTAGAACATTATACCTTAGGCAGAGAAAGGAGTGGGTCCACTGGTAAAAAGATTCATCTTAGAAACAGATTTAAACTCATTGAAATTCACTGAAATTTTTCTAATGATTTTAAATGATTTACCATAAATAATTTTTGGGTTCAATGGCATGATCTTAAAAAATTCCTGACTATGTTCAACCCCAGAGGTGTGAAGAGACACATCACATTTCTCAAACAATTTCAGCAGGAAAAAAACTGTGCACATCAGAAAGGCCAAAACATTTTTGTCTGACATACTCAGAGCAAACTTAAAAGAGGCTACACACAACCAGGTTTTTGGAGGGGGTCAACTGAAACCAACCTGAAACAGTTTGGGTTTTTTGCACATCTCCACGTGTGAGCTGTATATTCAGCTGACACTGAGCAGCAGGTTCAGCAGGAGAAAGAAGTTAAAATGGAAAAAAGAAAGAATGCTTTTTTCATCCTGGTCCTTCCAGAACATTCCTAAAGTACACTGAAGTTTTCACTGCCATTATCTATACAGTACATGCCTGTTTTGTCATTAAATGGGTGAATCAATCATCACAGATCCTGAATTCACTGAAAAAAATATTGGTTAGTGGAGCTGTGCCAGTTCTGGAAAAAATGGCCCATTGACCTGTCCCTCTCAGTGACAAAGGGAAATGTTCTTTCAGTAAAAGGCAGAATTGATGGCCTTTCCTTGTTGATTACAAAAGTCAAAAGGTTGAAGGAAAAATACAGCAACTGGACAGAGAAAAACTATCTTTGCTGAAGAGCCCATGAACTGCCAGTACCACCAAACGTTTTGCTTTAGTTTGCATCAACACCTTCAGTGAGGTTCACTGACCACCCTTCTGGCCTTATTCACCCCATAACCATAAAAACATAATAATGGTGCTGACTCACCTCTTGCTACAAATGCATTCTAACTTTGAGAGCCTCATTCTGATCCTTCGGATCAATAAAGCATCCACAGCTGATTTCTATACACCAGGGCAGAGGTGTAGAGACAGGAAACACATTTCCCAATCTGACAAGGTGGGATTTCCTGCTGTGGTGGTATGTAGTCATGGAATGGTTTGGGTTGGAAGGGACCCTAGAACTCATCTCATTCCACCCTCTGCCGTGAGCAGAGACACCTTCCACTGCCCCAGGTTGCTCCAAGCCCTGTCCAGCCTGGCCTAGGACACTGCCAGGGATCCAGGGATCCAGCCACAGCTTTTCTGGGCGCTCTGTGCCAGGGCCTCCCCACCCTCACAGGGAAAATCTTTTTCCTTACATCTAATCTAAATCTATCCTCCTTCAGCTTAAAGCCATTGCCCCTTGTCCTCCCACACACCCATGGAGTGTACATTGTCCTCCTCATACACTGAGATAATTTAATTGGTGCTCCTTGTTCCACACTGAAGCAGGCTGCACATCCTCACAGAACAGCAGTACACACATGCTGGTAAATCATTGAAGACTGTATACTCTTGAAAATATGTTGTGGAGCTTTTATCAGTTGTTTCCTTTCACATCCAGCTGCTTGATCTCTCTCCCTGTGCAGAAAGCCCTGTTCCATCCCAGCCAGGATTCCTGGGAGCACAGAAACCAATCTTCTTAGGCAAATCAGGTTATGTGAAACTCTAGGCATGTGCTAATTTGAGCTGATTTATTGACGCCAGCATCCCACCCAGTGTGTGACAGCAGCTGCCCTGCTTTAAAGGATTCATAATCTGCCAATGGAGGTAAAAAACTCTGCATCCTGACATCCCTTCCCTTTTCCAGGCATTTTCTTCTGTGACAATTCTGTCCCTCAAGAACCAAGGCTCCCTCAAGACTGTGTCTAGCCAGGAGTAGGCTCTCCTGGGGGAGCTTGGAAAACCTGTTTGCACCCATCTCCTACTCCCCCAGCTCCCACACAGGGTCAGGCACAACTGAGCCCATTGTGTCTGAACAACTCTCCTATTCATTCTTCTCCCCTTGGGAGTTCATAGCTTAACTAAGAGATTATCCTTCATCTGGATGAAAAGAATTCCATCTGAATTCAGCAGCTTTTCGTACATCCAGTTTGTACTAGGGGGTTTGATCCAAAAATCTATGGCAGCTTTGCCAGTTGTTTCAAAGTGATTTGGATTGGGCTTTTAGCAAAAGGATTCTCTTCTGATGAACATAATTGTCCCACAGAGGCTGATAAGGTGCATGCAGCCAAATTGTCCCAGGCTGTCCCTGCCACCCACAAGTTAAGCTAGGTGGCCCTGTGAGTACATCTAAGAGAATGACAAGTGTAATGCACCATTTTTTCCAAGTGGTGTGATATTGCAGGGTTTTCTGATTCACCCTGGGTAAAAAAACCAGTCACTGATTCAGTGTGTTCTCATTCGGTGTGTTCTGACCCAGTAATTTCTTTCAGCAACTTCTTGATTCCACTAAGAAGAACCCCTTCTAAGAAGAAGAACCCCTAAGCAGAACCCCTAAGCAGAAATCAAGGATTCATTCTGCTCATGCCATTCAGCCTTATTCTAAAATCCTTAAGTATTTATGATTATTATCCTGGAAATAAAGTGTCTCTGAAAGTTACTGCACATGGAACAGGTAACTCTTGATTCAAAGACAATTTCTAAGGAGAGACTTAGGCATTCAAACACTTTTCTTTACACCAAAATGCTTCAAGAAGATCAGTTGGCTGCTAGTTCTTTTGGCATATGTAGCTAAAGAGAGAAAAGCACATTAAACTTCTTATTCATGCACAGGATGCCTTCCAGTCTTAACATTTGGGTCCTTCAGCCCACAGCTCTACACCATGGAATAATCACATAACGGTTTGGGTTGGAAGGGACCAAAAAGCCCAGCCAGTTCCAACCCCCTGCCATGGCAGGGACATCTTCCACTGTCCCAGGTTGCTCCAAGCCCCATCCAGCCTGGCCTTGGACACTTCCAGGGATCCAGGGGCAGCCACAGCCTCTCTGGGCACTCTGTGCCAGGGCCTTGGCACTCTCACAGGGAAGATTTCTTCCTAATCTACCCTCTTTCAGTTTAAGCTGAAACTTTATATCAATGACCTCTGTACACAGTCAATTTATTAAAGATTAGGGTACTCATTAGAATAAAAGGAACCATATAAATATAACTAATTTTTAAAGAAGAATCTTTTTTCAAATTAATTCTACTTATTTCTTAAAAAAATGAAAACCAATTATGCAGCCACAAGAAAGAGTTGATCTAGATTATAAATGTTCAGTCTTTTAAAGGGAGACATATTCCCTTTGGTTTACACTCTACTGAATTTCCTTCATATGTTAAATCTACTTAGAAGTGACCTCGGCACTAGAGAACACTAGGCAGTGTTCATGGTGGGAAAGTATCATATCTGCCCCAGACATTACTGGGGGAATGTATTAGTAAATAACTACATTAATTCCTTCAACAAGTTGAAAAGGGTAGTACAAATCAAAGAGCAACGATGGCTCCTTCCAGGAGGAGGAAAGCTGAGTGTGCTGAGGACATCTGGAAATCAATCCTGTCATATCCTACTTCACAGAGCTCTCTATCAAGCCATCCTTCTCATTGCAGAGTACTAAAAGAATCCTGTGAATCTTTACTGAATCAAAGGCATTCTGACCAGATTTCTGTGGGTGTCTGTCTAATGGGGCACAGCTGAAGAGATTTTTCAGAAGTATCTGCATCTTTCTATATGACAGAAGGAGCAATATCAAAGTACCTGACAAACATGGATATCCACCTGCTTTTTTTAATCTTTTTAGATCTCTATTTCTATCTTCAGGCACCCAAATCTGTTGACAAATCAGGTCCTTTGCAGTTGCAAATAGAAAACAACATAATGGACAATATCTCTGTGTACTGTAACTACAAAGATACAGGCACAGGCCTAAATTCCATTCATCCTGAAGTTTAGGTCACCCAGACCAACCAGAACATAAATTGCATGGCACAAACTCTGTTGTACTTCTAATCCGGGAAGGAGAGCTTACAAATTCTGTCCCAGAGAAGAAAACAAACAAACAAAAAATATTTAAAATATAAAAGATTTAAAAAAAAAAATAATCCCAAAGCAAATTTCAAATTGTCTTAAAAGTAAAAGAAAACATTGTCAATTTACAATTATATAATATGTCATGCAAAATGCAAGCAATGCTGAAGACAAACTGCTTTAGCACGAGTCATTCAGGAGCCATAGCCTTATGAATCAGAACCAGGGCTCTTCTTGCAAGCAAGAAAACTTTCAGATTTTCCTGACCACCCTTTTTCCAAAAGAAATAGCTGTAAAATTCCTACTTCCATGACTTCAGATACTGCTGGATCTATGTCAGCAGTAGAAGGTTGCTTTTATGTTTTATTTTCCAGAGGCTGGACTGTATAAAATTCACTTCAAAAAACCCCAAACAAACAAAATAAAAATACAGACAAACAAACAAGCAAAAACCCCACTAAGTGTTAATTGCATCTTGCCACTTTATGAGCTGGTAGAGCTCATCCAGCCTGAGTGAGTTTGTAAGAGCTAAACCATGCCAAATAGCAGCTGGCACAGTTTTCTACCCTCCAGAGCAAGGATTAAGCAAGGACCAAGTTTTTGAACTCCTCAAGCCTCCAGTTTGGCTGCAGCTCTGCTTGCTGGGCAGAAAAACTGTGCCTGGCCCCTCAGAAACGTTTAAAATTACTTCCATCAGCTGTCCCCATGGTTTGATTAGTGGTATTTGAAGGTTTTTTGTACTTTTGCAAACTTAAAAAATATTTATCTTGTCAAATTGAGATGAAAATTATTCAAATCCACCAGTTTTATTGAACATTCTCAATACTCTGTGACCTTACACTCTGAAGAGTAGAGACAGATCTGTGTGCTAGGCTGGTAAATAATAGCCCTGGAAAACTGAAAAACTTCAGTCTTAGGAAAGCTCAAATCTGATCTTTAAAAAGAAAACTCTCACATATACCTGAATCTTCATTCAGAGGGTGAGCCATTTCCCTCTACACCGAATACACCAAGTTTTGCACTAAAACATTGAGAATCCCAGTTAAAAGTCATGACAGAGAAGGAAGAGTTAAGTGCAGCTCAATAAACATTATTATCCCCAGCAGGAGGAAAATAGGACCAAACGTCCAACAGCAGCTCGTGATCCCAGAATGGCTCCATTGCAGTCGGAGGTGCTGGTGACGCAAATTAATACGGAGCTGAATGGGTTGGCTGATGTTAATGGGTTGGCTTGTTTGTCAGCATGAATGCCTCCTAAGATTAAAAGATCTCATCCCCACTAAAGGCAGGAACTTTGTTATTATGAGTTACAGAAAGCGCATGAGATCCCTTTCATTTTAATATAATATGCTGTTAATTCAAAAAGAAGGTTTCAGTCGATACACACAGAATTCAGCTTTTGATGTGCTGTTGAACATTATCTTCTGCTGTTGTTCATTTCTTCTTTTGTTGTGAAAAGAATAAATCCTGTATATCTGCCCAACTCTGCTCATCTCTCTAGTCTTCTCTTCTGTTTTTTTTTGTTTGTTTGTTTGTTTTGTTTTTTTATTTTATTCTATCACATGTATTTACAGTGAATATTAAAAAAAATCTCACTCCCTCCCCCCAAAGCTTTCATTTGGTCTCATGACTGTTTCTTTTCTTCCATTAACATCAAACAGTTTGTCTGTGAAGACAGTGGCTCATCAGAATCACTTGGAGTAATTTCAATTTCACACTGATCACGCAGATCTGAAACCTCTCCAAGCAGAGATTTTCATCATAAGAAAAAATTTGGTCTCCTGTTGGGGTTGCTGATATTTCAGCTCTGTCTCTTGCTAGCTCTTGGAAGAGATGTGCCATGGGAGCTTACCTACAAAATTGAATTGATTGCAACAATGATTCAGGATTAAACAAGATTATTGTATTTCCTTCCAAGTAGCATTTTCACTATTTTTTTATTTTTTTCCTTTTTATTTTTTCCCCCCTCTCTTCACTTGTACTTTGAAACTTGGCCATCTTGATCAGTATAAAATCAATTTCTGGTTTTGTCCAACCTTTCCACTGCTTCTTTTGCCCCTTTCCTGATGCTGTTTTTTTTTTGTTGTTGTTATTTTGTTGTTGTTGTTGTTGTTTTTATTAATTCTCTTGCAGTTGCAGCTGGACTCTTCAGTAAAGACATGGGATGGTGATGACAGGCAGTGCATAGGTTGTGAACAGCGTCCCCACAGCTCTCCAGTACAAAAACAAAGGCAGAGAAAATGGAGCAGAAAGACAAAAAGGAATTTCTGAAAATCTCTGAATGTGTCTCAGCTCTTCTGAATTTTCTGGTCACGCTCTGCTCATGTTTTTTGGCTGTATTATTGTCCACACACTGATTTGAAAATGTCTTCTTCAGACTGTGAGATCACTGATAGAGATGAAACCTGGTTTTCTGCCAGAGGCAAAAATTTGGAGCTATTATAGGAATAAAAATCACTAATCATACATACAGCATAACAACTAAGGCAACTATATTTTGTGATAAGAAAATATTTACTCCTTTCAACTAACTCCGTAAAACTGTCCCAAGACAATTCAATAAATATACTGAATTTATTCAGTATTGTAAAGTAATTCTTCACAGATTTTCTTCATCATGGAAGAACATTAAATGTTTTAGGTATTGTGTACATAAATTCAGTGTTTCTTCAGATTTTTCAGAAGTATTTTTGGTTAGCCTAGGACACTTTGTTCAAAAAAGCACATGTTGCACACTCTCATAATTAATGATCTAAAAAAGACTCTGATGTTTAGATCACCAGAAAGATGAATTTTTTTGAGCAATCTCAACAATGATATTTTTTTAAAGGAGAGGATCCTGGATACAATGCATGAATATTAATTTCTTTTCTGAATAATGGGTCTAGCTATAAGTTAGATGCAACTTCCATGGCCTAAGCAGAAGGGAAATCATGATGACTTCCAGTGGTCCCTCCCAGGCTGTGTGACTTGGAGTCCTGGATGCTGAATTTATTCTTCAGCTCCTGCTCTTACTCGAAAAGAGAGTTATCTCCTTTTTTTTAGTTCAGAACTTAATGCACTCTGCCAGGGTGCAGAATAAATGCTTGATTTTCCCTGAGAGGATTCAAAACCTTTTCTTTCTCCAGGAGAATGCACTGCACCAGATTATAAATATTTCAGGGTGAAAAGTGGAAAGGATATCCCTGACCTCTTCCTTTTGGGTTTGTTTCATTTCATATAATGCAATTAAAGATTAGACTGGAGGGAGAGAGAGTGAGTTTAAATCTCTAGCTGAGTTGGTTCATGACTTACTCTGGAAAATTCTGATTTGTGTTTTCTGTTCCAGGGAAGATTACTGTATTTTATACAGTATAGAGGTAAGAATAAAGAGAACAAGGAAAAATGTATGCTAATTTAAATCTTCAGACTTTTCCTTACACTTCTACTGTATTTTTTTTGTGGAATATGGCTAAATTCAGCCCCAAACATACTATAAGCAGAACCTTATCCATCCTGATATCCCCAATTTAGAGTATCTGTCTACTAATATTATGTTACAGAATATTTTTAATATATTAGTAGACAGCTCTTCTTCTTCATATTACCAAAATAATTTTCTCACAACAATATCATTAACCAACAACCAATTTTCAAAAAGCATCTCAGCCTGATCTGATTTCCCATTGAGAGACTCTTATGGTACTTAATAATGAAGTGAACAGGAATATATTTTTATATGCATTTGTTACATATAACATGAAATATTGACATTTATATTCTTTAAAGATTAGAGAAAAATAGATAAAATCAAGAAGAAGATATATCAACTTAGGCTTCAGACTGAGAGATATTTGTCCTACAAAAAAACAGCAGAAAACACACAGGGAACCATACATTGCTTCCAAGGGGTAAAGTAAGCAGCTCTTGAAATGCTGACATAAACCTCTCTTCTTTTTAATTTTCACACTCCTCTCATCTTTTAGAAAACATTGCACTAGGAAATGCTGGACTTACTTAAAAAAACATTGCAGTAGTGCTAATCCTGGCCTCCTTAGCTGCGGAAAGGCTTGAAAAAGCAAAACTCTTCTCACAAGATAGAACATGCTTTACTCATCTTTTTGCTCATCAAGCTTAATTTATCCTTCAGTGGAAGAGTTGATACAAAGTTCATTTTCATCTCAAAACAACCTTGACAGGCAGGAAAAATCACAATAAGTTTGTGGTTTTGTTTTTTTTTTTTAATTTCTCCTGCTTCTTATTTAAGATTAAACATTTTGATGTTTTTGTCATCATATTTTAACTCCTTATTTTCACTAAATGCTAATTCTTCACCTGCCTTTGCATTCCCTAATATTCTCTCTCCTAATGCATGCAGACTAGGATTTACATCTCCTAACTTTATATACCTTCACATCTGAGCGAGACACCTCAGGGTCCTTTTTTTTTCTGACAAAGGCGAAAGTGTCTATTTTAGAGTGTGATCTTCTTGCCCAAAGAAGCTGTCTGCTTTAGGATGTAACTAGCAGCACCCTACAGTCACTTATTTCTTTCCTTTTACTAAAAGAAGATCCTTCAGTGACTCACTGAAATAATTTAAATACCTGCAGTGTGGAGTCTGGCTGTTTGGTCAGGCAACCCTCATCCCTGACATCAGACTTGGGCAATGCTCTGGTCATTGAACAAAAGTCTGGAGAATATCTGAATCTATCAACAACTTCCTTTTCCCAAAATACTGTACGGTTTATTCTTGAGGGGGACAAAATCCCTGCAGAACCAATCCCAGTGATGCCAGCAATTGTTCACCTCCCCCAGGAGCATGAGACAACAGCAGCCACCACCTTCCCACAGGGCACAGGAATAACCAGAACTTTCCAGAGAGGAGAGATCAGCCCCCGAGCACAGCACAAGGAGAGGATTCTCTTCAGAGCCTCTTGTTCTTCCCAGTGTAATTTATTACTCCTCATTTTCCAGCAGCTTAGTTGGAGGATGTAGTTTCCTCAAATTGCCTTACACAGACATATAATCTATTTCCACCTATTCCCACTTCTTTCCACAAAAACAAACCCTCATGTGGAACTTGGGGACCTGGTTTTGTGGTGGACTTGGCAGTGCTGGGGTTAATGATTGGACTTAATTACTTTAGAGGGCTTTTCCAGCCTAAATGAGTCTATGGCTGAATGTGACTCATGTTTAAAAGCCTGCCTGCCAGAATATGGAGGTTCATTTCAGTTTTTTATTTCCTGTGTACTCCTTCTATCCAACAAAAAGCTGAGCAGAACAGTCTGTTGTCCTCAAGGCTTGATCCTGTTCCATTTCTACTGACAAGTGTGAGATTTTCATTATTATGCAGAACACAAAACAACCAGAAGAGTTCTTTCTGTGGTCAAAAGTAGGAGCTACAAATTGCAGGGGAATGCAAAGAGCGACTGTTTAATGGGAACTTAAAGCTGTAATAGCAGGTCACAAAACTTCTTCCAGCATAACTGGAATTTTGTTGTCACACGAAATTGCCCAAACAATTATGACACCATCAAGACAAGTAGTGTTGTCAGGGTAGTCTGAAAATTCAGTGGTTTTTACTTTTCCACTCACGTCAGTCATTGATTTTTTTCTTTCCTCTTATCAGCTTCTCTCTAGTGACCTATTTATTAGATAAACAAGATTCCTCTCCTTTAATTTTATTTTTTCTTTTAATTGCCTGTGATTATTAGAGAAGCACTTGTTTTCAGTCACTGCTTGAGCAGTCTCTCAACTAAATACTGTGGTTAACCCTCTTTATATTACAGTCATTTTACGCATGTCAGAAATGTCAATAAAACACAAACAGGCAGCTATAAGCCTCTGCCTGTTTTATCACATGCTGTATCCACACACTGTAAAAGGTGTTTTTCCCTGAAAGGGGCTGGAAACTGCTAAGTTGCTGACATTTAGAGAGGAGGTTGTGTGGTCTACAAGGGATGTGCTTTCAAATTGGAAATTTTGGTAACTGAGACCTGTGAAGATATGCAAAGAGTTTATGTGCTCACAGATTGTCAATTGCCATTAGAAAAAGATTTTATTATATCTAAAAGTACCTAAATTCAGCAGATAATCCCTTCAGGATCTCATCTAAAATACCCATTCTATCTTTGAGCCAGCAAAGGTATTATTAGATTTTTCAACCCAAACTAAAGTCCTACTTTAGGTGCTTTAAACATCTTTATAGGAACAATTCCTAGAAATTAAATACCAAATAGTTTGCATGGTCAAATGATTTTCAAAAGTCAGAGGCAGGAGCTGTGAGATGTAGAAGATCTTTTGGAAGAGGGTGAAAGGCTAAGGGGCATCAAGAGCCTTTGAGGCTGTTGGAGTGAAGGGAGACATTGCTGGGAGGGAGAGATTTGGCCACTGCATCCTGCTTTTCACACCTCCTGCCCACGTGTCACAGCAGCAGTGCTGGATCAGGAGTTTTACACTGTTCATCTTCACAAAAACTCCTGCATGAACTGCACCTTCGGGAGGTTCTTCAGGCCCTCTGCAGCCCCTGACAGCAGCGATGGGTTGTCACCCAAAATGTGAGAGCCTTGGCCAAGTCTTCATAAATTCTCCTCAAGATCCTGGCCATAAAGACCCCCAGTTTAAACTGTGGCAGCCCAAGAAATATAAAACTAACAAAAACCCAACAATAACAACAACAATAATAATATACATGGGGTTTATTTCACCTGAAGACACGCTGATGTCTCCCGATCACCTGCCTTCAGCATGTCTGGACTGTGACGTTTTACTCCCTCGATCACAAATAAATTAAGAATCAGTCTTTATTTTAATATCACTGTGCACAGGATATTAAAAGCAGCTCTGCTTTCAGAGAAGGGATTCCTCTGTGAAATTCCCCTGCCAACACACAGTTGCAACCAGAAGACTGATACCACTGGTAGACAGCAATCCCATGGCCTGGCTAGATAAACTAGGATTAAATGGAAACCAGTGACTTGAAGCTAATGGGTCTTGGAATTACTCTTTAACTGGCAGAGGCCCTCAGCAGTCTGAAGATTCAACTGTAGGACTGATATTGATTCCTTAAAATGAATACCAGTAATAAAAAAATAAAATATATATTAAAAAAATGTACAAGCAACGAGACAGAATAGGAAGCGGGGGTGGAGCAGATGGGGGATATGGTGGAGAGAGACCATCTTGAGCAAGAACAGGCAGTTCTGAGGAAGGGGAATGCTAAATTATACATCTTCAGCCAGTCTGTGATGTCTGATAGATGTTTCCTGGGAGTTACGCAACTCAGTAATTGCTGTTATTTTTTTCGTACCACGCTGATTTGTATTAAACCATTCAGCAAATGCTAATTTCAGAGTCGCTTACCCAATTAGTCACGACACTTCATGGGTATCGTTGCTAGTGAGCAGATCCCTCAGCCTTTGCTCACCCTGAGCAATGCTTTTATACCCTAAAGTAAGGATTTGTGCTTCCCGGGGCAAAGCTGCTAGGATCTGCCATAGGTATTTCACCATACACAAGCAATTTGCTTAGTCTTGTGGTCAATTTCAAAAAAGAGGGCTCTTGTTCATGATACTCTTCACAGAAAATAAGCAAATTATCTGCCAGTCTAAGTTTTGACAGATAAAACAAATGTCTTTGTCTATAACACTTAGAAAAATAATGTTTTCAGGGAAATGGAAATAAGAAATTAGAAATTTTCTACTTTAACTAATTCAGATGTGGCTGTTATCAATATGCAGCTGAAAAAAAACCCTTGCTAATTTTAACTGCCAAAAAAACCCAATCCCAAATCCTCTTTTTGTCAGATTCTTGAAAGCAAAAGTATTTTTAAAAAAGGAACTGTTGAATAGAACATTTTCAAACAGCACTATTAAGTCTGACAGCAGCATGCAATTCAATCTTTTTTTGCAGGTAGATATTATACACAAGAATGATGATTTAATTGGCATAAAGAGAATGTCTAATCTATTGAAAGTTTTAATAATTCCTAGTTTCTTGAATTGAGCAGTGAACATTAATTTCTTTATTCTACTTTTATGATGCATGATACCATAGAAATGGTACTTTATGATATTTCAATTTCTGCTGTCTGTACTGTTTGTAATGTATCTGACCTCAATTTATGTACCTGTAAAACAAAGGGAATGGTTCTGCCTATTGTCTCCTTTTTTTTAAGAAGTAATATTCCACTGATGAGAAGTGTTATATAGGAATCACTCTTCTTACCCTTAGAGAATTTTCTGTACATTTGCATTTTAATTACGAAAATATCATCATGATTATTTGCAATTATTCCAGGACAGGATTATTTTCACAAGCACATTTAGTACACGAAATGTCAGGGATTTGAAGCACATCTTCCCTCACAAAAATCCCTCAACATAAGTTCCAGTAGTTGAGCACAGGATGAATTTGATGCCTCCATTACTACCTGACTCAGCCTTGTCCCTTTTCACACCACAATGTGGAGCTGTTCCTGCCCATGGCAGGGGGAGGAACCGGATCATCTTTAAGGTCCTTTCCAACCCAAACCAATCCATGATTCTGTGAAGAATGACCTGAGACAGAAACTTGCCTTTCTTAAGGACACAAAGCCAGGTGCTCAGCTTTACACCGAGGTTGTTAATAATATAACTTTGTGTCTGCATTGGTGCTTTGCCCTGGGATTCCATGGAAGCCTGCCCACTAAAATAGACAACAGCTTGGAGTTCAGTCAGTGTCTCCTTCCACTGATCAAAAAGTTGAAAATACATTTTCTTGAGTAAAATACTTTGTTCAATTTTTCTTCTCTTTCTTTCCAGTTGAAAGAAGAAATTCTGAATAATGTTCAAATCATTTTAGTGAGAAAAAAGTAATTTATTTTCCCAGGGCAACACAATGTTCTAAAGCAAGCTTTCACCATAACATTCCATCGAACAAATGGTCCAATTTTACAGTTATCTGATTCCTTGAGGTTCAGGACAGACAGAAAGCTAATTGCTTGTGTTTCACACCTCATCCACAGAGCAGGAAGGACAATGCTCACTTCATCAGCTGCCGTTTGACATTCTTCTTTCAGTTTACTGGCCTGTCCTGTATTTACTCTGCCCTAGTCAACTCCAGCTTCAAAAACATATTTATTAATTTCTCCCTGAACCTTCTACTATGCTCATCACTTCAGAAACAAACTACTTCTTAAATATTAATTAGATTTCTCTTCCTGGGAGGCAACATGTATCCATTCTGCCAAGGGGCAGCTGAAACACAAAGAGATTAAAATCAAGTAAATACAAATAATAAGGATAGTCCAGCCTGAAACACCTGGAACGTTTTTTTCAGGGTACTTATCCCTATATCCTGGGTTGTTTTTTATTCAAGCACAGGCTCATGACTTTGGCTGCTGTGGCAGGAGCTCAGGCTCCTGCCAGTCACCATCTGGGATGTGAGGGTGAGAGACCTGGAAGGGAGGGAGGGATTCTCAGTTAATGACCATTTGTGCAAAGTTTGGTTTAAGTGACTTGCTGGGCATCATGTAATTGAAGGCAGAGGTTGAAATCTCATTTACTCCCGGCCTCACCACGGGGATGTGTCCCCTTCCTGCTGTCCCTGGGCTTGCTCAGCCCAGCTGCTGACAGGAGAGATTGAAGATTGATCAACAACCTCCTCTGAATGCAGCCATGGCATATCCCCAAATTCTGCCATAGTTGTGGATTAAGACGGAATATTGCTGAAAAAAAATGCCTGTCTTAAAGTAATTTAAAATTGTCCCACAGTTTAGACCAACTTGGGAACAGAAATTTGGCTGTGCAGGCAGCAGAGAGTCAGATACCTTAACTGTGAGTTTTGCCTAATTTTGCCACATTAAAGATGTGCTGTCAATGATGTTCTGTCTGCTTGCATCCCTGTGATTTCCTCCTTGGCAGTCACTCATCATATTCCATTTCCCTTATAAAATATTGCTCAGCTGGCAGGCTCTGGTATCCTTCCATTGTCCTATTTACTTTCTTTGAACAATATTTAATTTGAGGAGTTGGCAGAGTGTGGACACCTATGAGCAAATCATCCTAAACTGCCTTCATCACCAACAGTGAGAAAGAGGCATTTCCCAGGGCTCAGTTAATCTCACATATTTCATGATTATGTGTGAGGACGTAATGAACTGGAGCTCAGCTGCACCCAGCAGTGTCATCTTTGACTGCAAGATTTACGTGTCCCCATTAGCCCAGATGAATGTGGGTGATTTCCAATCCTGGAAAAAATAAATCTGAAAACACAGCAATCCCTTGTGCCTTGCATCCACATCCTTCAAATGGAGACAGTGTTGGTTTTTAGATAAACCAATATTTAGATAAACCAAATAACTAAAGGCACATCAGTCTGATGCTGCTTCTGAGGAAAATAATGGTTGACACAAGATATAGCAGATAAAGACCTAAAATAAGATGTTATAAATCACATTTTCTTTTGAAAGTGATCCTATCAAGCTAATTTAATACCTCCTTTCATGAAATTGCACATTATTAAAGTGTATGGTGTCATTTTTGCATACTGAAATTGATACAAGGCATTTTTAAATGCCATCACAGTCTATTTGGGCTAAAAAATATCAGAATAGTCTTTAACTCATAGTAAGAATATATAACAAGCAATAGAACAAGAGGAAACAGCATCAGGTTCTGCTAGAGCAGTTTTAGGTTGGATATTTGGGGAAAAAAATCTTCGCAAAAAGGGTTAGCAAGTATTGGAACAGCTGCCCAGGGCAGTGTTGGAGTTCTGATCCCTGGAGGGATTTAAAAGCCATGTGGATGTGGCACTTGGGGACATGGGTCAGTGGTGGCCTTGGCAGTGCTGGGGAATGGCTGGGATTGATCATCTCTGAGGGCTTTTCCAACTTCAGTAATTCTGTGATTCAAATAGGACAGAATTAGTCCAGGCTATTTTTTTTTCTCAGCTAGTTCACAAACACACAGCATAGAAAATGATGCTCTTAAAAGGAGCTACTTTGGCAAAAAGGCCAGTATCCAAAAAAGAGTCTCTTTTAAACATGTATATTGGGCAAGTGTTCCAGAATTCACAGCCTGGTGAGTCCTGCCTAAAATACTGTGAGTGAAGAATGCAGAAACCATCTTGTTTTTAAAATCCTACCAGGTAATAACTTAAAAGACCTTAAAAATATTAAGTTCTGATGATAGTGTAGCTGTTCTGGCTTAAATGAGATAAGTATGTCCTTTGTAAAGGAGTCTCTAATTCCCTTCAAAACATACCTAGCTGGAAATATATTTTGTTGTGGTTTTTTTTTTTTTTTCTCACAGAATTTTTTTTTTCAAAGAAAGCTTTATTTGATTTAAAGTTTGAAACAGGAAGATCAGTTGTTCACTGTAACCCTTCAAAGCCTCAGTATAGTTTTTTCTCATTGTGAGTGGAAATCAATTTGGCATTTTGGGAACCTCTATTTGTTGGGCTTTCCCCCCTAAATTATATGCTAAGAAAATATTTATGAAAGAATGTAACAAATATTTTTCCTCTCAAAGGAAATACCATCAGTTTCCTTGCCAAGTCTGCTTGAAAATGTTGCAATTTAAAGCAGGTAACATTTTAAAAACATTTGTCTTGTGTTTATTTAAGGTGGAAGTGAGAGGAGAGAGTGAGGATTTTACTTAAGGACACAGCATTAAAATAGTTTTGCTCTCAGTTATAGAAAGATATATAGTAGGAAGATGTGGAGCACAGAAATCTTCCCAGCCTTGGCTATATTCTATAAACTGAACCCTTCACCTCTAGCTCTTAAAATATTATGGCAAATTTATTCTTCATTTCTATGACAGAGTTGTTCACATGGTGCATCATTTGAATAATATCTTGTCCTTTTTCAGAAAAATTATTAGCCAGGCTTTTCCAACAGGGGCCAGAAGTTGTCAGACAGGGACCAGAACTGCCAGTGGCTGTTTTGGGCATGGAGCACCACAAGTCATCTCTAACTGTGCTGGGAACACAGAGAATGGCAAAAGCCTCCTCAATTTGCTGTGAGGTGTTTTAAAATACAGAAACCTGATGGTTACCAGGCTTCATTTTCTCTACCTGTCTGCATTTCTCCACTGTTTGACATTTAACAGTGCTGATGTCAAGGTGCTCTGTGTTTCAGGAGTTATTCTTAAATATTCCAACTTTAACACAGCCAGGAGCTCATTGGTTACACAGATCTCTGATTTCCTTCTTATTTTTATTCTCAGAGCCATTAGCTCTGTGCCTTGTACTTGTGGCATGCCTGTGAGAGTGAATTTAAATGCCTGCAGCAAGGCCTCAGAGTAGAATCAGAAGTCTTGGTGGAGTCACAGTGTAATAATAAAAAGATACACACAAGAACAGCTGTAGCCAATATTAAACACTCAGTCATCAATTATTGATGAACTGTACTCCTTATGCTTGCAAAAGAATGCTTTTTAGGATCTTATTATTTAGAATCCTTAGCAAGGCTTTGTCAAATAAATACAGCTCCCTGCAGTTTCAATACCTTAGAAGCTTTAGGTTGTTTAATGTTTGGGTATTTTTTTAGCTTATCTGAACTTGCTGACTCAAATAATCTGCTGCTAAAACAAAAACTGTGAACTCAAAATCATAGAATGGTTTGGAAGAGACCTTAAAGATCACTTTGTTTCACCCCTGCCATGGGCTGGGACACCTCCCTCTGTCCCAGATTTCTCCAAGCCCTGTCCAACCTGGTCTTGGACATATCCAGGGATCCAGGGGCAGCCACAGTTTCTCTGGGCAATCTCTATCTCATCACTCTCACAGTCAAGAGTTTCCATAAAATTTCCAATCTAACTATACCCTGCTCTAGCCTAAAGCCATTCCCTCTTGTCCTGTCACTCCAGGCCCTTGCCCAAAGTCCCTCTCCAGCTCTCTCAGGGCCCCTTTAGGCACTGGAAACTCTTCCCAGAGCTTTCTCTTCCCCACACCTGCTTAAAAAGATAATCTCACAAACTGGTATGTACAAGCCTACATGTCGTTGGGGGGGAAAAAAAGGAAAAAAAAACCCCAAAAAACAGAAGTACCCAAAACTATGGATTAATCTGAACCAGGTGCTGTATTACTCCAGTTAAATACCAGTGATTTCCCCTTTCCTCTGGAGAGGAGCACAACAGGCCTGAGTCACTTCTCAAGTGGTTTCACATTTGGGGAATCCAAAAGGCGCAAGGCTCACGGAGCTGGTGCTCCTCTAAAGACACTCTCTGAATACAGTGCCAGTGAAAAAGGCAGAGCATGCACTCGGAGCCTGCTCTCCGTGCCAGGGAGCTCTGCCATGGTGCTAAACAGTCCTTCAGCTACTCCCACCCAACAGCTTCCCACCCCCTTATTCCAGTGCTTCCTTGGCATCATGTGTGTTAGTCACCAGGGAACTGCAACTTGTACCACAGCCAGGCATTCCAGGGGCCAAGCATTCCCAGAGTCGCCTGTCAGTGATGCTAAAGGAAAATCTGGGCTTGCATTTTCAATTTTACACCAAGAAAAGAAAATCCATTAAAACGACAGTAGGATTCCAAATGTTAATCAGCTGCCATTGATTGATTTTAGATTTGTTGAAGGAGAGAAATAAAGATTCCCTTCCCTTCTTTTAAACAAAGCAAAATAAAAAGACACTGTGGAAAACATGTCCTTACTAGTACAAATTTCAATTGGGGTCAAATCAGTACCATTGGGGAAAATAGATGTATGAGAACAAAATCTTTATTTAATATCAGTGTGTTGTAAGCTAAGCTAACTTATGACTGAAGGGTTATTTTAGCAAAACAATTATAATCAATTTATGATAAAGAGAGGGCATTTTGAATTGTCTCCTGCTTTATTTGTGTACATAAGAGATATAAAGTCACTTTAATGTTACTGCACAAGACAAAGATCCACAGTTATGAATCGCTTCTATTACAAAATGATACAGGGTTCCTTACCAGAACCTCAGACAAAGATAATTAGAATAAAAGGAGTCTGTGACAATTTAAAAAAAGATTAATATAAACTCCTGATAAAATTCTTCACAAGGGGCCTCACCATTGGGGATATGACTCATTGCTTCAGTAATATCCGTATTTTACTGGCGTCTAATCTTCCAATACATGGATTTTAATATAGAATTAATTGCAAATAGAAGATTTTACATAGCATACTTATAAAGTTCCTATTTATTGATATACATTTATGACTTCAGGAGTGAGGCTCCTGCAATTCCTACACCACTTATTGTCAAGTTTTAATTGGTTTCTGAAGGTTCCACGTGGAGAGAGAGCTTCTGTGCTCAAGCGGCCTCCTACAGAGTCGGTGTCATATCACACAGGTTAATGAGACAGGCCGTCAGAACTGAGAATAAAGGCAGAGCAAACAGGTTAACAAACCCCCCTGAGCTTTGTGCCATCCCACACAGGCTGCTCCCAGCCCCAACGCTCCGGGCACTGACTGCAGTCAGAGATTTCACCCCAACACACACACCAGGCAGCAGGGAAAGCTTCCACACCTGATCACAGGAATCAGCCCCAAAGCTCCCCCATTCAGTGCACAAGTTCTGAGTGTGTTGTACAGGCCGGATAAACCCAGCTCCCACACTTGATCCCAAAAATCAACCCCAAAAGACCTCCATTCAGCACAGAAGTTCTGAGTGTTTTGAAGCAATCAGATAAACTCAGCTCCCACACCTCTTTTCCACTGATGGTCTGGTTTCCTTCGCCACCTCCACCACCATTTCCCACATCTGTCAGAATTCTGTTTATTTTTTAAGCAATCTGACATTTTAGGCAAAGATTAGTTGTACCTCCAACTGCAGCCTAACCCAAATATTTAAGCTAAATGCCTAAATACTGCCTTTTATTCCTAGTTGCAGTAAGCAACCCAACAGTGTAATGTTACCCAGCGCACATACTCCTGCACCGTGGTCTGCAGGCAAGTTTTGTGAGTCTTAAAAAAGCACAAATCTAAAAGACAGGAAATTAAGTGCCTGTAACAAACACACCAGCACTTCAGGGTCTATCTATGAGAGATTGAAAGCCCAGGGATAAAAGGGATTTCCAGACAAAGGAATCTCTTGCTAAGAGAGCCAATGTTGAGTGGTTCCCGCAGTGACACTTGTGTGGCACAATTTCAGTTCAGGCAACACACAACATAAAACCCATGACATAAAACATGGAAATTAATCTCTCTTGTCAAAGCCTGCTCTGAGAAATCACACTTTGACAGGAAGTAAATAAAAATCTAATCCTCCCAAAAAAACTCAGCAGAGCCAAAGTGAGGGAGGGCAACAGTCCTGTTTCAAACTTGAAGTAGCTGGGAGAAGTGTCCCAGGGAAAGCTGCAGGAAAATCTTAAGACTACTCTGCTCCTATTCTGCATTGCTGGTCCACGGTGTGGAGCCCCTGGGGTGTTTTCCTGGGATATCCCAGACAAGTTGTTCCCTGCAGCCAGGCAGCAAACCAGCTCAGTGGTTTAGCAAAAAGGGTGTCAGGTCACTGCTGAGTGCAGCCTGACAGGATAATGCAGAGCCAGCTCTCAGCCATTCTCTCAGGGTAATCATCACAGAGTGGGTAATGCAAAGGGAACATTTTGCTTCTGACAAATAATGCTTTGGAGTCAGTCTGGGATGTCCCAGCTTTTGGACAATCCTAATTCACACCCCTGAGACTGAGAGCTGCACATCCTCACCCTGCAACGCCTGGGGCAGAAACTGTCCAGACAGCTTTGAATAGACAGAGATTGCCTGGGAAAAGTTGTGGGGAGAAGGAGATGATCCCTGGAGAAAGGGAAATTTGGCTCCAGAGCAAAGGGGAAAGACAAGGGAGGGAGCACAGTTCAGAGAAGGGCATCTGAGAGATGCAGGCATTGAAGCAAATGGGAAGGGAATTTCTTTGAGGACAGTTTCCAGTCAGAGAGCCAGTGATTGATGGAAAACAAGCCTGAATTCAGGGAACCAGCTGCAACAGTGCAGTGGACAAAGGTAGTTGTTCATTTTGGGGGTTTTTGTGACTACCCTGTTTCCTCAAGACATTTTTTGCCTTTTAGTTCAGAAAATGACATAATGAATCTTGACTTTTACATTTATTTTAATCTCCTTATAAAAGATTACTGTAGAGAAAAGTCATGTCTTTTCTGTGTTCAAACCCTGGATAACTTTTTCAGCCAGTGTAAAATGCTGCTTATCAGGGATTTACTTACTCAGAAAAAGGCCGTGGGGCTTTTTTACTGCTTCTGGTTTCAGCTGCAGCTCAGGCACAGCCAGTTTGGTTATCTCCAAGTCATGTTCTGTGGCACAAGATAGATAACATCTCAGAAAACAACACAGGCAATAGAGAGGCCTGGACCCATCTGAACAGTCTGAAGTGAAGACCCATGACAATTCTGAAACCATTAAAACCTTTTTGATATGGATGCACTCAGCCCAAGCTTTCTCTTGCAGAAATGTGTGATATTTGACACAAAGCTGTTTGACAACATTTCCTCTGTCCCAGGCTACTGAAAAAAATCTTCCTAATGCCATCACAGTGGGGAATTATAAGATGCTCCCACAATGAGGTTAATACAAATAATGATGTTTCCTCTTGAAGAAAATGCTGAGGAAGCAGGGAAAAAAAAAATCATAAAATAGTCAGTACTGAAGTATTTTTTTAAGCAAGAACACAGCTTTCAACAGCTTGACTGCAAACCTGAAACTCCACAGCTTGGAAGGAGTAAGAAGAAAGTGAAAGCAAAAAATAAAAGAGCAAGGAGCTCTGTAGGATTGAATTAATAATGTAGATAAACCTCCCAAGTAAAAAACTTGGAAAACCAATCCTGAAAGGAAAAATAAAATGTCACTGCAATCTAAAATGCTTCATCAATAATAAATGCAGTTCACTCTGAATGAGGCCTGTTGGCTCATTTTTTTCCATAGAAGTACTGTAAATTCAGGTTACCTCCTACAAGCTGCCTTTGTCACACACCAGAGAGACATTCTGCTGCTGAGCTCCAACAATCTGAGGAGCCTCTGCAGCTCCTGCCAGCACCTCTGAGCCCCCAAACCAAACCAATGAATGTGAATCCCTCCATTGGCAAGAGCCTTACCTTGCACACATCCTCACAGCCAGGATGATGCGTTGGATTTTATCTTTCATGTTTTTCAGATTCTGTGCTGCCCAGGGGTGCAGTTCTGAGCCTCACATTCAGTGTCACTCAGCTCTCTTCACAGGGTAGGGAGACAGAACAAATCCTTTTCCTGCTGGAGACAGGACAACTTTCAGGCCCAAAAGCACAAACAATGGTGGGCTGAAGAGAGAAAACAAGAGGGATGGGACTTCATCATCTGAAGCTGTAATTGGACAGTTAAACCCCAATATGCAAATGGACCAAAACTTAAAAAAGTGTGAAACCTCATGGCTGGTTGTCCATTTTGTGACCACCTTGGGTGTAGCCAAGGCCAGGTTCTTGTCCTGCCCAAGGTATACCCTGAAGGCCTTCTAATAAATATCTACTTAATGTTCTATCTCTGTCCAGTCTCTGCTCCAGGTCAGCCTCTCAAGGCATCATTTTCTGGCACCTCAGATGGGACAGAATCCTCCATTCAGCTGGGAAAGCTCCAGGAGAGCAATTAAACTTAATGGGAGGCGTGGCTCCCACATAAATCTCTGTATTTATCCTCACCAAGGCCCAGGGAAGGAAAGGTCAGCCTGTCCTCTGCAGCACAGAGGGCACTCTAACATTCCCACATCAGCTGCAGCCTTTCCATTTCTCCTTTTGATCTTTAATTGATGCCCTCTTTTCCTAATCAGCTGCAGCAAAGCAATAAGCCTTGATGAGGAGAGCATTATCAGGAGACAACTTAGTATGCCCAACACATGGTGCTCTACAGGTCAAATAACAAACCATATTCTCAGCCAGAAAAAAAAAAAAAAAGGAAAAAAAAACCAATTTAAAGAGTTTTTCTTCACATTTTTATTAAACCAAGGCAGTAGTTTCTGAAATGGAAACAAACACCAGACTTTTACAGTTACATCTGAGTCTGAAAGCAGATTTCTGCTCTTTCTGTAGTAAGGGAAGGAACTAAAAGATGTTTGTGCCTGGCTGTGCACAGTTAAATGACCTGGGGACATGAGTCAAGTTATAAATTCTCCCAGATTCAGCCTGGCCAATACAATCCCAGTGTGAAAACCTTTATCCATGAAGTCAGCTTACATGTACCATTTAATTTCAGACTGAGACTTGAAAGTTTCCCACAATCCACAAAATTGGAATCTGGAAGCTGTAACAGTTTGACTGTGAAGGATGGTAAGCACGGGGTGCAGCTCTTTCAGGAGGGGAGTTGCAGGTGTTGTGTGTTGGGTTTGTGGTATAATATTGGTAGATTTGACATCTGGAAAAATCAAGAGACAACTAAATATGTATCAGGCTGATCTTTTTTTGTTTTTCCTTTTTTAATCTTTCTGAGTGGTTTCTATTGACTTGTGCTTTACAAAAACAAACAAACAAGCAAACAAACAAAAAAAAACCACACCAAAAAACCCCCCAAAACAACCAAAACAAAACCAAAAAAAACCAAAAAACAAACAAAACAAAATAAAACAAACAAAACCCCCCCACCACAGATAATTAATTTTTTATAAAATTCTTAGGAATCACACAATAAAAATTAGCTGAGGAAATTGATGGTGATAAAAGTCGGATGCAGTAACAATATGTCTCAAAGTGCCACTCTCAACATTACAAAAATTTTTTACTGATGAAATATCTTTGAAAAATTAACAGAAATTTCTGGTTTACATGTCAGTATCTTGTGGGCTTAGACTTAGACTAATTCAGTTTTATTTTTCTTACCATCAGGCTGGTTACAGAGGTTCAGTGAGAGTCTCTCCAGTATCTATATCTTATTCAGGGGATACAATGGCCAGTGGTTTAGGTCTCTTTTAATCTGAAAGTTTATATAAAACATTTACAGACTTTTAATTTTTTTCCTTCTTTAATATACAGCATGTATTTACAGAAAGTGGGATGAGAGCCTGCATCAGCCTGGATAAGCACAATATGGTCATGTGACTGCAATTTCACTACAAAAAATCCTTAAGATGATGAAAAGGGATGAAGAGAGACTTTGAAGATTGATCAAACACCATGTTTCCTACATTCTTCCTTAAGATCTATTAAAATTTAAATGATAAAGGCTCCATACACCTTAACATCTCTCTTGAATTTAACATCAAATAAGTTGCATTCGAATAAATACATATCTCAAGTTGTTTTAGCCTATTTCTTCACTTATTTCCAAGGAATTACTCAAAGAACTTCAAGATGACAATACTTGACCATGTCCTGTTTTATTTTAGGATTTGTTTTTTGAGGCTTCTTTTCAAAGTGTTTTCAGAGATGCCAGTGCAAAATCCTTTTTCTCCTCTTCCTCCTTCTCCCAAAGATCCTAATCTGAAATTTTTTAAGGTACAAAGTGTAATTACTTTCACACAAATGCTGTCACAGAGATATGGACTGTAACCTCCTTTTCATGATTCTTTTAAAAGCAAAGAAATTTTTTAAAGGATTGACTTGTGCAAAAAATCAAATCCCAGCCCTAGAATTTTAGTGGGTGAAATAGTGATCCAGGTCCCCTTCAATAATGAGAGATGCTTCCAGCCTCTTCAGGCCAAAGTGATAGAAATTTGCTGATAAAAAAGAATGAATAGATAGAAGTGGATAATTCAAAACAGGAAATAAGATATAAAGAAATAAAGAAATAAAGAGAAAAGGCAACCTGCAAGGTCTTATCCAATACAGTTTTTGTGACTCCAGGAAGTACCTATGATTTATGAACTTCTATCACTCCTTCCCAGAGATGCTTCTTTCATGTGTCCATGCAAAATAGGAGCTCAGATACAAACTGTTTTTTTGGGTTTTTTTTTCTTCCTAAACTCACTTTACAAAGTCACTGTTGTAGGTAAAAGGAAAAAGAAAGATTATTTCCATGAGCAGTAGAAGCACTTGAAGGTGCACACACTGAGAAAAGCTAAAATCTCTTCCTGTGGACTGGTGACTCATGTTCAGCGTACAATAAAGCTGATGTTTGAGATACCTGCAGCACACCCTATGCCCTCAGGCAGAGAATCTTTCCACTAATCCACACAAACACAAACCTGTGACTTAAACTGCTCTCAGTGACAGGGATCTCCCACAGCGTGTGTGGGATTTTTGAGACATCACTGCCAGTGAAGGGAGTTCATAAATCTTGGCTCTTTGCTCCCCAAATGTGGAAAATTGTGTGAGTACCCAAATGATTTTAGATCACGGCACTAGGGATGATGCCTTTAGTTTTAGCTTTCATGTTTTCAGATTCTGTGCTGCCCAGGGGTTCAGTTCTGAGCCTCACATTCAGTGTCAGTCAGCTCTCTTCACAGGGTAGGGAGACAGAACAAATCCTTTTCCTGCTGAGGACCCTCGACAACGAGTACAACTTTCAGGCCCAAAAGCACAAACAATGGTGGGCTAAAGAGAGAAAACAAGAAGGATGGGACTTCATCATCTGAAGCTGTAATTGGACAATTAAACCCCATGCAAATGGACCAAAACTTAAAAAAGTGTGAAGCATCGTCGCTGCTTGTCCATTTTGTGACCATTTTGGGTCCACCTTGGGTGTAGTCCTGGCCAGGCTCTTGTCCTTGCCCAAGGTGTAATCTTTAAAGCCTTTTAATAAATATCTACTTTATTCTCTAGCTCTGTCCAGTCTCTTTTTCTGGCCAGCCTTCCCAAGGCATCAGGGAAAGCTGGAGGAGCTTTTCTTCCCAGCACAAATGACTCCCTGAAAGACCCCTGTCAGTCAGCCCCCAGCGGTGCACTGCAGATCTACAGCTCTGTCTGAAGGAACAGATGAACCTCAGATCCACATGGGCTTCAGTACCTCTGTGACAAAGTCCAGTGATCTTAATTTATCCCACAATTATGGACCAAACAATGGAGCTTCCTTATGGCCTCAGGGGTAAATCAATAATTAATAATGAAACCTGTGTGTGACATGGAGCACAGGGTGTCTGGAACTCCTGCAGGTTCCAGGCCTGGGGCTGTGTAATGCCCCGTGCTGCTGGCAAGCTGAGGAAGCCTTGGGGCTGTGATTTAACAGAACCAGACTGGGCTTCCACACAGCCCAAACCCAGCCAAAACCAGATATAACCCACTACAGATTGTATCTGAGTTCATATATGTACATATATGTAAAAACATAGAATCACTGAGGTTGGAAAAGCCCTCTAAGATCATCGAGTCCAACCATTCCCCCAGCACTGCCAAGGCCACCACTGACCCACGTCCCCAAGTGCCACATCCACAACATTTTTGAACACTTCCAGGGATGGTGAACCCACCACTTCCCTGGGTAGCCTGTTCCAATACCTGACAACCCTGTCTGTGAAGAATTTTCCCCTGATGTCCAACCTGACCCTCCCCTGGCCCAGCCTGAGGCTGTTCCCTCTCCTCCTGTCCCTGTTCCCTGGGAGCAGTGCCCGACCCCCCGGCTGTCCCCTCCTGTCAGGGAGTTGTGCAGAGCCACAAGGTCGCCCCTGAGCCTCCTTTTCTCCAGGCTCAGCCCCTTTCCCAGCTCCCTCAGCTGCTCCTGGGGCTCCAGACCCTTCCCCAGCTCCGTTCCCTTCTCTGGACTCTCTGCAGCCCCTCAATGTCTCCTTGGAGTGAGGGGCCCAATACATATGTATATATGCATAAATATACACACATACGTATGTGTGTATATATATACATATATAAATTCAGGCATTGGGATCTGCAGAGATCTTAAAACACTCACTACATCCCACCCAGAAGGTCTTGTGTGACATTTGTGCAATATTCCAGCTAAATAACTGCAGCACCTTCCTCCTGGGGAGCAGATTCCTGCTTCTCAGATTTTTGGTCATTTCTCTGTAACCTGGAAATTTTTGTGCAGGCACACCTGGAGTACACATAATTAAAAATCGTCACAGATATAGAAAAAATATTCAAACCTATTATCCGAGATTAAGATTTTTAAATGGATTTTTATTTTTATTTATCCTTCTGCTAGCATCCAAACCTAAGGTTTGGTGGGGAAACAGAGACATAAAGATAATTTAATATGACCTCCTTGAAATGCAGGCCAAAGAACATTTTTTTTAAGTAATTTTTGCATGAAGTATTTCAGGAAAAGAAAATAATAGATCAAACACATCCTTCTAGCAGAGTCATTACCTCTGAATATTCTAGGACGTGTTGGAAACACTATCTCTCTTTCTTCCTTGTGTTTAATTTTTAGTGAGCTGGGATAAAGCAGGTAAGTATAAACATTTCACATTCTGCAGTGATTCCACTCTCTTCAAGCCCATTATTATGCAGGAGTTACCAAACAACACAGGAACTTTGAAATTTTGCCCAAAGGGAGAAGATAAGATTGGCTAAGAGCTACTCACCTGTGACACCTCACCTAACATTATCAAAAGAAGGAAACATTCCTCAAGTAATTAAATATTTATTCCTTTAAAGGTATAACTAGAGCACAAAAATACGTATCTACCTCCCACAGCTTTTATCAAGCTGTCAAGTTCTCCATAACTTGGTGTTAACTGAGTCATAAAGGGAAAAATGTCTAAAGCAGGAGAAATGTGTGAACCCTTGCTTGAGGATGCACTTGGTCATTCAGTGAGAAACAGGAAAAAATCCTGGTTATTCTTGATCTCTGCAGGTGCAGCCGAGCAGCAAAAGATCAGGGTGGGCTCAACTTCCAAACAGGTGCCTAAATTCCCTGCTAGGATGGCGTGGGATAATGTGCCTGCCCTTGGACACAGCTTCAGGCCTGACCTTTCACTTCTCGTCAAACTCCTGATGAAGCTTCAACCAAAAAAATTATCTTTTTTGTCTCTTCCAGCTTCCTTCCTTCTCCACACACATATTCATCATATTACAAATTACCTGAACAGCCCAGTCTGGTCTGAGGGTCTGTTTATAAAAACAATGAAGTGTATTTATAAAAAGAGGGAAAAGAGATACATTGACCTATTTCCATCATAAGCCCTTAATTCAGGTTCATACCAGGAGGTTCATTAAAAAAAACCAAAAACCAACCAAACAAAAGAACAACAACAACAAAACCCACCAAAAACCACAAATCTACGAATTTTTTGCTTGAAAATCTGACTGAAATCTGCATTTTTATATGCAGAAATGTCATTTTAAGTCTATAAATGTCCATCCTCTGTATTAAAATCGAGTTTCAGAGAGACACAGGAACCTTGCTTTGGCCAGCTGTCTTTGAGATACAGAACAAAGCATCAGACATAAAAATGTCCACACAGTTATTTTTTGTTTTCATGGGACTGTTTCCCTCTGCATTTCCACACCTTGGTCCACCTATTTCTAAGGTGTAAAAAATCTGAACTGTTGACCCGCATTTCCCACTCTGAGGGAAGTGTGGCAGGAAAATACTGGAACAAAGTGAATCTCTGCAGATGCTTCATCCCCTGCTCCCTTTTGCCAAAGCATTTGTTCAGCTTTAAACATGTGAAAACTATCATTCATATAGAGCCAAGCACTTGAACTCATGTGTGAGTTTAATAATGAGATTGAGATCAGTGGGAATTAAGGATTAAAAAGTGCTATGTCTGAGTAATGGACTAAGTTATTTTGCTACACTTCAAACCTCTATTCCTTTGTAGTAATGACCTGCTCAGTGGTTCCTTGACCTAAAATACATATTCAGCCGAGTAAACTCTTCACTTCCAGAGTCTCAATTTAATAAACAAACAAGTAAGAGGAAAATAAAAAACTTTGGAAAATTATTTTGAAAGCTATCTACAGGCTTTCTGTGTCCTCTGACTTCTTAATTCAGAAACTGTCTCCTTGCTGAAGATGTGTATAATAAATTGAAATACCTCCATGGCTATTTTCCCATGGTTCACAAAAACGGGAAAGCCAAAATGGGAGGTTTATCAAATGAGAAGTTTATCAAAATGGAAAACCAAAGATTTTCTCTAGGCTTCTTCTTATGGCCACAGGTGAAAAGATATAGACATTTCTGACTGGCTTTGGTAACTTGGGTGTCTAATTCTCACAGAGAAAATACAATGCCTGCCATGTGAAGAACAAGAAGAGTGACCACAGAATTTAAAACCACACTAGAAACTGTCCCCAGCCCAGGGAGGCCTCTCTGACCTTCATGATGATCTTCGAAACAGTCATTTGCTGTATATTTATCAGCTGAAAGTGAATTATTTAAAAATAACTAAGTTCCATCATTAAGAAATATATAAATATATTCACTTCTCCTGCATTTTAGGTAGGACTTGAACATTTTCCAGGTTGTAGGTACACAGGAAGATGTGTGATAGCCACACATTTTGGTTGAGAACCAAGGTGACAGTTGTAAGGAAGGGGTGCAGATTTCTGAGCAAAGGTGTGGAATTTCCTCTTTTCAATGGAGGACTGTCTCTAGAGAACATTTCTGAAATCCGCATTATTCTTTTATGCCTGCCTTTATACTTCACTCAAAATTCTTCTGGATCTGTAAGGTTTGCAGGATTTCAAGATGGAAAGTCAGTGGGATGAATTCTTGATTGGTGCAGTTAATGGAGTTACAGTTGTGGCAATTGTGACATTGTGAAAATGAATTTCACAATTCACTTATTTTAAGAAAAGATATAGTTTTTTTAAAATATTGAGCTTGTTGTTTAACAGTTCACTTTGTAACACTGGATTTTTGAGTTTAAAAGGCCTACATCTTTAGGAATTTCATAGAATCACAGAATAGTTTGGGTTGGAAGGGACCCTAAAGCCCATATAGTTCAAAACTGTTGGTGCCTTACCTGATTTAGTCTTTGCTCGCATGACAGCAATTCCAGGTTTTGTAATGCTTCAATTTTTCGTGTACCTTTCCATCTCTTGTTTCAGTTGAGTGGATAAAAGCTGAATGAACAATCCAAACACAGACACCCAATATTCTCCTCTATCAAACCTGTCCTCATCTGTCAGCTTCACTACACAAGCTGGGCACTGAACTGGCACATCCTGGTTGGCTCTTGGCTCATTTTTTCATGTGCATTACTTTACCATTTATCAACACTAAATTTTTATTGTGTGGCCATGTAGATATTTAGAGCATAGATGGACAAAAGGCAAATAATTCCTCCAGAAGTAGGACTCTAATGGCCATGGACTAAGTTGCCTAAATCACTCTGGATTCTTCCCTCACCCTGATTTTCTTGGAGCATTTCACAGACACAGTCACTGTTCTGAGTGAGTGACTGCCTTGGGTTGCAATATATAACCAAAAGCATGTATTCTATTCCCAATCTGTTGAAATCATTTGAAGAGGTGTTTTTTCTTTTAACTCCACGGGGGAAGGGAGCATGTGCCTTCTGTTAATGGGCAGCTATTAAACCAGGTGGGGCAGTGTTCTTTATCTCTTCCACCACCCATCCTCCCTCCAGGGAATATCTGCTGTTAATGGGCCATCGAGGCTCACTGCATCACTGATACAATTACATCATCCCACTGGGAGATGCTCCACCCAGGGGGAGGAGCCAAGCGTTCCTACCTGGATAAAACCTGAGATTCAGAATACCAGCACAGCCTGTTTGCACTGGATTCCCAGAGGAAGACCAGACCCATGTCACCACCACTGGACCCTTCTGCAGGGTCATCTTTACTCCAACAGAACCACATCTGTCACTCCAGGAGGACTTGATTGGACTGCTCCCAATACTCTGACCAGAGTATCAGGTTGTATACTGACTCTGTCAGTTTTTCTAGGATTTTTTTGATTGTTTGCTTCACTACATTTGTATTTTTTTATATTCCTAGCAAGAACTGTTATTCCTATTCCCAAATCTTTGCCTGAAGGCCTTTAATTAATTGCAAATTTATAATAATTTGGAGGGAGGGGATTTACATTCTCCATTCCAAGTGAAGCTCCAGCTTTCCTTAGCAGACACCTGCCTTTTCCAAACCAAGATGGTGACTGATCCCAGATTCCTTTCACTTTGATCTTTACCCACGGAGACCCGAGCACTGGAGAGTTCACATGTTCATAGATTCCATTAGACTACGTGCTTTCCTCTAAACTTTTCCAAACTTGAGGTGCCCTTTAGAGCAACAACAAATTTTAAAGCAACCATCAAGTTAATCCATCAGAGTTTTAGAGGAAAACACTTCTGAAGAAGGACTATTACTTTTATTCATGGCAAATTGCCTATTTCCTTTTTCATGCAGTACACCAGGACATTTTTACTTGTCTGTTATTTGCTATTTTTGTCTTTAGACTCTGTATCTGTCTTTAGTCGCTGTAATCTCATTTGTAAAGATCCCAATTACTTTTAGGGGATTAATTGTTATCACAAGCAATGTCAGTCTATGTCAGACTCCAGGGCTTTACAGGAAAGCTCTGTAAGGACTTCCCCACATCTCATATATTTTGGTCATGTATACACTTTCCAGCTCTGGTTGGAGAACTACTTTTATTGCACAGTACAACTAAACAAAGCAAAAATAGTAATTTCCTAAAAGACCTCTGAGAGTACATTTCTTTACATAGACTGTGTAGGAGGGCAATAGAACAAAATTTGGTGCTTTGCTATTCTGAGGAATAATCAGCGTATCTCAGACAACATCCAAACATCTCTCAAAAACTCTGCAAGGGCTAGACTTGTCACCATGGGTGTAACTCAGTGTTTATCAGTGTTTCAAATGCCCTGTGAGGCCATTAATGTTTCCTTAAATTGATAGTATCTAATTATAAGGAAAATTAGGAGATGCGCATTGTTTTTCTTTTATATAGACACCTAGACTTTTTGATAATGATAATACAGGCTCTGTAGTTAAGTAACTGTTGCTGCTAAAAGTGAATTAAAGTAGATATTTGTGCAGTGGACTTTGTACAGGTCTGTTAAGTGTGGCACAACAGCTGATTCCAAGGTTCTGAAGTGCCTTACAAGTGAATAAACGGAATTATCTTTATGATTGTTCTGAGGTGTTGCATTTAAACAAATAATTTCATTCCACATGACACATATTTTTCACATATATTGAGGGTTAAATCTGTCTCAGATTTAAACTCTGGGTTTGACCCACTGACCATGTCTGGCGTATTCTGATTATTAAAAAATGAGAAAATTCACAAAAATTAAGAATAAAAAAAGGAAGCACAAGGCAGAACTAGTAACACTATGCATCAACTATGATTCAGGAGATACCTGTGCATTAAAGGAGATGAGCCAGATTGAGGATTCCAAGGTTAAATGAGTTTATTGAGTTAGTGGTTACAATGGTATGTCAGATACCTGTAATCCAAGCTACACCTACATATTTGCCTCTAAATTCTCACACTGTCAGTTTCCGTGTCTCTAAACATTCCACCACCAGGTCTTCTATTACTAATATAATAATAATAATAATCAGAATAATAATCATAATATAAAAGGCAATGTCAATCACCATATTGTGCTTCATACTCCACCATAAGGAATTCAATTGGCAAAAGTAAACCTCTGGTCATATTAATGGGATTAATTGAAATGTGAGCAATCATAACACTACTAGAATATAAAGAACAAAATCTGGTTCAAAAGAAGCATTTTTAAGATGAGTTAGTTTGAATCTGTTTTAAAAATGCACATACTATGATGAAGATGACTTAAAAGTTATATCATTTAATTATTGGGCCACACATTGAAGCATATTGGCTAGTACATTTTTGCACTGCAACAGAAGCAATACAAGCTTTATGGTCTACCATTACAATTCCATTTTTTTTTTTTTGTTTTCACTTAATATACCTGCCAACCTAATGTTTCTTGCATGCATAAAAATTTCAGGGTTCAGACTTGAATTTATCATTTATTTCACACGTATACCCCTGTGATGCAAATTCTTTGGCCAATTTAATGCTATTTTTTAGTTTAAAAAGGAAGCTTGGAGTTAAGACCACTTAACATCAGAAGGCAATGCCCTGGATTTTGGGCACTGCAGAGTTATTTACTGGAATAGAGTCTCAGGTTGCATGCAAATTGTCAATTTTTCCCCCCAACCCCATGCCAGACGCACACAAGTCGGCAGGTACGCATACAAAAAAGAATACAAAACCCTCCTGATAAAGCTCAGTGGTTTAGAATGAATCCATAGCTTTAAATTCACTTAAGGCCTGTACAGGGGAAATATGTTTCTTCTGGGACCCTCTCCGCACTCTTGTCTGATATTCTTCTGGCTTTTCTCTCTTTACTAGAGGTTTCTTCTCGGGGGCCTTCATCTTCCAAGATACAACTGGAGAGTTCACTGCAGCAGTGCCATAGACCTTCTGATATTTAGTAGAAGCCACATAAGATGCTTTCACTGTAAGGACCACAGCGTTCATCAGGTTTTTAGCTGCCTGGATGAGAGAAGTGGCACTGTCCAGCTACAAAGAGAAAACAAAATGAAATATAGCAAGGTTACTCCAAAACAAAATACAGCGAGGTCATTCCACGGCCAGATCACTGGGCCATTTTCTGACTGGAGCCTGGATCCTCCCACATCTCATTAAAGATGGAACAAATCCTCTTCCTCGGGGTACTCTGGAATATCCAGCACCAGCAACATCATGCACTGAACAATAAAGGGGAGACTGTGGTACCTCATGTTAAAATTTTTTAACAAGTTAACGGAAAAGCTTGTGTTGTCTGTCGGTTGGTTTTTTGTCTGTCTGTTTGTGGTTTTTTTTTTTTGGTTGTTGATTCTTTTCCTACAGTTTAAGAAATTTTCTGTTTTCTCACAAAAACCCCTTTACATCTCACTTAAACCTTTAAAATTTTACTGTTACATGTCAACTGCAAAACAGGTCAACAGGGATTTTTCCCAAGTGTTCCAGTTTGTTCTAATTATTCCTGTTAAGCCCAGGATAACACCCCAAATGATGTCTACAGGAACAGTGTGAGGCCAGCACTGAGCTTGTTAGAGAATCCCATTTGAAAAGATGAAAGGAGGTTCTGAAACCCCTGCAGAAATGAAAAGATGAGACCGTTAACTGCAGGTTTTGGCAGCTCCTGTGATGTGTGAGTTACTTACGGTCTCAAGGAATGTAACTTTGTGGTTATCAGGCTTTTTGTGCCTTTGTGCTTCTCCCATGCACAAACCTGCCTGAGGTTCCTGGGTGTCCTCGGGATGTAAGCGCCCTTAAGGACCTGCTGAGCTTCAAAACACTGGGACTTCCAGACAGCAAGCTTCCATCATACACTGAAGTGAAGTACACACCCTGGCCAAAACTTTCAAAAGGATTTCAACATATATCGGGGACTTCCAAGGCAATGTCTCAATGTTCCACCATGTGAATCAGGCACTTGCCAGATCCAAGTGGATATTCTCAAAGTAATAGATCCTAAAAATATGCTCCTAAGGATTGTAGCAAGCCAAGTTACTACTTATGATGTTCAATTATCCATTTCCTAAAATACTGAAGAGTGGAATACACATTTTTTTGTGATAAAGCTTTTTAAAGCCTAATACCATGGAAACTGCTTCAATTATTTCCCAGACTGTTGAAATATATGGGATATAGTATTACTTTACCTCTTTGATTTCACCCCATACATTCAGTAAGCTTTTAGCTATTTTTAATATGTACAATTGGCCTGTGACACTCCAAACATCTCCTGCTCCCTATTTTGGGAGGACATGGCTCTGTAATATAAATGCCAAGCAAGGTAAGCAGGACAAACAGTCACAAGGCAATAACAGAAGCCACACCATACTTCACCTCAAGCATTCTGAATCATTAACAGAAGAGTTCTGGAGAAATCTCCTTTGGGAGTATCAGCGACTGATGTGAACAAAAACAGACATTACAGAAAGCCTGTATTTCAAACCACATTAATCTATACTTACCTTGGGATATTTTATTTCCTCTGCTTTGGCCTTAAACTCATTATGGTTCATCAAATACATAAACAGCTACATACAGTGAGGTGAAAACCACAAAAAAAAATCATTTTAATGATATTCATGTACGTGGTGCCATTCCCTGAAATGCACAGTTAATTTCTTGCCCCAAGTAAATATTTTTCCTGGGGACTAATTTGTATTTCTGTTAGTAAAAGAAATTAAGTTAAAAGATGGAAAATTACATTACATGGCAGAAACACGACTGTTCAATAGGGAGTAATGAAATATAATCCAGTCTAGTGTTATTCTATAACCACACTGCTGCATGATTTATAAGGCAATCTGTATGTTTGTTGGCAAATAACAGATCACACTCTATTAAATTAGGATATTCTAATTTACTACAGAGATCCACAATCAAGCATTATTCATTGTTAAATGATTCTTTTTGAAACACTAGTGGATTGATATTGAATATAAAGTGATACCATCAAATAGTGTTTAGTTCATAATCACTGTGGATAAACTGACTGGATTGAGCCTCTATTGCACATTCCTGAATGAATTCTGGTTGCTGAAAGTTTCCAACAGCTTCACATTTTTCACCATGAAAAGATGTTTTACATACATTAAGAAATAGAATAAGTAAAGGAAGCATTTTAAAATGAGGGGACACCAAAATACGATGCATAAACCCATACACTGAGTTCAATCCACACCTCTGAACACAGCAATCAGTAACTTTATGGACTGTAGTGATAAAGGCATGCAGAATCTTGAACTTCTTCAAGATCAGATGCAGACTGCAATGACACCTTTTAGGAAACCACGTTTTGTATTTTTGGTGCCATTTTAACCCTCTTCAGATTCAATGTTCTCTTACAGTAGATAAGAGCTGCTTGTTTTCACCATTATTAATCACATTTTAAATACTCAGTCTTTCACCCCAGTATCCACTTCCAAGTCTTGGAACCAGAAAAGAGACATAAAACGCCATCACAGGTTGTGAGTGTTCTCCAAAATCTGCTGGTGGTCATTCCATGCATCCAAGTTGGCCATCCAAGCACTTCCTGTGATTTTCTTATGGCCTCCAGCTCCTTGTTTGTATTATGGCTCAGTAAAGAGAATTAAACTGAATGAACATCATTCCAATTAACATTTAGATCTTCCTACACCACTGTGCTGCTCCAGCTCTAAAGCTGTGCTTTGCCACACTGGCACAAAGCTGGAATGAGGCAGCAGTGAATCAACTCCTGAGTGAGTTAATTCCTTAAAAAATCTGGGCACAGAAATATATGCACTTTTCCAAACGTTATGTTAATAATAAAAAATCATAAGAAGGAAAATTAACATTTCAAATAAAAGCACCACTAGGAAAATTGCTTCACAGTACAGAAGGCAACCTTTACTCCCTGTAATACCCACAAAATTATAGATGTAACAATAAATTTTGGTCCTAAAAGCCAACAGAGCCTTTGACTTGCTGCACAAAGTAATGGTGTTCAGCTGCTTAGACCTCTTTAAAAATATGTTTGCCTGCTTTTAGGAAATAACACCAAAAGCCCCCACAAAACCTCTCTCAACCATAAAAGATAAAGTTAAGTTACTGTCCCACAAAACTCCAAGAACAGCAAATCCTGAGGAAAATTCAAAATTCATAAAGAACCTAAGAATAACTGCATTGGACCTGGCCACTTAGAATAATTACGGTTGGAAAAGATCTGCCAAGAATATAATTCCAGGCTTTTCTTCCCAGTAGAGAAAATCCTTCAGGTTTTGAGGAGTTTTTGAGCTGCTTATCAGCTGTTCTGCAATATTCCTGCGCTACTTGCAGAATTTTCCAGAATCTTGAGATAATCAAGATTTCTTGCTTCTTTTACATTTTCACATAATCTAAGTAAAATAGCCAGCAATTGCAATAGCAATAGCAAAAGAAATAGGGGAGGAATAAAGCTGGAAACTTTTGTTCTTAACAGTAAAGCAATGAAATATGTTCTCCCTGCATTGTCACACCACTATAATGGGGAAGAATTATACTTTATGTTTTAGAAAGGAGAAAATCTAACTTCCAGAGATGTCTTCATACTTATAATAATAAATATCCATAAAAAGTAAGGAAAATTGAGGAAAAAACCCTCCCCATCTTTGCAGTGAGTAAGGACACAGAATGGGTAGTTTTAAAAGAGCTCGTTGCTTAAGAAGGTTCTGTATTATTACTGCTGATTTTAATAAACCTTGAAAAGTGGGTGAAGACATCAAAAGAATGGTATATAATTTCTAGTCTCAAAATATTTGAGCAATGAAAATAAAATGACCTGTGAAATTATAGGCCAGCTCAGCTGACAGCACTCCCAAATTAAATGATGCAATGTCTGTGACAGACTCCATAAATAGAGGAAAGAAATGCAGTTAATGGTAAGCAAAGGGCTGTGTGGGTTAAAATATTTTCAACGTAACCTACATCATATTTTGGTATGATTAAACTTTGAATTGCTTAAAATAATGCTGTGGGTATAATTGGATCTTTGAAAGGTCTTTTGCTTAGTAATACATGACAGTTTGATTAAAAACTCAGTTGACACAAAACTAACAAGACACATACACAGAAGGATTCCAGATTCTCCAGCAGCTGCTTCCAGAAGTACATACAAGAACACACATAAAAAAAAAAATCAGTGCTCCACAGTGAATTTCGCAGTGGGGTCTTGGAGAAACCATTTGGAGGCTTCACGATATTAATACTTCTACTAAAAACTTGGAGAGGAGGTCACTCATTTGATGAAATTTGCAGATAACAATTGGGAAAGTGTCAAGTCATGCAGAGAGCAAGTGATTGATATCTAATTAGCTCCTAAAAGCCACAAATGTAGATTTAATTTTGGCCAGATCTACAGCAGATGATCCCTAATTACCAAATAAGGAACTTCATTCTCTGCAGGATCCCAGGCAATCGCTCCTTGAGTACACAAAAAGGAGGAGACTGATGAAATAGGTTCAATCATCATATCCAGTTTATCATCTGTCCACAGTTATGGGATACCGAGTCCTCTTCTCTATGCAAGAACAACACTGAGGAACAGTAAAAGAACTTAAAGAAACTCAATAACAAAAAACATCTTTTATGGGAAAGACTCTGCCAGCTCTGTTTTTCCCACTTTCAAGTGAATGACTAAAAAATGAGATGACTGAAATCAGCAAGTGCATGATAATGAAACTGATTATATTTCAAGTTCCACTGGTTAGACAAAGATAAAACAAAACTTAAAGGCTGCGAGGTGAAGCAGGTCATTTTAGTTATTAATTACCTGAAATTATTTATTTAGCAGTTTTATTAATTAGTCACAAGAACTCATGAAAGACTGATTCTATTTCTTGAAATTGTGAAATCAATATTGGATGTTTTTGCTTAATATGTATTACCTATTGGACATTTTTAGTGCACATCAATTCAGGAAGCCTGTGCATCAGTTCTGCAGGAAGGCAGCTAAGACAATAACAACAGCCCCTACTGACCTTGAAAGGTATGAAACCAAAAAATTAGTATTAGGGGCTATTGATAAATAGAGTTTGGTGTGGTTCACTTCGTACAGATTGGGAGGAGCAAATAGAATTTATTTTACACATTGAAGCAGAACCTGTGGCTCCTCAAATACTCTTGGCTAAGACTTGATTTGTGCACCTTCAGCAGATGACTTAGGCACTGCCAAGCCCTTAAGGCTTTCTGTGAATTCTGTGTGAATTCCTTGTTTCTCTTCCTTACCAAAGGAAGTTCAGACTTTCCTGAAAAAGGTGAAGTTACTCTTATCACATCCCAAAAGTCAATTAACAGTCTCCAGAGAAAATAAGGCTGCAATTATGCAATTATGAACCTGGATGGTAAATCAGTACAGATTCTCAGATTGTATTCTTATGCAATAGAGCATTTTCCTCTCAGCTGTGCTTAACAGCAAATCCATACCTACAGGAGGTATGCAAGAAAAAGATCTTATTTATAGAAGTACATCTTACATTTCTGTGGCACAGTTCACACATTAAACAGGACCCTGTTAGAGAGAGCCAGTGCAAGAATGGTCTGCTTGCTATTCAGATGCTCTCTTCCCTATGCAGGGAGACCTCTGCTCTTCATCAGCACTACTGGGCAATGGCTGAGGGTCTGTTTCAGGCGCTTCGAAATGCTCATAGGGCTCTTGCTAGCTACAGTCCATTTCGAGAAAACTATCCCATATACTTGAAAATCTCTCTCTCTCAAAAGAAGTCTTTATCTGGAATGTAATGTGGGCACAATACTGTTAAAAATGGATCTGTAGCTGCACAGAGAAAATTGTATTATACTTGTCCTTTCCTAGCTATTTGTTTTCACATTTGACTGCAATTAACTTACTCCTTTATACATTATGAATATTTAATTCATTCTGGGGGTAGTTGTGTTTTATAGGTTCCCAATCCACTGAATAACCACCCTCATCTGCATTTTTTCAATTACAGGTAAGAAACCCAAGGAATTCCCAAGCCCATTTGGTTGTATTAAATAAAGGCTGCCATGTCCAAGGACAGCAGAAAGCACAAAAATAGAGCAATAACTATGGGCATCTTCTGTCTTCTATGAACTATTGTCATTTTAAAACACATTAACAACTGCTGTACGCTAATTTGCAAAACCAGAAGGAAATAAAAATACTTCCAGAACTGACATTCCCAGTAAAAGGTAAACAAGCATAATAGAAACACATTTCTACTCTTGCTTTACTTATTCCAAGTAAATATTTTAGTATTTTAGAAGCAAAAGCATAAATGAAAAAGTGATATCCTAATTCATTTGCTTTGAGAAGAACACTTAATGTGAAAGCTCATATTTTAACAACTGTAATTGTGAAATGACAAAAAGACAATTGGAAACACCTAAAAGTTAACTAATTACCTAATTACCTGATTTATTTTCTGGAAAATAATTATTACTGGTGTCTCTCCAGCCTGCAGGTCCCAAAAGTAAAAAATACATTTTTGAATTTTTGATAGATATTAGTTTCTATTCAGGAAATGCATTTACAGTGAAATAAATTATTTCTCCAATAGTACTGCTATGAAAAAAAAATACAATTCTTCCTGTAGTTACCAAATATAATGTAGGTTATTTTCTCAGTATTTCACATTTAATTAATATCTGGTAGCATTCCTTTCAGAATTTAATGGGGGAAATTATTTTGACCCATAATGAAAAAAAATCTCTCCGAAACATTTAATTTTCTTTTCCTGCTCATTATCTGCCATTTCACATAAGGAAAAAGATGCCAAACCAGTACAATTCTTACCACTCAACAGAAACTCCGTAAGGACAAGCAATCCTACACAGCACTGAATTTTTAAAATTCAATTGCTTTAGCAGTCTTTTTCATGCTACAGCACTGTCTCAGAACTTTCAGAGTCTGTTGCTGAATTAAAGTATTTCACAACAATCTGAATGCCAAAATATCTGAAAAAACTCTACAGGACAAGGAAGAACTCCTCAGTGAATAAAGCTAAAGGAGTTTTGTAGATGGGGACAGGATTCCACTCCCCAAATTTGCTTGGTTATACCACAGGATTTCATTGCTAAGGTTGAATGTCGAAGCAGAAACTTCCTACATCAACCGACAACTGAGAAACATGGGAATGACTCTTCTGCCACGATGACTTGAGAACTTTTTCTTCCAAATCTTCCTCATTCTCCACAGAATGAATGTCTGGAGGATGATGCCAAGGGCGGAACGTCCAGGACAAAGAGCAGCATTGTCTTATGGCCATCACAATTCCAACACTACCTGAAGCAAACTTGGCACAATCACATTTACAGCTTCAAAACCATTCTGCCCCATGGAATTTGCTCTGAGTTCTTGGACGATTAACAGGAAATAGAATTTTCTATGACTGATTTAAACCCAATATTCAACAAGAGAAAACATCTGCAGCAAAATGAGGTCCAAACTCAATCTGATGGGAGAGGCAAACTTCAACTATAACTAAAACTTTTTATATTGCCAGGAGGATTCCTGAAGAAAACTGGAGTAAGAAGTCTGTCAAAACTCAGTATCAAGCCAAATAAAAAAGCAATTTACACTAATTTACACAGGGATTCACATGCCTGAAGTCTACCCAAGACACAACATTGTCTGAACCTGAGGTCACAGAAAAGCATGGGCAGGTCTCCGTCAAAAACATCAGTACACATTTTCATTACCATATCCAATTGCAACTAAATCTGAAAAAAAAAGAGGAAATAGAGGATATCTAACTAATCTGTGCTACTGATCTCCCTGCTCTCAACTGGAGTTCTGACTTGTAATTTGATGATAGAAAATATATTTTAAAAGCCCACAATAATCTAGTGCTGCTTCAAGCTGAGTTTTAGGAGCAAATCTATTGTTCTTTATCTAAAGAACAGGTACAATAAAAAGAAAAAAAAACATGTCTTTCTAAGACCCTTACCTGAAAGGAGTCCAAATCATGTCTGGTTGGCTGGAAATTGTACTCAGTGATAAAATGCAGTAGACTTTGGATAAGAGAAAAAAATCAATAAAGCACAGAAACTCTATGCTTTACATGAGTAAATGTGTTATCTCCTGCTATTACTCCTGATTTTGTCTCAAAGAAAACAAAATGAAAAGCAGCATAAAGCAGGATGTATGACTGCAATGCTGAGAAATGTGCTATTTCCCCAAATTCTTTTTAATCTGTACAAGTGTCAGAGTGGTATCTGTATGTGATTTATCTCCACGTCTTCAGCCGTGAGGATCTGCCAGTTTTTGAGGCAAATCTGCTCCTTCAGCTACTTTCCTGTCTCTAAAGTCATGCTTGCCAGGTCAGCACAGGGACAGTTTGAAGATAAGTGCTCCACGGGCACAGCTGGCTTTTCTCAGGAAAGGGCTGGGAAAAAATACATCAAACACATCAGAATAAATAAACAGAAATAAAATCTTGTTGTAGAATGGAAGATGGTACCAGGAGAACTATTCCTTGCTTCCTAATGTTTCCCTGCTGTTGTTCATGTATATTTTATGTCTTGCAGAAGCAGATAAAGGTTTCAATCATTCAAGATATTGATCATTTTTGAGGTGCTAAAAGGATTTTACTTCCTTGGAGCTGAGGGTCCTTCCAGTGTTGCTCAACTCAATCGGTGAAAACATTCCTTTCTCTGTTTGATTCCCTGAGCACTTTCCAGGACTTTACAACAGTGTGCAATGAAATAATAATTAAAAAAAATCATCAAAACTCCACAGTAGTCTTTGAGGGAAAGCTCTATTTTAGTCAGACAGAGCTGGCTTAATCATATATATGAAAAAAATTCTAATGAAAATTCTATAATTTTATACTAAAGAAATTTTTCATTATTAACTGTTCTATTTATTTGGCCAACTCAATCAATGGTTAAACAACATGTAGTAAGTAACAAGAGTTCCCTACTAGAAGGAATTTTTCCCTGGTCAATTACTGAAAAAACAATTTGTAAATGCATCTGTTCATTACATTTTTAACTTTAGCTAACACTAAATGTCATTAAAAACCATTAAAACAGGTAACAATTACCTGTTCCTAATTACTGCAAGCAAATGAAACCAGAACAAAACAGAAACATTTGTAAAGGCTGCTGCAATTCACAGGGTAAGAACAAGTAAAGATGACAGCAAATTGAGAATAAATTGGAATGAATAAAATCTTGCTCTGAATTCTAAGGGCTCATTTTTATTACTCATGTTTTATTATGCAAATATTCTTAAGGATGAAAAGAACCTTTTTGAGGTCATCTAGTGCAATGCCCTGTTGAAAATTTGAATTACATGAGGCTGTTCTGGATTTTGCTGAAATTCGGGTACATCCAAGGATGGATAATTTCACATCTCTGGGCTAGAGAACTCCACCCTGCACTTGAATTTCACTACCCTCCAGTTAAAACTTTTTTACCTTATATCTAATTGGCATTTCCCATGTGCAAACTAGTTTTTATTGCTTCTCCTGTCCCTATGACCATGCCATTCTGACAGGTCTGGATCTGGTTCTTCTAACAATATCTTCTCTGAGCCTTCTCTGTACACATGCAAATGTATCTATGACCTGTGTAGATGATGTTGGCAATCTCATTTTCACTGCTACAAGTGTCTTATCCAAATGGGAAAAAAATAAGTGATTGTAGAAAAGAAGGAAAAAAATATAATTTTTTGATGACTTTTTAATAGCTCACTACTACTCTCTTCAGAAAATACTTGTGTTAGGGGTTACAAATTTACCTGGAGTCTCTTTTCCTTTGCAGTTCAGTACTTTATGTAATATTTTCCTTGAGCAACAAATGCAGAAGTACTGGTATCCTCACTGATTCAAATAATCCAAATTCTTCTTGTGTCTTCACCTCAGGACAACCATCCCTCCACAAATTAATTCAACCACATCTCCAAGGATGGAGATCATGGAGATACTAATCCAGGATCTACATAAAGGAGATGAATGTATAGACTTCAGAAGAATGATTAAATGAAAAAGCATTTGCAGAGGCTCGTTTCTTACAAAGTCCTTATTTAAACAGTGTACATTAGTCACAATTACCTACAGACCTGACTGCACTTGGTTGGCATCAGAAAAATTCAAACTGAGTGCCTTTAAATATTAGTCATGATCCACCATGGCTGGCGTCACTTGAACCCCCCGAATTTTTCAGATACCTCTTATCGAGGAATTGCTCTAGGAAGGAAAGCAGGAAAAATAGGGCTGTACCTAAAATCCATGGATTTGGTGTGTTTGCTGACCGAGTTAAAGTGTTCAGAGATTTCATTTCTACAAGTTAAGTCTTATCTTGCACTTAACCTACCAAATTTCAGGTTCTGGACCAAAAGGTTCCAGACTCCGTTTGTGCTTGGTGAAGAAGACGAGGAACCATGGAGCACTTGAGATCTTTCATTCTTTCTCTATGGAGATGGGCCAGAGCACTTCACCTTTTAAATTCAGTTTAGAGATCCTAGATTGCACTAGAATCCTAAAGACTGTACAGTGAATCTGGGCAGGTGCTCAACATCTGCAAAAAACCCTTTCCTTGGATTTGACCTAGTGGTCCAAGAATTCAAACAACTTAATGAGTGGTTTTGGGACTGTTTTCCTTAATTCTCTTTTGGTCCCCAAAAGTGTCAAATTACAAGACACACAAATCTCTCCAACCTCGAGAGACTAAAGAGATCAGAGCATCTAGACAAAATAATTACATAGATAAATGCTCCTTAATAAGCAATTTTAAAATTTCTGATCAGAAAAGAATTAGGCATCAGCTTAGTTCACAGAAAGCTGAATTTACTTACATATGAATATAATAGAAGCCCAAGGCTAAACTTTCTGACTCTGTACACACAGTTTAATTCACCTGCTCATGCCTCTGTATTTTTTCAGGTATTACCAATCTAAGCAGTTGTCAGTGTCTCCCCGAAAAAAGAATCTCTGCCCTCTGGAAATGGCTCTTGACTTCCACATAAATGAAGGCTGGAGCGAACATCTCACATGCAGATGTTTACACTTGGCTAGATGAGTCAGTATTCACACAGCAATAGAGATGAGAGCAAAAACCTCTTCATAATTTAATTAAAACCTTTCTGAATAATAAAATAATCAGTTTCCATTACACCAGAGACCTACTCTCATCTTTTTGCACAGCTCGAGTGGGGCAGCCTCCCACTGTTACTGCAGGATTTCTTTCTATATTTTTCAAACCATACTTAACTTGGGTGAAGTCTTTCTCCTGTTGGTTTTTTAGGGGGGAGGGATGGCAGTATTTGTGGTTAATTTGTTTTTTGGAGGTTGTTTTGTTGGTTTTGGTTGGTTGGTTGGTTTTGGTTTTATTTAAATTTGGCCATCCAGAGAGGAAACAAGAATGTCAAATGGAAGACAGAGAAATTCTGATCTTGAGCATTAACTGAGTCATGAAGGAGTATGTAATGTTTGAAACCCACCGTGATTCTATAGATGCTTTCTGCCTTGAGCATGGTTCAGCATTATTTGTAGAAAGGAAATAATGACAATATTTACTTCTGTTTTCAGTTTTACCAGGGTACACCATTTTGTTTGCTTTGAGACCTTCAGATGGGACTGACAGAAATCCAAAGGATTATGATTTAAGAGAATCATGTTTAATGTCTTTGAGTGCAACTGTCCTGGTATCAGAAAGTCCAGCGAATTAAGGCAGTCTTGGTTTCCTCCTTCCCCTACACTCAGCTCAAGTGTAGTATTTGTGTTGTGTAAATTCAAACAAGCTGAGGTCGAGGTTTAAAAGGACTGCAATTTAAATCAACGTGAAGAGTCCCCTAGAATGCTGTGCACTGTTATTGTGACTTCTCCTGCTTAAACAAGATTAAATCCACATAATTTGTGTTGAGGCGATGGTGTTAAACAAGCCCAAAACTGCAGTGAGAAAGGGCAGGGGGAGAAGCATCTCTTTGCCAGCTGACATGGTTTGGGAACAGATGATGCATTTCACAGCTCTCCCTCACTTCTCACAGAGAAAAAGAAGGTAAGAACCAACCCACAAAATTTTAATTCAACTTGTAAGAGAAACCAGCCTGTCAAATTGAGAAAAATTGGGAATTTCACATAGCTGCTTTAATCATACTGAAAAACATGCTTGATTCCTGTAGATAACCTTACATCATTAAACTATTGCTCACCCTTTGCCATTATGACCAAGGAATAAATCTTTCATTTAAATGTTGATCTTCTTAAATATATAGGTGTAAATAGGTTAGTTAATATACTGGGTGTGTTTTGAGATGATTATACACAATGTGCTTGCAAGTATCATTTTTTTAAGAATACTGCATCAAAAATTAACTTCCAGTTTGCAAATAATTTACGAGGATTTAAGTCATTTGAATTAGCGTATATTGGAAGAAATTTCTCAGATATTTGCTTTAAAAGTTTTCATATCAAACACTAAATAAAATCAGCTGACATCTAGGCCTTATAATGTTTTAATTTAATGTAATGTACATGTAAATAACATTAAACAAACTTCATAATTGACTGAATACACATTTAAGCCTAGGCTGTAAAATGTAGGAATCTGTGCATTTCAGACGTTTTAATATATATATTTTTTAAATCATAGCTGCCAGTAAAATAATTTAACAGAGGAATTATCTCAGTAAATGTAACATTAGTTTATTTATTCTCCCAATGTTAAGCTATTCTGCCAAGCTCACAGCCTGGGGTTACCTGGACAAAATTTGTTATTAGAATTGGCACAGACAGATTTCAGGTTAATTATTGCAACAGTTCATGTAATTTGGAATATCTTTCCCTCAAGAAACTCCCCACTATGCAGAAGTCAGCCAACTGCTAATTTGCTCATCTTACAAGATAAATTTAGAATGCAAATTTCTCTGGATTCACAGTAATCCACTGACATGTCTGTTCCACAATATCCCCTCAGTACTGATCATTGTCTCTGATTCACCATCATGATTGAATGACACCAATTCTGATTCCCTTTTCCCGGTACTTACACCACTCTTAAAAAGAGTTTTTCTCTCTGTGCCACCAAACTGCTTTTGTGTCACTGAAGTGAGCTTAGGGCACTTTACACTTGCTCTTTGTGTTTTATAAATTCTGTGCAAAAACTGGAGTCTCCTGCATTATGCAAGAATAATTATGTGCTAAGGCAATTTGATAAACTCATCAGCAAAGGATGTGCTTAGGATCTAAATTAAATTTTACCTCCAAGCATTTGCCTCTGAAAAGAAAAAACTTCATCTTTAAGAGCAGCAACTTCCATAAAGTTTTCCCACTGAAACATTAGAGATTGACTAACCTGTTTTTTCTTTTCCTTTCCTGAAAAGATTAAAGTTTGCTGGGGAAGCTAAATTTGCTAGGCAAGTTAGTGGCTTTGCAAAGGAAGATTTGGAGATGTAAGTGTTTGGTTTACTAAATGAATAAACAGTAGTAATAAAACACCTTGAGCACATTATTCAAAGCTAGAAAAGCTACCACCTGACAAGGAGACATTTTTATATTCTTTGTCATTATTTTTCTCTTTGACAGGGAGGGAAACAACCATTTGTGAAAGTTTTGGTAGGTAGTTTTGTAAACGAGACCCTCACCCTCCCTGAACTCCATTTAGATGTCCTGTGCATTGATACAAAGAGCATTCCTGAGTCATCAGGGAGGAATATCTATCCATCAATATGGACCAATTCCCAACAATGCCACTGCCCAGAAGATGGAATGGTCTGCACCCTTACCCAATTGCTCAAAGCCACCTAGTCACCTGGAAACAGAAGCATTTCATCAATCAGAGTATGAATCCCCTCTGCTGAAAAGGCTGTGACTGCATTCTCTTTCTTTGATTTATTGCGGACAGGTTGCTGCCTTTTAGAGCCTCTCCCTGGGATATGATCAGACCCCACATGAAGCTTGTGAAGAGCTTTAAATGAACAAGAACAGCAAGATTTGCAGTATCCCTAGGGCCCAAAATCTTCATATGATCCTTTTTCTGCCCTTTAGTATGAGAGCTCTGACATCTTGACAGCTTTAATAGATACCCAGGAGGCAAAACAAGAAAGGAAGGTCTTCGTAGTCCATCTTGTCTTTTTTAATATGCTGAGGGATATTAAAACAGTGAAGCAGTAATACCTGGGGCCAAGGGAAATAGGTAACAAGACAATGCTTTAAAGTAAAATTGTAACATTTAGGTAGTGAGACAAAAAACACACCAAGAAATTCAGTCAAGAGCATTCCTGCTCATCTCAAGTTCTTATCAAAGAAAAAAAAAATAAAATGCTTTGATTTATAATTTCAAAGGTTAAGTCTGAGTTACATCTCTTCTGAGTTTTCTGCTTAATTTTATGTCTTCCACAATTTACTTTTGAATTTTATTTCATCTATGAAAAAGGTCTATATAATTGGCTTATTGTCAGTACACAGCTTCATAAATATTCTGGATAAAGTGAATAAAAACAGTAATAGATATCATTAAAAAAAAAGAAATCCTGTCCCATATAAACAGCCATTATCCACAGTTAATAATGATAAATACATAAATAACACCATCTATCTTTAATCATAAAGAACTTCAGGAAAATTATGGCCCAGCACTCTAATTAAATACTGTAATTAAATTAATGGAAGATTAGCCACTGAGTTCAAGGGGACCAAACCCTGCCTTTTTACAGGGCAAGATAAACATTGAAGCATCAGTTTAACCATCAGCCAATGGACCACCTGTGCAGAGAAATGTGGCCATTGCTTTGCAGGTGAACTTAACTCTGGGCTCTGGGACTTCTGGACAGGGAGGAAACACTTCTCCGCAGGTGACTAAGACAACACATGCAATTAACTCTGTGAGTCCTATGGTTAATTTAAAAAAAAAAAAAAAAAAAAAAAAAAAAAAAAAAAAAAAAAAAAAAAAAAGAGAGAGAAACTCTCTAAAAATTCCCCCATTGTCACGTGTCTTCCCTCCACCCCCAGAGCTATAAAGAAATAGATGAGACAGGAGGTTACTCACCGTTGAGGAGTCACCGCTTCCAGTCTCAAGCGTAGCTCCCTCAGCACAGGTGGGTGGGTGGGTGGAAAGTTGACTAGCCCTGCCCCCATCTATGACATCACACTCTACCTCATAAAAGGTAGTGAAAGTGCTCTGAACTCCAGTCTGATTTCCGAGAGATACAGAAAAGAGATAGTGAGAGAGAGAGCAAGAGAAATATTGTGCCGTAGCGTAGAGGTGAGGAGAGAGGGGAACGTGTGCTGAAGGAGCTATGCTTGGCCAAGGACACAGGCCTCCTCCACGATGAGTAACCCCACTGTCTGGGGTTCCTCTCACTCCTTCCCACAGCACAGGGTCAGCCTGCCAGCCCCACAGCGCTCGATGATTCGAAAGGGGAACATTTTTGGCACCTTTTGATGACAACCAGAGAGGAGAGAATGCTCCATCCCAATTAAACGCTGACTGACATCATGAATTTGGTCAACAGATTCTCAAGTGACTCTATGTTATGTGTGGTTTTGTACAGCCAAACTGCACAAAAACACCCACGGCAGTGCAAGCAGCTAAAATTCCAGTGATTGCAACAGGAATTACATTCATATTCCCCCATGGGGGATAAACATCCAATTCACACCTGTGGATTGACCCTTGAGTAGAGTAATCCAGAGGGTTGGGCCTCCTACACGACTGTATGAGGGAGGTCAGGAAAAGAATCTTGCATCGAAAATGAGAACTGACAAACTGTGCTGAAAGAACGAGTGAGGGAAGTATAAAAATTCTGGGCATATATTTATTTACAGAGCACACTTTCAAGTTCCAGAAAATATCAATAAAATTGCAAAGAGGTGATGTTTTTAAAGATGTACATTTTTAGACAATAACAGCCATACAGGCTGAGGCACACTTTTTTTCAAACAACATCCTAAGGACTGAAACTGGAGGACTTAAAATGGGATATTCAGTCTACTTTATTGTAAATGGTATTTTTATCAACCAAATTTTGGAAAAGCAGGTTTGGGAGTAAACATAATTGCTTATATTATCTACTGGGATTTTCTTAATAACTTAGCTGTAGACTAAAATTGAAAAAAATAGTATTTTTTTTCTGCTGCTACACCTAACTCCATTAAATAAAACTGCTTAGAGAATGGGAGACTATTCAGTGCCAGTAAAGACTGTTAGCATAAGATCCTGCCTTTTGGAAGAGGAAAAATAAATACTCCTTAAATGTCTTTTCAGGGTATATATTATAAGCACATGAAGTTAATATTGATGCTTTCCCTCGGGCTTTTTGGCGCTACAAGGTTCATGTGAATTGTAATCTAATCATGATTAGTTTTTCTGTCTTAATAATGATTAAAGTGCATTCCCTGCTCTGTCAGTGTGTTCTTTGCTTTTCTCTCCTTTCCTTTCACTGAAAAAGAGAAGTGTGTGACTCATGTCTAGTACCAGTCACTCCACCTAATAACAGAGTCAAGCATTTTCCTTCCTAACCTTCAAAGCTTTTATCATCGTGGTGATCCTGCAGTATTTGCAGATGTTGCTTTAAAGCAGTGAATCTGTGGAATTAAAAAGTCAACAAATGGGTGCCCAGTGGGCGAAATGAAGAGTTATTGTGGCTGTTAGAGATGAGATGTAACTGCAGGAACACAATGCAAAACTAGGCTGCAGCTGAGGAATGCTAAGTGATGATAGTGCTGTTCATGATTTAACTGTTTTCTCTGTACATCATCTCTTGAGTGCAAACTATTTGCATGTTTGAAGACAGAGAGGAGGAAAACCTCCTCTGGTCATCTGTCTTGCATTGACTCCTTATTAATATTTATGTCTAATGGCCTGCTAAAGAGAAAAGAAAAATCCAATTTTTAAAGGCTTTTATGGCAAAAAGTACCAAGTAGTATTCAGCGAATTGATAACTCAGGTAACCTATGGCTTGACTACTGCACCACAGTTGTTTTTGCCAAATAAAGTAGGAACTTATTTTGAACTACTGTGACCACCAGGCCCCGATGAAGCCTATGTGAGGTTGCTTCTTCTGAGAAAGAGAAGGATGTTCATAGGCTAAAACCTTAAATATCAGAAAAATAGACATGTAACAGCAGTTCTAAAATCTTCCAAAGAGAGTTTAGAGAGATAAAGAGTTAAATTGTCTTTTATTGGGATGACACATATGGAAAAAGCACAATTAAATCCTGGAAGACTGAGTATGACCAAGGATATTCTCCAGTAAAAAGATAAGAAATATGTGGAAATATGGAAAATTCCACCATGATAATGTGATATAAACAGTTCACTAGATTGAGAGGCAGATTATACCCCAGACAGAATTTTGGAGCTAGTACTACTTTAATTTGAAATCTTATTTTGACCTGCTTATTATGATATTCTATAAAGAATTGATAAAGACAATATTAAGTGAAGAGCAAAGTTAAGACTGAGCTGTGCAGATATACTAAACGCATTACTGAATAAAAGCAGAGAAAGACTACACCTGATTAAAGCATTTTTAAAATGTATATACGTTCAAGAAAGTGCAGAAATCTTCCAAATGCTCCAAGGAACACAACTAAGATTAATTAAATGAATGCATGGAAACACAAAGAGACAGTAAATGATGACTTTAATATCAAATATTTTCTTAAAGGATGTAATTATGCCTAACAGCATAAGAAAACTGTGTAAATGCTGGTCAAGTAATTGATTTAATCACTTGCACCTAGGCACCAGAAATCAGCTGAAAGTAGAGGTCCATATTTAGTCTGACCTCAAAGATTTGATGGAACAAAAATCCCAACGTGCTTTCTTTCTTGCTTAGAAGGATGAACCTGTGGTGGGAAAGGCAGGCACCACACAGGTACCTCTGGGTGCTGTCTGTGAAGTTTGAGCACAGAGAATCAACCCTGCAGAAGCATCACCCAGACTCGTACAGACACAGAAGGTAAAAAAGGATGGATTATAAGGAATTGAAACGGGAGCTGGGAAAGGCCATGTAAAAATGCCAAAGTGACACATATCATAAAACTCTGAGCTTAACACAGGCACACCTCTGACCCAAAGAGGGCCAGCTGCTGTATCCATCAGCATGATGGATAAGTGGGAAAATCCTTTCTGTACATTATCTGTCATCGTTAAGGAATGATGAAATATGGAACATCCTACCTGACACTGAGTAAAGCTGAAACTTCTCTCAATTTTGACAATGGAAATGTTGAACCCAGTTGCTGGTATAAAATAGAGGATGAAAATGTTTCTGCAATCTTTTGGCTCAGATATTGATGATTCGTTTTACAGTTTTACAGAATTCTAATTTGGTCTTGGATGAGGTTTAGGAGACATTACTTGTATACTTCATCTCAGTTTTTAGACATACTATTACCTACCTGGTAACCCAGTTCACAAGGTTTAGATGATGTATTAGTCAGAATCAGAAAGAACTGATGTTAAAAGAAAACTTTTGAGAATATCTAGCAGTAAGAGGTTAGGATTCATTTTTCTGATACTGGATAGTTTTTTACTTTGACTTCATATCAATGTCTTAATTACACTGTACAAAACAAACCCTTTTTGTCAAAGCAGCTACTTATCTGTCATGTAAGATTAGATGTGATAACAGAATTATTCTCCCTTTGCTTCTATGAGGTACATAGATAATAATTTTAATAATAATATGTCCTAAGTGTGGAAGAAAACATTTCAGAGGTTAAAGATAGAAGGGTACTTTTAACCTTCCTCACTGAGTTAGCTCTCTTCCTAAAGGCCATTATGACTTCCCTAATTTAATGGAAACACTTCTCTGTTGTGGATTTTATTAAAAACTTTGTTGTAAGCTGTTCTGTTCAGTATTTGCAGTTGATTTTTCTCAGACTGGAAAAACCTGCTGATGTTTTCCTTTGAGGGCACATCTTCTTGTCTGTGAATAGTCCTATGTGTGTGCTACTTGTCTGCAACTCTGGTTGTTAGGAAATATAATTACAGTCAAAGTAACTGGTAAGTCTGAACTTCAGTTGTTATTTTTTAATATCTGCAAAAGCACCATTTGACTACTTTTAGAAGTGGGATTTAGTGTCACCACTTTCCAACTCAAGGAGTTTAATAATTGTAAGAGCTACAAGATGTACTTCTGCATAAGAAACACAATCCAAAATCTCCTATTGTGGGTCAAACTTGTCATTATGGAAATTCAGTCCCTGTAATTCCACATGCAAGAAACAAACCTCATTTTCATTTATGGCTTTGGGATGAACATATTAGCAAATCTATGCTGTGCATTAGGGAGGGGCCAACTGAGAATGCTCCAGGGGAAAGGAATTCTTAGTTAATACAAAATGGTGACACTTGGTCTCAAACCATCTCTTTTAAAGGCAATAAGACAAGAAAACAGGTGAACATAAGATAGCACCAAAGTCCTCTCTTTTCTTATAGTAATTCCTACAGGAATAATCCTTTGGGACCATATCTTCGGGTGTGTTAAAGTGGTCTTTGAGCCCTGCTAATTATTGCAGGGCAGGTGTAATTTTGTGTATCACAAAGCCATTATATTCCCATTTTCTTCCCAGCTCCTTCAGCATTGCCTGGAATAGGAAAACAGGCTGAAGTGAAGCTGTAACTACTGTAGCAGGCAAGCTTTGAATTTTTGAGTGGCTACAATTTTTAATGCAAATGCAGGATGTAATGAAGCACAAACAATAGTATTTCCTTCAATTCTCTAACCTTTTCCTATGGTCATATTTGTTTCAAGCCTCAGTCTTGAATTTGTAACATTTTTACACTCTTTTCAAGGAATTAAATGGTTTAATGTTGTTTGGTATCAGAAATTCTTTTCTTTGCAGAAAATTGTTCTAATGAGAAATATCAATAAATTTAATCTTCACAAATTGCATGAATATTAGTCACTTGATAAAGCACAAGAGCATGTTCCCTGGAGCCAAAAGGCTTCTTAATAAGGATAAAAGTCTGACCTGTCTACATTTAAACCTACTGAATGCAGACATATAGATGGTGTGTGTGCTTCTTGTCTCCATGAATTTATTCTAATGAAGACAAGTGCAGTGTAATTTTAGTTTGCAAATTAAATTCTAGATAACATCTTTCCATTTATGCAGGATATATAATTTCATATTTATGTGTGTTTATACATGCATTCATATAAAATGAGGTATTTTCTTAGTCCTAAAAATACCCTTATATAAAAAAAATTGGAGCTTCAAAAGAACTGAGATTATGGCACAAAAAAATATTTTCTTGTTGGACTTTTCAGTTGCGTCTTGAGCTTTGTTCATCTGCTTTTCCTTACATAAACTCTGTCTGCCACCATCCACCTTCTCTGAAGGAACAGCCATACACTAATAAAAAAAAAAATAAAAATTAACCTTTCCAGAGGCTTCTGCACAGTTTTTTCTGTGGATTACAGTCATGATCCCCCTGATGCCCAAAGCTCAGGGTATGCACTATTTTCCAATCCAGCACCTTTTACAAAGGTGAACTCCCTGACACAGGAACAAGATCCTGCAGGATCTTTCACTTGGCTGAATCAAAACACTGTACAAACATCACTTAAAAGAGACCTCTGGAGGACTCTTGCATAACTTTTAACTTGAAATGAGTTGATTACCAACATTAGATCTTCTCAGCTGCTACACTGTCTACTCCAGGCTTGAATCCCTCCAAGGAAGCCAACTGCAGAAACTCTCTGAGCTCATCGTCCATTCCCCCCTCACTGGGATGCAAAGGTAAGCTACATAGAATGAAGTCAACATTATTGTCAAATATTTGGGAGAGGTATTGAAAATGGCTTTAGAGCCACTGTGGATACATCTATTTACACCTTTTTTTTTTTTTAAATTAATTTTTAAGATGTTTCATAGGATAATTAAGAATTCCTCACTGTTTTAACTTGGAGAAAGTGCTAAGACAGAGCTTCCATAAAATACATCACATATAATGAATATATGACCATGAGGGATTTTATCAGCACTCATTTTGATTAACCTGCATAACTTACTGGTGTCTTTGTCCTTTAGGAGTAGTAAATTGACTCAGTGTCAGGATGATAAATTTTTTATGTTACCACAGTAGTCCCTTCATGGACTGTACTGAGGGACATTCGTTGCCAGCAGGAGCTGGAGACTCCTAAATTAGTGAGTTCAAACAAATTTGTTCCAGACAGAGGTTTATCCAAACCTGTATAAGTTCATATACTTATATAGTATATAAGTATATATGCTTCAAATAGCCATATAATTTGGAACTGAGTACACTTACTATGGCTGTATGATTTCACCCTCACGTGTATCAGTATATCTGCACACATTCACACACTTATGCAGAGGTTACTTAAATGCATCTCCAACCTAAAGCATCCAGCTAAAACATCTTCCTGTATTTTTCATGTCTTTAATGTCTCTCAAAGCAGATGACATGAGCTACTTGAATATACAGTGTAGATCAAGGTCTCACCTTCACAACCCAGCCCCAGCCTTCCTGTCCTGGAAGGTGTCTTTTCACAATGTCAGAACAAAGACCCTGAGTTTTTAATTTTCTATCCCTGCTTGTTTTATTAGGAAAGTAGAGAGCATCGTGTAGTTCCATCACCTTTATGGTCCTGACTTCATCTCAGTCCTTTCCCAACACTGCACTTCTTTGATTTCATACTCCTATCTTGCTTTTGGTTTGGTTTTCTTCAGCTGAACATTTTATATCTCCTATTTCTTTGGCTTACTTCCTTATTATTTCCTAAGTACTGTTCTTTACCCTCTGCTTCCACAGAATCACAGGATCAACTAGGTTAGAAAAGACCTCTGAGCTCATTGAGTCCATCCTATGACTAAGCACCACCATGGAACTGAGTGCCTTGTTCAGTTTTTCCTTAAACACCTCCAGAGATGGTGACTCCACTGTCTCCCTGGGCAGCCCATTCCAATGTCTAATCACCTTTTCTATGAAGATATCCCTCCTAATGTCCAACCTAAACCTCCTCTGGCACAGCTTAAGACTGTGTCCTCTTACACTGTGGCTGGTTGCCTGGGAGATGGGGAGCATCCTCTCCCTCCCTGGCAGGCCACAGTGCTTCAGATGCAGCTCAGGGACTATGGTTTCTGGGCTGCACATTGCTGGGTCGTGTGGAGCTTTTCATCAATCAACACCCCCCAGCTCTTCTTCTCAGGCTGCTCTCAGTCCATTCTCCTCCCAGCCTGCGTTTGTGACAGGGATTGCCCAGACCCAGCTGCAGGACCCTGCACTTGGCCTTGCTGAACTTCATGAGGTCCTTCCTCCTCAGCCTGTGCAGGCCCCTCTGGATGACATCCCTCCCCTCCCCGTGGCACCACACAGCTCGGTGTCATCACAGAACTTGCTGAGGGTGCACTTGGTGCCACAGCCCATGTCAGTGACAAAGATGTTAAACAGCCCCACCACCAGCCCCTGAGGAACACACGCGTCCCTGGAGTCCACCTGGAGGGTGAGCCCTTCACCACAACACTCTGAGTGTGACCATGCAGCCAACTCCCTGTTGACTTCTCTACCTTTTAGAGACAAGGATATGTGAGCCAGTTGTTCCATTTCTGTCATAAATGTATAGCAAAAATCATTGTGGCGCTAGCTGAGTAACCTTTTTGCACTCCTACGATCTTGACAAGAAGGAACCCAACAGTTTTGTCAATTTACCAGCTCTCCCTTCAGGAACCTTACTTTAACATAATCCTCAAGTCTTGCCTGGTTCAGGAGAATGAAATTGCTCTGTTTACCAAACTCCAAATCAACACTTTTTCCATTCTCAGGCATTTTCTATGCAAAGGTTGTCTCTGACTGCCAACTTTGAAACAAAGGAAAACACCCCAGAAAGCCTGTTTCAGGGAAATGAAACACCCCATCAGTGGTTTTTAAGTAACTGCTCTTAATCCAAATTCAATGAAAGATGGCCTTACTCACTTTTAATAACAGGTGAATTTCAAACTACCTGATTTTTCTTTGAGTCTATAGGATTAATATGTAGTAACTTGATTCTTTACTGCCCACACGATACCAACTTGCTTTTACAGTATGAGGTAGTTTAGAGTGATTCAGCCTTAATTAAAAGAAAAGTAGGACATTTAAGCCATTTTTATTAGATGCAAGATTCAAAGGCAGAATTGATAGGGAAACTGCTGGTGAGCTCATCTGAAATAACTGCTGGATGCTCACTGCTATTCTCTGACAAATAATGAGGTTCAGTCATATTTGATGAGGACTGGCTCTTTCTGATTACCTTACTCTTATCACTGATCACGAATAAACATATAATTATTTTGCAGTATATCTGTACTTGTTCATACTTTTATGTATCCACCCTCCCAGCCCATGTGTTAAGTCACTTTTCATCATGTCCTGCCCAAAATTAATGGGATGGCTCTAGCACTTTCATCTTCCTGTTCCTGTTAAACTCCTCACTTCAATTCACCAGGCAAGAACTCCTTGATAAACTCACAATCTTAACTACACTGTCTTGCATCTTCAACAGAATATAGGAATCCTTCTCAGGGTATCACAGTTGAGCCCAATATGTTAAGATAAACAAGACTTAGAAAATAACTGGGAACTGGATCCAGCTAAAGTGTGTGTTAGGAGTGTGCTTTAGCTGTTGATTCCACACTTTTGAACAATGTTCCAAGGCATGTGGCTGCTACTCTGAATGACACTGCATATCTGTCTGGTTCAGAAGTTTAAGACTGGCAAATTTTCTGATAATAACAGCTGATTTTGTCTGTAGGGCTCTAAATCAAACCTGAACATGATAAGGAGCTGCCTTGGATAAGGGATTTTCTTAAATTCTCCTCAATTTAATCCTACAGGAATAACTATGGCAAACCTCCTAACATAAGCAAGAACTTTAAAAAATGCAAGCTCACAGCCTAAATGGACAGTAGGTAAATGAGCTGAGCTGCTTCTGAGCTGCAGTAAACAGAACAAGTGGATATTTATTCTAGAATAGGAAATGAATATATAGATTTGTTTTATCGTAATTCTCTTGCTAACAAGAGGCAGACAGGAATGCTAGAAAAATAAAGCAGCCCTAAAGTTAGAAGTCTGATTTTTTTTATCCAAATAAGAAACATCATTAAAAGCAACTCTATTGAACAAAAGTAGCTCTCACAAAAAGCAAGGCCATCAGCAAGAGCTAAGTATATGTAAATGGGATTTATTTCACTGAGAGCAGAGTACTCTCAGCACCTCAGAGGATTCATTCCAATACAATACTGCAAGTGATTATGAAGCAAATATGCATTACCTTAAATAAACCAAAGCAAGAGACAAAGCAAATTATTTTGAAGTGCCTTTACTCTGTAATTTCATTAAAGGAGGTTGTTTATTCTCAGAGGGGAACTAGAAATTGAATATTGAAATCTAAAAATTACAGAAACATATATTTGTTTATGGACCAAGGTCAAAGAGAGTTTTATTAGAACAAGGCTGTCATCTACACAGAAGTATTTTTTAAATCTTTTGAAATTTTTGATATTAATTTCTTTTTGCCTTTATCTAACATCCTCCTCATAATTTTTGCTTATTTTCTTCCCTGCAATCTTTTTTGGGTTTCCAGGGCTCCTCACTGAAAAACTGGTATCAGGGGTTTTCCTTATTTTACTTTTCAAAACCCATTTGGAATCAGGAATTAAGAGTCTCACCTTGGAGCATAAAAGGCCAAGTCAACAGATGGTCTAAATTGTTCTTGCCCTCTTAATATTAATGAGGAATTAGCTGATGTGTGCTAACTCCCAACTGCCAGGTCTTACTTAACTGGTAAAAATAGTTTTGCTATCTGCATGGAGGGAGTCTGATGGGAAAGATCAAAAGAGAAAAAAGCAGAGGGGAAAAGGAATGGGAGAAAGAAAAGGGAAAACAACAGTGAGTTCTTTACTGAAATAATTTACAATTCAGGACTGTGACATTTTCTTACTTTTTGATCTGTTTTCCTATTTGCAGTAAAGTCACTGATGCCAAACAAGACCCTTCATATGCTATACTAGAATCATATCAATCTACAGAGGAAAAAGCAAACAAGATCAGCTTTATGCTTATTTTCAGAGGTAAACCAGACTGAACTACTGAATCTTGAAGAAAAAAAAAAGAAAAATAAGTTTCATCAAAAGACATACGGCACATTAAATGTTATGTACACAGTATTTTTGAAGTTGTTGCAACATATTTTTCTCTAACAAAACTGTAAGAACTGTGGGGTGGCTTTCATCTGTCTTTTAGCTTTTAATTGGTTTTATGTCTCTTTCCTTTATATATAAATATTCATACACCCACACAAAGATTCAAACATACATATGCATACATTCATTTAATTTATAAATATTGATTAAAATTCTTAATAATGAAAAAATTCAAGCAGAGATCCTACTCCCCATAATAGTTCTGAATCACAAGTCATCTTTTGGATCGATCTGAATTGTCTCATGGTTCTCTGTAAACACAGTAGTAAATCACAATATTGTAATAATTGTCATGGTGCTTGATATTTACATCAAAACACTTAAATATAGCACAATCACAGAAACTTACTTCTGTAGTCATAGGTTGGGAAGTTTGAGTTTTGGATTTCTCTAGTCCTTCTAACATTGTACTGTATGCAAGTTGCCAAATAATGGTATTTCATTTTAGGTTAAATAAAATACTGTTTATTTGTAATTGGCTATCCAAGAGAGGATGAAGAAGATGATGGAAGCAGAAGCAGCAAGTAGACAAGCAGATGTGGATGTGCACTTGGATACCAGACCTCTGGATAGCAAAGGAGCATACAGTACCCAGCACCCTGAAGACCAACAGCTCAGAAAACACTGTCAGGAAAGCTCTGCACTAATTGGGTCATGTCAGATCACAAGATAATGCTCTCACAAAGGGATGCACAGGAGTTCAACTCACTATACCTCCTCCTGCTCAGAGCACCAGCAGAAGAAGCAAGCTGGGCAATCTTCAAATTTTCTGTAGGTCAGTTTTACCGAGGCTTTGGGACAGACCCAAATAATTTCCATGGTTGAAGCTCATTTTGCTTCTGAGACTGACTGTGAAACCCCCACCAAACAGAAACACAATGGTGATGGAGCCTGGGAAGCAGCGGGTGCCAACAATGCCAGACTGGAATGATGAACTCAAGCGGTTTGGCCACTTATAATTCCACAACGGATGGGGATGTTCCAGGAACAAGGAGATGCGCAAGGTTCACAATGGCTTATTCAGCATCCACAAACACTGAATAAAGAGACTCGAAAAAAGAAACACACACAACCACAAAAGCCAAGCTGGGAGAAGCACTGATTCGGGGAATTGTTTTAGAGAGATGAACATGACAACTCAATGGGTATGGGAGGCTGGACCCAGATGGCAGGAGGTAAGAAAAGATCATAGCAATTACGATGCAGCATAGCTGTCAGTGATACAAGGACAGATCACGCCGTTGGTGTCAGGAAAATGGAAGAGGATCTTTTCATTGCTGTGGGAAGATCAAGGTATTAAAATCACATACGTACATACGTCAAGAAGTGAAGACCAATTGCAGGACAGATACAGGAACCTTTAAGCAGCTCCTTTTAGGATTGTGTATATGGCTTCAGAATGCCTGATCCAAGAAAGCCTGGCAAATGTTCAAGACCTTCTATACTGCTTTGCAAAAAAATTAAAAATGTTACGTGACTGAGAACATTTTCTGTGACTTCTGATATGTTTGAGGAAGGCCAGTGATGCCACTGGGGACTCTCATGGATGGAATGAAGGGCACAAGTTTGTTGTCCTAATAATCTTCGTACTTGATTGGGCTTAAACAATGAAAGGGTGCTTTTTCAAAACCACGTTTGGAAACAATTTGTTTTGAGCATCTTGGGTCTCACAAATCATTGTCGTTTTGAAAACACTCAGGAGAGTGGAATATGTTCCAAATTTACATACATATGGTTGGTACTTGAGTTAAAGTATAACAAAGGTGTCATGGGGCTAAGCTAGTGTGAAAGAAAAAGCAAAATCATGAAGAGCAGTCATTGCTGCTTCTTGGTTCTAGCATATTCCCAGAGGCTCAAAGGCCAACATAGGAGAAGGAAAAAAAATTTAAAAATGTAAAAAATGCATTGCTTATAATATTACTGCTGCCTGTCTTTATTTCTACAAAAGGTTGTGTGTAAGAAGCTTGTAGTGCTCATTGAAAATAACTGAAATAGCTGGGTGGTATTAGAGTATATAATCACTGTGCTTGCAATAGTATTTGAAAACAGCATATGCATCAAAATTTAAAATATTTTGCTGGCCTTCCAGAGTCTTTTGCTAAACCTAGTGTGCATTGGAACCTGAGTGAATGAATCCCATTAGTCATCACCATCTTAACAATATGCATTTCATACAGAGTTGGCTTCTGCACAGAGGAAGGAAATTACCAGTACTAACAAAGGAAAGAAGATTTATAATGAGCAAATATACAAAAGCTCCAAATAATTATAATATTTACAGCTTGGCAGTGACTTTCTATGCTATGAAATTATTTTTCTTTTGGAAGAATGAAGATTCTACAAGGTTAGTATAAACAAAAGGTAATTGGAAAATCAAATTGCTCTACATGAGTTATTGTTAGGCCTGGCATGATGGTGATAGAATTTAAAAAAACCCAACTTGCTTATGAATCAGTGGATTTTTGTTTTGTACATTATTGCAATCAAAAATGTTCCCTTTCAAGTGCTACATGGGAAACAAATGGCTAAACTCAAATCCCAGCTTACCCCTGATACAATGAGCTCTCCTCCCAGGTTCTGAACTTCTGCCTTCACTTTGCTGCAGATATTGAGCTGGTGGCAGTACAGGGCAATGCGCTGCAGGTAGGCCAGCAGATCCTGCTTGCAGGCTGAGTCTGGGCACTGCAGACAACACAAACACTCATCAGATGGAGCTGAGCTCATGAGATTAGAGACAGGTGATCAGATAGTGGCAGTGTGTGTGTATCAGGTGGATCTATTCCACTTTGTCTTTACATGAGGCACTAGATAAAATATGAAAACTCAAACTCTACCTTTCATTTAACTCCAGATTTATGAGTTGTAACCTAAAGATGCACTCTGCCTTTCTGAAAAATGAGAAACTTCTTTATCAGCATTATGAAAATCATAATTTTAAATTATGCCTTGCATTAATTTATGGAATTGTACTGAGCATCCAAAAGACCAAATTTAAGTTGAAACTCCAGGTTGCATGCTGGACATCTAAGTTACCATCCAGTATGGACCAGGTAATGTCCAGATAAACCCAGTTCTGAGTGGTTACCCTCACTCTAATGCCAACTCTTGTTTGCCTGGCAGCTCCCCTGGCATTAGATTAGGTCGAATGTGCTGGATGCTGTGAGGGTTTCATAATCAATAGAACTAGAGAGGGCCCCAGTTCAATTTATTCATAGTCTCTGGGACTCTTAATAGAAACTGCATCATCCCTGACAATATCAACAGCATAACAAACAACAGCCTCGTAGTTAATATTCAGAGTCTTGCCTCAGGAGAACAGACCTCAGTAATTCACTCTGAGGAAACAGAGCTGAAAGGGCCCACTGCTAACAGCATGCCTCCAATAAATACTCTTTGGGGCTACCCAGCAAAGTCTGACTGACAATGTTCTTGCATAGCTTGGGGAACAAAGATTCCAAATGTGCCTTTTTATCACCTTACAGAGTTTCTGGTCGATTTAAAAAAATGTATTAACAGAATATTTCAAGAAACATTGATAGAATTAAATGCATATGAGTCAACAACATCACAGCTCCTACCTTGAGATCACTGCTCTGGCCCCAGCAGCTAATGCTGGCAGGAATGTGTTCATGGTGAAGTAGTTGGATATATTCTTGTTTATAACCCCAAAAGGAGTCACTTGGCTTTTTTCTCACCCTTTAATAAACAAAGCTGGAGCTTCACTGTGGCTGCTCTAGAGCTGCTCTTCCTCAAAGACTTGCCACACCCTTCAGGCATTAATCCCTAAAAGACCTCTTCTCCCTACTGGTGCCAATTTAATATAAAAATATTTACTCAGTTCTTGGTGTCTATGAATTGAAAGGATGAATTTAAAGCAATATTTCTCAGAGTTGTTAAGGCTTGAAATATAAATACCTTGGAGTGAAAAAAATTTAAGGTCTCTCTTATTGGAACAGTAATTAAAAATGCAACTGTCCACAAAAGGTTTATACTGCATGAGGGTCTCCAGAGTTCTGTGAAATATCATTAAAGTACAAGCATTAAAACAAATATTTCATTCTCAAAATACTTTCACTGTTTATTATTAGGGTTAAGGTCCTCTGAAATTTAAAATGTGACTCAAGTCAAGGCATTCTAAGCATAACAAGTCTCATTCTGATTCTCTCTTTAAAATATTCCACCTCTGCAAATACTGCAGACTAGGAATTTCATCAGCTGACAGATGGGTTTCTTCTTTCTTGTGTTAAAATGAACAGATGCTACATTTGAAAGACTGGAATGAGTTAACCACAGGAAAAATGCTTGCTGCTGCTGAAGACCTAAACCCAACATTTCTGAGGTTACAGAAAAATGGGTAGCTTTGGGGTTTTCGCCCCTCTGGCCCATATTCCATGGCAGTGTGTGTTACACACTATCACACTCCTATTTGAAGAAGAAAATGACATTCTTATTTTGAAGAGAAAGACTAGAGGCAAGGTAGTTACCAGTTCCTACTTCCAGCAAATTTACTCTTGATGACAATGAAATGGGATTTCATTTGACAAATAAATGGGAATTTACAAAGGGAAAAATAGACATTTAATTTGCCTGAATCTAAAATCAGCTATGTAGGACCTGGATTTGAAATTTGGCTCTTGACTTTTGATATGATGTTTCCTCTTGCTCTCCAGACAAACAGATTATCCAGTCTGAAAATATATATACACAAGGTCATCTGCCCAGCAGTGGCATGGATTTGGTAAAGGAGGTGAGGACACAGACCCCACAACATGCACAACACACTGAAGCAAACCAGAAAATAAGGAGACAGAGAACCTTGAAGGAGAAAAGTGCCACATCAAGGGGAAATTGCTGGAAGAATGAGCTGAAAAGAATCTAAGGATTCTGAGACACTTGGCAAGGGGAAAGGAGCATCCAAATCCCTACTGCCTTTTTTAACAGCAAATACATTTTGGATATGATTACCTCACAGGTGTTTTCCAACCAGAAAGAGTCTCTGTCTAATTCTAACATGCCCAAAAGTGAGTCTGGGGAACAAGTCAGGCATTTCTGAGCTTTGGAGACACTAATTTACAACTCTCCTGTTCTGCAAAATGCTGATGGATCTAGAAGAACCAGCTTCTATCCAATGGGAAGATCAGGATCCAGATCCCTAACAGGTAATTTTCTGGTAAGACTGACTTTTCCTGCAAAAGGCAACTCATCCACAGAGGTTACATTGTATTTCAGCTCATTTTGGGGCTACCTGATCAGCTACTGCCCGTGCCAATTTGTCCATCCTGGATCCTGCCTCTGCAATCTTCTTGGCTGCATTAATGACATCGGACGTGTTCTTCAGGGGGCCTTTCCCTCTGTGAAACACAAGAAAATTACCCACAATCTCAGTAAATCATGAAATAGTTTTAGTGACCCTGCTTAGTGTTCCATTTTAAAATAGTAACACAAATGTCTTCTTAATTTATTACAATTTTGCCTTTTAAGTACTTTATAGTACAGCTTGATTAAGAAATGTGTCTGCTGTATTTCCTCTCCCTTACAAAATGCCTCATTGGAAATTTAGTCCGATGGTGCCTTCAAGCACATGAGCTGTACTTAATAGTACATGCATTTTTAAGTGCTCATTAAGCCAGTGTTGTTCCTGGAATACACAACTATTTCAAAATTATGTGATTCCCAAGCCAGTGCTAAATGTTCAGCCCATCATGTTGAGGGCAAGAATGTCACATTTTAGAAAAGCATTTTTTGGTAGATTTGTTTTGTTGGTAATAAAGAGAGGTGAAGCATAATCATTATATTAAACACTTGAATGTTACATTTAAAACATGTATAATTAGCTTTAAGTCTGATCTTTCATTATATTTTTAAGATGATGCACGAAATTCTGATCTTAGTCATTAAAGTTACCAAAATGTATTAAGACAAAAGGTGTCCACAGACTTTCCTGAGTTTGCCTTAGACTCAAAAGTCTCAGCTGTGAGTTCATTTTCCTTTTTTTTTTTTTCTAATGTGGAAAGTCACAACATGATCAAACTTTTTTTTAATGAAACAGAAGACATTTTTTCTAACCACAACATTGCATTATTTTTGGATTTTTTTAAAATCTATAATGGCAAGAATAACATGCTGAAACATATTTCCATTTTACTCTTCTTTCCAGACTTTCATTACCACCTTAAACAGATGAAGTACAAGTAACCCACTTCTGGTGAACTTAAACTGCAGCAAAAATACTTCTTGGTGACCTCATGTGCTTCTACATTAATTACATGAGCAGCTCTGACTGTCACAAACTCCACGCATTTGAAAAATTATTCTATTCTAACACTGCTGAGGTTACAGCCAACCAAAAAGGTGTGAAAGGCTTGTTTCTGTTTTAATGGAATATATTAAAAAAACTTGTTATTGAATCTGATGCAGACAGAGGTGCACTTTGATTTTTTTTTATTTGCTTCAAATGTGTCAGTAATTTTTATCTCATTCTCAAATTAGTCTTGTTCTTTTGATGCTAGAAAATACAATTACAAAACTTTCAACTTCATGTTCAATACATCAAAGGTTGTCCAGGAGGTTGCAGAAACTGTGCATATTCTGGGCTGCTGCTTTAGGCCATCATTTCGTCCTTCCATGATACAAGGACACTGTTTGGGCAGATTTCACTCTCTTCTTTGCTGGCAGAAGGATCAGAGACATCAAGACGAGACAAGCAACACAGAATTCTGTAAAATACCTTCTCCATCCAGTTCCACCCCCTGCCCCTATCCCAGGTTGCTGCAAGTCCCAACGAACTGGCCTTGAGCACTGCCAGGGATGGGGCAACACAAAGAGATGAATAAATGGATGCCTGATTTTAATCCTGAAGAAAGCCAGGAAGATTTTCGCCCTGTTTTGTGTAATCACATTTTGATAAATACCATTTAAACTTTTGAACCCACTTTAAAAATAAACACTGAACAAAACTGAATTTACTACAGTGATCTGGAATGCAAAGAATCTTGTAAACCGTTCTCCCTGGTGTGATTAAGAATATGACCATAGTTAAAGACAATAATTCTGTTTACAATGTATCATTAATGAATGGCCTTTGGACACTCTGCAATTAGAGAAGAACAAGACATCAATAGAGAAAAGAAATGAAAGCAAAAATTTTAAAAAATCATTACTGACAGGCTCCCATGAAGCAATAGATCAAACCAGTTTCATTTCATTTGGGATTTTTTTTGGAAGGAAGTTCAGTGTTCAAATGATATAAATAGTTTTGCCATTATTTTTGATTGACACAAATTGTGCTGAAATGTTGGAAGTTCAGAGAGGCACATGCATTTAGATGGGTACTAAACGAAATGTCACTGGAGTGTCTGTAAGGTCACAGACTAACTTTGCTGCTGAAATACAAAATGATCTGCAAATAAAAGACACTTGCAAATAGCACAAAAACTTCATGTGATTAATCCCATTTGGACAAATACCCAGGGCACTGTGTACGATGAGTGTTCCTTGGCTTTGCATCCCCAAAAACCACAGCAAATCATCTCAAAAGGGTACAAGGCAAGCAGAAAAAGGCAGATGTGGCACATCTGAGCTCCTCAGCTGGGGTTATTTTGTCCTTACCTGGTGAAATCTGTCATTTCCATCATAATCATGCACATCTGCTTGGCCAGCACAATGATGTCATTGCCACTATCGTCCCACTTGGCCACCTCCGCGTCCAGCTTGCTCTTCTCTTGGTGGAATATCTCCACCTGCTCGGCAATCTTTGCCTTCTCCTCCTGGGGCAGCTGAGCCATGATAGCCTGCAGAATGAACAGGAGCTGGGCATGAAAAAAAGGAAGCTACAAAGGGAATCTTTCCAGTGGTCCCAACAGCTTCAGTTTCTTTTTATGGGAGTTGGAAGATGCCAAGCAAAATCCTGTAGGCATTTGATTTCTGTCAGGACAGGAAAAAGCACATTCACAGCATGTTTATGCCTCTTCTTGCACTTTCAAGATGATAAAATTTATATTTATGATGTCGTGATTATTCACCAGTTGACAAAGAAGGATTAAATCTCAATTATGAGGAAGAATAAAAGGAGTGACATTTATGGGAGAAGGCAGACTGAATTGCTGTGTCTCGCCTAGTCTCATCCTCTGTCAGAAACAGAGGATTTCAGATTAACACAACATTAAAATAGGCTCTGACACACAAGAAAATACATTTTAAGTGAATTGTAACAAGCATATTTTTAATGATATTTAGTGTTCTAATTTTCTCTTGGAAGAGATGCAAAAAGGCACTGAACAGGTTGGTATTGATCTGCCTCAGCATGAACAAAGCACAAAGTTCCTGCCCTGCTCCAAAAAAGCCCTAAAAATTATAATAATTACATTTGAAGATCAAATGGACACTTTGAATAATGATTTCCAAGTTAAACTACTATTTGCTCTAGGGGTTCTGAAGACCACATTATGCATTTAATGGGGTGTGACACATATTTAAGTGTCATTACATTTTTTTCTTGTTTATGTCACTTTCAATCAGCTGAAGTCTTTTTCTACATATTCTTAAAATGCTCTTGGCTTTTAAAAATTCATAATTGACCTTTTCCAAAACTTAAATTAAAAAGGGTTATAAACAGTAGATCAGAAAATGAGAAATTTGCAAGTTAATCAAATTAAAATTCAAGACAAGTTTTAATTAGGCCTTATCAATGTAACTCAGCAGTTTCAAATGTTAGCATAATAGTCTTTGCACAGAAAAATGCAGTGTAAGTCAAGCTAATAAATAAATATATAAAATGAGAACAGAACTCATGAAACAACAGAACTGAGGAATTAACTGAAGTTAAGAGAATGTGATAGAAGTAGTGAAATTTGGGAAGTTTATCTGTATGACTTGCCTGTGGTTTCTTCAAGTGGCAGCTTCACCTGAACACTCTTTAAACTGGTAAACAGTGCTTTAATATTTCTGTTCCAGCTGCTGATGTGCTTTCAAAGCAGCCATATCCTACAGCAAATTCAGCCCGTAAATTCCAGTTTTACTTCTCCTGAAGACCAACACAAGTCTTTCTACTGAAACACTAACAGCCTTATGGAGTAAGCATATTAAAAAAATCCATTACATTGCATGAATAAAAGTATTTTGCATCTTTTCCACAGAAAAGGTTCAGATAAGATTGTGTTCTGCTTAGCTGTCCAGGCTGGGGACTGGGCAGCTTCTGCTCAGCATGTTTCCCTTTTAGGTTTTTATGAGGTGTTGCTTTCTGTGCCACATTGCAATCTATGTTATTCAGGAACTGTCTTTATGATATATTATGTTTATACAGTGCATAGCTGATCAAAGCAGAAGGTTTTAAGTGCAGCAGTAATAATAACCACAATAAATGTAATAGAATTTAAGACTCCTAAATCCCCAGGTGAACTCAATTCTTAGCAAGAAAAATTACCGCAGCGTTTACTAGGGCTTTGGATCAAGAAAGGATAACATGCTACCCAGTCCTAAATGTAACCAAAAAGATGAAAAAGGCTGTGAAATTTGACAAAATAATCTGTACTGTATCTCATTTCTGTTATATCTGAGATTTGCTTTAGTAGTCAATACTTTGAGTATCTCAAACATGACATTATGCCTTTAAAAATATAAAAATCATGAAAGATAATCAACTACATCCAGAACAGTTCTGTCACCAGTCTCGCAGTAAGGAATCCAGCTAGTTTTTGCCTTAGGGATGTCATGATAAAACTCCAGTTTTCCTGATACATGGTATGGCTTATTTACCATCAATACTCGATATTCAGGGAAATAATTTTAAGACAAAAAAAAGAAATCTCTGCCCATTACACTGGATCCATGCCTTGCATTTCTCACACACCTGAGTAAGCTTCTTACAGATTTTGGTTACTCTACTGTTTCTTTTCAGGGTGTAAAACCTTTGTGTCAAGCCGCAGCCTAGAGCAGCTGAAAACTCCTCTGTCCTGATCCTCTGAGCTTTCTTCAGCATCTCTGCCTCTTTAGGTTCTCAGCCCTACAAATCCTCTTCCAGACTCCAAGGTAAGAAATCCCAATTCCAGTTACCAGCTTTGGCTGGCGTTTGAGTGTTTGAGGACGATGCTTCTTATTTAGTCCTGAGCTTCACTTCTAGCGCATCAGACCAAACCAGACTTGTGTGAAAAAGACATGAAGATCATTTAGATAATTCCCAGTTTCCCACCGGTTCTCTCCTGGACAATGTTAAAGGGGTTTTCCTTAAAAAAAAACACCTTTATTTCTAGTCAAATATATTTTCATGAAGCATAAAATTATATTCTGATTTTTTTTTTTTTTTAATAATCTGAGCTGAGGATCGTATACAGTAAAAGGTAAAAATTCATCAGAGGGTGGCATAATCCTGAGTGTTAACAGGAATATTCTTGAGTGTTAACAGACTTCACTTCCCCAGCACCTGTGACCCCAAAGCACTCATCAGCTTAATTTGCAATCCCCATGCACAAGCTGAGGTCGCAAATCACAGCGACTGGAGTTTATCATGATGTAATTACCCTGGTAAAATTACATTGACTCAGTAGCAAATGTCTTCAATTACAATTAAATTACAGGGACTACTCAGTAGCTTAAACAGATCTTCTTGACAGGTTTGCACACTGGGAAACATGACTAATGTAAGATTTCTCTGGATACAGCACATGGTGCCCTGATGGGATTTTTTTTTTTCCTATTTGCTGACTACTCCCACAGTTTCAGCACATTCCAAACCTGCAAAGCCTTCTCTTACAGCACTAGCTGGAGCAAGCAGCTGATACTAGGCACCACAAAAGCCTCAAGACCATTCAACAAATGCTACTTAAATAAGTTTGACATGAAAAAACCTTCAACACCTCTGTCGGCCTGCTCTCATCCTTTCCTAAACGACCCTGAGGACTGGAAATCACTCCCTTTGCTTTCTGAGGCAGAGATTTTATTGGTCACTAGCAGATACTCACTGGAAGCATGTGGGGTCTGTACTCACCCTTGCACTCTGTCCAGCAATGAGCTGGTCATCCTCAGTCTGGACACTTGTCCGGCTGCGCACATCATAATCCTCCTGCTCGAAGTCTGAGTCGTCCTCCAGCTCCTCAGGGGTCTGGAGAGAGAGAGGCACAGGAGAGAAACCCACAGAGAGGAGATGACAAGCTTAAAAAGGACACAGACCAAGTCCTGTGCACAGTGAGCTCTTATTTCATTGACTACCGGCCCAGGAAATGCTGCTCCATTCTCCTCTGAAATGAACTTATCTACCCCAGCAGCCAGGAACTGAAACTGAATTGTCTTAAAAATTAAATTGTTTCAACCCTAGTTTTCTTTACAAATGGCATTTGTCATTACCTTGCCACAACTTCTCTTGCTGCAATTTCTCTTAACTCTGTTAACATGATGAATGCAGTTCCAGGAACAAGCATCCTTTGGAAACACTAACAACTGAAATGCAGTATTTCAAAAGAATGTTATTTGGTATATAAATGGACACTAACACTGTGATGTTACTGGTAGCTACATGTAATCTTCAAAAGAGAAAGTAAATACCTGGGGAAAAAGCAACTAAACATCCTGGAAGGAAAATTAATCAAAGCAAATAAGAGATTTCCCATTTAAAGAAATTGTAAATTATGCCAACTGGTTTTGAAACAAACATGAAATTTATAATCTGTGTAATCTTGTTAGTTCACGTGGTCCTTTTCATATAGAGAGCTCTGGAATATGACTCATCCCCCAGCTGAGACCATGATGTCTCCACTGCTGCTGCTATTAATGATGGGAGGGTTTCTTGGAAGATTGATTAAATCAAGTTATGTATTTTCAGGCTTCAGATTGTTTAAACTGTTGAAAGGAGGGTAAAAAAAAAAAAAAAAAGACGGATATGTTCATTTGGGTTTTTTCACCTTACTGCAAAAATTTGGAGAAAAAATATCCTTATTTATACACAGAAAGACAGTCTTATTAAAATCACTATTTAGTTCCATATTTAATATAGATGATGCAAAAAAAGAATTCCGTAGAAGGAAGATTACATTCCATTTTATGGTTGAATAGCATCTGGTACAACAGCCTGGCCATGAGTAAGTTCTGCAGGTCTCACACATGAGAAAGGTAATAGGAGTAGAAAACCACAGGAACTGCAGAAAATCCTCACCTTACTGGACACCCTTCACCCCCAGGGACAGCCTAGAAGGCCAAAGCACTACAGAAGAAATCATCCAGGCTGGCATTTGGTGCTTGGAGGCCATGTCAAGTTTTCTAGCAGAGGTGCTAATCACTGCCAGTTGTCATTACAGCTCTGTCTGGAGGATGCTCAGGCACTAGGAACGGCTCCAAGCCCTCTAACATAATGCAGAGGAGTCTCTTGGTGATATTTCTGTTCCAGCCTGGCTTCCAACACCAAGTGCACATCACTGTTTGTAGCTGCACCGTGAAGTGCACAGGATGGGGAGAGTAAAACACAGCCATTTCGTCTGATTGAGGAGTATGAATTAAATATGTGTTTTGGAGTGCTGGAGGAAGAAATAACCCAAGTGTGACAGTGTGGTAATGAACCTCGGTCTGCACCTTTGAAGAGAGGCACGCACAAAGAGTGTGTGTAACAGTACAGGCAGGAGAAGAAGTTTAGATGAAAAATGAATTTACCTTCTCTCTGCTGTCACAGGTTCAACAGAAGCACTGGTACCCATCATTATAATGACCAATGGCCTTGTTTTCCAATCACCTTTAATCTCTGTTGCCTCTGCTCAGCTGCCCCAGGGCAGGATGAGACCTTCAAATCTGTTATAAACAAGCAAGCTACAAAGAGAATCCTACAATTCCCCGAACAAAGAGTATTTTCTCTTCTGCAAAGAGTATTTTCTATCACAAGGCTGAGCTTTTTATCTGCCTAGGCTTTGCTGTTTAGAACAAGAACAGAATGGAGAGCTTCAACAAACCTGCTGGCTCTTCCCCATCCTCCAAATCCACCCAACAAACCAGTTTCACTGGTCACTGTAAAGCCAGTAGCCTTTCAAACCCCAAATATACTCCTCTAGTTTCTTCTGTCTCCACTTTTATAAATAAGATTATAAAACATAATATGCAGTTCTTTCCAAGGCTTTCATAGTCAGTCTTGAAGTAAAGATGTAATATTCAAAATATTGCATCTTAACACTGTAGCCAGGAAGAACATGAGTCTGCCTCATAAAAAGAAAATAAGAATCTGAAAATTCTGTGCAAGGACTTATCCTTGAAGGAACGTCCAGAAAAGCTGTATTGATGTTATTGTCTGACATTCATAATCTTAAAATCGGTGGTCTTTAAAAGACTGAAATTTAATGGGTATAAATGTTGAACTTGGAGAAAATGTAGGGCAAACCAAAAGGACAAGTACTGCAACTGTTAGCAATTTTCTACAAGCACAGTTCATCTTCCTATTTCCCCTCTGTACAAGTGGGATCTAATTCAAAGTGATCTTTCAGATTCACCCTTTTCATGTTTTCAAGTGTGGTGAATTTTACACTCTCATTTTCTTCCCCAAACAGCTGCATTTTGCATTAGGGTGAAGAAGTGGGGTTAACTTTTATCTGTATGCTGCCATTTCAAATGTTTTTATGCTTTTCACAGTTGCACAATTGCTTTGTCTTAGTGGATCCCCTGGAGATGCAGCCCACATAAAATATAAAATAGGGCCTCCCTTTTGTTTAGACAAAAAGCTACAAAAAAATAAATTGAATTTGACTCAAAGGACTACTCTTAGCAAGGCCTTCTAAACATACCAGAACAACTCTAATTTTTGTGCACAACTAACAGGACCTTGATATTTAAAACCTTGTTTCCAAGACAACAGAGTCTGAGACTTCATTTCTCTGAGCTGGGAGACAGAAAGACTGATGCTGTCTTGCAGACACCTGGATTTATGGTTACACAAATGTAGCAATCACAGATCTGAGGTTGGAGACAGCTTCTAAACAGAGCTGACAGCCAGCAGTGGCAGAAGAAGCTAAAGAAGCTAGAGTAATATTCAGAACTAATGGATTTTACGCACTGATTGATTTCAGCAGAAAAAATGGACCATTTTCATAATTTTTAATCTGTTTTGTAGCACAAGCGCCATAAGACTTCCCAAGACTACATTTTTTTTCAAATACAGTATCTCTACTACACACAACATTCATCTAACTCAGAGGAAATCTTCCAGTGAAGAATCTTTCACAATCGCAGATAAATCACACAATAAATATATACTTTCCCTTTTAAGATGCATGTTTCATTTCTAATATGGATGTGGTGACTTTCAACTTCCAGGCATTGGAATATATATATTTTTAATATCTCTCTGGCTGTTTGACTGAAGAGCTTGCTGAGAACAAAATATCTTCCATCTATGTCATTTTTTTAATCTTTTGTGACTGCGGTATGAAAATGTGAATTCTACAAGTTTAAGTCATAAAATGTCATATATATGTAGATTTATAAATGCTATTTGTTTCATATTTCACCAACTCAAATGTATTTGATGAAGATAGAAACCCCACTTTGCTATGCACTTAAAAATTGTAAGATGCAATTATAAGAATTTCAGCACTGTGAACACCAAGTCAAGCTAAACACCAAGAAATGAGAGCAAAGACTGAAGAGATGAAAGATACTCCCCTATCTTTACAATGAAAATTCCCTCTAATTCTAAAAGACAAGGAGAAAAAAAAAAAACCCAGATGCTTTACAAGATGATTTTAAATCCAGCTCCACGCTGTACATTTGTTTTGGTACCACTGCAACCTGAGTGACTCATCTGCAACAGCACCAGAGTGCCTCAATCAGAGAACCTCTCTCACAGGTCTTCAGTTGTTTGGTGATTTACAGTAAAATCTAACACTTCAAATTCATTCTGAGGAGCAGCAGGCACTCAGTGGAAACACTGGACCCCTTGACACTCTTTGGAGATAGGATATTTCAAAAGATGATGGGATTCTGTGCCAAATCTGGTTTTACAGAGGACCTGAAATGTTGCAGTGCTTTGGATTTCACCACAGTGTCTGCCCCAGAGGGGATGGTGGTTAATCCCAACAAGTCTGGAAGAGAAGAAGAGCATTAACACACCCAAAGAGTTGGGGCTGAGACTGCCACAGTCATTTTTGCTGAGGTCTTCTCCCAAGGTCTGAAAATCCCTCAATGACAGAACAGAATAGAAACGGATTTAATTATAGAATAAAATATGCCAAATGGGAAGGAGCTCACAAGGACCACCAAAGTCCATCTCCTGCACAGGACATCCCCAAGAGTCACAACTTGTTCCTGAGAGCATTATCCAAATGCTGCCTTGAACTCTGTCAGGCTTGGTGTAAGAAACTGCAATGGTCAATGGCTTAAACACTGTTAAAAAAGGACTTTGCCATTATGGCAAAATTGTATAAAGAAGCTGTGAGCACCGAAGCCCCATTCAAATGTGCCTCTTGATGGCAACTGGCCTGTGAGTTAAAAGCCACCTGATGGGAACCTGGCAAAGGTAAATGTCCTATTGTCCAGGTCTGAAGAGAGGTGTAAGGAGAGCTAAACAAGGCTGGAGAGAAGAATCAGCTCTGGCTCGGTTTGGTGGGGAGGAGAGACTTTGGGTGTGTGACAGAGGGAGTGAACATCCACCCTGCCTTACACAGACTGGCTCAGTTGTAAAACCCACCCACTCTGGAGCGGCCACATCCATGTGACATTCATGAGAGGGGCAGCAGAGGAGGGGCCATAAACCACCATAAAAACATCAAAGACCCCCAAACCACGCCCAGAGTCATTGCTGAGGCCTTGCAGCAGACAACTGCACATGATACAGAGCGATACTGCAGTTCCAGATCTGCTGCCACAGACACTCTCAACCTTGTCCCCCCAGGGGAGGTACCAGGCACTCCCAGCTGGCCCAAAACACTAATCCATTGCACTCTGTGTTTTGTGAGACCCTCACCACTGAGAAGACCAGAAGAAGAGGATCAATGAGATGCTGTCAAGATCCACAGCGGTGATATCTTCTGCTTAATCTCTCTGTTACTCTTTCTGTCCCACCCTGCTCCTCTTTTTCTTTCTCTCTCTCTACCTCATACCACTGTTAAATAAAATCCATACTATTGGCTTCAGCATATGGTCTCGTTTGCACCTTAATTCAGGCAGAAGCACCTCTCTAACAATTTTAATAACCAGATCTTAACACCTGTTGCTGTGACCACATCCTTGTGGACCCTGTTCCAGTGCCCAACCACCCTCTGGGTGAACCTTTTCCTGATATCCAGCCTAAACCTCTCCTGACACAGCTCCAGCCATTCCCTTGGCTCTTAAGATGCTCCCAGAGAGCATCTCGAGGCATCATCCCAAAGAATCAAGTTTACAGATGTTTAAAGTCTAGTTTGTAACATGAACTAAAACATGGCAAGAGGCAACACCTGGACGTTGGCTCCAACAGTGTCCTCCTGATCCAAACAAATGTAACACTCAGGTTGATGCAGATGCCAAAGGTGAGGTTGCTAATGGCAAAGGCCATATTTAAAACCAGTGAGTAACAGTAAATTTGCCTTGGGGACGTCTAAGAATGAGAAAAGGTGTCATTGTGAGTCCTCCTAACTAGAGAAGATTTCTGGCCAATAACTGAGGGAATTTCATAAGTAGCTATAAAAACACAACATGCAATTTCATACCTACACAGTAAGAGGAAAAGTGTTGGAATGTAGTTATTATTTTCTATTTAATTCTAGGTTCTATAATTATACTCTTAAATTCATTTATACTACTTCTTAACTTGTGGAAGAGATATTTTTCTTCTGTATAGATAATAATAATAGTCTTCAATGAAAAAAATTAGTCTCCTTTCTCCTCCTGAGGGACAATAAATTTTCCCCTTTTGAAGGAAAAAGAGAAAAACACAGACTATCCACCCTTTCCTTCAGCTTACCAAAAGTAATAATACCAACCAAAACTAATTTTAAAAGTGGCTTTATTTACTCTCTGGAATGAGGGGACTCATCTCAGATAAATTCAATCTTCCATGGCTTGCACATGAACGATCATAGCCTGAAAATAATTTTGTTAGATACTCTAAAAAGTTTGCAAGATTGGATTTTTTTTCCTTTTTTGTAATTCTGAAAAAGTTTTATGACCTGAATTGAAGGATGCATAATATTTGATAGATTATTAGATGCAAATATTCTAAAGGCTTTTATAGCCTCACCCTTTAATTATACATCCCATTTTAGCATGAGATATTCAGATGGAAACGTTAAAGAGTACCTGAAAGTGAAACTAATTTTGTTTTCTACAACAAATAAGGTTCTGATTCAGCAGACTCTGGTTTGTGTAAGCTTATATATGTGGATTTTTCCAGTTAACTCACATGGATAATGAGTCCATTTATGTGCTTTAGTTCTGTCTGGGTAAGGAGTATTACATTGAGCTCCATAAATAAGTTAATTGTCTGAAGGCAAAAATAAATCTTTGTAATCTGGGCAAACAGAATTCATTAACTCATATCATACAATGGGTGGAAAGTAGTAATGATATACTGGCAAAAGTAACTTGGGATTTTCCTAAGGGGACTGAGAAGCCTAAATGCTGATCACCTCTCCTGGTATACAGAACAATCAGACAGCAACAAAGTAAGTGATCAGGCCCTCAAAATTCAAAATATAAAATCAGAAACACTTCACCAGGACGGACATCTCATGGCAAACTCTTGGGGATGTACAGGGGGGTGCTGGAAGCTGGAAATCTGTGTAGGGGATGGGAAAACCTGGGTTTGTAGGAGATCCCACCTGATGATTGAGTCTATGACACAATCACAATCTGAAGTGACTAGAAAAGATTAAAGTTAGCTAAGCATTTGTTCTTGTCCAAAGAAGTTTGGAAACTTGTTACAGATGAAGGAACTGGAAAATGAAAGGGAAAACAGAGATCCTTTATTATGCAGATCTTTCATTTCCCAGAATCACAGAATGCTGGAATGGTTTGGGTTGAAAGACTTTAGAGACCATCCAGTCCCACCCCTGCCATGGCCAAGGACACCTTCCACTATCCCAGGCTGCTCCAAGCCCCATCCAGCCTGGCCTTGGACACTTCCAGGGATCCAGGAGCAGCCACAGCTTCTCTGGGCACCCTGTGCCAGGGCCTCCCACCCTCACAGGGAAGTAACTCAAACAAAGATTTCCCTCCCCTTCCAGAAGAGCTGCCAATGCTGCACACCCAGAGAGCAGGATGGGTCTGCCCCCGTCACAAACCATGACTACAATTCAGGCCACCTGGGATGAGTACTGGGTATGAGAATGGAATTTAAGTTTGGCAGTTATAAAATTAAGCCTGTCAAAAGCTTTTTCTGTAAAGGTTAATACATAGTGACAGATGACTAAAGTGGAGCTATTTTGGAGTGTTCCAACTGCCTGAAGTCTTACAGCAGTGCCATAATACACTCACGACCACAAGTGCATGTTACCTGTTTGCTCAAAGGGATCAGCTGATGTTTCAGCCCTGTTATTTGCCTCAAAAATTTCCTCTGTGATGTTCTCCATAGCTTTATTTGCAGTTGGCTTTCATTAGGGCAGAATCAAGGTAATTTGGGTTTCAAATAACAGTTTCAGTTGCTGAAGAGATGTCCAAACCAGGTATGATTTTCTTATTTAAATCTTTGTCTGACGACTAAAGTGGAAAGCAACACACACCTACTATCATAATAATGACGTTGTTCTGTGGTGTCTTTTATTTGTTTATTTTATTAAAAAATGTCTAAGCAAATTGAATCAACTGGTTAGTCAACACTGAAATGACATGTTTTTTACCTCAGTAAACATTCAAAACCATCCCTGCAGTGGCTCACTGGAGCAGCAAAATAATTTATTCATTTAGATTCATTTAGATTTTAACCAGACCTACCTCACATCCCAGGTAGTACACATACATTAGGGAAAAAAAAAAAGAAAACCCAAATAGACAAAACAACAAAAAATCTACACAAACTTTGAAGACATTGGCAAATTAATGCTATTACTATGGAAACAGTAATGAAGTTTGCATCTATTGGCAGTTGTGATAAAACCTTCTCCTAGCTGATCAACACACTAATTGTGGTTCATCTACTAAATAACCTCATCTCTTTATTCACTAACTCTTTTGGTTTTGCATACACTTCTGTTTTGTGCCTGTTCCAATGTCAAGCTTTTCCGGCTTATTAAAACACAAGGCCGATTCCAAGGAGCTCTTGTATTTCTCTTATCCATGATACCCCACTGTAAATCCCAACTTTCCCTCCCCAGGTGCTTTACATACCCTGATCATCAGCACAGCTTTCCTGATGTCCCGGACTCCGTCGTAGACCAGGCGGGAGGCGTCGATGAACTCGTTCTCCTCGAAGGGCTGGGGCACGTTGGCGCTCAGGGCTTCAATGGCCACCTCCACTTGCTCGGCAAAACGTGGCATCACTGGGTTAAGCACAAGGAGAGGCAGCAGGGTTAGACACCTTCTCTCCTGAGCGCTTTTCCGCTGCTCTGGGGCGTGGATAATTTCCAGGAGACACGGCATAGGGAATTCCTGAGAATTCCCAGGCACAGGGAGGCCCATGGATGGGTTTGTACCCAACCCTGCATGTGGACAGCTCTGACAGCACAGAAATAACCATCTCTGTTTTTTCCTCCAGCTGTGCAACAAAGAATAGTAAGCTTCCTTCAAAAACTGTGATTTACTACCTTTTAAAAGGCTGCAAGATACCTGAGCAGTCAGTAGTTAATTTAAGAGCTTTAAAACCTGTAATGAGCACAGCAAATATTTGTATCAAGTGATCAAAGCAAACTGTAGCCATTATGCCTGCTAATTTACATAATTTACACTCTAGCTCACACTAAATAATAACATAATATAATATAATATATTATTATATATATTTATAGAAATATATATAATTTAATCAAAAAAATTTTATAAGGGACAGAATGCAAAATCAAGGACATGCTTTTGTGAAGACATCTAAATGAACCTATGAACCTTCTGTTTCTTCACTATCACCATGTATATAACACAAAACATAGCCATAGATACTGGCTAAAATATTATACTGTGGTATGAACTATTTATTATACAACTTAAAGCAATTATTTACTTTTGTAAATGGTTTCAGGGTATTGCTTGAAGCAGCAAGAGACTTTTCTTCAATTTTCATAGAGGATTCCTTTGAAGGTATAATCACTTTCTCCACATTGTGTTTGTAGGAAAACAACTCTTCCCCAGACCAGTCCTCTAAGAACTCAAACCCAAATCCAACAAACATGAACATCAGGCCCCACTGATTATACTGCACCTACGTTCCTGTACCTGTTATTCCTCTTCACAATTTTAACATTAGTATTAGAGGACTGTGCTCGTAGAGGACAAACATAATCAATGTTTCATTAGAAACCAGCAGTTGGATTAATTCTTAAGAATTTAAGAGACTTGGGTCAAGTTTAAGAATTATAGATAGCCATCTTCTCATCACAATCACATCACTTTTATTCTAGCATTTAGGTATCCAGATCATGTATCACTGACTTGACTATTTTTGGCAACATAATTAGAAGAACAGGAAATGATGATTCCCACAACAGTTATTGCCTTTTTTGTTGTTGTTAAAATATTACCTTTTTTGCCCATCTTTTCTCTAAATCCTATTTTTCATACACTTACTGGTAACATGGACCCAACTGATGAATACAAAGGGAAATTCCCAGTGTTATTTTCATCGAGAGCAGTGACATTCTTTCCCAGGACCTTCTACTGTGGTAGGAAATAATGTTTTCAACTTGACTGAATGTACTTAAATTTATTTTATAGTATCTGACTAAAAGTAAACCCACAAAAAACCCATGACTTAAGAATAGTTAACATTTTGAAGAAGTGGCAGCAACCATAAGCTCAAACTTTCTGTTTCTGGCATTTAAATATTACACACTGGATGCAACTGAGGAAACCTTTAAAGGGATATAGTGAATCAAATCTTGTTTATACATCACTATATATATATGTTCATATAGACAGATGAAAAAACAGATTTTTTGTTTTCCATGCAGACAATGTTCAGTAAGTTCCTGGGATACACTGCAGAAACAGGAAAAGGTGACAGCAACAATAGACTTTTAAAAAGTAAACATTAACAAAACATTGCCAGGCAGAGGGGAAACATTTTAATTAGAAAAGGAGTTTCAAAGAGATGGAAGGTTTGGAAAGAGTATTTAATAAATGCATATATCAAATTACCTTAATTAATAGAACACTTGAAAGAGTAGTAAGAGACTAATATGATTGCATAAGGAAGTCTCTAGCATGAATATCAAAAAGCAATCATTAAAAATACAATGTAAACAAGTAAACCTAAAGAGTAAAAGAGAAATTATTTCTGGCTGTTGGGATAAAATAAGTTAAACTAGAGATGCAATAATTACAACAATAATTAAAAAAAAAAAGAGGCAAAGAATTCTAATATTTAGGGTTAAATTAAATTTAACCTTAAATTTCTGTCTACAACTTCCCAGCTAGCAGAGGTGATCCGGCTGGATATAATGAATAGCAGGTGCAACAGGCCTGAATTAAGAATGGACAGTTTGAAGAACATCTATATAAGCATGAGGAAGTTTATCTTTTACATTTTTGTTCAAATTAAGAGTATAATAAAATTTATCCTGTAGTTCTTAAGGAAAAAAATGAAGCAATTTCTGAACCATCTTCAAGAACTCAAGAAAAACAGTAATGAAATTACTGTGAAACAGTAATGAATTACTGTGAAAATTCCAGGGATTTGGAAAAAAAAACCCCTACAACACTTGTCTATTTTAGATAAAGGTACATAATCTTTATATAAAGGTTAATGTAAAGGTAAAGAAGACAGGAAGGAAGATTTGTACTGTATTCAACATTCAATTTCAGTACCCAGAAATAAAATGAAACATGATGTAAAGCAATTAATGTTTAATTTTCTGTAAATAATCAGCAGATTCTGGACAGGCAACAGATTTGTGGAAATAAGTTGCACCAAGCTTTTACAATATTTCCCTTGAGAGGGCAGTGACAGTGGAGGAAGCAGATACAACACAGCTGGACTTTGTCATGGCCACACGTGACATTCTTAGAACAAAACAAGGGAAATTTAAATTAAATGGTTGTGAGGTAGAAAGTTACACTTTATTCATATTCCTGACCATGAGGTATTGATTCCTGACCACATTTATTACTTCCACTGGGTGTGGAAGCTTCTCCGATCAGTTCTGATTTTGCAGACCTGGCTATAGTTTAGTCCCTAATTTACATTACTACACATGAACATTGTCTGCAGTTTAAAATTGGGAATAGATATTAAACTGATTTATGAATTGTTTGCTTGCCAATTGTATTTTTACATCAGTGCTTGCTTTTGATTGGACAAGCAAGAAAAACTACCTTTAATAGTGGGCTATTACTTATTGCTTCTCTAAGCATATGTTGTCATTTAATGCAGTGAAGCTTTTCAAAATTGAGTTGAGAAATGTATTATTCCCCAGTTAAGGTTATTGAGCTCTATGGAAAAAAAACCAAAACCCTCCAGTCTTTCCTCTCTATTATTTACCACACAAAGAAGGATATTCCTATGCCAAAGGTGACAGAACCACAAGTAAAATTCAGGCAAAGGCGTGAACTTGAATCTGGAACTAAAACTAGTAAATGCATCAGATAGAGAATGACTCGTTTATTATGCACAGAGAAATTGGCTATAAATTTTAGATTCAGAAGCAAATCAATACTTCTGGGGAAAAATTAAACACTGGTTTCTCAGTTTGAGCTGCGGCCTTGAAAACAGTCACACATATGCTTAGACTGAAAAATGTGGTCCATTAACATCTCTCAGCCTAACTACATGAATTAATTAGGCACCTGCATAAATGTTGACAGAATCAGGTCCCAAGTTAATAGCAACACTTCTAATTCACTGACTTTGTCATTCCAACAAAGTAAAGATTTTAAAGCCTTTCTGTGGATGTTTCCAGTGGCACTGAAAGCAAGACCAATGCCAACAAAATCTAGGCTGCTGGAGAAAAACTGTGAATCAGAAAAGTTGAAATTACTTCCATTTTATCAATTGATTAATTATTTTAATTCTTTTTCCTGATGCAAAATAGAAATACAGCATATCACCATGTGTGAATTCATGCCTTGATCAAACTTGTATTTTTTGAGAACCACTCTGTTCCACAAAGAAAATATTTTCTCTAAAGCTCTTCTTGTTTTTTTTCCCACCCACCCATATCTCCTACATATTAAAATTATCAAGTAATTATCTGTTTCCTAAAAATATATTCCCTGTTGACTTTTTCCTCGTATGGCAATCAGTTTGTTCTGCAATTTTTATACTTAGAAACATCACTGCAAATTTTGTTTAGTGATATGGGAACAATAAGATATTTGACAGACAGAGAAATGTTAGGTTACATAATAAAATTATTGTCATAAAAATTAAAAAATGTTTGGGCGTTCTCATTCATAGCATTAGAACAAAAAGTTTCATTAATATGCAAGATTAAATGAATGCCTTGCTGATTTATTGCACTTTACTGCCTTATTATTTAGGAACTTGAATTTCTCAGAATCTTAAGTAGATGTGAACGTTCAGAAATGTGGAAAGGGATAATTAAGACACAAAAAAAAGCAATAAAGGTCAAGGACCCTCCAGGTGCATGGGTTTCTAATTCTTAGTAGCATCAATGGGAGTCAGGAAATTTGGTCTGGTTTTGTCTCACATTATACAGCTGAAAGTTTGAAATCCCTTTCCTTATACCAGGCAGAGAACAGTAGATGCTTCCATGAGACAATTAACCACACCTATCCTGCTTTAAAGACTCAGCTTCAGCTGGATAAAATTCTGATTTTCCTGTGCCCTAAACAGAGAGGGAGGTGCTTGGCCTAGACCAGATATCTGCTTTAGACAACCATGTTCAGGCATAAATCAACCCTATTTGTGCACCAAATCCTGGCGCAGTTTTGGCTCTGAATCAGGCTGAGCACAGCGTGGCTCCTTTCCATCCCAATCCCACTGGAACTGAAGGGCTCACAGGGGTCTCATCACTGGGGCATTTTTCTGGCCAGAAGATGAGTTTTGAAAGGCACCAGCAGAGCTATTTCTTAAAGTTTTATTTTGAAAAAACGAGCACCTACTTGACTCTTTTTAAAACCCAGGGATTTGGATCCAAGGTAAGCACCCTTCTCAAAGACCAGGGGTTGTTCCCTGGAGCCAGACGGTCCTCAGAAAAATCAGATATTTGAGCTGCAGAGAAGTGACTGATCTCCTGTACCCACTGCACCCAGCTGTGCACCCTGGCTGGCCCTCATACTTGGCATTCATTCAAGCATTTGTACCTGTCCTTATGAAAACTGATTTTCCTTATGCCATGTTGACAGAGATTTATCATTTAAGGTGCCAACCACCTTATCTACACAGCTTTTAAATGGCTCTAAAGATCTGATCAGTTGTGGATAAGATTACTCAAGAATGACATGGCAGTCTAAAGGTTTGGACTACCACATTGCTAAAAGTTTCAGGATCCCTGAAACTGTCTGTGCTTTTCCTAAACATCATAGTTGTTTGTGTCACACAAATCAAGAAATTATCTAGAATGATGGGCAGGATTGTAAACTTAAGGATTTCAAGGGAGACTAAAAAGGAAAAAAAAAAACCCATGAATGATCCATTCAGTTACCGAAAAAAAAAAAAAAAAAAAAAAAAAAAAAAAAAAAAAAAAAAAAAAAAAGATGCTGTCTTAGACAAAAAGCTCAGCCATCACCCAGATTTAAGAGGTTTTAGTATAAAACATTCACAGAGTTACAGTTTAAAATTTTCAGGGCTCTGGATGAAATTTCTTCTGTTAGCGTGGCTTGGGTTTTTTTGTTTGTTTGGTTGGTTGGTTTTTTTTTTAATTAGCTAATTTACTCAACTGAAGAAAGAATACAGTCTACTGGGAAGTTCAAGTATTTAAAACAGGTATTTAAAAGATTATTACTAAGGGATATCTGACATCCTCTGTCTAAGACAGCACAGCTTCTCGGCTTTGTTTGAAGGATGAATAAGGAATGAAATACGATACCTTATTTAGCTCAAAGTGTTTGTCAAAGCCTGTTTCTAGAAGAACTGTACGTTCCTTATCAGAAGATTCTATATACTTCACAGAATGTTTTTAAGTCCTGGTCTCATATCATACAATTTACATTTCAGTCATGACTATTATATTGCTAATTGAAAAGAAAAAGCTTTATAAAAGTCTACTGAAACATTACATAACATACCATAGAATCATTTGAGTTGGAAAAGATCTCTCAGATCATGGAATCCAACCCGTAACCCAGCACTACCAAGGCCACCACTGACCATGTCCCCAGGTGCCACATCCACACAGCTTTTAAATCCCTCCTGGAATGAGAAATCCACCACTGCCCTGGGCAGCTGTGCCAGGGCTGGAAAACACTTTCTGTGAAGAAATTTTCCCAATATCCAATCTAACCTTCCCCTGGCCCAGCCTGAGGCTGTTCCCTCTCCTCCTGTCCCTGTTCCCTGGGAGCAGTGCCCGACTCCCCGGCTGTCCCCTCCTGTCAGGGAGTGGTGCAGAGCCACAAGGTCCCCCCTGAGCCTCCTTTTCTCCAGGCTCAGCCCCTTTCCCAGCTCCGTCAGCTGCTCCAGACCCTTGCCCAGCTCCATTTAGGTTATCAAACCCTGTGCATCTCACACTGGTGACTCAGGAAACAGGAAAAACAAAATTAGGGCAGAATACTGTGACACAGGGAAGGATGAAACATCACTGTCCAATGCACAGGACCATCTTTTCCCTTCCTGCTATTTAGTGATTCACTTTCCCCCTGATGAAATGGTTAAAAGTCAGCTGTAAAATAATGAATATCCACACCCTATAGCAGTTTGCAGTGAACACAAGACTTTCGGGAAGAATCAGCCTTCACTGCCAAACACTGATTTAGCCATGGCCCATAAAAACAAAGCTCTCAGGCTTCCTTGAATTTATGGCCAAGTCCTGACCCTTTGGCCCCCTTGTATTAAGTCTTCTGGCACTTCCCAGAAGGCTCCAACTTTACCTGTGGGTTTATGGAACCAATCAGATTGAGGTGGGAATGAAAGAAATGGATTTGCTCATGTGCAGCCCAGGTGAGATGGACACTACAGAAATCAATGGCATGTCTGGAGCTAAGTGCTGGGAGACAGGGACACACACACTGGATGGAAAAAAAACACCATCAAACTTTGTCCTGACTGAACTGCCATTCACAGAAAGATAAATGTCAGGGCAGAAGCCAGGTATATCCCAAAGTGGACAGAGGAGGAGAACAAATGTCAGCTGCAGGGACATTTGTGTCTCACCAGTTTCAGCTGTCTCACTCTCCTGCCTCCCTGTGCAAAGCTACTCACAGTGAGCACCCCCAAAACATTATTCCTGCCAAACAGAACTCCCTTCAGGTTAGTATTTCAAATGAAAGCAAATTCTTCAGAAAATTCCCTCATGAAAGCAGTCTCATGCTGTTGGACACCAAGTAGGTTATGTAAAAAGCAAACCACCCTTCCTGGCTTAACTGTAAGTTTGTGTATATCAATATGTAGGTGTGTGTAGGCAAGGGGAGGCAAGGAATACCAGTGCTTTAATTTTAAAACATTATTGTACAATTCACACTTGTATTCACAAAACATTCTGTTGGAGTTGGTAGATGGATATCCACTCCATTTCTTTGCCTATATTTTCTAGACCTGGTAAATTTCTTTTTACTTCCATCACCATCCTCCTTATTTCAAAAAATGGCTTTTAAGAGCATGAAATGTTTTTGAGAACAGATTTGAACAGTGGCTAAATAATACTGGTTTATGAAAATGGCATTTCTATTATATTTACACTATTCATTACACAAGGTGTCTGGCACATCCCAAATAGATAACTCTGGTGTTTTTTAAACTCTCACTGAGTTAATTCACATCTAAATCTTGAATTTTCTTTGATTATGTAATCCTTATCTTGACCTTCTTCCATTTCTGGAAGATCTTTAGGTTGTGGAGAACAAAGTGGAATTATCTGCTTGGGGTATTCTGTGAATACCTTCCTGTAAAGCACAGTCTAAGACCTTAAGCACTAATGTGAGGCTGTTGAGCATGGAAAAAGTATCATTTCTCAGCTGCCCATCACAATGCCACAGATTTTCTGAGATGATGAATTAGCTCAGAACCTTTCCATCAATGCAGATAATATAGATTAAAATGTTCCATTTACCTAGAGAAATTAAATAAAAATACCTTTTAGTCTCGTCTTCCCCTCCCAAGCAGCCCAAACAGCATTTTCCTTTTGGCAAACTTTGCTGCTGCCTATGCACCTGTTAATGAATGCATCTTACACCAACCACGGCTCTGACCCTGAAGTGTCACAAGATTTCCCTCCTGCCTGCTGAGAAATGATCACTTGTGCTCTGCTCATGCCTTGCCACCAGCTCTTAATCCATCAAAGGCCTTAACACTCACCCCATGGTTACCCATTTGCCAAACAGCTGCATGTGCAGGGTGTTAGGAAAAGCCTTTGAAAATCTAGATCAATTACATTATATTCTCCTTCAGCATTGTATTTCATCTTTAAACTCTAAAAGTGGAGAGAAAAAGAGCTAGCATTTCAGCTTTGAGCTACAATGGTGATTTATTAATCTCTTATGTCTGATTTAATTGCTTTATAATGCATTTTATACAATTTCTTAGTGTATTCCTCTGTATATTGATCAGAGTTTCTCTGGTAAAAAATTCTTTGGCTCAAACCAACACAATCTTGGGTGTTCTCTGGTCCGTTTGTAAAATACCTTTTGTTCTATAATGCATTGATTTTTAATTTTTTTCTTCTGTTGGTGACACCTTGACCTTTGGATTTCAGTTTAGCAAAACTTTAAAGAAAATGCTACAGTACTTTGCAGAATAAAAGTCATAATTTGATCAAAACTCCTGGACAAATGATCTCATGTTCTCAGGATGATGGTACCCATAAGTTTTACTATAACTACCTGAACTCCCATAAAACACGAATTTAACATCATTTATTTTTTAAATAGGCACCATTTTGCATCTTTTAGCTCTCCCTCAGATTCAATATGGTTTTTTTTTTAATACAGCTATGCTTAAATTCATCTTCTTCCTTCTATACTTTGTTTCCCTTTATATCACTGCTGAAAAATCCATCTTTCCCACATTTTAGTATTAGCTTTGATAACATCATTGAGCTGCCTTTTTCTAGTGATAAATATCTTTAAAGTTTGCCCTACTCACACTGATAAAACTCTCATAGGTTTATTGCTGAATTGCCAGTAGTGCTGATTTTCAGCATTAGCCCATTCTGATAAAGACAAAATTGAAAAAAAAAAAATAAAATGTATCAAAGCAAAAGTCAAAGCGACCTACTTAAAACCAGGGAGTTACAAAGTTACTGGGATATTTTTAAAACATGCTAAAAGCTGAAACTCCAATTTCTGGTGTGAATCAGACGATTTCAAATTTCCCACGTCCTTCCCAGAAGTAACCCAAGCAGTACGGCACTTGCTGTTCCAGAATGGTTTCCAGACAGCCCAGTGCAAACTGGAGCCGAAAAAAAGAAAAGTCGGGAAGTTTTCACAGTCTTTCCCAGGCAGCTCCAGTCCTGCTTGATCTGCTCTTATCCCTTCCATTTCCCATTCATTCCCTTTCATCAAAACCCTACAAAGTCTGCTCCAGTTCTCCCACCTTAAATCCAACCCTCTTGACCTTTAAAGAATGCCACAGATTTTTCTCCTTCCTGAACCTCAAAAATCTTGGAAAATAGGAAAATAGGAACTGGCTTCATCGCCTGTTCCTTGATTTCTTTCTAGGGACAATTTGTTTCATCTGTTTAGAAGCACAGGCTTGTTGCCCTCAGTATTAAAAGCTTTTGAAGCAACTGCTGAGAACGCTTCAGTCTCCTCCTCGGTGAAGGCAATGGGAAAATCTCAGGTGACCTTGGTCACTGGCTACTGAGCAGGATGAGAGTTCAATATTCAAACAGCAATTCCACTCTGTTTCTTCTTACTTCCTTCCCTTTCCTTTTGCCTTCATCCTTGCTTTTAACTTTTTCTTTCTTCTCTTTTCCTTTCCATCCTTCTCTCCCTTTTTTCACCCCGACATGCAACTTGTAACAGGATGATTTCACAGCTTTCTACAAATCTAAACACCAATATAACATTTAACAGAGACCCCCTCAAAAAAACCTCAACCAAACAAAACCAAAAGAAAACCAACTAACTGACCAACTAAAAAAAACCCCCAAAACCAAACCACAAACAAACAAAACCAAACCAAACCAGACAAACAAACAAAAAACCCACCCCCCCCCCAAAAAAAAACCTAAAAAACAAACCACAAAAAAAACCCCCAAAAATCCACAAAAAACCCAAAACAACCCCAAAAATAAACAAACCAAACCAAACAAACAACCCCCCAAAACAACAAAACCAAAAAAGAAACTCACAAAGAAAACCGAAAAGCAATCTCTAAACCAACCAATCAACCAAGAAAATTGAACCTTGAGGCTCTGGTTTACTCTTGCAAAAGTAACATCCACTAAAATCTATGAGCTTGTGGTTGTTCCCAGTGAGCCCCATCAACTCTGTGATTTTATAGGTTTCATCTTGAATTCATAAGAAAAATCACCAAGTGAGAGCTAAGTTTTTGTTATGGTTTTTAAAGGAAAATTAAAGTACTGTATTTTAAAAGGACATTAACCAGTCTGTCACTCCTCAAAACTGCTGCCAGAGATAAGAACCCAGGCTCTACCCAGCACTTGGCTTTAAAGGCAGTTTGTGAGGCAAGCACAGGCGATAAAGCACTGAAACACTAAAAAAACCTACTCCATACATTCCAATGGCTGTAAATTAAAACAACAAACAAATGAAACTTGGAGGTGAGACTGGTTATTGAATCAATGTTTGTAGTTTCCATTTCTCAGAAACTATCAATGTCATTTTCATGAGAGATTAATTTTCTCCCCCCTAAAAATAACAAAAAACATTAGCAAGGTGCTTGTCTTTCCAAAACACTGTATCCATATTTCTCCACTGTGGATCCAACCCAATAGTCACAGAATACAGTGAAATCTCTGGAAAAAGAGGCTTGACAGAGGCATTCCCTTCTCAGCTGACAGTTAGAAGTAAATAATAATTATAAGAGAAAGGTAATGTGCTTATTTCCTTTCTATTATTATTTAACTACATTTTTCCCAGCTTCCAAAAGCATTTAATTTAAAACTAAATAAAGGTCAATTAAAACAACAACAAAAAGAAAAAAAAAAAAAGGAAGGAATAAAGATGAAAACACTGAGATGTTCATGGCTGTGCTTCTCATAGAGACTTTGATGTGCACATCTGTGGGTAGAACCTGAATCCAAATCAATCACTGACATGATTCTTGAGTATTTGATAAAATCCAGGCAGGAACTCGAGGTGAGGAACCAAAAGAATATTGAAATAAATGTATGGATTCATAGGTACCCAGATCATGGAATCACTGATGTTGGAAAATTCCTTTTAGACCATCAAGTCCAACCATTCCCCCAGCACCACTGTGTTCACCACTACACCCTGTCCCCAAGTGCCACATCCACAGGGTCTTTGAACACTTCCAAGGATGGTGGCTCCAGAACGGCATAGGGGGGTAAAAATTCCACTTTAATCCCTTTATTCTAAGGCGATGAAATGAGTCAGCTAATTCTACTTTTTTTAATTACACAGAAATCATAATCAATGCCTTTGTAAATGGCCTGAAAAGCTGCAGATAGAAATTGTGCTCTAATATTAATGATCTACATTCACAACTGGCAGAAATTGTTTCAGCTTCATCAGCTTCATTGAATTTGGGCCCATTCTGTTCCTTCAACTACTGCTACACAATTTGTGCATGATATCAAGTTCTTAATATTGTAAACATAATATTTTTTTTTAATACTGACAAGTTTATTTACACTTTATAAAATAAAAAAAAAAGGCAAAAACTTTGAGTTGGAGGAACAGGGACTTGTTCTTAACTATTGAATCCCAACATTAACACAATGATGTTGTCAAGATGCACTCGGTCTAGAGTGAGCACTTATAGCATTTATTTATTATTCAAATTATATCAGAAAGTGAATTAAATATGGAATATAAGTATTTTCTGTGCATATTATTGATATACATAATGGCACTTTATACCTGCCCCCTGAAAAACTTTTAATAAAAAAAATGTATAGAATTTTGGATCACAAATTTTGGCTAAATAGGAAGCTCAAATGTACATTTTGTTTTGTGTAGTAAGAAAATGTTAATGGTAGGAAAATTTCTTCATAACCTCTCCCTGATCAAAAGATGATTTTAACAGAAGAATGCAACAAAATATTTCACCATGTCAAACTGAACAGATTATTTTCCTTCTGTGAATTCATAAAACCAGCTCATAAACTTTTAGAAATAAACTAAATTTACAGTACTTATTCCACTGAGCTCTTGTTGGGTAGTAAAAATAGGCTGACATTAAGCTGGGGGCTACAATACCACGAGTAATTTTTAATCATCCCAAAGCCAGGTTTTTTATCTTATTTTGTTGATTCCTGTTCTCACAGCAAACACAGAGACTGCAGAGCAAGAACAGTTTTTGCTTTTCCATCTCACAGGCCAGTTCCTGGGCTTTCGGTCTGAAAGTCACATTTGATGTGCCCTGAACTGGTGCAATTTTCATTTGTTCCTTCCAGAATAATCTTGATGGTTTTAAACCTCAGATGAACAAGTGCAATCAGGCAGGGGAGGATCAGCTTAGACACCTGTGGACATCCAAATTGGTGCATCTCTCTCCTGCCAGGGCACCTGATCAGTGTGTGGAGACCCAGACTGTGAAGTCAATGAAATTGGGAGCATAATTCACCCAGAACCACCCAAACCCACCGCCTTCATACGAGAGCACTTGGTAGCATTGCCTGCACTGAGTTATTGAGAGCACTGATATAAAGGGTTTTAAAATGACCATCACAGACCTAATCACCTACACTGAGATAAATCCAATCCCTGCTCTGGCAAGGCAAAACCAGATTGAAATAAAAAAAAAAAAAAAAATATTCCCAGTCTATCACTCTAGCAGACTTTTCTACTTTTATATAATCTAAATGTTTTATACAATCAATCAGACTTTTACATTTTTTCAATCAGGTAGTGCATTTTCAGTTGCTTATATGCGTCTTTCAACAAAAACTTGTTTTGTTTAGCAACCCTTCAGTCATCCACCTGCATAGACCAAAAAGTAGTGTTTGCAGTGATTTTCTGCAGATGCGTAACACAAAATCAATCAACTCAGAAGGAAAGGCTGTGTATTATTTATTCAAATCATAGAAACTTTGATGTAGTGGCCTAGTCTTGATGTGTTACTGAATCTCTTCTCTTATATGGCTCCTGTCAGTATGACTTCTGCAACAGCACTGAGTAGAGAATAAAAAACACACTCACGGCCATGAATTTATTTGTTTGTATCTTGTTTTCAAGAACAGATTTCCCTCTGAGTTACAGATCCCAGAGAACCAACTGAGAGTTTTAAACGATTAAATAAGAGTATTTCAATAATTCTTTCAGCACTCCAACAAACTCACCAGTTTCAGAGAGCAGTTTGGTGGCTTCCAGCACCTTCTCGGTGTAGACCCCGGTCTCGTAGTTCTCCATCTCTGCGTTGATGATGTGGATGACTCTGGCTGCACGGCCCCGGATGGCGCCCGCCGTTCTGTCCAGCGTGTCCACGTCCCCCTCTTGCAGAGCAATCACACACTTGTTCACATCTTCCAGGATGTGGTTTTCTGGAAGTCAGGTTACAAATACAGCTCATACAATTTTACTCTTCCTCACAGCAAGCTTACTGATTTGGGCAAATGTCAGTAGGTTAAAAAATTGGTATCTACCTTTATCCAGGCAGAAAGACAAAAAGCCCTTCTGTGACACTGTCACACAATATAAAAATCTGTCTGATATTTATCTCTAGTAGGGACTGGGCTACATCATCTTACCTGTACTGTGTGTCCCAACCTGCAATTCCTTGAAAAGCAGTCACAATAATTTCAAACATCACCCTGAATTTTATCGTAATGAAATTGTAATTGAAATGAATGCAAAAGGGAAAGCAGTCAAATAATTTTATAGATTCTCTAATAAACAGTTGGGCAATTTTCTGAAGGTGAATTTACACTCTCCCATAAATGTTTATTACGTTTGGCTCATTTTTGTCTAAGTAAGCCAGAAAAGAAAATAAATCACATTGAAAAGACAACAGCAAATGGCCTTTGCAGACAGCACAAAACCTGGGCATGAGCAGTTCATCTCCCTCTCTCCCTCCACCTATGCCAGAGAATAAGCCGGGAATTTCTAATAACACACGCTGTAATTATATGTGTTGGCATAATCTGGAGCAAGAAATGACAACAGTGACTCAGCTCAGAGGAGGTGATATCAAGCAGCTTTATTGGATTCTTGGGAGATGCATTGTTATTTTTCTGGCTCTGAATCAGGCCATCTACTCTCACGTGCTGCAGTATCAGAATTTATGTAGTATTCTCACATACAAATTATGTGAAAGCATGAAGAAGGTCAGGCATTATTTCTCTGCATTTAGTAGAGTCAAAAATAATTTCAGTAAGACCTCAACTGAATTTCACATTTGACCAAACTCAGTCTGAGAAACTCAGTGACTTGACTTTCTGCAAGAGACACCTCTAAACCAAAAATGAAATGCTGCTCTTTGTAGCAGTAGTAAAACAGAATTAATCAGTTCACTGTTTTTTGTTAATTATCTTTTGCAACTAAAAAGAATAACTCACTAATCTTCACAGTTAAAAATTCCAAGGTTGGATCATTTGAGGGTTTCAGAAATGTTTTACATGATGTTGAATTTTACACTGCAACAACTTTCGATGGAAACTGAAAGTCCCCTGAGCTGTGAATCTGAGTAACTTTCAAGGCAAAATTCTTTGTTTAAAACACTCCCTACTCAGAATGAAAAAGCAGAGCTTTGTTAAAATTTTTCCCCACTGTTTCCATTTCACCATCACCAACTTGCTTTTACCATGGCACAGACAAATTTCGCCCGACAAGATACATGAATTTGGACAGGGCATTTGGAATATGAAATAGCTTGTTAAAATTATGGCCACCTTTCTTCTGGTAGCCACCATATTATTAAAGCATACCATCAAATGTGACAGCCAATATGAAGAGGAGGAGGTGTCATTTCTGGAGGTACATTTAACCAGATAGTGGCATATTGAATGCTTCACTGGTTTAACATCCAAAAATAAAAGTACTCTGTGTAAGCTGAGGCTTCCAAGCATTACAGCAAGAGCAACAGTCTTTCTTTTTCCTATGAAAAAAGAACCTAAACTTTACAGAAATAATACTTTTCAGCTGCCTTGGAAATTCTGGATCTAAGTCAAAACTCTGAAGGAATTAAGATTTGAGAACAAAGAGACTAAAACCCTCATCATCCAGTCAAATTACTGCTGGTTTATATATACAAGCACTTGGAGTAAGCAAACCTCTCAAAGAAAGAAGAAAATCGCCATTTGAGCCAGATTTCCAACTCTGGCACATAGACTGGGTCTGCAAGTTCCAGCCTGGTCATCCCTTTCTCTTAGAACTAGTTCTGCCAGAAGGTGTTTGTAGCTTTAAATCTCAAATAAAAATTAATGTGCTCCCATATTCTGAAGTACCCTTCTATTCAGAGAGCTCATTTTCATTCTCTTGCCATGCCTTGCAGGAAACACTTGCAAAGCTGTTGAACAGAGGAGTGTAATTAACTAAACCAAACCATTTCCCTTTTAATAAGGGTATCAGTATACAACCAAATGAGATAAAGAGGGCAAAAAAAGAAAATTGAAGATTTTTTTTAAAGGCTAAAATTTTTTTTCTTTCAATATTTTTTTTTCCTCATAAACCTCTTTTGGAAGATTTAGGAAATATCACAGAAAATAATGTAGAAAGAAACAACATTTTGGTCAGACTATCTCATGAAGTTTGGCTCTTCCAAGACATTAAAGTAAGCAAAGCCTTCTTGGCACACTCTGTGTCCTTACTCACAACAATGAAATTCACCCTTCTAAGTGAAATAGGAAAATGAGTTTTCTGCAGCAAAAATTAACCCAAAGGCACCACTCTGCAACTACAGCATTCACTGAGTATGATCAAATTGTAGCAATACACTCTGCCACAGGCTGTAGCACTTTATCAGGAGGAGAGAGAAAAGACTGAGACCCAGGGTCAGTGTCCTTCTCTTCTCCATCCCTTCTTTACCCTCCCAACCCAAACCATCTCGTGATTCTGTAAAGTTCACCTTTACTCCTCTTGCCCACAACTGCACAAGGATTCCAACAATTTCTACAAATACTCTCAGCTTGTAACAGGTCTGGAACACATTTTTAGAAGGTGGCTAAAATCCTTTGTGCCTGAGTTGAAACAAAACTTTTCTAGGAATAGAAGCACAAATAGGTGCTATTTTTGGGGAGATGAAGAGCCAACCATTGCTACCAGGGATTAATTCACGTGATTGGCCCTACTGAGTGCAGAAGATCAGCATTCCAATACAGACAGACTAAATGGATTAATGATGCTTTAGGAATTAGAGCTTTTATCCACCCTGACCCAATACTTTAATTCTGGAGTATATTTTGAGAAAAGTCTCTGGATCCCAGTACCTGAAACAGAGAGGAAATCATCCACTGAAGTGATGTCGTCGACAGCCTCGGTGAGAACTCGCACCTGTTTCTCCCACTGGTCCTTAAACACATCCATGTTGTCCTGGGCTACTTTGCTCTGGGGTCTGGCAGCCAATGTGAGGGCAGCATTAATTACCTGTTAGTCAAACCCATTTGTTAGTGCAGGAGAGGATTTATTTTTTTTTATTTATTTTTTCCCAGGGGAAAGAGCAAATGGATTATGGACTGTGTTAAAGATACAGCATTCCAACCCATTTGATATGAAGAGTCTCAAGATGCTTTTTTCACAGTTCGTGGAAATCAGGCAACAATCTCACGACAAAAACAAGGGAATACTCTTCTTCTAATGTTTTTAAGAGCTAAAAGGCTTCCCAAATACATTTTAGCAGGAATCTTCACTCACCTGTGGGCACAGACTATCGATCTGTGTGGCTGCCATACGGACTAACTTCACACCTTCTTCATTATTGGAGATTGAACAGGCCAGATTTGCAACCTGCAATGAAGTCATGAAATCATCAGAATGAGAATCAAGATTTAGGCAAGTGAGCAATTTTATACCTTTCTCTGTTCTCATCGAGCCTTGCCTGAAATGAAAAAAAAAAAATATGAGAGGAATAATACATCTTCTGTGCTGGTGAACAGAAACCCATGTAGATTATTTCCTTACTAGCAAATAGAATGACCCATCTCCTTTAGATTTTTCTCAGAATCTTCCTTCACTGTCAAGTGTTTCACATTCTCCTCTGTAGCTTGAAAATTATCTGCTGAAAAGTCATATAGGGAATGGAGAACATCCACACATTTACCTGTACATTTCCTTTTCTCAGTTTATTTTTCCTCTTATGAACTATATTCATTATTAATGTAGATAATCAGGCTCATCCATGCACTCTGAGCTTGGCAAAAGGAAGGATTTTTTATGTCCTAACACATAGAATCATACTTCTCAACCTACAATCAAAAGTGATACCTTCACTGATACTGGGCAGTTACATATCTCTCAAATATCTTCATTGTTTCTTATGGTTTTGTGCCTGTTAAAATAATTTTAATTCTCAGCTAGGCTTCTTTATTTCTAGGTGTTTGTCTGCCCCGCAGTAAAATATCTATTAGTAACAGTAAAGTAACTCAGAGATGTGAAATAACTGTTGAAACCTTGTTCTGTAATATAGGTCTGAAGATCTCATTCAAAGATCTTTAAATCAACATTTACTTGCCCTGGCACAGCTTTGGGAACTCTGAACCTCTAAGACTGAAGGCTATTTGGATAAGATAAAGACTTGGAGAGACATCAGAATGAGATCTAGAAATCAGACCACATCTCCAGACACGGCAGAGCTGCATCTCTGTGGCTTGGATTCAAGTGGAGGAGCATGTTCTCCCAGCTCAGACAGCTCTTCCAAAAAAACCATTCCCAAAAGCTTTGTGCCAACCCCATGAATCTGCCCTGGGTTTTCCAAACAGCAATTCATGTTCCAGTGCACACTGTGATATTTAAATCACTAAGGCACATTTTAGGATGGGGGAATACAGAATATTTTTAAATCATTCAAGATTATGGCTCTTTATTCTAATCTTCATTAAAACAAACTTATAAAATTTTGAATATGCTTCCTTGATATTATGGACTGTGCCCGAAGGCACAGCTATCAGTTGGAAATGATTCATGAATTAGTTCAAATGCCCCCATCTTTCCAATTTTCCTCCAGTCTCCCCTTGTGGTATTAATCTGTTCTCATCTGCAGTGCACATCCCTGCCTTAGCCCTGATCCATCTGTTCTGCATAGAACCTATTTCACTTCCAGTTCTGTGCAGCGTGGTTTGCATAAATCAGAGTGCCAAAGCTCAGGCAAGAAAAGAACCCAAGGCTTCAAAGAGTCTTGCAGGCATTTCCTAGTCAAGATTTTATCATAATGTTGTGATTTTCATTTCCATTTCATGATGAGACAAATAAGTTGGTCTGTTTGTTAACAGCCTTACAGCCCTCATGTCAAAAACATTCTCCTGAGCTGACATCTTCCAATTAATTTACCATTTTCTGTAGTCACTTCTATGTGCACATCAAACAAAACACTTTCATCTTCACCAGAAACAACAGCTAAGCAGGATAATATCTGGAATTCATTAACATGAGTGGAAATTACAGACTTTAAAAACTAGTAAATGATCTTAAGGTTAGCAAGAGCCACTTTCCTGTATTGGAACTAAGTGGCTTTTCAGACTGCCCTTAAAATTCGTGATTAAAAAGATGAGAATTTGTCTCAAGGCTTCAGATGTAACATTTACTTTTTTGCATAGAAAAATGTGACTGAAGGGGGCTGGGTGCCACGAAATGGCCGTCAATCTATAAAGCAGGTCTTTGAGTTCCTCTGGAAGGGAACAATGCAGATATAATCTGCAAAAAAAAAAATCCCTTATTTCTTATCTTTTTCTGTTAATTACTCTTTAAATAGAATCCAAAGAGATAATATTTGGATGTTGTACAATGCCCTGTTGCTCTGTGAAGGATACAAACACAATCAGAGAAATCCTTTTCCCTTTTTTTTTTTTTGTAAAATAGAGTTCAGTACATTGTTTTGGGTGTTACTATCAACACAAGAGTACAAATGTAACTATTGCTGCATTAGATATATATCAAAGAGCATTACAGTTATCTGTTTAAAAGAAATAATGATACACATAATGTATAATCCAAAGTTTAATAGTTTCTGTGATATAGTTCAAGCCTTGCATAAATCTAGCCCTGTATCATCAGCAGTCAGGCAGCAGAACTATTCCACAATCCAGCAGGGAGTGTGCCAGCCTGCACCAGGGCAAGATCTGATCATGTCAAATAAACATAGAGATAAGCAAATTCCACAATGGCAGATGCAACCTGGATAAAATTGAATTCAGCACCACAAACCTATGACTTTACCCAAAAATTAATTTTTAAATGATGGCAAGAAATAGCCTTTACTCTCTCAAGCCTGTGTTTCAGTGCATGAGCATGTGAAACAACACAAGCTTTAGGTGCACTCAATCACCGGATACCTCACTTTTTAATTGCTTTGATTGGCTTTGTTATCAAATACACAGTCAACTCACCATCAATTAATATTCTTGGAACAGCAAGGTCCACATGCATGCTCTTACTTGATAGAAACCACAAGATAATTCCCCCTGCTTTAGCTTATTGTAAATTCAGAAACTTCAGATATTTTTCCTACCTAGAACTATGAATTAAAAAACCAAAAAATTAGGACACAGTTGCACCCAATTAGCTGAGACATCGGGATTAGGTGACAAAATGATCCTTTTGGACAATGGATAAAAAAAAGGGAGGAAGGTTGTTCCAGGTGCCTGGTTGACTCATCCTCTAGAGGTGTCTGGTTTATTATTTAAATTTAGATTACAGCTGCCCCTGGTGATAAAGGTATTAGTGAAATAAAAGCTGGTGCATTATAAGTTGTTTTGCATGAGTATATTTAACAGAACATGTTTTGTGAAGAACACAGACACATTTGAGGGTGGGAATTTCCTTGATGTGCTACTTCTGGGCTGGATGGAGCAGAGACCTTGGAAAGGAAAATAAAAAGGCTGTGCATTAGTGTAGCTGCCAATTTACCAAAAGTTTGATTTGAAGCCTTTACCTTTTCATTTCAAATGCTCTGTCTCCACCAAAGCATTGAAAGGGAAATTTCCTGAGAGGCTATGGAAGCAACCAGGTAGTTAATTTTTTTTTTTTTTTTTTTTTTTTTTTTTTTTTTTTTTGTTTTTGTTTTTACTGTTTACTAATTTCCTTGAGCACATCGAACTCACTGAGTGCCTAAACAGAATTTAAGGTTATAATGAGATCAATGTGATCTCTCTGAAGAGTATTTATATCAAGGAACACATTTTAAATACCAAAATCAATGAACTGTGAATCATTCTCAAAAATATGTAGAGAACTTAGTAACAGCAAAACTGCTGTGTAGATGAACATTATTGTCCAGAATTTCAGGTCTGCTGAGCTGCTCTTAGACCATCAAAACAATTGCTGAACACCTTACACCTGTCCTTGTAGAGCATGAAGAGGTAATGAGCAAGAAGATAAACATCCATCTCCAGTGATGCTTATTCTTCTGTAATCACCAAATCCACGGAATCAATCCTAGAACTGGGGATGTGAAAAAGCAGGAACCAGCTCCTCCCCGTTACTTTCTATCCATGGCACTGACAGCCCAAGATGCATTTCTGCACCTTGCCATATCTGTCTTTACTCATGCAAGCCCAAGTTTCCTGCTGGATAGCAAATTGGCGTGGAGCTGTGCGGAATGACTTTGTTTCTAATGCAAATTTTTATTAATCTTTGTGGTGAGCTTAGGACAGGAAAATTTTATTTTTGCCACAAAATTGCACTCCAAACTATAAAAGCAATCAAGAATCTTTCAGATCAGTTTACTTCCTTTTTACACTGATTAGCATCTGGTGCAGTTACCTTTCATTGTGGTTTTAAATGAGATTATTTCCATTTTTGACTTGAGCCCTGTGTCTTATTAAAGGTAACTGTGACTATCAAGATATATTGTGCTCTTCTGACTACCAAAATCCATTGTCTTCTAGTTCAAAATGAAATTCAAAGATTTAACATGGCCATTTGGAATTCAAGATAAGTGAGAAGGTCCAAAAGAAAATTCTATTCCTTAGAGCAAAAATGTAAAACACAGGGAGCAGAATAAGCTACAACAAAAGAGCAATAGCAACAAAAAAGCTGCACAAATATTCTATTTTTTAACATTTCCATTTTATTCTTTTTTTCTCACTATAAATTGCTTAGAAGAAATGATACTGAAAAGGCTCTGTTCAGCTTCCCCAACCATTTAACTATTCAAAAGTAGAGAATGGAATCTTTTCCTGTGTTAGTTTCTTAGTTTTCCATATTTCTCGTCAATATGTGGTTTCTTCTTAAATAGCTTTGTTCACGTTTTTCTATTTATGTAATCTGTGTTTTCACTGTAATTAACTGATGGAAATAATAGGAATAAAAAAAATTGCAAGAAATTATTCTTTATTTAAGAAAATACAGAGTAATTTACACAAACCCAAGACACTGGTGAACTTATATGAGTACACCACACATTTGAGAAGCTGAAACTTTTTGAGTGCTTCAGCTTGAGTTGAAGGTGGTTTAAGTTAGAGACTTCTGCAGCACTCACAGGGGACTAAAGCCGAGCAAATAATCAATTATCATGTTCAGCTGATGAGAAGTAACTTGCTGAGCTGTGGTGTCTCAACTATTTATAATTATTTATCCATTCACTTAGTAATTTATCCAGATATTGTTTCAATCTCAGAATCCTTCAAAATTGTGACATATATTAATGTTGGTACCGCTGTAGGCAGCCCAGTGATATTCATGGAGCCACAAATAAGAGATTTTTTCTAAAGGAAAGCAGAGTTGAAGCCAAGTTACCCAAGATCTTCAACTTATTTATCCTTGCTGTACTCACTCAAGCATTCTATTATGAGCAAAACTCTATTTATCACTAGACAGGATGTTTTTGCACATACACAAACAAGTGCCAAAAAAATCAAAATGTCACTGAGAGTACACATTGCAGCAGATTCCTGTTCCTCGTCATGCACTGCAGTGCCAGCTTGTACTGCCATGAAAATATTAGACTGTGGCCTCTCCCTTACAGCCTACTCCATATGGCATGGAGGGAGCCTCATACTGGATAATATGGCAAATTTTCCCTCATATATTAACAAGTCATTTTTCTAGATAAGAGATGGACTTTTAAGTTCACCTGTACCTATATTTCACATCTATTAAATAATCTAACTGTATGCAAAGCAGTAAAAAAGGGGCATTTCTTCTATAAATTAACAATTAACTGATCTGCTCCGTTTGATGTTTGCTTTGGAAATTTCTAGCACCAAACCCTGAACATATTTAACACAAACTGCTCAGACATTCACAATATGTATCTAAGGAGATTGGTACCCGCAGGATGTTAGAAAGCTACAGAGCACTCCAAGCACAACAGTTGAATGTTTTATTCTGTGCCTTATATGCTGCCCACTGAACCTATGAAAACCTCTTTTCGCTCTCAAAAGGTCAACAGCATTTTCTCTCGTACTCACTACAGGAATGAGGCTTTTTCACTCACTCCAGCTCCCTCCAGACTTGCTCTGTATCAGATTTAGCTGAAAGAGCTTTAAAAGACTTCTGCTTTTGGTAAAGTTCCAAGTACCTCAGCCTTCAGTAAATTCAGAGGGTCTTCGTCTGAGGTTTCTGAAGGAAACCTAAGAATGTTGGGAGCCTCATGTGTACGGAAAGCTCAAAACTAAATGAAAAGATCCTAATTTTAGACTATTTCAATGAAGTGTTGTTAAATCATTCTGAATCTCCTTCATTTTCGGGACCATTGTGGTGCATGCCACAATTACGGCCCATAGGATGGAATAAAAGGGAGATCAAAAATGAAGCACCTTGAAAAGTCCTTCTACTTAACTATCTTCAAAACTGAAAAGAAGCCAACAGTGGCTCATGTTCAGTTGCACAGCTGCCAGTGAAGAATAGAAGAGAAAGGTACCATAATATGTTTGATGCTTTACTTTTTATGACAAACAAACATAATAATTTCAGATATAAATAAAAAAATAGTAGAAGTAAATACCATCTCTTCTTTTCTCTTTATTTATGGAATTTGATCACAAAACTCTGTCTTCTTGAAACAGGTCAAGGTTTTACACCACACTGATGAGCCCCAACTGTGATAAATGTACCTGACTGCAAACCCCCCACTGTGTCTAAAGACCTTCTAGGAGAAGAGTGGGATAATCTCTGATTTTAAACCACCTTTCCAGCTCATTGTGATTTCTCAGCAGGGTCATCCCAAGAATTCTCTATGGAAAATAGGAGAAAGCAAATTGATTAAAGAAAAAAGCAGGTGACTGTCTCAGGGTATTTCTCCAATTTAAACCTGAGAAAAGTAATTCTGGAAGTTACTTCAATTTAATTTTTTTTTTCTTTTTCTATATTTTTTTTTAAGGTTTCAGTTTTACTTTACTTTCATTTATAAAATTATTCAAGCAATGCTATTGGACACTGGCAGTGGAGCACTGCCCAGAACCATCAACTGCATTCTCAGCTGGAACCAATGGCCCTGACAGCAAGTGCCCCAGCTCCTCATCATGCACTGATTGAAGACCCAATCTCACAATTAAAAATCCACATCTGTCAGGAGTTCTCTCTTCCACTGGACCTCTAAATAGCTTGAATTTCGAGGACTTTAAAAAAGTGGATGTGGATGTTAATCACCAGAGTTGAAACAAGTGGAAATGCTTTGTGCTGTGACTGAAAACTCCCTTAGGAATTATGGATGATCCTCCCTTGTTTTCTTAAGGGTGTCTTTGTGAGCCATTCAGCTGAATAGAACTAAAAGATAGAAGCAGTGGGGAGACCACAGATGAGGGCAACAGGAATGGGGTTCCCTCCTGAGGTTCACTCCCTCAGGAGTTGGGAAGAGGAACAGGAACTCAGCTTCTTCCCTTCAGTGATTTGCTCACTACCTTGATGTAATTTCTGAATTTTCTCTCTATACATGTGCACCCACTGCTGAAGAAATAAACAGCAAACAGCTGGAATAAGCCAAGAAGAAGAGCAGGACTTAGTTAAGACCAGATTTGTACTTTAATTTTAACTGGCCTCGAGCAATATATCCTTGCACTGATGGAATGCAGCGAGTCTTTCTCCTGCAGGAAAGCAGCTTGCAAAGATGCAGGGGATCTATTCCCTGTTGTTCATCTACTCAGGTGGATCATGGGGTAGATAACCTGCTCTAAACCATGCCACTCACATAACTGCTGAAAGTGATTAATTTCATTTACTGATTTTCTGAGTTACAGGTCAAACTGCATTTTACATCACATTGGTACACACTTTTTTCTTCCTTTCACAGAGAGCAAAGATTAAATGCCCAGCTACAAGAATTCCTTCTGTAGAGGTCAGAGACCAGAGACTCATCTCAGGGCTTTTTCCCCTCTGTTAGCAGGACTGGGTTACTATTCTATTTAATTTGATAATAGGCAAAGGATTTCAGACACTATTCCTCCATTACTGGTATTCACAGTGAAACACCAGTGAGCAAAGAATGCAGAGGAACACAACAAAAACTACAGCACTGCCTCTGGAATGTCACACACATTGTCACAGACAACAGAACCTTTACCCAACAGAAACTGTTACATTCCAAAGTGTGCAAAATGGCCAAAAGAATTTCTTAGTCTGGTACATCAACAAAACTCAGGAAGTTTTGTGTATTAATCCTTTCTGGTCAACTTGCAACCAAAGCCACTGCTACTAAAACTCATCCTGAATTATGAACAATGCATCCTGAAATACCCAAGGAGCAAGAGGGCAGTTGGTGTCCCATGGGAACAAGATTTACAACACTGCAATGTGTGTGAGTCGATCCCATAAAGCAATTTTGACAACATACTCCTGGCAGTGTTGTAATTAATAGATATTAATAGTAAGTAGTTACCAAAGCAATCCATCTATCTAATAACAGTCCACTATTTTGGCAAACTGCTCAGTGACCCTGGAACATGGATGCACGCCTGACTAGGCTGGGGGAATTAAACGTTAGTTATATTATCAGGGAGCTGTATTTTGACAGCTGCTGAAGAAAAAAAGAGGGGACTGCGTTGGAACTCAGAAAAGTTCAAGACATTAACAGAAGCTCTGAAGGCATTAACAGTGTGATATCAGACACCCCAGGGTATAAACAAAGCACAAATTATAATCACTGATCCCTAAAGAAACATAACTTGCAAGTTGGATAGAACCAGATTTATTTAGCTGCCCAGTGTGGATGGAGCTGAACTTGGCAGGGGATGCAAAGAATAATAAGAAGGGCTTGTAGAGGTACATCAGCCAGAAAAGGGAGGTCACAGAAAGTGCATCCTCCACTGACAAGCGAGACTGGGAAACTGGCAACAGCACATGAGAAGAAACTGAGGTACCCAACAACTTTTTTGCCTCAGTGTTCAAGAGCAACCTCTTCCCAGACGAGGGACTGCAAGGCAGGAGTGGAGGCAGCAAAATCCCTCTTGCTGACAGAGAAATGAGGTTTGAGACCACCTGAGGAACCAGAACATGGACAAGTCTGTGGGATACAACGAGACGTGATGCCTTGGGAAGGCTGACCTGGAACAGAAACTGGACAGAGCTAGAGAATAAGGTAGATATTTATTAAAAGGCTTTAAAGATTACACCTTGGGCAGGACAAGAGCCTGGCCAGGGATACACCCAAGATGGACTTAAAATGGTCACAAAATGGACGACCAGCCACGAGGTCTCACACAAGTTTTGGTCCATTTGCATATTGGGGTTTAATTGCCCAATTACAGCTTCAGATTATGAAGTCCCCTCCTTGTTTTCTTTCTTCAGCCCACCATTGTTTGTGCTTCTGGCCTGAAAACTTGAACACGTTGTCCTTGGTCTTCAGGGAAAGAATTTGTTCTGTCTCCCTACCCTGTGAAGAGATCTGACTGACACTGAATGTGAGGCTCAGAACTGCACCCCTGGGCAGCACAGAATCTGAAAAACATGAAAGCTGAAACTTAAGGCATCAGATGCACCCCAGAGTCCTGAGGGAATTGGCTGATGCAGCTGCCAAGCCACACTCCATGATATTCACCAAGTCATGGCAGTCAGAGGAAGTCCCAGGTGGCTGGAAAAAGGAAAACACTGATCCCAGCTTTAAAAAGGGTTGAAAGAACAACCTGGGAGCTGCCACCCTGTCAGCCCTACCTCTGTGCCTGGGGAAATCCTGGAACAGATCCTCCTAGATCTAAGCTCTGCTAAGGCACATGGAGAACAGGGAGGTGATTCAGGACAGCCAGCACTGGCTTCACCAGTGGCCAGCAGGCTGAGGGAGCCCCTGTGCCCTGCTCAGGTGAGACCTCACCTGCAGAGCTCAGCACAGAGATGTGGACATGTTGGAGTGGGCCAGGGGAGAGCCACAGAGACAATCAGAGAGTTGATTTCCTTCCTAGGGGTGAGTAAAGAAATTTATTTTAGAGTGATATTTTAAAAGGCTCACAAAATCCCATTCAGAGAAAGACTGATTTTACATGAGCCCAATTTTTGTGCATGAATAGTTTTTACAATAATTTAGTAATGGCTCAACAGGAATGCAAAACTAAGTCATCTGCCCAGAGCCAGAATGTGTAGACAAGGCAACAGAACTGGATGTTCTCTTTCCCACTCTGTCAGCTTTAACCCTGGCATGGAGAGAGCTCATATTGGCTCAAAACATCATTTAGTTTACTGTCTCCTTAGCAGCCCCTTTCTTCAGCTAATAAATCACCTTTTCTCTTAGAAAAGTGATATTTATGCTAATTATCCTTACAATAGGAGTGTCTGACAGCAAAAAACAAATATCCAGAGTGTTTTGCAGAAAAGCTGTATGTTGATACATTTTCCAACTTTTGTATTATAAAAAACTTCTCAGTCCACAATTCCTGACTTTTTGTCCTGTCACTGTCCGTACTTTTTGTATGACCAGAAAAAGAGATTTCTTAAATATAGTTGTTTGCCAGCAGCTGCATTTATACCAGTAAACACAGACCTGAGCACTTGCACACACTCATCCCCCTTTTTCAACAACAAACATAATCCTAGGCAGAGTTTAACCCTAAATGACCTCTTCTATATTAGACATGGTCTCTCTCATATCTATTATAAAGATGTTGGCAAAAAAGATGGCACTGAGAAACCTTGATGTGTTCTTAAAGACATGACAAGGGGGGGAGAAAATCTGCTTTTATATTAAAGTCTCTCTCCTAATTTGAAATGTGGAATACATAAAAAAAACCCCCAACAGTATTAATTATTCAGTTCTGGGGTGCATATCCCAAAATTATAATTTCTCCTAATACAAGACTGCACTCTCAGGGGTTTTTGCTTAGCATTTTGGTTCTGTTATAGTAAATGTGGAAATTTTCATCTTAGTTGTGAACTCAATCATATTCATTTGACTAAAAAACGTTTAAACCAGTCTTACATTTTTGTCCCAGTTTTCACATGTTTGCAGTTATGTGTATGAAAGCTGATTACCTTTACAAAGGATCATCATTACCTGATAAACACCCAAAGCCATTTCAACAAAACCCAGATTGTTTATTGTGTATTACAGTGATGTTTTTGACTTTTTCTATGGCTCCTCAAAAAACAGTCATATGAATGCAGCTCACACACAACTGTTTTTAATAACAAGATTTTATATCAAGATCTCTTCGTGTTACTTTCAGCATTAAACAAAAAAACGGAAACAAACATATATTTAAGAAATCAATACTGACATCACAATTCTAAACAGAACTGCAGATACCTTTAATTCACTGTGCTTTGAGTTATACTCCTTCTGGCAAGCAGAGATGAGAATAATGAGTCAATTGTCTCTGCTGTTAGTTTTAATGACAATAGCAGTATGACTTTGGGCTTGTTTGCAAATTGCCATTTGAAAGGCAAGGGCCAGTACATCTATGAAGAAGCTGCAGAGAGTCTCTCCACCAGTCCACCTTACTGATTTTTTAAAGCTTTTGATTAATTTAATTCAAAGGAAGAGAGGAGCCTCACTTAAAATTAAGTTCAAATTTAATGCAAATTAAATTTCAGTGAAAACAGGCAACTCTTTTGAGGGCACAAACCTTATTATCCTCCTAATGCCTCACTGAGGAAAATTTACCTCGTGGCCCACACTGGGGAATCTGAGTAGCTGAGAAATTTCTTAAAATCTGTGGGAAAAGCTTCACTTGGATCTGGCACTGGACCACAGACTACAAATCTCTAAGAAACCATGATTCCTCCTGTCTGGTGTTTACAGCGCTGCATGTCTGAGAGAAGAAAATCCTTCTTCCTACAAAACCACAGCAAGACCTGCACATCTGAAGAACCTCGGACTGGGAAGCAGGAGAGTTTGGGTACATGGCTACAGGCTTGGAGTTGGAAGATGTTTCAGTTTGCTTCCACAGGGCCTCCTGACCATTGGGATATGCTGAAATTAACACTTTTAACATCACCCTGGATGTCTGAAACCCTGCACTGGGCCAAGGAGTAGCTCCAGCACTTTGGTTTCAGGTCTCTGTAAGAACCTTTTAGTGTATCACCTTTAAATTAGCCACAGGTGAATGAATGATGAGAGTAGGTTTTCCCCCTATTTATTGGGAAGTTATCCTTCATCACACTACAGGTCATCATTCAGTTTTCCAAGAACTGTTCTTAGATTAAAGGATTTCTGAGATGTCAACTTGAAACAGGAAAAAAAAAAAAAGAAAAAAAAATAAAGAGAACGCAACAACATATAGAATAAAATGGAGCATTATTAAATCTTCTCATGCTGCTTTGAGAATTGATAATTTCACTCAATAATATGTTCAGGTAAGGAGATGGATGCTACCTGTATTTATATTTTATTAACCCACAGACTGTCCATCTGTGAAGCAGGTGGGAGATAACCCTCTGTCCTTGTTTCAGAGTAGGCAAACGAGGTTTATTTCAATGTTGGGAGCACTGTGGCTAAGTCTGATTAGTTTTCACAGGAGAGCAGATACCACAGAACATCCATGTCTCTGCACTGATATTAATATAACACTTCCACAAGTTGTGGAAATCGGAGCCAAAAGGAAACCTGAGAGATGATGCTCCTGTCTGAATCAGCAGGATCAGCTGTGCCTAAACCACTGCTGGCAGGTGTTTGTTTCACTTAGAGCCTGCATTGATAGCAGTTGTATGGATTTCTGTACATGGAACGTTTAATCAGGGAAAACAAACAGCAGCAGTGTGTGAGGAGGTCAGATTTACTGCACTGCCTGCAAGGAGTGTGCACCAGCCAGTGCTCAGGGCCCATTCAAATGTATATTAAGAGACTGAGTAATGACAGCAAAAGGGAAAAGAAAAAAAAAAAAAGCCAACCCAGTAAACTCCCTCTGCACATTTCTCCTTTGCAGACTCACTGTGAACTAAACTAGGTCTGGGATGTTCAGATTTGTGAGGGAAGAGAACAAGGAAAACTCACATTTACCTACTGTACAGCAAAAATATTTGCATCCACTAGGACTATTTTTGCTTGGAGTAAATTCACAGAATTTTAGGACCTTCAGAAAAAAAAAAAAAAACCCAAACCAAAACAACAACAACAAAAAACTCCAAACAAACAAACAAAAAAAGCAGTCCACAAAACCCCCCAAAACCCCAACCAAGCCAAAAAAACCTTAAAATGGGATATACCAAGAAGATACCACTTGGTGGTGTGGTGGTGGAGGTGACATTTTAAGCTAAAAGAAGTTTTGACATCCCTTCATACTGCCTTTTTTTGCATATGCATTTCTGTGCTTGGAATATGACCCAAAGGATTATTGGTTGAGTCTAAAAAATTAATCTTTTAAATTAGATTGCCACATGTTACTCAGGTTCTCACAATATCTTTATGCACTTGGAAGATCAAAGAAAAAATAAAACTAAAACATATCTTTGAAGGATTTTTCTTTCTCTCAGAGAACTTTGTGCCATCAGAGCAGGTACATGCTGGTGCCTCTGATGTGTTTAATGTGTTGTTATTGCTGTCTGCACTCAAATGTCTGTAATAGCTCAGTCTCCCCAAACAATGCAAAAATAATGATAAAAGTTCTGATAAAAGTCCTGATCACTACTCGCTATTTAAAGTGGATTGCAGTCAACTCAGTTCTATTTATCTGAAAACCACTCCCTGTTCTTCGAGTGAGAAACAGCAACAGAAGCCCTGAACACATTAAAAAAGTTAGCAGATTTTAAATATGCATTCTTTAAGTTATGTGTGTGAGAGCAAGAGATAAAGGGGGTTCAAGTGCAGCTACAAACAAATAATTCAGCTCTTCACAGTAAAGGCTCTAGTCATTGTCTCACTCAAGAATTCTAAAGCACAGACACAAACCCCATCAGGCCTCACACCAGACAATGAAGCCTCTCCACTCAATCCATCCCCTGAGACAAAGCTGGAGACCCTCAGCTCATGCAGAGCTCATGTAGAGCTGCAGTGATTTACTCCAGTCCTGGCTCCTGGAGCACACTCTGGTCAATGAGTTGTAGCTTTGAAAAACTGAGCTAGAAATTAATTCCACAATCAATCCACCAAAAATTCTCAGATGTTTCTGTGTTTTCACTTCTCCATCTGCACAGTGGCATTCCAAAAATGCTCAATACACTCTCTGTAGATGTGTCTTTGTAGTGCCACCCCATGTATTGAAATTAATAATAAAATAGTATTTTCTAAATGTGACAATTGATCACCAAAGCTTTTTCTTCACTGGCATGAACAAGGAATGAAGGCATGATTCACTGGCCAAAGAGCATGTCATAGTCTATATGAAAAAATGTATATACCATTGCTACCAGAACTAATGAGTAATCTATTACAAAAACATATCAATCCTATATCCTTTTATTCTTCTAACCCACAACTCTAATGGTTAATGTGTTATGTATTCACTGAACAGCCATCAGCATACATTTGCACTACCACAAACTGGAATTTATTCATCTAGCTGCACAGAGGGATTTGTTACTTATTGGGGGTCAGCGAACACAGCTTTATAAACTGATATTGAACAGGAAGGAACTGCATTAGAATGAAGCCAGAATAACAATAAGATAAAGAGTCAGGCGAGTATTTTGTGCTCCAGCTCTTAAATATATCTTTTTCCTCCACTGTCAGGGGGGAAATATATATGTATATATTTATTTTAAATCTTTACTTTCTTTCCATTACTATTTTGTTTATCTCCTTAAAGCCCTTGACAGCTGCCTTGCTGACAGCCTCCTGCCAGCTGAAAGGGCAGGGAAGGAGCAGAACCCGTGCTGTGACTGTGGCTGAGCCAAGCGTGTGACAGGGGTTCCTCCCAGAGACAACAGGTCCCAAACTGCAGCACGTGCTCCAGCTCCTCACTGCTTACAGCTTCAACCCTACCTTTTCCTCCGTCTTTCTCCAAAAACATCTTTCTGATGTATCAAATTATTGATTCTTTATGTGTATTTTGCATTACAGGGTCACCTGCCACAGGAGAATTAATCCTGATTTTGCTGGTGTGAGTGACAGGAGAAATGAGCTCAGTGGTTTTGGGGTAACAGCTGTTGAAAATATTTATTTGTGTAGGCTCAATGAAATCAATTCCATTTCTGAGGTGATGGAAATATAACTTAGCCTAGGCGACTCCCATCTGAGAAACCACCTTTTCTGAGGGAATGACAGACAAATTGTCTGCAGGATATTAACTGCTACTTACACCAACATTACACTGCAGTCTTAGGAAACACATCAAGAAATGAGGTAAAATCACCCAGAACTCTGTGGTAACACAAGAATGACATTTAAAAAATATAACACCACATACACCAATAGTCATTCAGCCATTCAGGATTATTTAAATATTAACATTTCAAACAAACAAAAAAAATCAATTTATCAACTGAGGTCAAAAATCCTAAACTTTTGTTTCCTGGCTGTCAAAACCCAGTATCAATAAATGCAAAGGGACTTGTGCCGAGGATATTTGAACAGGACAGATACTGAGAAAACACTGGTGTCTTTAAGATCAGCATTACTCATTTCAGAAGTTCACAGAGGAACAGCTGATTTTCACGTTCTGTTATTCCCAGTTTAGGCAAGCATTCAACTTGAGAAGGGAGCACAGAGGTGATTTAAATTTAATATCTCGATCTCATTTCAAGAGAAAGGCTTAAATGCAAACACAGTCAAGTTGAAAGTCTCAATGTTCTACTCGAATTCACATGATTTATGGCAGGGGAAAAACAACCCCGCAGAGTTTCAACAGGCTGAGAAATGCTGTAGCCCTTCTACACGGGCTAGAGGAGGCCAAATTCAGATTACAGACACTCAAACTAACATTGGACACTCAGAGTAACATTTAACACTCCAGATGACACTGGACACCGGCATTCAAATGAACATTCCAGCCAGGAATAAATCTTCCTCTGAAAATCCTAAATATGAACTAGGGCATATACTGCATTCATCTCCAGTGGTATAATTAGGCATACTGGACTGAACTCGTGTTCTTACCCTGGATTTACACAGTGCAGTTGAAGCCCATCTTCAGTCCTCAGTCAAATGCCAAATACACTGCTGAGAGGGCTCAAGTGGCAGTTCTTTCTCCTAAGAAATGCTATTTAAATTGGAATTTAGATGCCCAAATATGCTAGTGAAAGCCTCTCACGTATTTTGAAGCATTTTTATCCATTCCCAGAATCACTCATTGGCTTTAGTGAGCTGTTCTTCACATTAGAAGTATACTCATGTATTAACCAAAATTCTGTTTTTCCTTTAATAAATGGCTCTCTTCCTCAAGGAATTGAAGTCTCTACTGTCCAGTTTTCTATATATTCCCATCAGAATATGCAAATGTGACAATCTTGTCCTCCTTTCTCTGTGAGACCCGTACCCAGATTGATGATATTACTTTGCAGACCCAAGTCAGTATGTGAGACCACAGGCTTTCATAAAACTCCCTAAATATGGGTGAAAACAGAACAAATGCCAACACCATGAGCTTCAAGCAGCTCCCTGGAGTTTTTTTATAAGCAGTCTAATCTTTACTTGCAGAATAGGAAGTAAATTTGTTAGATTAATTAAATAAATTAAATATTTATTAAACAATTAAACAATCTTTCTCATTTTGTCTGTTCTGAGGGAAAAAAAAACAACAACAACAACTTTTTTTTATACAGTCGACAAGCCAATTAGAAAATAATTCCCACCCAACCCCAGTAATAAGTATTCCATCAAACTTGAGAACAATTCATGAAGATTTTGGAGTGGATGTTTCTTTTCTGAACTGCAGGCTGTTTTCAAATTAACTAGGAGAATAATCTTCTTTAATATTTACTTATGGCCCAGCTGCTGCTATCAAGCAGTTTTCTGCTTTTAAAGAGTTAAAACCTCATTCCCACTGTAAAACAGTAGATAATAATGTGCCTGATCTAAATTGGGAGAGCATTTTAACTTGGCAGTGATGCCTCAACCTGAATCAGTTTGTTATCAAAACAAAACAAAAAAACCCAAACCAAAACAAAAAAAAATCTCATGATGATGAACCAGAGACGATAAGAATCGTAATATTTTTCCTGCTGCTGCATTATTTTTTCCAAGCTAATTCCACATGTCAGGAGGTAATGAAGGGCAATGTAATTCCAGAAGAGAGCCTCAGCTTCTGCCTGTAATACTACAATTTGAAAATCAGTAGCTGTAAGTGATTAAAAACTTGTGTGCCCAAAAGGTATTCACTTTTTTGCAACTTCATCCATTTAACAAAACCCAGAGCATTATTTTGACTCAGGCTCTTGGGTTACTAATGCTTTCTGCAGCCAAAGGAACACTTGGGCTTTTCATTCTGCCTTAGCACTAAAAACTGGCACCAGCAGCTCAGAGCAATTTGTAAGGAACCAAATTTACAGAGCCTCAAGCTGCTGCTGCTCCCACAGCACCAATGACAGAACCAAGGGAAAAACTTCTGTACCTAAGGGTCACGGCTGGTGACATTTTCCAGCAGGTGAGAATTTTTATTTTCTCCCATTCCACCTTCCCAACAGCAGCGGTGTGGCCTTGATTTTGGGATTTGGTGGGAAGAAGATTTAGAATTTATCCATCCTTGTACACCAACTCAGTTTTTAGACATCTTGGACCAATATCCATGCTTTGCCTGCAGGTGCACAAAGAGCTTTAACCTCTGCAGACCAGGATCCACAGAACTTTTCACCTCTCCTCACTGCCTTTGTAGCAAAGTTCAAACACTGCAGAAAAACCTTTGGGATTCAGTGAAAATCAGCAGATGTTTTGTTCCAAACACAATCAATTGCACATAATTCTGAATCTCCTTCAAAGGGAGATTGAAATAAAACAGTCATTATTAGGAAAAACCCAGGCTAAAGCAGATAAAAGTGCTAAAGCAAGGGAATTCTAGTTCTTGAAAATCAAAGCAATCCTATCTAAACCATTTATGTCTTAAAAAGGAAAATGTGTCAGCATTTGCTAAATGCTGCATTTCTTCAACAGCGAGCAAAACTTAATTAAAGAGAGCAATTGTACACAATTCTTTATGCTGATAGTATATGATCCTGCTTTAAACTGCTGCAGGGTTTAGAAGTTCTGACATATTCACTTATTCTAATAATATTAGCTTATTTTTGTAAAAAATAAAGACAATCTATATTCCTTCGACCTAAGTCAAATACAGGATTTCCTTTCTATCTGAAATCATAAATCACATATCTCAGTCTGTTGACTTCCAGGTGAAAAGAATTCTAGAGTGGTTTGGGTTGAAATGGACCTTAAATATCATCCCCTGCCATGGGCAGGGACACCTTCCACTATCCCAAGTCACTCCAAGCCCCATCCAGCCTGGCCTTGGACACTGCCAGAGATCCAGGGGCAGCCACAGCTTCTCTGGGCACTCTGTGCCAGGGCCTCCCCATCCTCACAGGGAAAACATGCACAAAGAATTGAATATGAAAATTTGTTTCCTTATTCCTGGACAACTGTTGCTCTTTGAGCGCATTTAAAAGAAAAGGTTTACATCAAGAAATAAGCAAGATCATATCATGCTGTTATTGCATTTTATCCCTAATGCAAGCATTAAATACAGTGTCAACTTTATTTTCTGTGTTATCCATAGGCTGTTTTTTATCAAACTCACAATTTTTTTTTTTTTTTTAATCCAGAAAAGTTTGGTCGTTTTTATAACAGATTTTATCAGTTTTTTACAAAAGAACCCTGGCATTTCCACATTTCAGCTTAAGGAAGGAAATGAAGAATATATCAGCTAAACAAAACTGAGGGGGATGAGTAAAATAGTTCCAACAGCAATTAGTCAGGGCATTGTGTTTGATATTACACACTACTGCAGGAAACACGACCAAGTTTCTAAAATATGCAAGAATTCCCACACAATTTCAAAAGATGTTACTAATACAGTAATTTATCTTGTGCCTTTCCTCCAGATCATTATTGCTATTGAAATAGTAAATATATATGGCCGAGGGTTTTTGATTGATTATAAACATATATGACAAATTCAGGAAAATTCTTTCATAACAAGAGAAAAAAATAAAGAAATTGCGCCAGACATACGATCTGTATGTGAAATATGTGCCAAAAAATATAGCTAATTAATTTTTCTTTTTCTGTTTGGTGGCTGCAGAGAAAAATAATCATGAAAAATTGTGTCAGGTTGATATCAAGTAAATTCCTATTGGCCAAATCCAGCCAACTTTTACAAGTATGTTGACTTAAAAGTGTATTTCTTACCAGGAAAACATTCATAGAAGATATTTCATTCAGCTTCTCTCAAGTTCCAGGTTTTCCCAGAATAATTCAAACCTGTATTTATACAATATGCATTTCTATATTTAACATTCCCAATGTACACTTGTTTAGAGGGGTCAGGAGATTCTGTGTTCAGTTTCATGGATTCATTCAGTGGCTTCCAAGTTGCTCTCCCGTTATTTTTAAATAAACTCACTACTCTTACCTGCCAGCTTTACCCTTTATTATCAGTGTTTAGGGTAGCATCTGTCATCACCCCAAAAATGTAATAAACTGTCATATTTTTTAGTGCTCTTTTCATTGAAATTTTCTGTCTATTTTTCACGGAACTGACATTCTGCTGCACCAACCTGCCGTTTTTCAGCCCCATATAGTCACATGCTGGAAATGCAGGTATATTCATCAAACCATTATAACCAATTACCTCAGAGCTCCAGCTTCACAGATATTTTATGAATTCCTGAGATTTTTCAGGGCACTGACATGACAAAATACATGTCAGTATGTTGGAAAATAGTTGAAAAAGCATAACCAAAAAATGAGGTGGGGGAAAAAAAAATCAGATTAAATACCACCTTCTCCTACCCTTATAATGATCATCCTGCCTGTGCACATTTCAACAAACAGTTTTCTGGGAAGGAACTTTGCTTTTCAAGAACAGTATCACAAGAGTCTCCAGGCACAAAGTGATTTCCACAAATGATTAAACGCTATCCCTTTAGATTATCCATGTGTTCCCAGAAGATCTTCCCTTAAAATGCAACTCACTCCTGTAACAAGGGATGTAAAGGGTTGCTTTACAAAGAGATATTATTCTACATCTGCACTGTTAAATAAGAGAATTTCATTGAATTATCTCAGCTCTTGCATGTGCTCTCTGATCCTCTTTTATTCAGAATTACAGATATATCTACAAGGCCAAAAGGTTTGGACTTAACTCACTGAGGAACTGCCAAAGAAACCTGGATTACCTCAATGCCCATCAGACCAAGTAACTGCAGAGCAGGGAAAAGATTAGACAGAAATAGAAATTCTATTGCCTGATCAATCACAAGGAATCATAACAATCCTGACAGGCTACAAGCACAGATGATAATCTATTGTAAGACTCTCATTTGTGGGAGCAGTTTTAAAACCTAAACAAACCAGATCAGAGCTAAAGCATCAAGACAGGTGAAGATAAAGATGTTGAAGAAATAGTGATAATTTAAGAAAATACAATTAATTGTTATTACAAACCATTGAAAAACTTCACTTAGAACAGTCACGTGCAAAAAGAGCAGCAGAAACTGTGAGGCACAAAGAGTTCCCAGGAAGTCTGGGGAAATAGGACATTAGAAGAAGCTGCAGAAATGTTTTACAAATGTATCCAAGATAAGCGCTTGGGAGGAAAAATAATCTCACATTCTGGTAGGATTTTCAAAACAAAATTTAGATCATTTGTGGTCATTGTGGGAATAAAGTGCTGGAATCGCTTTCCAAATCGATCTTTGACAGAGAGCTTGAAATTTTCTGGATTTTACCACTTAGAAATTGGACTGGAATTAGAAATTAGATTATTGCATACTTAAAGAATTTGAATGACAATTTATTTTCTCACACTTCATTTGTCTGATATTGAGCCTATTATAAGCAGGGTTTTAATTGCCACCTGTTTAGGCTTTTGGTTTGTTTGTTTGCTGTTTTAGTCTTGTTTGTCTTTACAGGCAGACTCCTCCTTCATAGCAGGTATTCTGCTCTGCTGGTTAGTGCAGAATCTCATATATCCTATGAGAAGAATTTATTAATTTGAAATTTTAATTCTGCCCTAACTGTCTTTTAACACGAGGAAAGGCTCTCTTAGACATCAAGATGAGAAAATAATAATGATAGTTATCATAAGCATGACAGAGTTGCAGAATGAGGCACAAACATGAAATTTAATTTAATGAAAAGAACTTCTTGAAGATGACTATTTATATAACAAAGAGATATTCTTCACTTTATAATAAAGTTGCTTATGAAATGAGAGTTTCAAGACACAATACTCTTCCTTTACTTCTCTCTCCTCCATGCCTTCTGTGAATCATTTCGATAAAGACTAAATAAGTCCCTCTTGCAAGATTCAGATCTCCATTTCTTTATGCACAGAAATATAGCTGGGCGTTTTTTATTTTCAAATCTGTATTACAACAAAAAATGTCATGCTTAGAGTACAAGACATGAAGAAGAACACACAAGAGCTTGTTTATATTTATCATGTTACTGAAGAAAAAAATCACACAGGAAGAATGAAAACAAGTAAAAAACTGTACAGAAAAAGCTGTAGGAAACAGGATCAGTGAGTAAACGAAATAGATTTCTGCCTTCCTACTGTAATAACTTCTATTGAAAGCATCTGTATTATTTAGTTGCATTAAGTTCCTTCATCCTTTTTTTGAAAACCCTGGAAAAAAAAATCCACCTAGAATTAGACTTAATAGTGTGCTCACATCCGGTAAAGGAAAATCAGTTTTGCAATGTCTGTGTAATCAGATCTCATATCTGGTTGTATCTGTAACTGTGTGTATAACATTTGTACTTAGTATAATTGAAGAAATCAGAACAAAAGGCCCTTGTACAAAGCACATGATATTTTCCCAGCAGCCCAAAGGAAGCAAGCCTTCAAATATGTTGCTGTGCTACCTCAGTCAGATTGTTTTTTAAAATACAAGCATTCCATGCATTTCTGCTCAATTTTAAAGAACGTGTCAGACATTTTTTAAATAGGATTCTATGATTATATAATTGTGTTTGTGTGTGTGTGTATGTATATATATATATATATATATTAATATTCAACCCCCCAATCAGTGTTAGCTAAGTGCATTCGCACTCCCACCTAACAAAGGGGACAGGAGCTGAAAGGAGGGACCCTAAATTCATGTATGAAAAATGAGTCCAGGACATGAAAACATGTAATAATAATCATCTCTAAAGACAAAAACATGTTGAAAAAGGGTAAGAAAATGTTAATGAGGCCTTTATCCCTCTTTCAGAAGCCAAGCTATACAGGGCAAGGGTCCTTTTTAACTGCTTTTTAGTAACTCCTGTCTTTTATATTTTACTAGATATATAAACTTGTAGTGTTTATTTTTCTGGAAGGGATTGCATCCCTGAGTCTTGCATTGGAGTACCTGAATTCCTCCTGGACTTGTCTGTTAGAAAATAAAACCTGGCCTGTTAAAGATTTAGAGCTGATAGCTAATGGTCTTGGGATCAGCCTAAAAGGAGGGTAAATCCTGAAGAAATGGGGGTATCAGGAGCTGAAAACAACAGAACAGAGAGACCAAAGAGAAAACCATCTTAAAATGGTAGATTGAGATGAAGTGTGCTGAGCATTTCTTCAGCACCACTTCTCAGGTGCCAATGTTCCAAGCCCTGTTTGTCCTCAGTCTCTTTCCAATGACAGTGAAAAACACAAGCATGACTTTGCAAACTCTTACTAAAAAAATCCATGTGTGTTCCTAACAACGTTATTTTCACTTCCTCATCTTGGTTGGGAGAAAAACTTAATTTTCCAGGCATTTCAGCCCACTGGTTCTCATTAAATTAAATGGAAATATCTTGTCCCATGAAACCACAATGAAAACTGTCCTCCTCAGCTATTCCAATTGCAGGGTGTCAGCTGGCACTTGTTAGCTTGGTCTAGAGCGTAAGAAGTTCTTGGAAGTTTATTTTATGGTGACAAAATCAGTTTAGCTATTTAAATGGTGAAAGCAGAGGTCAGCCAAGATGCAGTGTGTCCCATCTGTTGTGTTACAGTTACATGCCAAGAGAGCTTTCCACGCACACAAGATGGAAACAGGAGCATCTTTGACAGACACTGCAAACTAAAATAATCTTGGGGAGCTCAAACAGGTTAAGATCCAACTGACCACAGGCAGTGACTGCAGGATGTTATTCTTGTGCTGCAGATTCAAAGAAAATATTAGGGAAACACATCTTCAGCCTGCATGAGGTGGGAAATGCTGATGCTCCCCTAAGACACACGTGCCACTGGCTGTCTCACTTGCAAAGAGACTTGATATTATGGTGTTATTACAAGGGAAGGATTTGATGTAAATGAAGCATTTCAAGCTCTCACCAGAAAATAATTACATGCACACAACATCCTCTCTGCAAGAAACTGAGGGCAGATTGAGAAGCACACCACAGGGAAGAGCAGCATCTTCTGTGGGAAAAAGCTTTTGCCACAGACAGGACTTCTGTCATTACAGAGGTTCACCATATGCAATTCATCATGACCTGTCTCAGAGACCTTTTTTCCCCTAATTGTCTAAGATCCACAGAATCACATCCAGAGTTAGAAGTGACCTACAAGGATCATCAAATCCAACTCCTGGCCCTGCACGGACACCCCAACAACCCCACCCTGTCTCCAGGAGCACTGTCCAAACTCTCCTGGAGCTCTGGCAGCCCCGGGGCCGTGCCCATTCCCTGGGGAGCCTGGACGGTGCCCAGCACCCTCTGGGGGAGGAACCTTTCCCTGATATCCAACATAAACCTCCCCTGGGACAGCTCCAGCCACTCCCTGGGTCCTGTCACTGTCACAGGGAGCAGAGATCAGAGCTGTCCCTCAGCAGGAGCTGCAGACCCCGATGAGGTCTGACCTCAGTCTCCTTCAAACAGAACAGACCAAGGGATATCAGCTGCTCCTCATAGAGCTTCTCTTCCAGATCCTTCTCCACCTCCATAGCTCTTCCCCTGGATGCTTTCTAACAGCTTTCTATCTTCAGCTATCAGGAAGCATCCAAGGGGGAGCTGCAGAGATGGCAGATCCCTACAAAGATGCACAAGAGAGAAGTGGGTTTTTCAGTCAGTGCATCCCACATATTTTTGCCTGATTCCTCTGCTTTGGGATGGCAATAAACACCTTCTAAAAGTCCATCTCCCTGCTGTGCTGTCCCAGAGGATGCAGACAATTGCCAACTAAAAGGTTATAGGCAAAAGTTGGGCAAAATTAATTTTGTCTTGTACTTTAGCAAGGTTCTAGCTATTTAAGATTAATCCTGGAAGTTTAGTATGTTTACTTTTACTGGCTTAAATATAGTAAAGAGTAGGCAGCATCTAATGGTTTCTAAATGCTCAAAGTTTTTTTGCTCACTTGTATCTAGTCTACTATTTTAAGTGATATGCAAATAACAAGTCAACCAAAAGTCAAAAGATATTACGGTTAAAATCCAGAAATTGGAACAAGGAGTCTGAAAGTCTCAGTGATGAACCACTGATGGAAATCACAATGATCAGATCCTTTTTCTCCATCTACCACAGGTTCACTAATAAGATACTGCCTACAAAGTGGAGATCATATTAATGATTAAATTAAAAAAGCATTTTGAGTTTAACCCCCTGCCCCAAACCACCCCCCCAAAAAAAAACAAAAACAAAAAAACCAACAAACCAACCAACCAAACAAAAACACAAAAAAAAAAACAAACAAACAAAAAACCCAGAAGAAAATACTCTAAACTCCCCAAAATGATGCAAGACAGACATTTGGTGCTCTTGAGCACTCAAAGGTGCCCAAGAGAGAACCTGAGCTGTTGCAGTTCTAAGTTCAGTCAAGGTAGAAGCCCTGGATTTACATCTTCTTGATGGACACCGACATCGTGTCTGTGAAATTGGAGGAAGATTTATCATTTTACCCAACCAAGCATCTCGTTTTACACGTTCACCTACAGCGTGCAAAATGCCAAACTCTTTTGTGTCAAACACTACAAAAAACGAAGGAATAAAAATTGCTATTCTGCTTTGAAGATGTTGGACTTAATTCTCCTCTACAAGAAAAAAGACTTTATGAAGGCAGGTAACACAGAGAATGGGATTGGACTCAGCAAAATCACTGGGGAAGAATTTTTTTTGTATTTGTAACTGTGAGGCATAAAAAAGATGAATCATTCTGATGACTGCTACCAATTTTGGGTGTTTGGGTAACACCTCATTCATTTGCAAATCAGCAAATTTCAAAAATGGGGACAGAAATGCAAGTTTCTCAGCATAATTCTGAGTTTTATTACAAATAAAACTAAAGTAAAAGATGATTTATGGCCATGATGTGGATAGGAAAGGTAACTTCTGCAGCAAAAGGCAAAGACAGAAAGCTGTAAGGTAAGACCTAAGGTAAAACTGTACTTGCACATTTGCTCTCCAGAGCTCCTGCTGCTGCCTGGCTTTTTGCCATCTCATTCTCTGGATATCATTTCAGATGGGAAAAGTGCTATCAGCGACTTTCAGAAATGAAAATATATGGTGTGACTCAGAAGTGCCTCTCTAATGCAAGAAGGAATGGAGAGGAGAAAAAAAAGATAGAATTTCACCTGAGGTAGAAGGGGGAAGTAATGAATACTAGAATATTATAGTATATTTGAAAGATTCATTAACCTCAATTTTTAATTGAGCAGACAGTAAATAAAGGACTGACTGGAAAAAATCAGATTAAATGAATGATTTATGGTCTTAATGCTTTTATCTGTTAGGCTTTTGAAAATCATGTGTCAGAAATTAGTGTAATTAATACTTACACTGATGCAGAACCTTTTGTATAATGCTGCCAGTGATCTGTTCATCTTATTTATTTATTTACCAGCATCCAATGAAATGGGCAAAGACTACAGGGACACTGAGATATTTGTGTCCAAGCCAAGGCACAAAATTTCATCTGCTCTTGCTTTCTCTTACACAGACTGGGAATGTGAAGTGTTGCAGCTTCCTATTTGTGCTATTTAAGTGTTTTATTTTCTTTAAACCAGTGGGTGTTAAGGTAACTCAGTGATTAGCTGCAATACCATGCATGATTAGAGGTTTAATATCACACAGTGTTGTAAGAACTGTGGTCAGTAGCAGCTATTCCTACCTACACTTCAATTTTTATAATGTAAACCAACAAAATCACCAAATGCTTTTGTTCGAAGGGATGTCCTTTGCCATTGCTATTACCTGAGAGGGGTCCCACAAAGCCTCAATGATCTTCCTCTCCTGCATAAACTCTACATCTATATTGGCATCCCAGCAAGAATAATTATCCCAGTGAGGACTGAGTCAAATAAGGTATCATTATTGCTTCTTTCTCAATTCCCTCTGTCCCATTTAAAAATTTCCTTGTTTTACTGTCAATGCACACTGCTGAGTGCCTTCAAGTTCCTCCTGACATTGCGCAAGAACAATTTCTGAAATAAAAACGTGTCCATGGCCCTTTCAGTCCCACCACTAACAGTGGTTTCAGACCTTATGGCTGCTCTTACCCATTTCCTTGGGCATGGTGATATTTCCAAATCCCTTGAAGCTACGAGCAGTATAAATTGTGTCTTGGGAAGGTAACAGCTGATGTGCTGCACACTCTGCACAGCTATGGTCAAAAATTATTTCACTACAACTAAAAGAAAAACCTGACCCCATTGATTGGTGCCCCAAGGGGTACAAGTATGAAATTACAGATGACAGGGTGACAGCAACGCCACCAGTTCTGGCTCTGTGATAAAAGGTTCTCATCACAAAGCAGTGACTTGACTCTGTCCCCCAGAAATAATGACACCATCATAAGGGGGATGGCAGCAGCCTCTCAGTTACTCATCTTTCAGAGGCAAGACCTGAGTCCTACAAACCTTTTGACTGCAGGAAGTGCAGGTGTTGATAAAATCTTGACTTTTTCCTCCCTTCTCCATCTTGTGCTTTTTGAAGCATAACATATTGTAAAGAGATTAAGGCTTACAGAACCACTTTTCCTCAACTTTTGAAGTCTTGGAAGCACTTCAAGATCATCAAAACAGGAGTTTTATAACCTGTGTACTGTGAAACTAAACTTACTGTTGAGATTACACTTTCATGCTAAAATTATTTTCTCGGCTACTTAAAAGTTTCTTAAGAAGTTGTCCTCAGGCTGATGTTCCTCCTGCCTGCTCTGAGGCCATAGGAAAAACTTTCTGGAACTTTGAAGAAAATCCATTTAATTGTTTTATTTGATTTTCAGAAAGCCAAGCTTGGAAATAAAGCAGTGAAACCAATGCTTTTTCATGCTAAGCCATGGAGTCAGTCCTCCTTTATTATCAATATTTCATAACAGATTTTCTAGTCAAGCGTGATCCACACATTTACTATACTATTCTAGCAGAATAGTGAGGTGGTTAGTTTTATCTTTGGAAATTTAATTAAGGTAAAAATAAATTTTCAAACACTAGGAGAGTTGTTATTAGGCTTATAGTATTTTACTCAGTAATATCTAGATATTTTCTAAAGGAGATTGCTGCTTTTTTATCTCACGAGGCTTTCCAAAGTGTATCCTCCTTTGTAACTGAGCTCAACTTTTCACCTAGGATAATTCTGACTGAGATTACTTTATCCTGGATCCATACCTACATGGCATGATGGATTTTCTTCTTGAATCCATGGGTTGTCAATAAATAAATAAAAACCAAAATAATAATATTAAAAAAAATCAAGCCCCATATGTATTTGACATTCAGCTGCACATTACAAGCAGATATGAATAAATTCACTGAAAATTACCCTAAAACTTTCTCTTACTCCAGCAGCTCTCTCAGATTCCTCTTTCTCTCAGCCTGCTGTGTGTCCATTTATACCATCATCCTGATTTCTCCTGAAATTTCCCTCATGCAATTCTGCAGCAAAACCTTCCAGCGAGAGAGGAGTATTTGGTCCAAACAACAACTATCCTGGGGGAATAAAGAACATGGTTTATCTGACTCTACTGGTTATCCTGAGGATCTTCTTTGACAGAAAAATATTTTAAAGCTGCACAGGCCATTCAAGGCTGAGACTATTGGCGTCAAAACACAAGAACAACAATTTCTCAACCAATTCAGACTGGCAAAAGGTGTATTTTATTTCTGCAAACACCTGAAATTCTAGGAAAACACAAAAGAAGCAATGTGGGATATTCCACTATGCGTGTTAGAATCCAGCTGACGGGATAGAGGGGAAAAACCAGGGTAAAATCCACTGTGACCCACACATTGCATCAGTTGAAGCAACAGAGACACTCACTCCAGTGCAATTCCAATGTACGCTGGGATTTAGATGTATATTCTGTTCTGGATTAATAAATTAATACACCAATTTTATTACTCAGTGGTCTGTATTTAAATATTTGATACATATATTTTGCTTGCAAAATCCTTTTAAATCAAAACTGATGTAACTTTTGTTCAAGATCATGAGATTTCTATATAAAATATTACAATTTCTTCCTCTGCATCAGTTCAAAACACTATCATTAAACAAGCCATTCTGTGCTCAAATCCTTGGTAGGTATTTTCTCTGGATATATACTCAGTTTTTGAGCAGGTCTGAATGCTTTCCAATATTTCTGACTCACTATTTCCTTGTAAATGATTTTCTTTTTCACTTTCCTCAGAAGTACTTACAGCTTTTGCTGCACTTTCTGACTTCCTATACAGTTCTCCCCCTCCATTTCTTTGCCCTGAAATGGCTCAATTGTTAATGACAAATATCCCTTCTCTACAGTAATTAGAGCTGTTTAATTTCTCACTTTGTTGTGACTTTGGAATAACAGCACAGATTCCTGTATTTCATCCTTTCTTTCTCCACCATTCCTATCATCTCTCTTACACTTTGTGCTCTAGGACAGGATATTTAATTAAGCTCTTACAGTGTAAGACGCTCATGTAAAAGCAAAGTGCTTAATGTCTGCTGATTGAAGCATAACCCTGCTAATACATCACAGAACAAAGGTCAAGATGCTGAAGTTTTTACAGAGTAATAAAATGTTAACGTGTCTTCAATAGCAAAAATTTATCCAACACACAGATTTTAGAAGACAAGATCGAGGTACTGATTTTAAAGAAGCACAAGAGAAAAACATCAGTCCTGGTTAGGGCACAAATAAAACACTGTACCAAATAGGATCTGAGAGTAAAAAACACAGGATGAGGGTAATTGGGCAGGACTGTATAGAAAACATCATTTCTGAATATCCAACATGCCAGATATTGTACTGCACCATGTAACCTTACTGCACTAAGGTTACAGATTCAGACAACTGGTTTGGAGGAGCTAAATCATTAATTTATGCAATCAATTAATTAACAAAAGTACCAAGTGCTCTTGACTGTTTTATTAACAAGTTATAAATCACAAAGACCCTGGTGTGATCAGATTGTAAGGGATAGTAGCTATAAATGGATACTAGAGTTTGTAGGAGTCCTGTTATTTTGGGAAAACATGAATCACACAGCACAGAGCATGATCAGACTGAAGTGAGTCCCCTGCTCAGAGGGTGTTATTCACTAGAAAAATATTTTTTCAATATAAGTGATTAAAAAGGCAGTGATTGGATTTTATCTCTTTTAAAGAGGCCTCAAATAAACATGGTTAAAAGTCAATTATCAAAAAAATAAAGGTAACTGGAAAGTATTAGGAAATTATTATGAGTAAGTTTATCTGCAAGGAGATAACCAGGTATTTCTCATGAAAATAAGTAACAGATGTGAAAGAATTACAGAAAAAATGAAGAAGAGGCTGCATTGCACATTTTTTGGTAGGAAATCATCCTGCATTTTTTTCCTAACGTTTAAAACCACACGATAAGCCATTTGCTAATGAATTATAACCTTTAGGAAATCAGATAACAGAGCTGGCACAGCACTGGCTTTATATTTACAGTCCCAAAGCTAGAAATGCTTTCAAAGTTGACATGGGGGATTCTGCAGCAATTTCCCAGTTAGTATTTTTCCTAATTTAATTTTTAATCCTCTACTCTCCTGGGAAGGAAGAAAAACATCATCATTACCCACAAGTTGCTAACTTCATGTTGCATTTGCTTCTTATTTATGTTACAGAAATACGTGTGAACAAATAAAAATTATCCTTCAACCCTTTTGGTGTTGCTTTGAAACGTAGAAGTGTAGCAGTCTAAGAAAAAGGGGAGAAATGAACAGAAAATGATTACTCAAGAGCATGGTGATAGTCTCATTGACTCTGGTGGGCTTGTTTATTCAGGTGTTTATTGGTAAGAAGAAATTTTGGAAACAGAGCCATGCTGCCCAAGTAAGTGTGAGATAAGGAAGCTCCTCCCCCTTCCAGCCACCCAGGATTCCTTGGTTTCACTAGAAATCTGCTGAGGAATCAGCATCTGCTGTAGCCAAGTTCTCCATGTCAAATTGTTTTATTTCCCCCCTATTTCTGTGTCAACAATACAGTTTAGAGATCACAGGTCCTGCAACTGCTCACTCTCACAGCAGACGCCAAGTCTTGGAGATGGAGCCCTTCTGCCTGAAGGCAGCTCTGGCTTTTGGACAAAAACAGTCTTGACAATGCAGACACTGAGTATTTACCTCCTTTAATAACCTACCTTCTCCAGAGACAGGAACACAAGAGGCTCTAAAAGTCAGAAAGCGGCAGCTATTTCCGTGTCTCACCTTTTCTAAGGCACTTAGACTCCATTTCAGCATTAATCGAGACACCAGAAGATGAAACTGGCAAGGATCCCAGTGGAATACCAATACTCAGTGGTTAAGTCAGTATAAAAGACAAGATAAAGTGTTCACCCGTGACACTGCATTACCTGAAAGTTTTATCCTGAAAGAATTGGAGTTCATTTTGCCTCAGAGGCATTTATCCCTACAAGGAGGAGAAACAGACATAAGATCTGGCTGCAGGAGAGACTCAGGAACTTCATTGGAAGAGTTCAAACTTTTCATTGTCTCACTGTAAATAATTGGACTTGTGGCTTTAGCTATGTCAATACACTCCTGATGTTTACTAGGAATTAGGAACATCTGCTGCCACACAGGGAAGAAAGGCCTGGGATGGAAATTAAAACTGAGCAGATGAAACACTAGGACACAAAGGTAGCTCACAGCTTTAATATCAAATAAAATCTCTCAACTTGAAGAGCTTGAATGAAACTAATCTATGACCTTCTTAATACTCCTTGATTAGAAGCAAGGATTACCACCTCCTAAATAGCACTTCTTACTTAGCTTAATGTCAGCTAAAAGAAAAATGCAGAGTAAAAGGTGACCAGTCTGTTAGAGTAAACCCAGAGATGTACACATTTTTCAGGATGCGAGCTGGATGCAGAAGCTATGACAGAATATTGGCACTTTTTCTCCATCATCAGAAGCAAACAGCTAGGTGTGTACTCTGATGAAGCAGCAATGTGCACTTAAACAAAAAAGAACAGAACATATCAAGTATATGTGAAAGTATCAGCAGGAACAGTCTTTGTTCCTTGAACAAAAGTTGCAGAAATAAATCTTAAGCTTCTTCCTCTGGGTTTTGTCTGTCTTAAATTAAAGTCTGTCAGTTCATGAATTTATACAATATTTACAAAAGCACAAAGAAAACACTATCATCTACTCCTTATGAAGGCCACCAGTGCCTCCTGGAAGGGAGCTGAAGTGCCCCATGTGAACTCCCAGCACTGCATTGACCTCAACTGCACTGCAGAGTTACACAGATGATCTTCACTCCCAGGAGCAAGTCTAGTTTTGCATTTCTTATGAAGCAAATACTCCTTGTGGTTTTCTGAGAGTTATTTCTGGAAAGAAAATGTACGGGTTTGGATATTAGTTCTGTTAATGCTGATGTAAATTGAGATTAAATTCATTGTGAACCACCAGAGTAAAATTTTCTTTCACAATTTTCCCCCTTTTCTCTCATTACCAAATGAACGAAGAAGGGGTTACTGAGCAGGCCCAGCTGCTTGTTTGGTGTGCTGTGCATACTGACAATGGTTTCTTCTCCCCTCCTGTTTTCAGCATGCAAATTTGTTTTCACATTTATGATGGGAAAGATTAGTCAGTCTGAATTGGGGAGCTCCAAATAATACAATTCTCAAAAAATTAAAGGGAGCCTGCATTGCGTCTCATAAATAAATTTAAACTCTTTTCTTCTTTCTCTTTTTTGTAAAATTAAAAAATCTCAAGCCCCTAACCATCCAAAAGTAACCCCATTAACCTCTTCAAAGTGGCAATTAGATGGATAAAATTAATAAAGGCTCCTGAAAACTTAATAGACAGAGAGACTATAAACCAAAACCAGAATGGTGCTGTTAGATTTCATCTGCTACAAACTACCATCCAACCTTATGATATTATTGATGTGCTTGCACTACATCAACTTTAAATCACCATAAACCAAAACTAAGTTCTTCCACTGGTCAGGTGTTCTTACAAGGCAACTTTGATTATTTGTGGTGTCTCCAGAGATCTTACAATTTTATATGAGGTGAAACTGATAGATCCATGTGGGCTCCACAAAATTCTTCATAAAAATCAATTCATGTAAAAGTGGTAAGGGACTTTTCAAAAGTTCATTTTTAGGTGTTTTTAATGTGGTGCTTCATCAGTTCATACCAAAGAAGAAAAAAACTCTTCATTCAGATTTTGTTGAAAATAAGGGTTAGGTTAGGGTTGAGTTTAACTCTTCTAAAATGGTGAAGTATTTCCACTAAAGTGTTAGAACTCCCCAAACTGAAAAAAACTAGTAGAAATCTCTTGGACTTAATGTCCATCCTTTTGAGAATGGAAAGTCTGATCCAATCCACTATAATCTAAATACCAACCGAACAGCCTGCTACCACGGCTCTTAAGAGTTTGCTGGATGCTGAATTTCATCTACCAGGAAAACCTGTTAGGTTTGATAATTTAATTTTTCAAGAAACAGTCCAGGGGACCAACAGTTGAACCAAGGAACCTTCACTAACCAGAATAATGAAAATTAATTAATTATCTTCCTTATAGTGCCTTGATAGATTAATTGAATAAACCTGAGCTGATTCATCAGTCAAGTGCCATTGTGTGGTAGGTATTAGAATTATCTGTCATTAACCTTATGCTACTAATGAAGGTGCTTGGGTAGAGAAGTTAAAGGACTTCCCAAGGTCCCATCTGAAGTTGGCATTACAACTCAGGCATTTACTTTTAGTCATCAGAGATAATTTCTTAAAAAACATAAAGGGATTCATGAGGTAAAGATCATGACCCGGAAAGGCATCATCACTTCTTTAGTCTCCATTTCAGATGGCAGAAAAAAAAAAAAGAGAGATGGCTGTGAAAAAGAGTTACCCATCCAAGCCTAGAGTGGTACCATCTAAATTCTATTTAAATATATTATTATGTTTTACCCCAAGAATCTGTCTGACAATTTGAGTTATTTTGTATGATTTACATTATAGTTCAGTGACACTGCACTCTGTGTTTCCAACAAAAGCCATAGACAAATCTAGTTGTCACGGAATGTCTCAAAAGTTGGCAATCCATCTTTGTTGTTATTAATGTTATGGTAAGAGGTAGGGAAGGGAAAATATTATATAATGAAAATAGCTTTTGAGAGAAGATTTGAATATTCTGCAATATGGAATATAAAAGAAACTTAACCTCCTTAAGGCTCAAGCTGACAAAATATATTTTTAAAAATGTACTGGCTATGCAGAGAAAATTCTGCCATTTGTATTCAACAAATATCAGGGAGTGCATTTTTTTTTTTCCTTCAGGATGGAAGAAAGTAGGTTTCGTGTAAAGAAATATCAAAACACGTATTATTTTTTCCTGACCTTTTGACAGGCTGCCTATTGAGCCTGGTAGGACATCCAAGAAATTTAGATTCGGATTTCAAAACTAATGATTAATACTACAGACTTTTCACAGTATTGAACTGGCAGTGCCAAATTCCTCTAACATGAGCAAGTACAACTCCTGCTTTTCAGCAGAGCTGTGTTTGCATATCTTAGCAGCAATTCTGGCCCCGTGCCTGGGAAAGCATCTTACATTTCATAGTCACTTGATTATGTCTCATCTTTAAACCACACTTTACTATTTGCAAGATACTTGACCCACAAAATCAGAGAAGTCCATCTGCTAAGATTCCATTGTGCATCAGTAAGTAAAAATGATGGAACTATTCGAAGCGCAAAATCTAGTATAAAAGGGACATAAACATATTCCAAATACGTATTTGCTTCTGCAGACTCATGAACTTGAAACTTGGGGTTAAACATTTCACTTGCATTAGAAATTCATTTCTTCAAGATGCTTTTTACCTGAATCAGAAATAGTTCTTACGACTGAAAGGGAAAAATCCACCTAAAAAACCCCATCCTTCAAAAAGAGTAAGAATGCACCCAGAAGCCCATACCAGCAGTCACAGACACATAAGATTCAATTAAGAATCTCCTTCTAATAGTCTGGAACAACCTAAGTGGAATAAAAATATTAGGTATTAGGCACAAGACATCTATTGATACCAACATTGTTGACTTTTGGTAGGGTAGAAGACAACCACATGTCAAAAATCATTAACCAACCTCCAGTTTGGTCTAAAATACAAATCTAGTGTAATGTTAGGCTTGTAAAACCAAGACTAAATAATTTTAACTGCTCTTTTTTTTTTTAGCTCCATAGAATCATAAAATCACAGAATTTACTGGGTTGGAGGGGACTTCAATGTCCATCCAGTTTTACCCCCTGCCATGGGCAGGGACACCATCCACCATCCCAGGTTGCTCCAAACCCCATCCAACCTGGCTTTGGACACTTCCAGGGATCCAGGGATCCAAGGGCACCTTTTTGGGGGCATTAGGGTCTCACCACACTCACAGTAAAGAATTTCCTCTTAAGAACAAACCTAAATTCTCCCTCTGACAGTTTAACAGCATTACAGTTTTTTCTTCTTTCCACTAAAGTTGTGGGGTTTTCTGGCAGGGAGTTTTTGGCTTTTTTTTTTTTTTTTTTTTTTAAAATACACCCCTAAAAGGTATTTTTCCTCCTTTGATGCCATTACCTCTTATAGTATTTTTAAAATGTCAACTTAGCTATTTTAACTTTTTAATAATGCTATTAGACCTGTCATTGCAACACTTCGTTACAAATCTGTGGAGGATGTGACTGCTATAACACTAACCCCACATATGTTCACTGTATATAAGCCTACAACTCCACTGGCACTATAATATAACTATGAACAAACATTGTGGAGGGGTTTTCCATTTGTCTGGGGTTTTTTTTCCCTCTCTTTATATACCTACCAGCTATTTCCTTTTTCATTGCCACAGCTCCAGTCACGAGGAGGCAGCAATAAATCTTTACATATACACAGGGGCTGGGACTGAAGGTTGCTGACAGCCCTGTGATCCTCTTGCAGACAACAGCAATAAACCTTACAGGATTCAGCGCTGTACAGAAATTTTAGAGCCTCAAGACCTTCCTTTAGGCACCTACAAGTTAAACACTACGGCAAACACCTGATTTCCAGAGCAGAATAAGGTACCTTGACTCCCTGTTTGGGACATGGCAAGAATGAGGTGCTCCAGAACATTTGAAAGCACACACCCACTGCAAAAACACATCCTGACACTTGTGTTATCAGGGAACTATCCAGATTTAGTCCATATTACCCAAGAAACCCTTGCTCTTTGCCTCAGCTGAGGCTCTAAAGAATTAGGATGAGTCCTGTTTTAACACAAGATATTCAGAGGCATAGTTCAGTACTTGTCAAATCAGTAGGTCCCTAACTGCATTTCCCTTTGCTAAATAGCACACTGTGTGATGAGAAAATATGTTGCAAAGGGGCTACAAAGCCTTCAAAACATTGCTAGTACAGAACAATGCCACACAATGTTATTGAGCAAATCACTGAGTTGTATTTTTCTTTAAAAACACAAGCATTTTTCATAGTTCCTGGCCTGTTGGAGGACAAACCAAGACAAACGTTATCATAATTTTATTAGATGTCCATTCCATAAGTATCCAAGGTTTCAATCATTATATTTTATACTCCTTATGGTAGAATAAAGCTATTTCAGTATCATCCCTGAAGACTTGTAATTATCACTCATTGACTTTATAGTGTTTCTCTTCAGAAAAAGAAGATACTATAAATATATGTATGTTTAGATATGAAATACAGACCTTTCAAGACCATGTATGTTCTTAAGGCTGTGCCTTCTCTGTAGGTCCTTTTCCCTATCTTAGTTCAGACTGACAAATAATTAAGTTTAGAGCAGTTCTTGGCCAGGACCAGATTGTGAAGCACCAATTTGGCTTTTTACTTAATAGACATTCAGCTCAATTGTACTGTTAGTGAAGCTGAACTGAAATTTACTTCTTGTTGCTCATGCCTTTTGACAAAGTGCTGGAAACACCATTTCTAACGTGCTCATTTGCTTTAATGAACTATGAAAACACAGCACTCTCCTCTGCCCATCATCCAAACATTTCCTGGGCAATCACCGGCATGAAGTTGACCAAAACTCCTGAAACAGCACCTCTAACATTTCATCCAGTATGTCCCTTTTCCTGCCTTTCCTTGAAGTGCCAGATGGAAATCCGGCCATGTCAATGAAGTCACTTACCTCCACTAACTTGTTGGCGTGTTCACGGAAGACCTGAGCGTATTCCTTCACTTCCTTCTCGTTCCCGCTTTTGGCGGCCTCGATGAGAACCAGCAGCGGGACGTTGGTCTCCAGGAAAGAGTCAGATATGTGATCCATCACTGCCTTCCGGAGCTGTGACAAAAGGGAGCAGAGCAGTAAATAAAGGACATTTATCAGCACACATTCCCACTGCTTATATTTAAGCACTGATGTGCTGCATCTCGCATCGTTATGTGGGAATTTGGACTTTTTTGCTTCCCTTCCTCCAATATTTTCAGCAAGCAAAATTAAAAACTTGAGGGCCTAGGCTCTGCAAACCCCTCCTGGGATTTGTGCTGACATACACCTAATCCTACTGGCCTGAATGGATCTGTTCAGAATGATGGTGATAACTCATGTAAGACATAGCAAATTGATGAGAATTGAAAGCTCCACACTACTTGGAAAAACAGTTCAGCTCACTAAAACGCCAAATATGGATTAAGGAGCTTAACTCCAAGCAACCATTAAAAATATTAGCCTGAATATTTCTAAGCCTTCTCTAATTCCTCCAGTGAATAGTATTCCATGCAATAATTAATATTTTGTGTAGCAGATGCCTTGTGCTTTGTATTCCCATTCAAAAAGCTCTAAGTATAAACAGAAAACCTTTTTAGCATTTTCCAGGCAGATTAGAAAACATACTACAATTTATTCTAAAGGAAGAAAAAACCACCTTACAAGTTACTGAAGATTTAACACCTGTTAGTCCATATAAAAATCTATTTGAAACAATATTACTGTCAGAATGATGTCATTAAACTCTTTTCCACCTTGCTAATGACCACTAATTAATGTCAAACTTCACTAAAATTTGAAAGACAGCCCAAAAGATGACTGAAATCTAAATATTTCTTCCTGGAAGTTTAATTGCTCTGTAGAATTGTGGATCAGAAACATCTTGATCATGTTTTCTCCAGCTTTTGGGTTGTTAAGAATGAAAAACTGTGGACTCAAACAGAAGCTAGGAGCTATTCAGCCTAGAGGCTTGGCTAACCATTAGTCTCCTTAAATCATGCATTTTTAGTTAGATGAAGCATCCAGAGAGGTAATTTTCTCTATTCTGCAGCCCAGACAAGGAAGCTTGAGCTTGACAAGGTGCCATCAAAACACACAATCACACCAAAAACTGGCCTATTGTCAGACATTGCAAATACACAATCCAAGAAGCATTTGCTGTTTGATGACAGCAATTCTCAGCTCTATTTGAATAAGGGGAAAGCTTACTTTGAATATTTTCCTTCATTCCCCGAGTGCTGCAGTAAAAACAAGCAAAGCAAAAGAGCATATATGTGCTTGCAGGAGGTATTCCTTTTATTTCCAGCACAACTGAAGCAGTCAATGTATTAAGCAGTTCTCAATTCTCCTTAAAAATTAATTCTACTCAGATTCAACCTGGAAAGTTTTTTTCCACTTTCAAAATGATTAAAGGCACTCAGAATAGCTAACTCAGTAACACATACAAACAGGGGGAGGACAGAAGACAAAAAGAAGAAAAGAAACATCTATCAGAGACCTGCCAACAGTTTGGAAGCTGGTGTGTGTTTGCTACCACCTATTACATTACCATCTTGTACTCTTTATTTTTTCTCTCATCAATCTGCTGCTATTCACTTGCTGACTCTTATTTTATTCTTACATTAAAAGCTCTTACAGACCACACTGTAGGTCTGTTTGCACAGCATCTCACACAATGAGAGCCCGATCCATGAAAAGTTTTCATAGGTACCATCTCAATATAAATATTAATATTGCTCTAAGTACATTTAAACATTGCAAGAAAAAGAAGAAAAAATATTCTAAGATGCTCAGTGTCAGAGAATAGTGCAGCAGCACAGCACCCTCAAGGTTGAGAGATTTCCAGTCAGAATTTACAGAAAGTTTTTAGCTTAAAAATTCAGAACATGGTGGGATTCCTGGGGTTGCTCTGTGCTGGACAACCAGGAGTTGGACTCAATGATTTTTGTGTGTCCCTTCCAACTCAGGATAATCTGTGATTCCCTATTAAATCAACAGTTTCACCTATAGCCAGCATTAAGGGAGAAATACTGCCAGAGAAGGTGCATCTTAAATTTGCATAATTCTCCGCTGCAGACATCCATTTCCCAGGGCTTGCTGGCAAACTCCAGGTCAGATGCCTCATTTATGTACCCACAGCTAGACTTTGATGTCCATTGTGCCAAAAGAGGCCAAATGGTAGCATTTTCAGAGGAACACACAAAGCTTTTAAAAATCCAGTGGGGCTTCCAGCTCATTCTCAGTGAAAGATCCTTAAAAAATTCCCCTTGTTCAAGGTTCAGCGTGTGCCAGTGAAAACCTGCTGTCCACTGCACTAAAAAAACTGACTTTAAATGTTAAATGAGCACTGACACTTTTCTGTTTGTATCCTGCCATAAGGAGAGATCTGTTCCAAAGGCTTGTATTTATTCAATGAACAAGCAATTCCATTTTTAATCTAAGGTAATGTGGTGCTATAGATCGGGTTATAACAATATACCCCATGGAATTGTAACAGTAGCCTCAGGATGTTCGAGCAAGCAGCTTATTTTCATCAGTGTTAAACAGCTTCAGCCTACAACCACATACCAGAAATCAATAAAAAGGACAGCAAGAGCATCAGCTAACCAGCAATTTGGGGTTTGTAAATATACAGTAGAGCTCTTTCTGAATCAAAATGAATGAATGAATAAAATGGATATCTCGTTTCTAATGGTAACTGTGTGTTATCCTCTGAGGTTCATAATTTCAGCAGCTGAAAAAAAAAAAAGAATCTGAATTCTGACTGTCACAGGTTTAATAAATACAAAATTAATACATTCTATTTTTCTTCTGCTGTGTTAATCATACGTGTCAGTAGAATATTTCTGGCCCCTCTTGTAAACAGGCATTATAATTTCTTTAGGAATTTGTTATCTGAGTTTTAGGACGCCCTTGCATTGAAGTTGAAAGGTAGAGTTAATGGGTTTTATGTACGCAGGAGGCCACAAATTTTACCATCCTTCACCACAAGCTGTAAAGAATGGCTTGACAAAATCGTTTGTTAAATGTGACAGCAGTATGAAGGCAAGACATTCATCCAAGAGCTCAAATGGATACATGACAAGGTAATATTAATGGCACAAGACAAGACATTGAAAAGTACTGGCTCACCATTACCAGTCTATTTGATCCAATTAGGGCTATTCAACAACGTAAATAACTACTGGAAAAGCAATCTCATGTGTTCTTGTGCATACTGCAACAAAGTCCAGTCTAAGTGATGGCTTGTGCACCCAGAGGTTTCAGTTTCCCCAAAAAACAGTGCCAGTTCAGAAGGGAATGGGAGAGGGCTGCGACCTGACTTGGAATGGTCATAAAGCAAGCAGCAAAAGCCTGTAGTGTTTCATTCCAAAACCAGCAGCAGAGCTTTGCTCACACACCTGCATTAACAAATGCCTTTGCAATGCCTTAATTTATGCTGTGTTCTGATGTAAATATTATGACACACACTATTACTCATAAGACAACGCTTTAGGTTTTTTTCCCCCCACTGGATTTTTAATTTAGAGATGAATTCAAAGCATGAATTCCACCACTTGAAACTTCATTTATTAGAGGAAGAAGCATGTTAAATTAAGGCTTTGCTAACATTTTGTCACAGGGAAAACTTTATTAATGTACATTAAGCCAACATATTAATAAATTTGCCAGATCCACAAAAAAATATAGAAAGAAAACAGGAAGACCTGCAAATATTTTTGAAAGCATGAATGGTGCACAAGGCAGATTTTATGTCTTTCCGGATCAGTCAATTTCGTCAGTTTATGGTGCACAGTCAAGTTGCTGGTGTTGATAGCATCATGCTCTACTGTTCTAAGCACTATTTAGGGCTGCTTTATCATTGTCGGTTCACCGCCGTAATTGAGCTCAAAGAGGTTAAATGCCCACCAGAACGATGTTTTCCATGGCTATATAACAATTTTAGAACCAAAATGTCTCAGTGCTACTTACAGTCTAGTAGAGAATTAAATGTCTAATCCTGCCACTGGAAGGTAAAGGCACAGCAGGAGATTAATGACTCCAACAGATTGTTAAACTTCATAAAGCCTGGCTGCGCAGAGCAGCCTGTAACAAAAGTTTACCAAGGAGCACCTTATTCACCATTTTCCATTTAACTGGAGCAACCCAGCTCCAGTTTGCACCTGCAGAGCACTCCCAAACAGGCATTAATTCAATTGAAAGGGATGAAAATAAAACCTTCTCCAGTGCAGTGAAGGTGTGTCACCTCCAATATGCTGTGAAATTGAGTTCTGGAGAATAAGGCTTTGCCCATTAGAAGCTGCTGCAGTAAGGTGCTAAAGAGAAAGCCTCAGTCAATTCTGCAGACTATGTCACATGAGGATGTGACCAAAGAATGGTAACTTGGAGGATGGGGACAGCAGCACCACCAATTATGTCTTGGCAGATTAAACAGCCAAAAGACTAATATTTAGAACATCTATCACACTTGGGATGCTCAAACTACAGATCTATATATTTAAAAATATATATTTAAGATGCATTTAAAATATATATTTATATATTTCAAATATATAATATAGATATGATATAAATATTAATATAGCCTATATATTTTAAACATATAGAAATATATTACAAAAAAAAAAAAAAAAAGTAAGACTTGAGCCAAAGATAAATCAGAAAGAAATGCTGTTACAAAGATAGGTAATACTTCTTAGAATCATGAAATGGCCTGGATCTTAAAGATCATCCAGTTCCAACCCCCCTGCCATGGGCAGGGACTCCTTCCACTGTCCCAGGGTGCTCCAAGCCTCATCCAGCCTGGCCTTGGACACTTCCAGGGATCCAGGAGCAGCCACAGCTTCTCTGGGCAACCTGTGCCAGGGCCTCACCACCCTCACAGGGAACAATTCCTTCCTAAAATCTAATCTAAACCTTCTCGCTTTCAGTTAGAACTTTTAATATATTTTTCCATATGTGAGCTTTCCTCTCTCTAGAGAAGCTGCCATAATCAGGAAAATATTTGGGGTGAATTTGCTAACAGAAAGCAAGTTGAAGTGTCAATTTTTGACCAAAAATAAGAAAGAGTATAAGAATCACAGACAAAAACATTCCTTCTAGTCATAGGCCACTACAAAAGATTCCTCAAAATGGTTCATGGCTTGAAGCATGGAAGAACCCAGTTACCAAGTGCTAAGGTATTTAATCCCCATTGATTTAATTTTGTTTGTTTGTTTGTTTGCTGGGGGGTTTTTTTGAGGGCCTAAGGTGGGTGGTTTATCAATTTTCATGACAGAAAAATTTTATACCACCTTTTCAAAAAGAATTCAGTGAGAGCAAGCCTCAGGCTTACTAGCAATATTAGTGCAGTTACATAAAAGCAGAGGAAAAAAATCATACTTTTTGGGGAATGATAACCACATACCCCTCAAACATGTGAGGATTGTCAGGGTATGAACTCGGTCTTTCATGTCTGGATAGAACAATAAAGACCAACTCTGATGGCAGTGCTGAGATTCTATTAAATACTTATGATTTCTAAAAATCAAGAATTATACAGGAGATTAATAGGTAGAGGGCAGTACAGAGATTCCCATTAAAAATGTGAGAAAACCAGAAATACAGATAGGAACTGGGCAGACAGTGAAAAGCACTAGGGAAGTCAAAATAACCCAGAAGTGAAAAGACACAAATTAACTTTTGCAATTATTATGACCTGAGAGGGTAGAATTGTGATAAAGTGAATGTGGGAGGATGAAATTGCAGAACAGGAAATTACATGTAGGAACAAAGAAGGAAAAAAACTATAGGTTATCCTAGCAGGGAAAAAAAAGGGATAAGATTTTGAAAAATAACCTTGTGAAAACTTAAGAGAACTGTAAAGTGTCAAAAATGTCACCAAAACCGCAAACCTAAAGGGTCTCATGTAAAAGAGATGAGACAAAGAAGAGGGTAATGAGGAAGAATAGAGATAATGGATTAAAAATCCAAAGATTAAACTAAGAACCACGACCTATTGTGTAGCTTCATATACTGTCTCAGGCCTGTTGAAATGATACTTAAATCAAATAGAGCGGCTTTGGAGCTTTATGGGTTTTTTAAATCAAATACAGTAAATAAATAAATAAAGTGGGGGAAAAGCTGGTTTGGGGAAATGAAACAGCTATTTGGTCAAGATGGGAAGGAAACTTTCTACGAAAACTCTTAATGAAGTTATCCCCACCAGGAGCAGTCATATCCAATAAGCCTTACAGGTTTAATACAATAAATGTCACATGTGTCACACTTGCAGGCCCACCCAACCCAGCTGCATGAACAGCCTGGCATAGTAAATATTGTGATCAGCTTCTCCAAGACATAGAGACTGAGCCCAGTGGAAGCTGATGACAGCTCTTGGGTAGACCTGTCTGTTGAAGTGCCAGACAATGGCTGAAATAAGATTAAAAATTGATCGTGTGCTGCAAAAATGGATTTCTCATCATCCTGTCCAAGAGTTCCTCAAAGTCACCAGTGGATCCTGCCCCATGGACAGGGATGATTGATATCTGATACTATCAATTATCATCCGTGCCTTTACAAAAAGCCCTTACAGCAGCGAGATCAGTCTGGGTTTTGTTCTTGGGTTTGTTTATTTGGGGGTTTTGTTGTCTCTTTTCTTGTTTCACTTATACTTTGTTTTCTTCCCCTTTGGAGTAGTTTTTACACAGTAAGAATTGGAAACAAAACCTTTTGTATCAGGTTGCTTAATTACAAGTAGAACATAACATTAATGATATTTCATAAGTTAGAAATAGAGTTAGTGAACAAAATTAATGTCAATTAAGAAACAAATGTAATGTTGAAATCCCACTTGGCAATTAAACTCTACATAGTTTGCCACTGTTCATAAAGCCATTAGGAAGATGGAGTTAGAGAAGTCTTTGGAAAAGGATTATGTTTTCCTCCACATTTATAGTGTTCCCTACCTCATGCTACTGCATTATTGATAATGAACACCAACATTTGAAGCTGTTGTTATGAATCCAAACCTCTGCAAGTTCCTTTAGCTGATGGGACTGTACATCATTCTCGAGATGACACTACAGAAAAGTGAAAGCTTCTTTACGAAGAACAATTATCAACAGAAATCTCTTAAAATACGTTTCTAGTGGGTTTTTGTCCTTTTTCTTTGTCTAGTTTGTAGGTATTTTTATTCATAATGTAGCAACATTATACACTTCCATTGAGCTTCTCCCACATTTACAGTGTCTTTTATCAAAAAAGATTTTTTAAAAACTCCATACTTATTCCTTTGCAGTGATTACAGAGGTAGGCATCTTCTAAACACAAAGATTTGTTGAAACATCTGAGGTTTTATGAGGGCTCATTATTTGAGGAGTAATACACAAACTATGTACAGTAATCTCTTCCAATTGCAATAGAGCTGTTGCTTAGTTTTGCCTCCTAATCCTTCTCAAGGCACTTTGAAAAGCCAACCCTCTGCTCATGACTTCAGTTAAAAAATAACAGCAACAAAAAATATAAAATGAAATCCCTATTTCAAAAAGCAAAAGCAGCCACGGTTAAGCCACTGTGGCTTTTGCTGGAAAAAAAAGAATCCATCATGAGTATGGTGTTGCAGATCAAATTTTCCTTTGTTTGATGAAAATGTTGCACACTGCAGCCTTACCCAAACCTGCCTGATATGGGCACGGTTTCCTGAAATACGGCACCATATGTGCATCAGTAAACATTATGTGTAGAGTAAATTAAACCAAGCCTTATAATTAGGCAGTAAGGAAATTACTGCAGACCTGAAAGAGTAAATCAGCAGTATTAAAGCACTCTTCATTTCCTCTGGAGCACTTCAGAGCACCATAAAAACTTCAATGTCACAGTGATAAACACCTAGAAGTGCATTTTGAGGGAGACAAAGACATGGGCATTCCAAGAGGTTAAAATCAAAATCCTTATTGATTGTAATTCAAATAACAGTGCATTTTCCCTAATTCTTTGGACCAGATTTCTGAAAATTTTACTAAAAGTCTTTTCCTGAAGTAAATACACCAGTTAGTCTACCAAATGGGGGCAGACAAAAAGTGAAAGTATTGATCAGCATGCCAGGGGCACACAGCTCTTTCAGACCAGGTTGGTGACATTCAGAGTGTGCCTACTCCTGAGCCATAAATTCAGTGGGAGCTGGAGGAGCAGAGGACCTCATCAAGTGGAACATTGCAATCTCTGCCTTCTAAGCCAGTATCACACCAACTCCAGCCTAACACCTTTGTACAGGCTGAAAAGCCCAGAAGACAACTACAAAACTAGAAAATAACTCCACACAATGCAGTGCACCCATGTTAAACGAATACATGTAGCTCTGGCACAGAAATAAATCTGTATTAGCATTTGATAGTCTACTTTCGGAAAGGCAGTTTCCAGATTTCCATATTCAAGAGCACTGGAGTCACTGCAGGTGAAAATCAAACCTATTAAGCAACAAGGAAAGAGTGCTGAGTTTCTCACAAGCAAGAGATGATGTCACAGGTGGCCTTAGGTTCAAAGAAGTTTAGATTAATTTGTGGCTGGCTGCCTTTGAGAAACGCCAGTATTTTCTCAAGATGTATTTTCATGCAACAGAATGGGGTAATCTCGGCAATAACACTGCACTTCCCCTTGGAAACAGCCAAAACCTCCTCTTTGGAAATACAGCACAGACTCCTGTGGGTCATCTGTTTAAGTGTGACCTTGCTTCTACTCTGCCTTTGCAAAATAAATCTTACTAAACATTCCCACAAGACTAAATTCTGAAGTTACAACCTGCTTGGATATTCTGCTACTACTTCAGACTTGCATAAAGTTTTGCATCTTCAGAACACTGCATCAACTCTTACAAACTCTTACAGTGTTATGGGAGCTTGGAAAGGTCTGTGACCTTTTGTTCTCTGTTTTCTTCCTCTATTTAAATTAGACTTGAATTAAATTATTTCAATTAACTAATTAATTCAATTTATTTCTCTATTTAAATTATATCTTGAATTTAAAAAAACCAAACCCTTCAGGATTAATAACCTTAGCCAATGCCCTCCTGTTTGCAACAAAGGGCACATCAGAGAAGAACACCCTTCCCCAGCCACCCCAGAAATGCACCTATTGCTGCACTATTGACTGCTCCAGTGGATAGCTGGAAAGTCAAGGGACTCCTCACTCAAACCTGCCTTTAGGGTGCCTAAATTAGCAGATTGTTCATGACTCCCTATGTACAAAGAGCTCATACAAAACACATCCTTGAAACCCCAAGTGACTCTCCAGAGATGGACTCTCCAGTGACTGTAAGGGAGGCTGAAGGAAAACCACTTCTTTCTATCGCCACCTGATTTTGACAATTGACATCAGCTGGTGTGAATTTTCAGAGTTCTCCCTAGCCTCTTCCCGCTGCCCCTTCAGTATGGTTTATTTCTTTGGGTGTGCTCTTCATTGTCTTTGGGAAGCTGAAAGGAGTTTGTTATTCAATGTATATTAAGATTGATTAGAATTGGGTTCACTGTTGTCCATTGAAGATTTTTGAGCCCTTATGCTTCCCTTGGGCTTATATCTTAATATTCAGATGTTGTGTACCTCCTAATGCTGGTACAACACAGAATACCTCAAGTGAGGCAGCTTCACTTTCAGAAGCAACTTTATTTTCTGAACTTCAGATTATTCTTCTAAAACTGGTCAGTAAATCTCACTTGTCCTCACAGAGCACAGTAAAGAGAGGATAAACAAAAAAATTAAGACAGTTAATCATGATTTAGAGCACCAAGATTTAATTTCTAGGTGCTGCTGGCCTTCTGTACAGCATTTGCAAGTCATCTGGTCTGGGTGTGAGACAGAAGTTTTGCTGCAATAAGATGATGATGATAAGATTTCCTCTTTTAGAGGATGTCCTATGTTTTCCTCAAAGGATTTACATTCTGTAAAGAAGCAACCTATGCATATCCTTAAGCAGAGAAATTTAGGCCCACAGACTAAAAACATTATGTAAGTGTCTATCAATAATAAAGTTGACATTGCATGGGTTAGCAGCAATAAATCTGTTCCAACAGAACACATTCTTTCAGTTTTAGGTGTCCCGTCAGTCTAATTCCACAAGTTAATATTCATGCTTTTTATTCTTAGAGTCCTTCTAGAGTCTTAGAGTCTACACCAATTTTTGTCAGGCTTCAAAGTGCTGAACTTTTTTTTTTTTTTTAATTTATTTTTTTCCCTAAATCGCATTTATAAACAGCAATACAACTTAATCTACATGGAAGTGAGTGACACAGAGAGTGAGCAGAGACACGCTGCTGCTCAAGGGCTGGAGCACAGAGAGATGATAAATAACCCCAAGAACATGCTGAAGGCCTGGGATCTAGTTCAAACTGGTTGTAACCCATATTAAACAAAGGACAGCAGATTGCAAGTCCTTTCAGAGATCTATGAGGTTGATAAAAACTGAGAAAGACCAAGATGTTGTCCCCAAGGTCCTTGTTTCACCAAATTTTCATGAATAAATTACAAGAGGCATTTGTCTCATCAAACTTTAGGCTTTTTCAAGCTTGAATTGCAGCCTAATATAGCTACTGAAACAGTATTATCAAGGATTTAAAGATCATTGTGGGTGCCTTCCAACTCAGGATATTCTGTGATTAAAAGATAATATAATAATTGCGGGTTGAAGGGAGGGGTGTTAGAGAATATGGCTGGTAACAGGCTGATGAAAATCATGCCCAGACTCTACCAAGCGTCTTACAAAGAAATTTGCAGGAGCCCATCTTAGCACAGGGGAATGTAAATGACTGATCAAATATACATAAGGGTCATGTGAAAGGATGTACTTACTGCATTATACATAAAGAATTGATTAGGGGTATAAAAAAGGGCAAATATGACCCAGTTTGTTTGGTTTTATTTTTTTTTTTTTAATTTGGCTTCTGCAGAGTGTGCGCCTGGTAGAAAGACAGCACAGCACGGTCACTATTAATATTACTTCATGTCTAAATGTCCAAACATGATCCTGAGTATCCCCAAGAGTGTCCCCATTCGTGGGACACTGATAGTGGCTATTGGGAAAAGCGGACACTGAAAAGAAGCAATTAATATCCTAACCCATTAGAATAAGGAAAAACTCATCCAAACCTATGCAGGAATCCTGGAAAACCTATCTTGCAGCTTTCAGCCTACAAAGGAACTCTGATCAAATCACCAGTAAGAAGGACAAACTCCAGATAAACGTGAAAGCCATTTGTGGGAAATCATAAAGGAAAACAAGCTCCATGACACTGTAAATCACATAAGGGATTTATTTATGGATAGTAACGCACTATGGTTATACAACACTGTAGCCCTGGTTCATGCCTGAGATGTTTTGGTTTTCTGAAATTCTCTTCCCAGGGAATTTTCTCTAAACAAGAGAAGTGTTTTTGTAACCGTAACAGTTTTCATTCCTTTCCCTAGGAGGGACTTCTTCTTGATGTCCCTCTGGTCTGACCAATGTGATTGAAGAGGTTTGCCTTCTTGTCACCAATCAATAGGGCTGTGTAAAATAGTATATAAAGGAGACACATCCCAAAAACAAAGGACTAATTTTCAGCCTTCTGAAGTTCGCAGTCTGTGTCATTGTGGTGTAAAACAGTGTCACAACACCAATGTTACTGCAGTGGCAGACAGCAGAGGAGAATAGAACCATACTCTGGACTTTACTTTCTGCACTTGTGCTCATCATAGTAAATCTGCTTTTTTTTTTAAAACACACATTAATCAGTTGGCCAATTTTAAAACCATCTGACAAGAGAGAAAATGTCTTAAGGATGGTGAATTGCGGGAGTTTGATGGAAAATTGTCTGGGTATGAGAAGAGTGACCCAAATCAGTGTCCTATGGAGGGAAATCTGTTATGTGAAGTCAGAAGCTGGCTGGCCAGAGTATCCACACAGATGCCAGCCAATTCCTCTCTGCATTTCACCTGGAGTAACAAATGTGCCTCAGATAATGAAGAATGAGCATGAGATGGGGGTGAAAAAACAAGGGAAAACATGAGAATCAAGGACCTGAGATTATTGCTGTGGGAAGCCTTAAACAGACAGTGCAATGCTATAGAAAGCAAAATTTCATTAATTCAGGTGTTCACAATTTTGGTTTTCAGTCCTGTGTCTACACAATATGGACTCCTCAGAGGTTTGTAGGATGCTGTCTGGGAAAGACAATCTGAGAAGAGGACATTTTTGATTAAAGGAAGTGCTAAAGTGGAATGTTTTGCCTCAGACAGTGGTATGAAGAATTCTTTTTTCCATATTCAAAATCACCATCTTAGCTGTTACCTATATGTAGCTACTAAGAGGATGTTGATGCTATCCTGCTTTTTGTGGTACCTGTCCAAAAGATTGTGCTGGATTTTACCCAACAACACAGGAAGGCCACAAAACAATAATCAGGTGGCAAAAAAATGCATTTTGATATTGCACACCCAAACTTAGATATCTAACAATCAGATTAATTTCTATTAAGCATCCATTCCATTAAAGTGAAAGCCCAGGATGTCAGACTAAATTTTCGAAAGTATTTATCAAAATGCAAGTGGAAATGCAGTTATTTAAGGACTTTCTACTCCACAGTTCCTATTAATCTATAAGTTTTAATGACGCTTTGTTGCCTAAAACTTCAAGGAGAAGCAGAAATCCAACATTAGAAAAAAATATAGTACTTTTAATTTTTGCTTTATTCTGCTTTCAGATGAAACATGAAAATTTAAAACCAAGCAAAATGCTTTGATACAAAGTAAAATATCCTTGGCCTTTGTAAAAATGAGGGTTTAATTTTTAGTATTTATTTATATGTAAATCTTTGTATTTGCAATGCTAGGCTAAAATTAAATTAATAGCTTTCAAAATGAAAACTGGAAACTACTTGAAAAAATCCACACTAGACTTTTCAACACTCTCAGGGGGTTTTTTTAATAACTATTTTTTTTTAATTTTCAAAATTAAATTTATGGATAATTTTTGGAAGTTTTCCAGTTTTAAAGAAAATTATAGTTTTCTGTGGAAATTACTTCATGCAGTATTTCTAAGCAGCTTTAGTAACAACATAAACCTCAGTCTGTAGGAGTTGGATGAACTCTTCTTAACAGCTGTATGAGAGTATAATTTCCAGTATAAACTGAGAATTGGTGTGAAAAAACTCTTATTTCTGTCCAATTCCTTCCACTTGGAGGCACAGGAAGCAAAAATGGGCAAAACCTGAAATAATGCACGCAGGCTGCTGCAATGGCAGCACAGATAGGTGGTATTTAAGGCAAAACAAATGGTTTTGGTTATTCCACCTGGAGTGGAATGAAGCAGCTCAGCCACCAGCTGGACCAGGACAGGGGATGGCAGCAGGCTGTGGCAGGTGGGACAGCAATGGTGGTGACAGGACAGAGCTCTGCTCACACAGCTCCAGGCTGTGCCTCCAGGTGCTGTCACCAAACCCTCTGGTGTGTCCCTCCTGCTCCTCTCTTTTTCAATGTCACCCCAGAGCTGCAACACTCAAAAAGTCCAAAATTTGGGATTACCTGCAGCATTTGAACTCTGGGGTCGGGGTGTCTATTTCCTCCTGTGGAGGAAAAACAAACTAACAAAAGAACTGGCATCAACCAGCACCCACTGCTGGCCTGGCTTGCTGTACCACACAGGGAAAGATGTCTTTGTTTAGATTTTGGGTTTTGTCTTTTTTTTTTTTTAACTACACGCTTGCATACGAATGGGAAAAAGAGATCCCAAATCTTACCAACTGGCACAACATTTTTATCAGATCCTGTGCTTTCTCCAGCTTGTTCAAAATGAAAGGCTGATTTAGCCTGAAGAAGAGAAGGCTTCCAGATCTTCTAGCACCTTCCAAAGACTAAAGGAGCTACAAGAGAGCTGGACAGGGACTTTTGGAAAGAGCATGGAGTGACAGCACAGCAGGAAGGGCTTTACACTGCCAGAGGGCAGGGTTACAGAATCACAGAATTTTTAGGGTTGGAAGGGACCTCTGGAAATCATCCAGTCCAACCACCCTGTCAAGGCAGTGTCACCTTGAGTAGGTGACACAGGAATGTATCCAGGTGGGTTTGGAATGTCTCCAGAGAGGGAGACTCCATGTTCTCCCTGGGCAGCTGCTCCAGAGCTCTGCCACCCTCAGCATAAAGTTCTTCTTCATGTAAAGTTGAAAGTTCTTGGCTTCTAGTGAATGGTCATTAGTCCTTGCCCTGTTGCTGGGCACTATTGAAAGAAGTCTGGCACCATCCTGTGACCCCTGCCTTGGAAATATTTATATGGATTGATAAGAACCCTCTTATTCTCTTTTCCAGACTCAACAAGCCCAAATTATAGTATCTCCTCATAAGGGGGATGCTCCAGACTCATCATCTTTGTGGCCTCCGCTGGACCTTCTCCAGTAGCTTCTTGTTTAAATTGTACCAAGGAGCCTAGGAGGTTAGATCTTAGGAAGAAACTGTTCCCTGTGAGGGTGGTGAGGCCCTGGCACAGGGTGCCCAGAGAAGCTGTGGCTGCCCCTGAATCCCTGGGAGTGTCCAAGGCCAGGCTGGATGGGGCTTGGAGAACCCTGGGACAGTGGAAGGTATCCCTGCTCAGGGCAGGGTGTTGGACAGAGATGGATATTAGGGTCCCTTCCAACCCAAACCACCCTGTGATTACATGAAAATCCAGTCAGGCATGGCTGCAGTAAGCCACGGGCTAGTGAGATATGTGTGCTTCCAAGAACTTGCTCAGTCTGACTTATGTGGATGTTCTTACTGGCAGTTTATAGTAAGATGTATAATTTGATCTCCACAATCGTTTCCCAATTCCCAGGAGAGTTTCAATGATGAGTTTAAAAGATTTAATTCCATCAGAATAAGAAATATTGAAGTGACTGTGAATTGTGAGGCGGAATTTTAGCACCGTGTGTTCCATCCACAATCATTTCCCATGTCTGCATGTTATGCAGATAATGAAATCAAATCTCTGAAATAAAGAGCTAAGTGACCTGGGAAAAAAATGAAAAATCAGTCTTAGATGGGTGATTATTTAAGACTTGCAAGTGAGCCTGACTACCAATTGAAAAAAAAAAAATCTGTCTATATCTATATTTTTCATCACCAAAATGTCTGTTGTAGGTTATCTAGTTTTATGGTGATGACATTAAACTTCCGAAGTCTGAAAAGCAAGCTTTAAGAGGGATTCACTAAAAACAAAAGGTATGATGATATTCAAAGTTGGTTGTCTCTGCAATAATTTTGCCCAGAATAGAAAGACTGAAATGGTGGGACTCTGCAATCTCCACTGCAGCTCATTTCCTCTGGATCTTCAGGCCTCTCTCCTCAGCCATTAAACCAAGCCCTCAGTGACACCCTCACATTCTGGAATTCAGCAGGGAGTGCCCAGGCATGTCTGGGCAGACACACACAGGTACAGGGCTGATTATATTCATGTGATGAAGCAGAACATTGATTCTGAAGGATCATGATTTACAGTCAGAATGCACATTGTTGAAAGCAGACTCCATCTTCCTCTATGTTTCTGCAAAACCCAGCACAATTATGATTTAATCTTGATTAGTTTACTAGCAACTGCCACAATTTAATAAACATTATACCTACGTGATTAACTTCCATAAATATCAGAAGCTGTATTAAAAGCTTCATCTCCAAGCAGGAAAATACAATATCTGTGCTTCACTTTACCCACATCCAGAGTTCCAACCTCTCTTAGGATGAACATTCCACGGGGGTAAATACAAATGAGAAGCACACAGCTTATTAAGAAAGGTGCCATTTTTACATCACGTTTCAGAGTAAATTTGGCTTTAGGGATGAGTAATTCAGGCAACTGCTGAGAGCCTCACACAGAACTAACTCATGTGTTAGTCTGCTACTTCCTTGAAGCAGTGAGAACAGAGGTGGGAGGCAACACATGGTCCCAGCTCCACTGCAGAGCCGAGGATCCCACAAATTTGGAGGTCAGAACAGCAGAGCTCTTTCTTCTGTCATTAGCTGAGCAGCAGATGTGACGCCAGGCTTTACACAGGAGACTCAGTGATTCATATTGTCTGTACATCCACTGCAATGGGGTTGTTTGGCAAAATAAGCTCTGACAAAATCATCTTCAAACACGTCTGCTAAAGGTTAAGAAGGAAGAGCTGAAATGAGCTGAGTTTTAGCAGTGCAAAGCAGTGATTTCAAGATGCCTACAGGGGCCACTCTTTCTGAAACTATTGTGCTGCAAATAGCTACCTGAAGATACATTTAAATCTTTACTTGGCTGGGCAGTTTTCTGGATTTGGGATCATTTTCACAGAGACCAGGTAGAATTTTCTTCATTATTGTTATTACTAGTATTATTATTATTGTTATTATTTAACTTTTACAGAAAATGCAGAATTAGGATCATCTCAAAGGGAGAAAAAAGAGGTCAATAGAAGCAATCTGTCATGCCTTAACCTGAAGGTGTAAAGAGAAACTTGAAGATTCTCCCTTTTGGTTGCCAATCTCCTTTCACTTCTTTTCTGTCACAAGCTTTTCAAATTAACCGCTCTTTCTTATCACAAAGCACAATGATAAATGATAAAAGAAGAAAGTCAAAATTAAGGGTTTAAACTAGGCTTTGCAGTTATTCATAAAATCACAGAATATTTTGGGTTAGAAAGGGCATTTAAAGATCATATGGATCATTTCCCTGTGCCACAGGCAGGGCCATCCTCAATAAGATCAGGTTGCTCAAGCTTATCCAATCTGGCCTTGAGTGTTTACAGGGATTTGGCCTCCACCTCACAAAAAAAAATGTTATTTATTATGACTTTCTGTATCTTCACAGGATCTTGATTTAATACAGTATCTCAGAAGTTCTCTTTGAACATATTCTATTCTTATATTTTTTCTTTTTCATATTCTGCTCATCTTTCCTGTTACTCCAGTGAGAGTATTCAAATCAAACACAAATAAGCACATATGCCAGTGTTTTTATGACTGGGGTTTTTGGGCTGCCAAGGCAGGGAAGGTCTGGACAATCTGCCTCCCCTCCCACATGGAAAGACCATTGGGGGTTACACTTGGAATGTATTTCTTTCTCCCTTTTTTTTTTGTCTCAGGAAATGCTGCTCCACTGCTTAATGTCATGTGTAATGTAGGGCCATATCTAAATGAGGACACCAATTCTTTATACCCCCACATTTGGCAGAATCAATCTGAAGTTGGAAAGCAATGATTTCCTTGGAAAATCAAGAAGCATTATCAAAAGCACAGCTCACCTGTCTCCGAAGGTCTCGTGTTTTCTTGGTCATCTTGTCAATGGCAATGTTGAGTGGGTCTCCCTTCTCCTTCCTTCCAGTCTGTTAAAAACCCAAAATTATAGAGTTAGAGGAAAATCCTCCAGGTAATATAAACTTTAAAAAAAAATTGTAAGGATTCATCAAAGGAAATTTTTGCAGCTTTTTTGTTTGCTACCATCAAGTTGTTATTTCCAAGTAATGTTTTTAATGTGTTTATGTGCAGGAGGCACAGAAGATTATTTTAAAACAATCCTAAAGTGATAAGAACAAAGATTAAGGTGACTCACCGGAGAGTTCAGAACTTTTCCACCAATAAATTATGTGCATATATTATAGCTAATACTCAAAAAAATCTGGCAAGACCTTTCACTATAAAATGATTATTAAGAGTTTCTAATCTCCATCCTGCCAAGCACTGGGAATGTTAAACATGATAATAAGCAGCAACACAGCTTGAGGACAGAAGGAAAATGGTCCCTATGCCTGTAACAGGAATCATATTGGCAGACATTAGGCTCAGTATAAAGAAGAAATCCACTTAAAACACTTTCCTGCAGGAAGTCTCAAAGCAAAAACTCCTCACGAAGATTAAAAAGGGGGAAAAAGCCTTTTGTGTCTCATAACCAATGGGGGAAAAATATGGTTTTTAGGTTCAACGGCACAAAAAGCATTAAGTGACTTTGTTAACTGTATTACCTTTCTCTTAAAACTACTCTAAAGATTTGTCACATCTCTTGCACATTGAACTCTGTTTGAAGGCTTTTCATCAAGAATCAAAATGATCTTCCATTCTTCCTGGCAGTAGTCTTTTCCTCCCAAGGCTGTTTTCAAATGCTCCTATTTAGAATTGTTCCTTGCATATGATTAAGAGCGATTTTCTCTCTCCAGCTGAGCCTAATAGCACACACGTTTCTGGGAGCTATTGAGAAGTCACTTTTGGGGTGGGATGGGGATTAAAGACACCCTTTCAATGATATCCTCTCACATGTACAGCACAGTTATCAGCCCTACATTGGCAAGAGGCCTCTGTTCCAGCCTTTACTTTAGGCATTCATTCCTGCCTGTAATTCTAATTATGACACGAGGCCAAAGCTTTTATGATCGTTTAGAAATGCTAAAACCCATCCCCTTTTTTCATTTAAAAATTCAAACATAACATTATCAAGTGCCGCCAGAATTTAATACAAAACATAAATTTACCTCTTAGCTTTCTAAAAAGGATCCATTACAAAATCTGGAGTTAATCACACAAATTGACACCAGAAAACAGAGAGGGAAAGCATTTGCCATCACACAAGAGGAGGTATCTGTGTCACCCACTGATATTTTTATCTCACTTTTCTTGCGTTCATCCTTTGACTGAGTTCTTCTGGTCCCCAGCTGAAGAGCCACGTCTCTTTAGCCTGAGCAATGTCAGCACAGGCTTTTGGTTTTACATGTCCTGAATTCAGTCCCTGGTATTTTGTTCAAGACAGCAGCTGTCATATGTGCACACAATCGAGCCTGTTTTTCAAGCTGAAATTTCACAATAAAGCTGAGGCATGAAAGTTTGGTTCAGGAAGACTCTTCTGACTGTTGGAGTGGTACAGCAGGGACTCCCAAGTGAGCCAGGTTCTAGTTTGTTAGAATACAGAGTTATATTCTAAGAAAACTTAGGAAAACAGAAAATTACTCCACCTGTGTGCTGTGCAGTTGCTGAACCAAGTTTCCCTGGTAACATTCATGTTCTGGGATACTTTATTTTCCCAGTCAAATAATTCAGTTTATCTAATATTCTTTAAATTCTTCTCCTTCTCTTTGTTTAAGCGTTATTGGATTGGCTTAGAAAGATCCATAACCACAGAAGGTATGTCAAGACTTTTTTTTTGGGGCAAAGACAACCTTTGTTTGGCACTTTTTCTTTCCTTACTTTTAATTAAATCAGGGAATAATTTGCCAAACTTATTTGCCAATTTGCCAGGGAATAGGCCAAAATTCCCTGGGTATTATTACAACGTGAATAAGCAAAGAGCAAACACCAAGACACTTAAGACTACATAGGGACAGTATTTTACCGCTCTCAAATAAAACAAGTGGTTCACAATTCCTCTTCACTGATCTCATGCGGGGCAGACATATTTTGCATTCACCACCAACATGGTGAGGTCAAGCAATTAATGCTTGGCACTGACTTTGGGGGTCAGAAAGCTGTCCTTGAGCAGGAACTTGGGAATCCTTCCAGGATAGTCAGCTATGGGATACAGTGACACTAAATAAATTAAGCATTTGATAAACTGAACCATTTAGAGGAAAAGGCTCCTCTACTAAGAGCAGGCCCATGGCAGCCTAAATCCAGCATCCCTCCTAAGCCTCTCTTCAAATCTATCCAGTAACTTTTTGACTCCAGTTTTAAGTAAGCAGTGTTTATATAAACAGTGGCCCTTAAGGTACATCCTATTGTGAAACATGAAACAACTGGGAACCCTTCTGTGACCCTAAGGCCACACAGCACAAATGTCAATATCCATCTGGCCGGTCCAAAACAGAGCAAAGCCTGTTCCACATTGCTGCATGCAATTGCCCAAATCGTGCCTCCATGCTGCCTGAGATGCTAAATGGGATGTGCTGGAGAACTAAACCAAAACAAGAGATCCAAATGAGCTCTCTCAATGGCAGCATTTTAACTCTCACAAATATGGCTGAAATCTCCCATTCTGCACCATTTTTACTTACTCAGGAATTTTAAGTGTTCTTCACCTGTTACTTATAAAATGGCTACTGCCGTTTAGTATGTATACAATCCCCCTTCTTCACCACATGATTTCAAAGAAATTTGTTTAGTAAATCACATTATTGAAAAATAACTAGCATGGCATGTGATGCTACATAGCTTCAGGCAGGTCTGTCAAACACCATCTGCTCTGTGCTGAAAATATAAGTTTATTAAAGTTTATTTATTTAAGTCCTTAAATACTCTTATTTTATTGTTGCTCTGTGATAAATTTTTGGCCTTCATTCCTAAAAGGGATAGAAAGTAATTTATTCGTTTCCTGAGAAAATGAAAAGGCTTGGTATTGAGCCGTTTGCCATTTCCCTGTTAATCTTTCTCAGCAAAGGGAAGAAAGATACTTTGGGATGAAAAGGAAGTAAAAATTGCTTCTGGCATTGGGTTAAAAGGAGAAGGAGGAGAAATGCACAGAATTCCTTGAATGCCAAAATATCCGTATTCAAGTTCCTATGGACAGAATTACATCTATTCATGGTGTAATGAGGAGAACTTTGGAATAGGAGAATATATTAATCAAGTCCTTGATATCTTGTGACCATTAACAGCATTTGCACACTGCTTGTACTCGAGATATTTTCAAACTATTTTCTCAGTCTAAGTTGTTTCCATTCTAATTTCCTTAGAGCTTTTCCCTACCCATCTGATTTATTCTGAGTTCAGGATGAGCCATTCCCACAGGCTCTGGCCAGGGGCTGAGCTGGCTGTAGACTCCCCCAGCTCAGGAGAGGGTCTTCCCCTGCATTTCTGCCCTAAGGTTGCACTTCCCTCCCAGGCCACTCAACGTCAGAGCCAGCTCCCTGAGTATAATATTCAAGTGTTTTTAAGCCTGATTTGCCACCTGACACGAGAAGTTGTCAATACATCCACGTCTGGTAAGTGGAAGAAATCAAGAAATGCTTCCACTCTCAAGCAGTGTCAACAATATTACCTGAACAACAAAGACAGAGCACAGTCATTTACATGAAGCAAACTCTGAAAAGCCTTACAGGTAAAACTGCATGGTATTAAGGCCAGAACTTATTTGTACGGGAATTTCAACTTCATTTGGTTGGGAAAAAAAAAATAAAATGAGAACAAAAAGCACTAAAGGATTGTGAGAAATTTCAGTATCTGCTGAATGCTAGGAAGATCTCTGCTAAGGTATGACACTGGTTTTCCTTTTTACAAAGACCTTTTCCTCTCCTTTTTTCCTTTTTACAGTTTAAACTATTAGAGTAAAATATTAAACTCCTCAAATATGTATCACAACTATTAAGAACATTTACATGCCACGATTTGCTCATTACAGAACTCTTTTGATCAGCATGAGGTACTTAAGAGGACATTTTTCTGACCCTAGAGAATATCACAGAACCAAGACAAGGACAGTCAGGCCAATCAGCCCAGAGACTCAGTGCATTTTAGATGAGATATGGTCAACCTTGGAGGAAGATGCTTCAGACTGGAACTGTATTGCTGGTTTTTAATAATTCCAGATACCACTAATGAGAAAATCACAGAGCTCAAATTTCAGCATATGAAACAGACAAAATTACAGCTACCAAAATGATTGTTATAAAGACGGATGTTATTGTAATGAATATCCTTGCACTGAAAAGTTAGGGTCACTTAGAGATGTCTGAGAAGCAAACCCAATACTTTGAGCACATTATTATAAGAAAAAGCCAGATGAACAAGGCTGACAATGGTAACCTACAAAAGAAGGAGATGGAGTGCCAAGAAATACACAAAAGTGGGCCAACTGCAGGCCTACAGAATAATGCTGCAGACAAAATCCCAATGTGTATCACGACTAAAGCAGTGATTCTTAGAGAACAGGATTTTCCTATGAAGTTCGTGATTTAGAAGCTCAGGGTTTCAATTAAACAGTAACACTATTATTAACAATAATCTATGTCAGATGGTTTGGAACCACCATTTTCAGACATTACTTTTTTTTTTTCTCTGCTGCTTCAGATGTAAGCCAAAATATCTGGGAGAGCTCAATCTCCTAAAACATCAAGTGTTGCATATCCAAGGCACCCTCACTACTGTTTCAAGTAATTTAGCCTCCAGGAGACAGCTGGAAAGATTATCTATTGATCCAAAAACTACCAAATACTGATCTATTTTTATATTTTCATCATCCCCTAGGTAGAGGGCTCCATTATTTACAGGTTATTCAGAACTTCAATATCACAATGTTTTATTAAGGTGTAAATTGCTGCTCAAAAATGTATCTGTCCTAATATTTTATTTTAAATGTTGAACATCACTCCTTTAAAACTATGCCAGTGTTCAATAGCCCTTTTAAAAGTGATGAAGAGAAGCTTAGTACTAAAAAGAAAAACATCTCGAACAACAGGCATGGGCTGCCTCAGTGCTTTTAAGCAGAAATCTAGGTTTAAACATACCAATACATAGTCCCCTTCTGACAGAAGACAATTCATTTTGGGTCAGGAAAAGACTAAACAATATATTCCAGGAGAAACAGAAATTAAATTTCACTGGAAGTTGAAAATTCTGGCAACTTTCTAGGGAGATGGGTCATGAAAACAAGTTTTACAGAATCTGTGTAGTTCCTCTAGAGATGAGCTGAAGAAGACTTCTTAAAATAATAAGTGTAAGAAAGACTGAATGTTAAGAAGTCTCTTCGGAGTGTGGTATGAACACTGATACATAATGTGTGTAAATTACTGTTGTACTCAGTTCTGTGATTTTATCCTATTTTTATTGTATTTTTACTCGTATAAATTTTTTTGGTTTTAGAATTTATTCTAAAGAACTGCACTGGAGGTTCTGAAGGCACTCATTTTCAATTTTGCTATAGAAACCTGTCCTGTGGAACAAAAATTTGTATGTTTCCATGTCCTCTTAAAAATTCATTTATTTAGTCAGGAGAAAAAAAAAAAAAAAAAGAAAAAAAGATAATTCTGCACAAAAAGGGGGTAAAAAAGGCTGTGTAGTAAGGTCTTTAGAGCTTTGTTTAGGTGGTTGCAAAGGAGAAAAGCTGAGTCACCACAGAGAAAGGAAAAGATAGAAATCATGGAATCCCAGCATGGTTTGGGTGGGAAGGGACATTAAAGCCCATCTCATTCCACCCCTGCCATGGGCAGGGACACCTTCCACTATCCCAGGTTGCTCCAACCCTGTCCAATCTGGCCTTGGACACTTCCAGGGAACCAGGGGCAGCCACAGCTTCTCTGGGCACCCTGTGCCAGGGCCTCCCCACCCTCAGAGAGAACAACTTCACCTTAATACCTGATCTAAACCTGCTCTCTGTCAGTGAGAGGCCATTCCCTGTTGTCCTGTCTCTCCATCACTTGAAGATATTCTCCCTGTTTCCTGCAGGTTCCCTTCAGGCACTGGAAGGCCACAATGAGCTCACACCAAAGCCTTCTCTTCTCCAGGCTGAACAATTCCAGCTCTCCCAGCCTTTGCTCCCAGCAGAGCTGCTCCATCCCTCTGATCATCCTGATGCCTCCTCTGAACTTGCTCTTCTCTTCCTGCTTGGTTTTATACCAAAGGGTGCATTAGGAGTCACAGGAATTAAATGCAGGACTTCCTGAGACATCTCAGCATTCCTTGAAAACATCCTTTTAGTATTTTCCAGCTCTTTCTTGGAGGAATAGGAGAAGCACGTAATGCTCCTTGGTTACAAGCAAAGACTTTTTTGTCTGTTTAGGTATTTAAGAAAAAGGCTCCAGTTGATGACAACACTTGTCTGTAATGTTGGCTTCCATAAATCTCCCTCCTGTGCTGGGTCCCTGGGCTGGAGCAGCTCTGCAGGTGGGGTCTCACCTGAGGGGGGCAGAGGGGCAGAATCCCCATTTCCTGCTGCCCACCCTGCTGGGGATGAAGAGAAATCCCATCTTGGTCAGGACGTGGCTTTTTTGCAACAAAACACTGAATTACAGCCCCTCCCACAGATGCTCAGTTCTAGAATGGCACTCACTAAATAATCTGCTCCTAATGTATGATACAGACAGTAAGTTCTCTTTAAATAAAACAATTGCTCTCAGCAGTGTTTAATTACCCTGTGACCAGTGAGTCTATCTGGTTCCAGGTAGCATGAATAATTACAGCTATGGAGAAAGCTGGGGAAGCCACATCCTTGCAATCACAGATAGTAAATAAAGTCAATAAAATTAAAATGAACCATGAGCTGGACACAGTATCAGTACCTGAGGTGTGCAAATCTTATCCTTGGCCTGCATCCAAGCTAGTTTTATCTAGGTCCGTACACAATTAAAACTAAGTATGTAATAAAATAAAGAAATCATAAAAACTGTACCCATTACTGGTTGAAGAAGATTCTCTTGTTATATTTTATGTATGCTTTTTTATGCAGGCCACATCACCACAATATCTTAATGCCTTCGAGTTGTGAATTGGTAAATTAAGTGGTTTGTTTAGTATCAGCCATGTGTAGCTTCTTCTTTTAACCTCTCCAAAGTGGGAAAACTCATATGTAGGGGAGTATTTTGCTTTGGTTTGTGCCATAATTTTTCTTGGTTTTGCATAATTCACTTTTGTAGAGACTTCCTGTCTTTTGGAGGACCAAAGATTTCAAGAAATGTCATCAGTGGCAGCAGCAAGATTTGAAACACCAATTAAGATTAGGTCTTGAACATACTGGTTCCCAGGTGGCAGCTGCTATTACTGATTGATATTATCCATAATCACAGACTGCATCTAAAGCTTCCAAAAAAAAAAAAAAAAAAAAAAAAAAAAAGGCTGAAGAATTTACATATTTACATTTAAAATAATATTAGAGGCTGCATAAAATGGAGAACTTTTTCACTTTTGAGAATGAAGGCAGCAATGATTTGGGTTTGGTGATCATTTTTTTCATCTGTAGAGGATACACTGAATAATTCTGCATTTCTGCGTATTTTTGAACACGGATCACTGAGGTGAGGACATATTTCTGGTTTTCTAGCCACTAGCCAAGACTGGATTTTACAGCATTCTGAGGCACTGAAAATTTAGAAAAGGCATCTGGTGGGACTTTCCTAAGTGACAAAGCTTGTGTAACTTCCAAATCTCATTGATTTTTTTATTGCATAAAATATATCCATTGTTTGGAGGGGTTTTTTTTGACAGAGGGTGAAAGCCATGCAGCAATAAGAAATTCTTCCACCTGGTAAGAATATCCTATCATACAGGAGGTGTGTAATTTAATTGAATTCAGATTATAATGTAACACATTCTGCCACTCCAGAAAGCAGTGATAGTGCTCAGGGTAGGACCATCCCATTTAATTTTACCATTCTGAAATACTGAATCAAATCTAGTTATTTTAGCTCCTTCTATATTCAATATATAGTGACAGGCATTTTTAGAGCACCCATCTGTCTTGCATATTTATTTTAATACAGAGTACTTATCATCACAGAGGATTGCTTCTCTCCATTGACAGTGGAGGGGAGCTTGAAGTACTTGATGATTAATTCTTAAAAGAATACTGAGTTACGTGACATAAACTGCCTATTCAACAGCTGCAATGAGTGTCCAGCCCTCCTAAGGATCAGGGTGGAGATTGTATCTTCGACAAATGTGTGATTTGCATGGTTTTCTTCCAGAGAACTAAAAAATTCTCTGGAAGAGAATTGTAAGGGCATGTTTTTTACAAGCTTCTGCACAAGACATTCCTCCCAGGATGGGATATTTTGAGGTCCTGAAATAAGATCTACCTTCTTCTCCCTGTCTGAAAGAAGCACACTTCAGAATTTCGGTTCAACATTGAATCTTAACACTTTCAGGTCCTTTCCAACCTGGCAGCCTGTCACAAGTGGGGTCCCTCAGGGATCAATACTGGACTCAACATTGTTTAATATAGGCAAAAGAGAAGTGAAAAGGTCCAGAAAAGGGCCAGGAGGTTGATCCAAGCACCAGGAATGCCATGTGAGGAAAGGCTGAGAGAACTGGGTCACAGAAGCGCCACAACTCAATGAAGAAAACTGAAAAACCCCTCCAGTTGTATCTGTGTTTCTTTAATCAGATAATAGACATATTATAACAACACCACCCTGATTTGGACCTGAAGTTTGCAGATAATGGGGGAAACAAGGGAATGCAGCTGGAGGAGCCAAGACCTCCGAGAGGTTTTCTGATGTGTCCTCGAGAAATCTCTGAGTGTGTGTAATGTGATTGCCGTCGCTGTGAATACAGGGGACAGGAGTGTTAGCATGCAAGTCCACTTCTCCTCGCTTCTGTCCTGCTGTCCTTGGGAGCTGATGTCTGTGAAGCTTCCCCTCATCCCTTCCTGTTGGAGGGGTGCTTTTATAACAATGTGTATTAGAATTCTAATCTGGCGGAATATTTCCTGTAGTTGAAGAACATCTTTTCCTTTGCAATGCCTACTCGGAGGACTCAAAGAGGAAACATCAGGGTTTTCATAGAAGAAACTATGTACATTTCTATTCAGGAGATGCTGGTACAGAAAATTGATGCTGTTACGCTTAAATGCTTACAAAAAATAGAATTTTTGAGGAAAGGAATCTGAATGATGTAAACTGTTATAAAAACATCAGCCTCACTGAAGCCACACTAATTTACACCAGTTGAGAATCTCCCCACTCATCATTTAAGCAAAATCTTGCAGATGTTTCCATTTAGAAGGTCAGAAATGTTTACTCCAGAATTCAAAATTATTCTAATTTCTTCACAGACTTCTACTTGCAAAGGGTCCACTACAAACTCCTTTTTTAACCACTAACTGCTTTGCAGCTGTAAATTGCAATCTGATTTTAAATTGCTCCTGGATGCCTTCTCTTAATTTAAAAAAGATGAGAAAAAGGAAGAAGTATACAATTTTTTCTTTCCATTCAGCTATCAAAGCCCTTAGTGAAGGACTGTGTAAATAAAAAATGTCAAAAATTACCAACTTTAATACAAGCTTTTGAGAAAAGTCTATTCTATTATTTTAGCATAATAATGTTCCTGAGTCATATATAGTTATTAACAAAGCCTTGTGTCATGCACTGTGTTAAAATTCTGTTGGTGAAAAAGTTGATGCAATATAGGCAACTAAAAAAGAAGAGGGGTAGAGAAGTACAGAATGTCTTACAACATGTAATGAACAATACTTCATGCATCTGAACCCTGAAATATATTGACTAAATCTTTGTTGTGTCCCTGTCACAGATTAGTGGAAATCCTTGTCAGAGCTCTTAGTGGAGGTGATATTGGTGTCTGGTATTTTTGTCAGTTTTATGTTTTATTCACTACACAGCACCTGTAGCTCTTCTCTTCCTGCTTGGTTTTATACCAAAGGGTGCATTAGGAGTCACAGGAATTAAATGCAGGACTTCCTGAGACATATCAGCATTCCTTGAAAACATCCTTTTAGCATTTTCCAGCTCTTTCTTGGAGGAATAGGAGAAGCACGTAATGCTCCTTGGTTACAAGCAAAGACTTTTTTGTCTGTTTAGGTATTTAAGAAAAAGGCTCCAGTTGATGACAACACTTGTCTGTAATGTTGGCTTCCACAGCATGAACCTTTATGATTTTTTTCCAGCAAAGAAGTTTTTTAACCAAATAAGCACCCCTGACAAATGAAGTGACCACTGGAGGTTCAGCAAAGCATTCACATTTACAGGTTGAACATTTCTCATGAACTCTTGAAGACTGAAGCTCCAACTCTGCTGCTCTATTTAGGTCCAGAATTACTGCTCGTGGCACAAAGACAGGTATTATGCGCTGGAAGCACAGAACTGTTTTGGCTTACAGTGCTTTGATTAACAAATATCACTGAAAAATGGGATTTCAGCTGGTTGGCTGCATCTGTCACTATGCAATAGACCCCTGGATGAGATGTGTATTGACTATTACATCTGCATTTCTTTCTTTTTAATTGCATTGTGCTAATATTCTTGGGTGATCCATGAGGAAACAAATCTTGTTTATGTCCAATCAAAAATGTGTTCATCAAGGCAGGCAGCTGAAAGTCAATGTCAACTCAATATTTCTACTTATAACAGAGGAATAAATGCTTTATCCAATTAGTTGCTAGGGTTTTTTTCCCCTTATCTTGCCAGTATCCTCCAGACCACCCAGGGAGGGCTTTTTCTCTATGCATTCTCTTTAATAATCAAATTTCCTCTGAAAACCTAATTGAAGTACACAGTGAGACAATATTTGACATAATTTTGGGTGATGTTTCTTGCATCCAGTGAAACCACTGCTGGGCCCTACTTGGCACCTGCTGTGCAGCCTCCACAATGACCTGTGGATGTGTCAGGCTTTCTGAGGGCAGTGACATGTGCCTGGCAAGGAGGATTTTCACTCTGACACTCTCCTCTGATAACTCCACCTTCAAGCAAACAGTGAGTGAGAGATTTAATTGCACATGTACTAAAACTTCAGCCCCTGTTTGGAATGAATGGAACCAGAGCAAAGAAAATAAACCGACCCTCATCATGGTAATTAACCTTTCACTTTGGGTACAGGCTTCTTTGTGTCCACATGCTCCTTTGTAGGACATCACAACCCTGAGGAAATAGGGATTAAAAAAAAAAAAAAAAAAAGGTTTAAAACTCCACCCCGACATCCAAAAGAATTCAAGAGCAAAGGACCAGCTCTGTTTTCACAGAGCAAAAGCCATGGTCTATTCCTACCACTGTCTCAGATCAATGTGTTAAATGATATCCATTCAAATTACTTGTCAGTTTAATCAGACGAAGTGAAACACAATTACAGGGCATTAGTGTAAAAGCCAGCACAAAATAACAGAATGTCCACGTGGGATATCTGAAGCAAAAGCCTGTTGAAAATAACTCTGTGACATTTTCATCAACAGTCTTTTTTACAGAAAAAGAAACCCTTTGGAAATGCTATTACAAACTAATTAGGCATAAAATAATGCTTTACTTCTACAGACTGATTAGAGGCCTTATTTCTTCTTGTAGATATCAGAAATATTTTTGGATTTTATTTTGTTATTAGAATAAAATTAAATACATAAAGACCTTTACTGAAATGATAACTGGTGCATTTACAAAGCCTCTCTGTGCTCCCTCTCAAGTCAGCAGGAGTTTTACCATTATTTCCACTGAATGATTGGAGCATTCATTTTTCATGGACACTCCAGATTTCCATTGAATAAAAGATTTATTTTTGGAATCCTCAAGCAAATGACTTGGATTAAGTGGATGAAATAGGAGCAGAGAAGGGTAGGGATGACTCCTCCTGCTGAAGGCAGGGCTGCAAATTTGGTGGATTCCAAAGGACAAACAAATACAAACCTCCGGCAAAATCCCTGCCTGGAGTCCCCAGGTGGGATATGCTGGGGTGGGCACTGGAGTCCTGACTCCTTCACCCCAGTCTGCACTACAGCTCAGTTTCACTGGAATAGGTAAAAAGGAACCCAGTTCAGAGGTGTAAAGGATATAAGGATTTGTGAATCCCCATGACAGGAAAGGAGACCAAAGCCCTATATGATCCTCAACTAGTAAAATTTAAATATAGGAGGTAAAATAACCTCTATTTGTGTTAGAATTTTTTTTTTAACCCCTGTCAATGCATGTCTTCAGGACAGAACTGAAAAAAGCTGGAAAAAGCCTTCTCCTTCCAGACCTAATTGGACTTTTAAGATCCAGGAGAGATGGGGGCATGGACTTTACTCAGCACACTGAATCTCCTGGAATGAGGTGACTTCATTTTTTCAAGAGCCACAATGCACAGTCCAGGTCTAGGTGCCCCTGTGGTAAAATCACTTAAAATGACCAACTTGTAATTCTGAGCTCAGAGACTCGGAGGTCTTTAATTGGATTTGGCCCTTTATCTTCTATATTCATGAGATAGTAATTAATTTGACCATCCCTGCCTGGTCCAGAGGGTAATTGAATGAATAGCTCTGCACAGCACATAAATGCCTCCAAAAAGAGTTATTACTATGACTGTGCAGTAGTGACGAGTTAACTCTGCCCCGTTGGTAATGACGGCATTGAAATTCCTAAGTTCCACTGGAGCCCATCTCACAGTTAATGGGAAAGGAACAAAGTATGTGAACATGAAACATGCAGAACCACTGAACAGTTAATACTCTGCCCTTTAAAATAGTAACAATTAAATTACTCCTATTTTTCCAAGTTTCCTTGCCATCTTCTGGCACTACTAAAACCCAGAAAATACCTCAGAAAGTGTTAAAAGGAACTTAGTTCTTTTGGTAGATTGCCACAAAGACTTCTTGTAGGAAATGAGGTGGAAAAAATGTTAAGGAATGTTAAATGAAATCACAGCAGACTGAAACGTGTGCTTCCAGTGCAAGACCTGAAATAAATTTGAAACAGATGCTAATTGCCATCACCTTCACTCTGATGTTCATAAATGAAACTGAATGAGACTTCAGAATTATCAGAGGAAGCCCAGCCATCCAAAGACCATTAAAACAGGCTTGGATTTGGTTTGTCAACTCCAAAGTTATTTATATCCATCTAAGTCACCTAGATCCTTCTGAAAATTCATCCAATGAGACACATGTGTACATTTTTAAAAGGACTGAAAGCCTGTTGAATTGAAATTCCTAAATTACCCTGGATGTGCCTTCCATTGGCAATCAATATTGGCCTTGGAGGTGAACTCCAGATCTTAGGTTGTACTGAGTTGTTCCCTGCAGGAGATTTTTCCCTGAGGAATGGGTAATGGTTTGTGTCAAGACAAACAGGATGGTTTACAAGTCTCAGTATAAATCATGCACTGCCACAGACAGCTGAAGCTTTTCAGAACCCCTTTTAATGATAAATGCTTACAAAACTAACTGCATGTGGTGAAAGTGCTGACTGACCACTACATCTGGTTTGATCCTTTCCCTCCTGAAAAACTTGATGTTACACATCAAACTTATTTTTAATATAGAAGGATATCAACCATTTAAAATAGTGTTATTTCAATAATTCAGCAATTTGGCCCTTCTGTGACTTCGATATCAATTTCTGTACTAGTACAATACAGCATTCCACACTTCCTATTTATTACTCTTTTCTTATATGCCACAACCCATAATTCCACTGGCACTATCTTTGATACTATAATTGAATAAATGCATACTACACAAACGAATGATTTCACTAAAACAAAAACAACTGAGGAACTTCTGCACATTCCACTTGGTTGTGATGTGCACCAAGAGGAGAAACAACTGAATTCTGTGGGAACTTGACTCTATTCCTAATTCCCAACCCTGGCTTCTAATAGACTACATTTTAGTGAATTTTTCTTCAGTATGGCAATTAGTGTTATGGGTGAGTCAATTCCATGATGATCAAACACCTAAAGAAATAAAAAAAAAAAAATAAACTAAAGCTCCGCAGGAGAAGCTCTGTGGCTTTCCACACTGCATGATGCTTTTCACTTCAGAACTACCAAGTAAATTACTGAGAAAAAGTTACTGTGAATAAAATGGGCTGCACTGTGTTAAGTAATTATTTCTAAAGTGTGAAATGGGTAGGAAGTATCTCCTCTCAAAGCAGTGCCATGATGCATATTACCTCTCCCGTATAAAATGAACAGTCTTTTTTTTTTTTTTCCCTCCTCTTTTCTTTATCTTGCTGGAGCAATCACAGGAATGAAAACTTTATTTTTCTAATGATTTTGTATGTGGGAGAGAAGTGCTAAGTCTCAACCTGTGAAACTCTGCTGTGCTCCATTATTTGTACTGTGCTAGGGTTTTGAGGAGAATTTCTAGAGTTTCATGAGCTGTCAGGAAATCACAGACTGGTTAAGGTTAGAAAAGACCTCTAAAATTGAGTCCAACAGCTCACTCAGCACTGCCATGTTCACCACGACAAACTCAGTAAATTATGCGTATATCTGGGCGATGTTCCCCGTTTAAGGAGTGCAGGATGGAGTTGTGATCACCTGTGTCAAAGACCAGCATTTCCAGATTTGATTTTGGAACAATGCATGGCACCACTTGTTTTAAGTTTATCTTTCAGTCATGTCATGCCACACACCCATTCTGTCCCTCAGTCTTGGAACCGGTGGGAAAAGAAGGTCATTTTAATCAAAGAGTAACCTCACAGGAAAATACCCTTCTTGCTTCTGAGAGAACAGAGGGCATTCTTGCCATTAATTAATACCTACATGCACAACAACAGGTTGCAAAAAGAAAAGGCTGGTTTCTCTATATTTTTTTTTAATAACTATCATTAAAAGTTGCAAGGATTGAAGAGTAGAGAGGAGAAAAGGCATGTAAGAATCAAAGAGGAGTTTTCCCCAAGACAAAAGGAGACACAAATGGGTTGTAATGACCTGGCTAAATACTGCTGTTTATTTAAAGGATAACTACACAGACATTAAAATATTTATGCAGCATTCGTGTGAAATTCAGTCCCAGATCAAAATCAAGAGATAGCAGAGATTAAATAAGAGAATCCTAGTTCAGGTTTAATAACTGACAAGCATGATTATTTTTCCTTTATATTTTCCTTAATAATCTTATTCAACAACATGCAATACAAGCTTCTACTTTATTTTGTTCATACACATAAAAGATTCATTGCAAAAAAATCAGAAAGGGTTATTTCCTGAGATTAAGTATTGCATGGATATCCAAATTATACTTCACAGGGCTGTGACTTCTGAACACTCAGAGCCATTCAGTGATGGCCTAAGATAAAGAGCAAAACTGCATCCACAGAGTGTAAACTCATTTTGGCATCTGTCCTGAAACTATCTTTGAGGTTTGACCTTCAGAGGAACTTCACAGAACACAGATGGGTTGACTGGGGCTGGCCACAGGAAAGTGTTTAACAAGTCAGCGTTGTGAAGCAGTTGGAAATGATGCAGAACAGGCCTCTAAATAGATCAAGTCAGCTCTGCTGAGATCTCAAGCTATGTTCATAGCTTGTTCTCTGGCATCAGGGGCCAAATGGATAGAACACCCTAGTTTCAATACAGTTTGGGAATTGTATGCTATTATTTGCCATTATTAATACTTTATTATTTAAGTGGCTAAAGAATAAATTTTTATGATTCAATAATGTTTAAAATAATTTTATAAATGTGCATACTTCCAAATACAGTAATTGCTACGTGGGGTTAGTGTGTATTCAGAGCTAAAATGCCAAGTCATTTCGGAAGCTTCCCTGCCACGTCAGAAAATGACACAAAGTCACCAATGCTACTTTGTCACATTCCCAGATGGCTGCGTTCCTGCCGGGCATGGACAGGGAGTGGACAACCTCAAATCTATGACCACACCGGGCAAGGCACTGATAAATGTCTCTGGTGAGCCTGTTTAACCTCACATGCTCATGGAAAACAAAAAGAATGAGTTTACAAAGTTAATATTTCGTCAGCTTCTCTTTAGACACAGATCTATTTCTTTAAAAAGATAATCACCTTAAATGCACAATTGTGTGTACACATTAACAGATATTTTTAAACCCAAAAATGAAATTTCTTTTCTTAGATGACTTGCTAAATCAAGAGAAGAGTGCCCATCAATCATTTAATATAGCTAAATAGTAGAAATTCTGATAAAGAGTTCTTTTTTAAAAGCAAAATGAGGCTGGTAGAGCGATTGTCTATGCCAGTATTCACTTTGACTGATGAACTTCAGAGTAGTTTATTACAACAAATAGCATCTCCTAGTGAAATTCTTTGCTTCTAATATAATTTTGCTCTACAAAAACCTATTTTTGACATCAGAAACAAATTGCAACAACTTGTAGAAGAATGAGTTGTTGCCTCCGAAAGCTATTTCCAAAATACCACATAACTTCAAATTTTATCAAAACAAAAACAAAGCTGGGTGACACATATTTATGCATTTGTGTGTGTGTAATGCTTTTGTAATTCAAATACACCATGTTTTACCATCAAACCATCAAAATAAATCAAAATAACCATGTTTTCTTGACTGGTGTCATTAATATTTTCAATGCTAAGAAGGACAGTGCCCAATGTTATGCATTGTGTAAAATATCTTAATTCACTTGCCATTTATTGTTTGTTGATGTCACTGTCCTCAGCTGGTCAGGATAAGGTCAAGATAAGGACAGGGAGAGATCCCTCACCAGGTACTGTCCTGGGTAAAAGAGAATCAACTGGGAGAAACTAGTATAATTTATTACCAAGCAGATCAGAGTAGGACAATCAGAAATAAAATTAAATTTCAAAACACCTTCCCTGAACCCAGAAAAATCGTTTAGAACAGCAAAAATTGATGTGGAAAAATATTTTCTTCTGAATACAGAATACCGTGAAAACTTTTGGCTTTGTATCCTTATGACTTATGGCTTAAATTGACTTTTGAATTATATTAACTTAACCAGTTTTGGTACCACTGCTGATATTTTTTTCTTATAAGAAAAGACAAGTATTGGTTATTTCTGTAAACCTTGAATCCAGTGAGTTAAAGGTGACCATGATTCTTCCCTTCTGTAATAAATCCTAATAACACAACTGGATTTATAACAGCCTATTATACAGCACATTCATGAATATAGACCAATTTTCAGTTTCCTGGACTAGAAATCATGATCACATCTAATCTCCCGTGCCTGACAATAAGTTTATAGTGTTTAGTGCAAAAGCTCACTGACTTCAGAGGTCATTGAAAGAGATCACAAACTGCTCTATACAGCAGAGTTTTTAGTAAAAAACCCAAAAAAATACCAAGCCAATAGAAGGAATATAAGAGGAATGCTCCTATTGCTTTTTGTGTTGCTCTATACTACATAGATTTTATGGGCCTTTATATTCTACAGATGTTATGCTGAAACAAATATATAAACTCAGAATTATTTTTTTCCCCTTTTCTCAAGTATTTTGGTAATTTCAAAGGTCACATCTCTGGGCAGGCCCCCTTCAAGGTCAGGTTGTACAGAGCTTTGATCTAGTGAGAAATTTCCTGACTCACAGCAGAGAAGCTGGACCAGATGATCTTTAAAGATCCATACTATGATTCATTTGGATTCTGAAGCATATTTTTGATTCAGAATGGGTTTTCTTTTCCTAAACAGAGTAATTGAAACTACTCAAAACCTGCCCTCAGTATTACCAGAATGAGAATTAATTCATCAGTCTAAGAAAAAAAAAATTTCTGAAAATGTCCCAGATTTTCTCTGTGCATTCTCCCATTCTCCCACTCTTTTGGAGCAGCTTTGAGATCCTGCCTGGGCTCTGCTGGGTAAAGATGCACACCCGTGGCTGGATCAGCTGAGGAGTTCAGTGCATTGGAATGAGAATTTGGGCTCAGATTTGATCTCTCACCACCAAACAAAATGCATGACTCCACCTAAACTGTACATAATAAAACCCGCAACTTTTTGATTTCCTACAGTTACACACAGCAAAAATTATTAATTTCTAAAGTAATGCCTTGTATTTAATTGAGCACTGTAAAACCAGCATTTAAATACAATAATCTTTTAGAAAGAATGCATAGAAAATGAACAGACCTGTTTACTGCTTCAGAAAAAGTGGGTGAAATACTCTGTTTTGTAAATATGATCTGCAAATATTTATTTTTAAAAGCCAATAATTTAAACATTCTGCTATCCAAGTCTTTATTTAAATGTCAATTACTATAGCATCAGAGAGCATTTATACAGCTAAATGATGCTTCAACCAGCTTGCACTGATAAAAGTTCTATGACCACTATTGACTGTCTATAAAATATTTTTCATTTGATCCAGTTGCAGGACTTGCATCAGACCACCAAACCAGTGGATGGGGAACAAATCCCTCAAGTGATTCCTAGAATGCACATTATAAATACAGCAGGACAATTTTAACAAATTTGAGCATTCATTCTCTTTTCAAAATTCCAATTTGAGAGCCCTTGTGGGCTCTTTATTCCCCTCTTTACATCCCTTTCAGGTGGCATTAGGCCACTGGACTGAACTTAATAAAAATAAAATCTATAGATACAATAATGGCACTCTGAAGAGTTTGACATAGACACATAAACCAAAAAGAATGCGGCTTAAAATAAAACATGTTTAAAGGCATTTTTATGGTTTTTTTTTCTTTTTTTTTTTATGTCTTAAGATACTGTGTTTCAAATATCTCCATCAGATGCACACCCATCAGTTAGAAGTTTTCTTTATTAAAACAAAATTCAGAACATTTTGCAGGAAACGAAGATACGGGAACTTGGAACTGAAATATTTGGAGTTAGAGAAACATAAGAGCTGGCTACAGCAACCACAAAACATAAATAATATTTGCCATCCTCCTACTTCAGCATGCAAGCCCTTCCCCGTTCTGGGGCAGTTGCCACCTACTCCCTCTATATCACTTCAGAGAAGGCTGCAAACGCTACCCAACATTTATTTGATGTTACACAAACACATGCAAATCCTTATGCATATGTATGAGCACAGAGACACGCCTCCAGAACGAAACTCAACTCCCTCCATCAAGGTCAGCGTCCTCAAACTCACAGCTCACAGGCAAGGAGTCTGACTGGAATGGGCATTGCAGTGAGTGGGAAAGGGCAGATTGGGAGTCATATTGTCACAGAGGCTCCTTGCAGGCTGTAGGGTCCAGTGCTTTGTCTCTCCAGTTTGTAGATTCTTACATCTTTTCTACTTTTCCTGGCCCACAGGTTCAAGGTTTGCTCCTCAAAGTGGCAGTTCTAATGTTTATTGCTGAATTCCTGTCTATTTAAACAATCTCAGACTGACTGCCTGGGTCGTGGTTTTTTCTTACAACAGAGTCACAATTCTTTTCATGTTCCTTTCTTTTCCCTCCTTTCATACACCCACTAAATAACCTGGGTTTCCTCTGACAGGCTGTCAATACTCTGCACAACATCTGTGTGTGCTCTGAATTTGCTCTGCTCCTAGAGCAGTGCTTTTGTTCTCTGGGCTGAGATGTGCCCATGGCTCAATATGTTTTCTTTGCCTCCTCGTTCATCCATGAAATAATTTCTGGACTTGAGACACCTGAAGAGCCCATGAGGCTCCCATGGAGACACCTCCTGGTTTGCTAAGCTGTAAATACAGCCCCTTAAAATATCCCACTTAAATGCTCTCCTCTGCCTCGTTACTTCCATTTCTTTACTTCAATGCTGACCCAAATGTTTGGACCAAGTGACTTTTCAGCCTTCACTCTCTCCTGACATACAGGATCAATACAAAGGCTTAGTTTGAGCAGTGGGATTGAATGTTGTGCCCCCACAGAGACAGATGAATATCAAATCTGGAAAAGATTTTAAAAAAACAAAGAAACAACAAAAAGGAACATTTCACAAGCCTAGGAAAATATTAAAAAATTGAAATTCTATATATTCTCTTTTTACTCAGTGATTTAGCACAGTGATAAGTATGACAGCTAATTCTATTTGTGCAAACTCAGTAAAAGGAATTGAAACAGAAAATGTTGCAAACTAAATGAAATAATAGCATCAGTCATCTCTGAAATCATTATTGCACTTGAGAAACATAATAAAATTCAAGTGCATGAGACTTTCCTGGAAATTTCCCACACACTTTTTGAAGACATCTGCTCAAGGCAGAAATGTAGGGTAAGTTTCTGGAGAGGGAAGAAAAAACCAAAACCACATAAGCTGTATCTTCCTGATTTCCCCCATAGATTATATGATGCAGAGCAATTTCTTTGGGGCATTATGTGACCTTTTCCGCTTGTCTGAACCTCTCCTGCGCTCTGGGGTGCTCCAAGAGAAGCCCTGAATCAGCTCTCTGAAGCTTCTCACGAGGAACAGAAACGGACTTTTGGCCTGGCTTTCTGTGTCTGCAGACCCATCTTTAACTCATTCATCCCATTTAAATCCAGTGCTGGTGATAAAGGGACACCCCCAACACCCACAGGAACCTTTTGCTAATGCATTGTGAACAAATTTCCTGTCTGTGCTGATATCAGGACACCATATTGCACTGATCAAAACCCCATTAACCACTGCCACGCTTACAAACACAGGCAAGAATTTAATTTAAATGTCATTTTAAATTTCCACTATTAGACTTTGTCACTGTTACCACCCTAATCTTTTTTCCTTACTCCAAGGCTACCGAGCATCTTTATGTTCACAGATTTTAATTTTAATTGCACACTCAACTATCCTAAATTATTAGGCAATGTACCAAGGTAGCAGGAAATTTGCATTATAGTGTTTTCTCCATATGCTAAGCAGGTTAAACTATATCACCCATATGCTAAATTCCTCCCTGCTGTGAGTAAAACCAATGAATATGGTCTTTGCACGTCTGTAACAGGCAGCAGATCTGCTGACAGCTTCAGCAGACCTTGAGGAGCCAGCACCAGTTGCACTGGGTGCATTTTTCTCCCAACGTTCTGAATATTAGATCACTGGGTATATATATTTGCATAACTTCTCAAAACTACCCTTTTTACCAGTTCCATCAAATACTTGAAACTTCTTCACAATATCAGTACCTGTACATTTATGGGGTTTTGCCTTTGCTTTTTTCCAGTATTGTATTTTTCCATATCTGCTTTAAATCCTTCTGATTCAGTTCTGCCTCTATTTTCTCTCCTCTCTCACTACTCACCATTTCAACCTCACAAATTCACAATTTCCTTTCAAATCCAGCTGTAATTCCTGGCTCTCCATTTACAAGCCATCCTTTAACCCAGCCCCTCACTAAGAGCCAAAGTGCCTTGACCAGCTCAGCTTTTCTGGCCACACAAATATCTGAGATTCACAGGGGAGAAGGGGTCGCAAAAGCTGTCAGGGGTTTCTGCCTTAAAATTGCAAGTCCGGTAAAATCTTGTCCATTGCCAGCTCTGAAATTCTATTCTGGTCAAATGATCTAGCCTGATTTGGGAACCAAAATATGTGACAAAGAAAAGGGAGCTTGGGGAGAAAGTACTGAGGGGGGAACTTGTAACCCACAAGTAAAGAAGCTCATGCCCCTATAACACATTGACCTGCAGGGTAAAATGGCTCTTTGGGAGGTGGTGGTGCCAAATCCTCGTCCCAGCCAAGCTTTCCCCGGGTCTGTGACACAGGTGAGTCCAGGCAAACAAAATATTTCTAAGGATTATATTACAAAGATTCACTCCTTAATCTCTAATTCATGAGACATGGTGCAAAATGAGGCACTCTCTGCATTAAGTGTTTCAAGGCATATAAAGATCCCAAAGGCATCAGGATTGGGATCTGCCTTTAGGTTTTCTTCTGCACAGCTGATGCTCAGGTGCAGACAAAATACCAGCACCAGCTTGTGTGGCCACTGGCATGTGGCCATCTCCTGCTGCAAGCCCCTGAACCAAAGCAGGACTCGTGTCCTGCAGGAAGGAGTAGCAGCAAGATAAACTGAAAAGATCATAATTAGCAATAGAGATAATAGATTAGCTCTGCATCGACCTGCTGCCAGCCCTTTCCAGACAGGGGATGTCTGTCTGGAAAACAGCACGAGCCTGGAGTCATTAGCCCATGTGTGCCAGTGAACCCCTTCAGAGAGGCAGGCTACACGAAACAAAACTGAGACACAAATAAAGGAATGAGAAAGCCAGCTCTGGACAAGCTGCTCTTTCTTCTTTACATGCCTGACTAAGGTATTACAACCTCGTGGGCATGAAAACCAAATCTCTGTGAGGGGGTGATCCAAGCAGGAGGTTTTGTGTGACAAGCTACAGAAGAAAAGGGTTGGATGCCCACCGTGTCAGTTTATGACTTGTGAAGCACAAAATCTCTGCTTCAGCTCAGGAATCCTGTGTGGTGTTTGTTCTGTTTAGTCTCTGTTTACCTTCTCTATCTATTTATAAGCAGGAATATTTCATGCAGGTGTTTTGAAGATAAATGACACAAAGAAAAATACTGGAAGTGCAAAAATACTATTGCACTGGAAGCTGCAGATGTACTTTAGATAGCTGGAAGTGCCTAGAGTATTGGACAGGTGTCAAATAAATTCTAAGAAATATTATAATAGATCATTGCACATAAGCCAAGGTTTCATGGAAATGCAGTTTAGATAATAAAAAAACCTCCTATCAGTTTGTCATTTATTGTTTGCGTGTGTGTGGGCTGGTAAATAACCATCCCAGCAAACCAAACCAAAGCAAATCTCTTTGGGTATATTCTCAGGAAAATAACGCTATGGGAAAAAAAACCCCAAAACAGGAGTTTTATTTCAGCGTGGAAAGCCAAAGGTGGCAAGGGTCACCTCATCAAATATATTCTGCATGTGAGATGGTCATTGACCAACAGGAATGAAAAGCTGAAGTTTAAGGCCAGCAAATACACCTGCACACACTTAATGCCCATAATGTATTCCAGGCCTTCAGTGCAATAGTTACTGCCTTTGAGAGTCCTCTGGGGCACAGCTGTCCAGCGCCATCAATTTTTACACATAATGCAGGTAATCAGTAATTCAAATGTTATACTGAGCTCATAGAGACAGAATATATGAATGTAGTAAGTCTTCTCACAGAAGCTCTACAGCTAGAAATGAGGAGAGGTATTTATTTAAAATAGTAGAATCTTGTTTCATATTAAAACAAAATTTAAGAAAATCCATAATTCAACACAAAGTGATTTGTGCATTTAAGTGAATGCCTACAATTCTCGAGCTCTGTGGGAAAGGCTGTTACACAAGGAAATGGTGGAGATGGGAGCTGCAGTTGTGTGGGCACCTGTGGGATCAGAGCATAGATGAAGAAAATCCTTTTTTATTGTGAGTTCTTGCAAATTTCCTTATTTAAATAACAGAGTTTTTTTCATAATCTACAGACTTTCTGAGCAGGCAGAGGAATGAAAAATGCATTGCACTGCTTATGCATGTTACCTAAACACTCTTTCCTTCTCATTACAGGACTCACTTCAACTCTAGAAGAGCTATTTTGTTCTTCTGTGTCCTGCTCATGAGCCTCAGATGGTACCAAGTCAGTTGAAGTCAGGTAACTCCAACTCAGGCAAAACTAGAGAGGAGAAAAGGAAATCTTGGTGTAGGCTAGTTCTTCCATCACCACTGTTTGGTGCAAATAATTCCTTTTTTACATACTTTCATTAATATAATATAATTATCCATGCTATATAATGAGCTTTCTACCTACAGCAATTCACTTAGAAATGACACAGAAGGTTTTTTCCTGGGTCCATCAATGTTTTCTATCATCATTAATGATCTGAGTGATAGCACATGGAAAATGCTTATTCAATTTGGAGGTGACACCGAGCTGAGAAGCATTGAAAGTGCTCAGGAGAGCAGAACAAAAATCCAAAATTACTCTGAAAAATTGCACTTCATGTCCCAAAAAAAAAAAAAAAAAAAAAAAAAAAAAAAAAGCTATTCCAAAAGGGTCATGTGCAAGGTGTTCACTCGGTCAGGAATAACAGCTATAAAACCCAGAACAAGTAGCAGCTCTATAGAAAATCTGAAAATGTGCAGAAGAGGTCTTGCACGTCACGGGAGGATGATGAGCCATCAGTGTCACCCAGCTGCCACCAGCAGGAACACCCAGCAGCCAGGACAGCCTGTCCTCCCCGTTAGCAAGGCCTCAGCTCCACCACCTTGGGGTTTGTTTTGGCACTGTGCATACAGAAAATGAGGACAGTTTAGGAGGGATCCAAACCAGATCAAAAGCAGTTACCGAAGATCAGCATATGCAGCACCAGGAGAAGACTGGTCGCACTGAGCGTGTTAAATTCCTGGAATCTGAGAAGTGAATCGCAGAATTACAGATCACAGAGTATCCTGGGTAGGAAGGGACCACAAGGATGGCTGAATCCAGCTCCTGGCCCTGCACAGACACCCCAACAATCCCACCTTGTCCCTGAGAGTGTTGTCCAAATCCTTTTGAAGCTTGCAGGGCCGTGCCCATTCCCTGGAGAGCCTGGGGCACCCTCTCGGGGAAGAGACTTTTCCTTGAGAAGTTTTCAGAGTCTTCAAGAGGAGCTGATGTATCAGGAATGACCAAATGAATATTGCCCTAGAGCAAAGACATGGACCTGGCAATTTCTTAAAGCCATTGTACTTCCACGGACTAAGAAGGTTTATAAAGCAAGGACTTGCCCAGCTATAACTGATAGAGTCATGTAAAACAGCTGAGCGACTTTTAAACTCTTATTCAGAGGGGTTTATATTTCTTTAAGAAGACTGGGTTAGATGGGAACCTCCAAGTATAAACCTTCATTATTTATAAGGAGGCTCCAAAATACAGTCAGGGCTGAGACTCAAAGCTTTAAAGGTAATGCAGAAGTCCCTATCCCATCATTTTGGTGAGAATCTGCCTCAGCTCCAGAGGATCTACAAATCAGAACATGTGTTCTTAAACTCTGTCTATTCTCCATATTCTAAAACAACTCAGCACTGAAGTCAAACTTATTTTAGATTTCATGTGAAAAAATTAAAAATTAAAATCAAAGAAACCCTTAAAATAGCTCCACTGTTTTATTGTATCTTTACTGGTTAAGTGGAAGCTAAATGGCAGAAGTTTCTGCAAAAGATGATGTTTTATATATTGACTAAAACTCTATTTTTTTTCCTTTGGGATTAAGTGCAACATTGGAGAAATGAATGTTGTGGACTTGGTTCAGTAGTGGCCTTGGTGCATGATCTTCAAGGGCTTTTCCAACCTAAATGATTCTGTGATTCTACTCTTACTGCACCTAAAAATATTTTTCTGTTTCTTGATATTTTGATTAAGCAGACTGGATTACACATTTCATATGAGGGTGTTTTTAATTCCCACTCTGTGAAATGTTGTTTCAGTTTTATAAACTGTCAAGCAAAACTTAACTATACACAAAATTTACTCCGTTAGCCTTGACACAATCTTATCTAAACTAGTATCCCCTAAAATTCAAACAGAAAATAAACACATTGCAGGAAAGTAAATATATTTTTACAGTCTCCTGTAGTTGCTAAGCTACTCTATTCTGTTTTGTGAAGAAACATCTGGAAAATTGACTTCAGAATGAAAAGTAAGGAGTGTGATGTATGGTATACAGCAAAAGTAGATTTTTTTTTTCAATTCCTGCAGTCGTTAGGCTAGAAATAAACCATATAAATGGTTATAGGGGAAAGTTCCCTGTATATATAAAAGTAATTATTTATATTTAATATTGTGCCACAGACACAGCAGTTAGAGTGCAATATCCATTGTAACATCCACTATTTGCTCCAGATTTTGATGGAGCCTCTTAGGTAATGTTGCATTTACTACACACAGCACTCAGAGAAAATCTAGTCAGCAGGAAAAAATGAGGATGTGAATGTGCTTGTGAGCCATCCAAGGAGCTGTCCTTGATGAGCACAAAGAAAAGCCAAACACCTGTCTGCCTATTATCCACTACCAATCTCTTTCAATATCAAACACCCTTGCATTTCAATGGATACTGGAAGAGAACAAACACTCCCAAACTACTGCATTTGTAAATACCACATGATCGTGTTTTAAAATCAGACCAGCAAAGGGAAAACCAGCCTTTTCAGTTTGGGCTCATAAATCCAAGATTTTATTCTAAGTCAGCATTTTATCTGATCATCAACATGAGAAGGTTTTAAAAACTAGAAAAAAAAACTCACTTTCTTTTTTCTAAATTTTTTGAGTTACTGAATTCAGAAGTATTTGCACATATAACTGAGACAATTTTTAAAGAAGAAAATTTTTATGAAGGTCTTTTGTGGTTTTGGCCAGGATAGAGTTAATTTTCTAGAGTTTTGGATTTAGGATGAGAATGGTGTTGATAACACACTGATGATTTAGTTATTGCTCAGCAGTGCTTAGTCTAAATCAAGGCCTTTCCAGTGTCCCATGCTCTGCCAGAGAGCAAACATCAAAAACTGGGAGCAAGCATGCCAGGACAGCTGACCTGAGGTGGCCACAGGGATACTCCATACCATGGGACATCATCCCAGTGAATAAACTGGGAGAGTTGGCTGGAGGGGCCAATCACTGCTTGGGGATGGGCTGGGCATCAGTCAGTGGTTGACAAGCATTTGCAACATTCATCACTTGTTTTGTCTATCATTATCATTATTACTATTATCTCTTCCTTTACTGTCCCAATAAAGTGTCTTTACCTCAACCCACAAAGTTTAATATTTTCCCCCAATCCTTTGGTGACTGCTTTTCCTTTGCAGGCAGGGGTAGATTTTCCATCCCACATCCTCATGTCCTCTCCCTGGTCATGTGGAGCAGCCTGTGAATGCTGTGTACATTTATTCTCTCTCCTGAGCATAGAGATTTTTGCTCCCAATAGCTGAGATTCAGGAGGGGAGTATGTTGAGGCCAGGATGGGGTGGTGAGGCCCTGGCACAGGGTGTCCAGAGAAGCTGTGGCTGCCCCTGGATCCCTGGAAGTGTCCAAGGGCAGATTGGATGGGGCTTGGAGCAACCTGGGCTAGTGGATGGTGTCCCTGCTCATGGCAGAGGGTGGAAAGAGATGGACTTTAAAGTCCTTTCCAACTCAAACCACCCTGTGATTCCACAATGTGCAATACGGATTATTAGCCAATATCTGGATTATTCATAAGCAAGGACTGGCAGGAAGCAATGATATTTACTTCTCCTTCTCAGAAACAGTGTGCTCACACCAGGAGCTGTAAGATTTGAATGACTTACCAGTAGCTAACTTAGTGCTCTGCTGGGCTCTGTATTTTAGTCAGAAATAACTGGCAATGACCTTTCCCAATGCACAAGATCTTCAGGACATGCTCTTAAACCACATCCTCACTGATGCAGGTGGCCTTCAACGGGGTTTTAGCAGAGTAAGAAACTAGAGACATATAGTTCAGGTGCAGGGAAAGATCCAAAAATGTATGCTCTGCACTCCCTAACAGGAGCAACAAGGTCTTTCCAATACTGGGACAGAATTTTTGATGAAGTGCCTGGTGGTGAATTTGAAATACTAGCCTGGGGGCCCCAATGAGACATAATTCATTCCAGAACAAATCCAGCTTCTGCATCCATTCCTCTAAAGTCATTATTGACCCAAGGGAAAATGCTGGCCTTAAGCAAGTTTTAATAAAGACTCTGGTGGAGTAGTTTCTGCAGTATTAAATGTGATAATGAGAAACAAGCCACTTAGCTGCAATAGACCCAGGACCTGTATATAACCTGAAAGTCAGTTTTCTGAGGTTCTTGGGATCCCTTCCAGAGATGAAACAGGCATCCAAAAGAGATTTAATTACCTTGCTCACTAATTTGTTACATAAAAATCAGCCAGGCTTAAATTGACCAATATTCTGCTTGTCCTATATGAGTGTAATTTATTTTAATACTGTTTCTGTGAAGTAAAAATATCCATGGACTAATCAAGGCTTGGTTGAAAATCAAGGCTTTTACTAAACCAATAAAAGTGTGAACATATAAATCTGGCCTTAAACATTGCTCTACTTTAGAACTTTTCTTCAGGTTTTTTTAAACATGAAATGTTTGCATTTGTGACCATAAGACATAGTATGAAATAGCAGGATTTCCCACAGAGTCAGGCAGATTGAAAGTTTCTTATGGGATTACTGAAAGTTCTCTATGCATGAAATAGGTAAAAAAAAACCAACGCTGGTAAGTAGCATGTATTAGTTTTAAGTTAGATTTGTAGTTTTTTTTTTTTTTAAATAACTGTCCTTCACTCCTTTATAACCATTAACCTCAAAATGAAACCTGGCTAGACACAGTGGAGATGATTTGAAAATTAAACTACAGTCTTGATAGAGAGATAGAGAAAGGACCCTTTGTGTGACTGTTACGATCCTAAGTCTCCATCCCAGGCAGAGCAAACACAATCTTTGGCCTGTGGTCGATGTCTGGCATTCACTCACAGAGAGATGCTTTGTTTCACGGCTTCAAATTCCACAGGCAAGTATTGAAGTTGTGAAAGTCAGCAGAGGAAAAAGCAGAAATAGGCTCCTCTGCACGGGTGCTTTGGTAACACAATTGAGGGAGCGAAGGCAGGCTGAGCGTGGCAGTGCTTCAGGCAGGAGGGGAACTGGAGAACATCCCCATGGCTAAACCACGCAGAGAACCCCTGGGCCTACTCCTGCCCTCACCCAAGACAAGCTGCATGCAGGTATATCATTATGCAATTCACAAATTTACAAATTTTTACAGCTCTGACCAAGTTTAGAATGTTTACTATGAACAGCAAAAATAAATAATTCAGCATTGATCAGGAGGATACACACTTCATAGCCTGACCATCAAACTGAAAGCCAGTGTGCAGTATTTCCAGCCATCCCTTCCTTTATTTCACACAAAAAGAGGTTTGGGGTACTAACCCTTTTTATGAAAACTCCTAAAATATTTTCTAAAGTTATGGGGGAATGAATCAGTGTGTGCTTTATGATCCAGGAGGATTGGCGCTTACAGGCCTTTTTTTTATCATCTTTCTTTTCAGTACTGTTTGAGTTGAAATCAGATACTGTGTGGTAATTTCAATAAAAGTAATATTGACTCACATTTTTGTGAAACTCGCAGCTATTTATATGGACAAGATGCAGGGGCGGGGAGGTGGGGGGCACAGAAAATATTACTGGTTTGAATGGAGATGAAATGTCAGGAAGACTGGAGTTGCCATCTACTGGAATGTGCAACGAATGACAACTGCCATGCAAAAATCCTGGATTTCAAGCATTAGTCACAGTAACAGCCCAGGTATGTTGCACTGGCTCTGGAACAAAAAGATATACACACAAAAAACCCAATCAAATATTATAAAGTGAATCTCCAAAGACAAAGAATTTTTCTCTGCTTAGCTTTTGAGAAGTCAGGAGATGCACAAAACCATTTTTTTTTTGCCTGCATCTTTTATCCACATTCAGCAAAAGATTATATTTATCACTCCTCATCAGAACACTGATAATTGCACTTGCCAGCTTCAAAAGCACAAAAAAAAGTCAGAATCTGAAAAGGAGAGAATAATAAATTCTTCAAATATGGGCATCTAATCACCACTGCATTTTAAAACCACCACTTTTTAATAGAAGATAATATTTAGGAATATCTTCAGCTGATGAAACACAGAAAAACATAACATAAATCTTCTTAGAGCAGCTTATCATCAAAGACAGTTACTCCATATTAATTTTGCTGTTCCAATAATGTGTAGTAAGTTCATATCAGAAAAATGTATTCAAGTATTCACTCTTGTGCTTGCAGATGATCTAAAGCAGAATTTTTGTTTCCTACTTTCAGATCATGCAAAAGAGCAATTACATGGCTAAGAAGGATCATACAGCAGGTCTCTACATCTGGACAGACAGACAAACCAGGCCTCTTCAGGGCAGTTCAGAGGAGAAAAGAAAGCAGAAATGTCCTGAAAGTGTTGTGACTGAAATGACACCAAATGAGGAGACGTGATGCTGGCAGCAGCTACAGCCCAGAAATTCAAGTTATTTGCAGACTTCATGACCCACCTCACAAGACCAAACCTACACACTAGGATTTTCTGCAAGCAGTTTAATATTTTGTCATATCTAGTGAATATGTTTATTGGTCTTTTAATAAATGAAGAGTATGAACTGACTGGAGAGAAGTATCTGACATGTGAACTATGTTATTATGATTAATGGAGTTCACACATAAAGGGTTATTTCTCTGGAAAACGTCAGATTGAATAATTACTGGAATTACTCCCAAAGGGCTTTAGAAAATTTCCTGCCCAGTTTCAAGTCACGTTCTTATCACAGTTTTCTTTTGACTAGAGGGTGATCTTTAATTGCAGTTTCAAGTAAAACAAGTACTGTAAGCAATTCATTAAACATTATGAAAAATGATGTATTTCTCTAACAGTCCTTGAAAGCAGCTTTTACTTTTTACCCTCATCTTTAGGCAATACAGCAAAATCAAATCAACAAATAAAATGGCTTTCTTCTGCCTTTGAAACAAAAAAGCACAGTGTCCCTGTTTCCCCGCACCAGATTAGTGGTATAGAATATCCTAGAATTGATATATTGGAATATTACTGGCAATATTATTAAGATAAGTAGGGAAGAAATGATAGCATTATTTGGTCTCTTGGATTTCTTAAATCTAATCAGTATTTAATGGATATAACAGTGCCAGAAAATCTAGACAGTCAGAGAACACAGCTCAGAAGCCTCTGAATGTGTTTCAGGGAAGTATCCCAAGGTCAGCACTACTTTGCAGTGCTGCAGATGCTTCCAACAGCCTCCACGGTCCTGCAGAGTGAGGGCCTAGGAAAAGCAGCATAGATCAAAGGATAAATGCTTTCAGAATGGATTTTCTTTGGGCTGAAGGTAAAGAAGCCAACACCACCCACTGGTGGTATTGCCAACTTCATCCCACTGGCACTAGGGAAGCTTCTTCCCACTACGTTTTCAGTGTCTTCTGCTGCCATGACCCTCGTGGGAACAGCTACAGGTGAGCTCTGCTGACCTGATGCATGGTCCAAGCTCAGCTGCAAAACAGGCTGCAGAAACCTCATTGTACAGACACCACACCTGGGAGCCTTGCAATACACTGAAACCTTGTCCAACAGTTGTTGCCTTGAGCACCAGAACTGTGTTGATTACCAATAATATTCATTATGGGGGTGTTCAGCCTGGAGAAGAAAAGGCTCCAGGCAGACTTTAGAGTCCTTGTACCTAAAGGGGCTGCAGGAGAGCTGGAGAGGGACTTTGGACAAGGGTGTGGGTGCCAAGAGAAGGGGGAATGGCTTCCCACTACCAGAGGGCAGGGTTAGATGGGATATTGGGAAGAACAAATCCTTGACTATGAAGGACAGTTTGCCCAGAGAAGTTGTGGCTGCTCCATCCCTGGAAGTGTCCAAGGCCAGGCTGGACAGCGCTTGGAGCAACCTGGGATAGTGGAAGGCAGGAAGTTGGAATGAAACAATCTCTTGAAGGTCCTTTTCAACCCAAAATGCCTGTGATTCTCTGATCAGGACATAGCAAAAGATAATCCATGCTGGGCATTATGCAAGGACATAGGAAGAGACAATCCCCGAAATTAAGAACTGGAAACAATAAAACCCACCAAAAACCAACAACAACTCTAGATGTAAGAAGAAATAGGACACAAAACAAGCAAAAAATCTGAGACACAATTGAAAGAAGTAAAGTGAGGGTCTGGACCCGCTTCCCCTACCTGCCATGGGTACACAAACCTCCAGCCAGCATTCACAGACCCCACCAAGCATGAAGAGGGGATCATTCAGGACTTTCACACCAATGGTTTCCCAAATTTTTAGTATTGCTGCAAGGAATATTACTGATGCAACCATGAAAAGTGCGTATTTGTCCACAGCCATGTGTGCATCACACAGCCTCCACTTAAACTCATAAACACCTTTCCATCAACAAACATATCTGAATAATGGGGAAAAAACTACAATAAATCTTGAGTCACAAGCATTTCACAAACACCGACCTTTAGTTTTGAGTTAGAGAATAAAGCTTGGCTTTGCATCAAATCTGAAGAAGAAAATCAAGTACACTATTGTCAAATCATAATTAATTTGTACTACCAAAAAAAGAGCAGAACTAAACCATAAAATGTCCTATATCTTGAAAAACAGGATGATATTTTCCTGCCTTTTCAAGTTGATTACACATCTTTCCACTCATTTAAAATATAAATTGAGTCTTAGGAAACAATAAGCTCTTAATTTTACAGGAATATTAAAGATTCAAAAGTACAGCAGCAGGAGAGAGAATGTGATTATGAAACACAGCTGAAGTGAACCCAAAAGCTTTGTTACTGCTTGCTCCCCAAATCTGCTGCTTCACCTTTAAAAACACATATAATGGCAGGGTAATTTACATTCATACTACTGTGCAGACTTTGAGAATGTATTTGGCATATTCTTTCTAAAACCTTGGAAAATTCAGGATCTTTGGATATGTATTAGAATTTACTATGACCTTTTACATATTTATTAAGAGTAATGGAGTAACATAAACTTTTGATTATACTATATGTTTCTTCCTTCTAAGACATGAAAAGTCTTCAAAATACGTTGAAACAAAACCAAACAAGAGTCAGGAATGCATATTTCAAAGACTGCCATTGGATCTCACAAAATGAAATTAGCTGTTGAGCAAAGCTGAGTTTCTAAGATTACACATACACCACACACAAACCTCCTCCACCGTATAAACTCTCCAGTAATGTCTTGAGTATTTTTAAGTTGGTTTAAAAAAAGAAGGTCAGGTTATTCTCTTTTTTTTTTTAGAAGGCATGACTATCTTTTGTTATGCCTTTAAATATGTCCTTCTGAGACTCCTGACCCATGACTATTTCTCTTAGACATTACATCAGTTGCAAATAAAACGTAATGAAATCATAAATATTGCAGGTAGTCAACAAACCATCTTTTTAAGCTTGCAAAAATCACAATGACTTCTCTCTGAAATATGAGTCTTCAACCTGGTTTCTGCATTATTAATTCTGTCTGTGAGCTAATGATCCAGTAGCCCTCTAATCTCCCTGTAAGATGCAATACACACACAACCAGGATTTCAAGACATTTCATCCTGGATTTTCCCTTCAAAGTATGGATATCATCAGAGCAGGAGTATGAAAACATAAAAATCCTGCTTTCCTTCTCTGCCACAATTCAGCGTGAGGCACATACAACTGAGAAAGCCACAGCCTGCCAAAGGTGCCATTGCCTGTTTCCTATGGGTGCCCTGCTCAATCCAGCATCCGCTCCACAATTACGTGACCCAGACTGTTGTTTAGGTCTTCAGTAAATCCAGGAGTCACATGTAACAACATTCCGAAATATATTATTTACAGGTAGCGCTTTCTGAAAAGCAGAGTTTTTCTGTAGAACTGCCCCTTTGCACGTAGCGACAGGACAAGGGGGAATGGGTTCAAACTGAAAAAGAGCAGGTTTACGGTAACAAAGAGATTGTTCCCTGTGAGAACACAGGTGAGACCCTTGCACAGGGTGCCCAGAGCAGCTGTGGCTGCCACTGGATCCCTGGAGGTGTCCCAGGCCAGATCAGATGGGGCTTGGAGCATCCTGGGATAGTGGAAGGTGTCCCTTCCCATGGGAGGGAATGGAACAACATGGTCTTTAAGGTCCCTTCCAACCCAAGCTATTCTCCAATTTTATGATTCAATTTTTCTGTGGAGTCAGTTCAAATGGTGTTCTATGTGATGAAAGAGGACACAATAAAAGTCTTTATTCAATTTCAAAATACCAGCACCAAATTCATAACTAAGCTGTATTTCTGGAAATAATGTATCCACAAAGGCCAGCATGAAGTGTTTTTGTATTTTCTGATTGTGCTTTAAAATACATTTGGAAATGAGTACAAGAAATGGATTAAGAACAACTGGCTGTCTAATGCTGAGAAGAAATTTTATGTTCTAGGAAAATTTTCCAAGAGCAGTTCATCCTCTTGTAAAAAGACTTTCCAGAAGACTGCCAGGAACAGCTTTAAACTTGTTCATCCTTGCTTTTAACAAGCTATTTCAGAAATTCCTCTCAATTCTCTGTATGTCCTGCATTTTGGAAATCTAAAAAGTGTTCACTGCCCCTCAAGGTATGCCACCAGTATATGAAGGGTGCATGAAGGGTTTTGCATCAGGAGGGCTATTCCAATGTATTACCAATGACTCCTCTACAGCATGGTGCTACCTGCAGTCCCAGGTGAGACCTCACAACTTCCCATGCAACACAAGTCATCTGGCAAAGGACACAAAATTCTGGTAAAACATGGACACGTGATGGGTTTAGGGCCATAACCAGTTTGGCTATGGAGGGGGATTTTTTCACAGTTCTAAACAATCCTGCTATTCTGTCACTTCATCCAACCTCCTGGTAAGTTTGAGTAAACACACCAAGAACCAACCAACCAGCCAGCCAACTGACCAACCCCTGGTGCAACACATGGGAGAAGCAAAATCCATGGAAGAACAGAATCCTTCAGTCGAAATGAGTCTCAAACACAAATAAAAGACCGTTTAGCAACAGAGTTTATAAAAAAATAATCCTCAGAGATGAACTATCAACAGCAGCAGAGAGGGCACAGTAGGTGTATTGAAGAGTGTGGATAAGCTGTGGCCCTCTTTGCTTTTACGAGGATTGGAAATTAATTACAGTTCATTTCCTGGTACCTCCAGCAATGCTTGGGAAGATCTGGAGATAAACCTTTGTGGAGTGTCTCTCTTAGCACTTCTGAAGATGGAACTAATTGATTTCCAATCAAATATGACCAACTAAAACCTTCACACTTGCTAATCATTGCGCTCCACACGTGCCTCCTCCGTGACTCCTAAGACACTTTCTGAGATATAAAATAGCAAGGGTTAATTAAAGGTTTATATTTTCACTTTTCCTGTGAACCAGGAATTCCACCAACTTGGTAACGTGACTGTAAAACACCAGCCTCTGCCTAGCCAGGATGTTGCATGATTTTCATGTGTTGATTAATCACAAAAGGATAAATTTATTTCTTGTCCTTTTCCCACTACCCCTGGATATTCAGAACCAGTAACAATGTCAAGAGTTTTGCCATCTAAAGGTAATTTTACAGGTACTTAAGAGAGTAATTTCATCATTACTTCATCATACGCTGGATATATTGTCCTAAAACCTGATATTTCTGCCCTGCACTGAGAATTCTGCACAGGGGTCTCCTCTGTCAGTGGCTTTCTAGAGCTATGCATGACTACCTCCAAGTGAATGTGGTTGATGAGGATGGAATAACTGCAATGAGACAGAAAAATGTTTATCATCTTGTCAAAAACAATAAGGTCATTTACGTAAGAATATCTATGATTTAAAGGTAGCCACAAATCAAATGTGTCTGTCAGGTACTGTAAGAATTTTATGACATCTGGAGCGAGCAGGTATATTTTGGTCAAAATCTTGTATAATGTTACTCATTCTTATATCTACTAAAAGAGACGTGTTATATAGAACTGGACTTCTATTTTAGCCAAAATCCTAAATTTTATACAGAAGGGGCAGCCAGTAAATGTTCAGGATGACCAAGATAGAAATACAAGAGAAATAACAGATTTAGTTTGCTTTATCTTAGGTTATGCCTTTCCCCCCTGTTTCTGTTTTTTAAATGTTTCCATTATAAAAAATGCCATGGTTCAGCACACCTGAAAATTAAAGACTACCAAAGATCAAGGTTTGAATCCTTCCATTCATGAAAGGAAATTAAAAGTCATCACTAAGAATCATCACTTTGTTATTATTCTGATATAACCACTCAGAAAATATCAAAAGGAAGAAGCATACTCAGTATTTAATAGGTTGTTTTGCCTCTTTGTATTTGAGTGGAGAATTTATTAAAATATGTGTATATGAAGAGTTAGACATCAGCAGCTACATTCTAATCTCATGCACTCTGTCCCAATCCCATCTGTCCTGGATTGCAAATTAAGGTAAAGTAAATATCCAGGCATGAAGAGTAAAGGAATATCCAAGGGATTAACCAGAATTAAACGTATCTTAGGCCAGTTTAATTATATGGGACATTTGATGGTTGGACTGGATGATCCTGAATGTCTCTTCCAATCTTGATGATTCTACAGTTAATTGGAAAACAGTATTAAAAATGTGTAGAGCAAATACCATGAAAGGTGTTTCCCTTTTCCAACCTGAACAATTCTGACCATCACTGCCACTGAATTACCCTTGTCATGACTACAAGAAGGAGCCTCCCATCTAAACTTTCTAAACTTTATTAATGTTGTTCTTCTGTAACCTACTTTACATTGATTTAATCAAGCTCCTTTAAACACATACAAACTTAGTTTGCCATTCTTAAAATGTTTTATAATAGCACATTTAATAAAGCTAATTTAAATCTGCTAATTTATAGAGACTTGCCAGAGGCTTTGAAACTTCAGAAAATGTGTAAACTTAACAGTTTGGCTGTGATAACAGCTCAGACAGTGGAAATTAAACCCTTTGCATTACAATCATCTTCAAAGTGGATCCCTGGTTTGATTGCAAAAAGGGTACATTGCAAAAATACAGTAGGACACCAATTTACAAAAGATATTTCAGATGCCCCAGTTTTTGAATTTGGTCACTACTGTGCCTCAATATCACAGCCTCAAACACACACTGAGGTCTCTCATTCTAAAACTACCTGGAATATTTTTTATAACCAAATTTTGGGCAAGAGCAGAGTTTCTTATTCAATAGCCCTCTGTCAGAGCTTGGAGAAAGTGCACTTAGGGCCATTAATTCTGGGTGCCTAATTCTGGTTGTCAGTCTTCCAGCTGCTGCTATATAGGTTTGCTACTGTCTGCTCTAATTCCTGCCTTTGAAAACCAAACGATAATGGATTATATGCCAGAGTGGGAATAGGCACATTGGTTGGGATCCAAGCTGTATCCCAGGTGATAACAAGGAGAAGCAGTGAAAAAAAAAAAAAAAAAAAAAAAAAATCAGCTTTTCAGTGATGTATCAGGGAGCTTTATGCCTACTAGAAGTCTTTATACATAGCTTTTAAATGATAACTAAGTGATCCTTATCATCATCTGATTTACAGAAAATGGTAGCTTTCCTTGAAGATATACGTGAAATTTTCAGGGCTCCTGTTGCAGACCTCTCCCCAAATTTTTACATGGGAGAAGGCATTAAGGCTTCCCCCATGAAGACTCGCAGGGTTGTAGATTTTTAAGGGACACAAGCTTTTTTCAGTATCTGTTAACATCAAGTAATTATTATTTTTTTTTTCTCTGCTAATTGCACCAAAATATTCATCAAGGCAATCTGGAAAATATTCTTGGATTGTTTTTTTTTTAGTCTCTCCTGCTTCAATGCTTTTTCTGTCGGTTCTGTCACTGCTTTCCTCTCTGCTTTTGTGAACTGAAAAAGAGAATTAAGGTGTACTGCAACCAGTGGACACTTGCATAAACAGCCTGCTTTGAATAAAACAGCATGATCTGGGGAGAGGAAAACCACCTTCAGCTCTCTTGCTCAAATGCTAAAACATAGATGAGGTTCATATACTATTAAAGCATCACATTTTTGCTTTGAGACCACCGAAATGCTGTGAAGAGCAGAAAAATGTAAATAAACTGAACAGGGAGCATAAAAGCACATTGATCCCCAGGTTCTGAAACTGCAATTTGAATGGTTTATATTTGTAATTTATTTAAGACTGTTTCTGGCAAATCCATTAGTAATGAATCTCGTGCACACATTTTTATTTTTATGCACAAGAGCTTTTAGTTAACCAGGACTTCTGCAAAGCAACTTTTACTGCATCAGATTACTGCATTCCTTGATCTCTCTCAGCACACACTCGCAGCAGCCACACTCAAACACAATGTTTAGCGCTGCAACAGACACCTCCAAAACAAGGTATTGCTTTTAAATTAACACAGCTGTGAAAAAGAAAGCAAGCACAGTGGTTTTGCTCTGTCCCTCCAGCATTTTGCATCCGATGTCTGCTTAAAATCAGCACGATCCTCTGCGATCCTTGTATCCTAAATCCGTGGGGAACTTCTTCATTGGATATTGATGCAGAATTGGGAGCTGTCAGCTCCGATCGTTCTCACCAGCACACGGGCTTGAGACTCTATTTCATAATACGAAAAGATGGCCAGCGTTTTCCTGACAGAAGTACCATACATTTTTCAGTCAGTAAAAATTACAGAGCTCATTGACGATGCCTTTCCCATAGAGAACGAGGACTGCAAATTACCCAGCAAAGATTTTTTTTTTTTTTTTTTTTTTTTTGGTACACGGAACAAAAAACCAGCACAATCTGCAAAACTTATTAACTAATGGGGTTTGAAACCCCCTCTTTGCATGCTGCCAACACGTTCACAGCAACCTATGCATTGATCTTATTCAAAAAGCACAGTAATCTTTATGCTGCTAGAATTTGAGTTCTGTGTGCCGTAGCATACACTGCAAAGAAAACGGAAAAAAAAAAAAGCCTTTAGGAAAGGCATGTGCTGAACACACAAAATATGCAGGATGGAAAAAGACCAAATGTAATTAAAGCTTATATGAAATGAGACATTCCTATTTGCAGAGCTCTGGCTGCATCTCTATGAGAAAGAATGCACAGAATTTCAAATCATGCTCTATTTAGACAATGTCAGAAGAGAAGAAAACACATTTCCCCCCCCACACCCCTCAATCCCCCACCCAAAGACCAAAAGGCAAATCTCATCATCGGAATTAGAGAGAAAAAGCAATCCAAAGAGACTGGTTTACATATTCCTTCCCAAACCAAGTAATCGAGTCTCTCCCTCTCCCGGCTAATAGCTTATAAATTCAGACTTTAAACAAAAGCATCCAAGGAAAAAAAAATAAAAAAGAGAAAGAATCCTAATTCTCAAGCTTCCTACTTAGCACTGCCTCGCTTTTGATGATTTGTGCGGCTGTGTGTGCGTGCCTGTTTGAGAAATGGCGAGATAGGCTTAAAGTATTTTCCATTTCATCAAAGAGCATATATTACTTTCCTGGTTCGCTCCGATGTTGGTTTTATGCCCACCCCTTTTCAATCTGCCCATGTCTGAGATGCACAGTGCAGGCGTACAATCATGAGCAGCTTACGACACTCAGTGAACACTGGGTGCCTCTGCATGCTCTAGCAACATACTGCTCAGCTGAAGGGAAGGGATTCTTGCTGTCTCTCTCTGCTCTAAGCATCACCTAACAAGCAAAGCGAACAAAGAATGGGAAATAAAGCGACCCTTAGCCGGTCAGTGAATGAATGGTAACCTCTCTCTGGAGTAAAGGTTGTGCCGGTCCATGGTCGTTGCAAATGATGGACATTAAACAGATTGACAAATCCTGTGGAGTCGTTAGTAAAGAGTTTGGAGTTTTTTTCACGCCACAGTGTTAACTGCAGAGGAAAGGACAGAGGGAGAAGCAGAAGATCAAGCTCATGTACATAGTTCTGAAACTTGCAGGTCCTAGGAGGCAGCTCAAAAGCTAGCTGGACAAGCCTTTCGCTCGTTGAGCAGAAGCGAAGTGAGACATTGTGAGCTTGCCAGCCTTGCACAACATTGAAAGGGACTGAATTTGTAGCACAGAGGGGTCTTTTTTAGCTCTGCATATAATTAGTCCAAACACAAAGGAAGCAACTGAATGGAGGTTGTCACTCTCTGGAAAAGGGTGGGTAAGACACTTTTTAATTAAATTCTTTCATGAAGAAAGATTTTTTTTTCCTTTGCTGCAGCATTTAACATGAACAAAATCACTATCATTTTACCTTTGAATGTCTGTGAACTTTAATGCTGCAAAGCTCCTGCATGCTATAAAGTGAAATATTTGCCTCTGTGTTTGTTCTGTTTGCTGTTTTGCTTTGGTTTTCGGGCTTTGTTTCGTTGGTTTGCCTTTTCTTTTTTTTTTTTTTTTTTTTTTTTTTTCCTCCCTTAAATAAAATATGATGTAGAATTTGAAAAGATTCAATGGACATTCTCAAGCATATTTGGAAATATTCTTGCTAATGGATTTCCTTCTTATCGGTATCTGTTTAAACTGGCTGCTGAGGAAGCCCCCGGGGTTGATATTGTGTACGCTGGGTATCTTTTCTAAAATGCTTCCAGCTGTGAATAGTGGGTGTCCACAGCTCTGTCGGTGTGAGGGCAGGCTTTTGTACTGTGAATCACTGAATCTCACAGAGATGCCTCGCAACCTGTCGGGCATGATGGGCTTGTCTCTGCGGTACAACAGCCTTTCAGAGCTGCATGATGGACAGTTCACAGGGTTAATGCAGCTCACGTGGCTCTATCTGGATCACAATCACATTTGCTCAGTGGAGGGGAATGCCTTTCAAAAATTGCGGCGAGTTAAAGAGCTCACCCTGAGTTCCAACAAAATAACCCAACTGCCCAACACCACTTTCCGCCCCATGCCAAACTTGCGCAGTGTGGATTTATCATACAACAACCTACAGTCTTTGGAGCCTGACCTGTTCCACGGGCTGAGGAAACTGACAACTTTGCACATGCGGTCGAACGCCATCAAGTTCGTGCCAGTGAGAATTTTTCAGGACTGTCGCAGCCTGAAGTTTCTAGACATAGGATACAATCAGTTAAAGAGCCTGGCCCGAAACTCTTTTGCAGGCTTGTTCAAACTCACTGAGCTGCACCTTGAGCACAATGACTTGGTGAAAGTGAATTTAGCCCATTTTCCCAGGCTCATTTCCCTGCACTCCCTCTGCTTGCGAAGGAATAAAGTTACCATCGTAGTAAACACTTTGGACTGGATATGGCAACTCGAAAAGATGGATCTCTCCGGCAACGAAATCGAATACATCGAACCTCACGTTTTCGAAAGTGTACCTCATCTCAAATCCCTGCAGCTGGACTCCAACCGGCTGACCTACATCGACTCCCGAGTCCTCGACTCCTGGAAGTCCCTCACGAGCATCAGCCTCTCTGCCAACGCCTGGGACTGCAGCCGGAACGTCTGCGCCCTGGCCTCCTGGCTGAGCAACTTCCAGGGTCGCTACGACAGCAACCTGCTCTGTGCCACCCCCGAGTACGCCCAGGGAGAGGATGTTTTGGACGCCGTGTACGCCTTCCACCTGTGCGAGGACAGCGCCGACCCCACGAGCGTCAACACCTTCTCCCCGGTGACCAACAACAGCGAGCAGACGCTGGGCTATGGCTCGGCCACCGCCACCTACGACGTGCCCGAGGGCGACGAGGACCGGACCACGTACGCCGTCACCATCACCATGCCCGGCGAGAACTCCGAGAACGCCGTGCAGATTCACAAGGTGGTGACGGGCACCATGGCACTGATTTTTTCCTTCCTCATCGTGGTTTTGGTGTTGTACGTCTCCTGGAAGTGCTTCCCGGCCGGCTTAAGGCAACTAAGACAGTGCTTTGTCACACAGCGCAGGAAGCAGAAGCAAAAACAGACCATGCACCAAATGGCTGCCATGTCAGCCCAGGAGTATTACGTTGATTACAAACCCAACCACATTGAGGGAGCCCTGGTGATCATTAATGAGTATGGATCTTGTTCCTGTCACCAGCAGCCAGCGAGGGAATGCGAGGTGTGATTTTCCTTTGGGATTTAAACAGTGTGCAACCAAATAACAGTGTGCAGGCAGACAGTGGCACGGGGTGGGGGGGAGGGGGTTGCTGGGCTTTGCTGGTGATTTCTGACATGCACCCCTGCCCAAATTGTTTAAGAGGGGCTGTCCTAGAGACTTGATATTTTAGCTTTATCGTGTCTTAAAAACCTTCAGGACAGCCAATCTTAAGGTTTCATATGCTAATACTCCCTTTGAAGATCTGTCAATATTCAGGAATCTGAGAGTGTAAAAAAGGTACCAATTATTGATCTTTTGTAAACTAAGAAAACTGTTTAAAATAAAAACAAATAGCATTTACAGTTTTTACAGACTGGTGTATATTACATGAATGGTTCTCTGTATACAAAATGCCAAGAGAGAGTTTAACCTCTCTCTCTTCATGCTGAGTGTTAAAATGAAAAGTCAAGGAGCAAAGAAGCCACATAAAATAGAAAGCTTAAAATTACCCAGCTGGCTTCCCATTGTAATTAGCACACATTCACGTACATCATGTTGCAGAAGATACGAAGCATGACTCTGGAATTCTATTTTTGTTAACGTGCTACCTGTAACTGGACGTCAGTACAACAAGGAGCCAGAGCACCTCAGAAAGGCTGAAGTTTTGCCTGTGTCCCTAGGACAGGATTTGTGAGGATTTTTTAAGTACAGCTCACTTGTTAGTTACTGTAAGATCCATAAGAACTGCATTATAACCCCTAAAAGTATTTTGTATCAAAACTGATAAGATTGCAAAGACTCACTAAAAAAAAAAAAATCCAACAAAACCCAACCAAATGAAACACTGCCAAAATGTGCTCATCAGAATTTTCTTTAATATAAAAAAAAGTGCTAAATTTAAGGGCTTTTACTTGCATTTCCCACTTTTATGCTTCTTTTGAGCTATGCCAACAGCAAAGATTCCCATATTTTGTGCCCTGTGGTGCCATGGTGAATGGAGAAGAGCAAAAGCAGTTATTTGGGTCTCAGTGGTGAAACTCGAAAGCAAAATCAGTGTCAGGGTAGGACAGAGAGTTTTCAGAGCACCCTTTTGGGTCCTGTAGCAAAGTATTGGCAAAGCCCAGCTCATGTCCCACCCTTTCACCACCAGCCTTCACTAACAAAACAACCCCCAAACCTCTGCAGAGGCTGGAGGCAGATGCACCCTCCTTACCAAGGACCGAAAAATGGCATTGATGGATATAAGCAGTAATTTCATGATGTAGAATCCCACAGCTGGTTTATCTGACTGCCCTTAAATAAAGGCTTCCCTTCCTTGTAGTTTGGATTTTTCATTCCAGAATGTGAACAAGTAGCTGATTGATCTTTTCACCAGCTCCTCTCACACTAATTGACGATGAGGGAGTTTTATAACATCAGGCAGAGCATCTTGAAATTTTCTTCCTACAGTATTACATGTGAATAAAATGTTATGGATAATGAACTGGGTGACACTTCTATGCTTTGTACACGTTTCTCTATCCTCAGGTTACCACCAAGAGAGGAACAATTCCAAAATCTTACATGTATTTTAATGTAACACAGGGGTTTTTTTTCTCCTTTTTCATTGCGTTACAGTGTTACCTACTCTTAAAAAGGTACAGTAGGCTTATAAAGCAGAAAACAGGCACAGAAGAAATAATTTGTTTTCTTGTATAGCAGGTTTTAGCCATTAATTTTAAATGTAAAGAGTGAATTTTATTTCTTTCTTTCTGACTGAAGCTATTTTTAAGGAGTCAGAACTTGTTTTCCTCTATTTGGTACATCTCATACTGTGTATTGTAAAACATGAAAAGAGCCTCTTAATCAAAATTTTTACTCAGTGAGACTATAATGTCATCTCTGAAAGCAATGAGATTGTGTACTGGGAGAGGACAGTTTCATAGAAAATTTAATGAAAATCAATTGGTTTTTTTCTCCCTAAAGCCACTGAAAATTCACCCACAGCTTTTAAACAAGCAAGCACTGTTAAACCCAGGCACCCAGGCTTTTCTCTCCTTAAATAAATGCACATTTCTCTCTCTGTGCCTCAAGCCCACAAGAGCCTGATCCCTCCTGAAACTCCCAAGTGACCTGAGGGGTTGAGTGTCCATGAACAAACCTAACAGGAGGGGCAGAGAGAAGATCCAGAGCCCCTCATCTCTGGGTTCTTTACCATGTTGGAAGTAAAGCACTTTATGCCATGCTAACTGAAGCCCAGCTATATTTATTTTCCCCATTAAATCCGTCTCTGAAATCAATAGGAGATTTGAAAAATTGAAAAATTGGCTCTCTAACTTTAGACTGGGCTGTGTGCTCCCCAAGCCCCCAGGCAGTGCTTGGTTACAGCCACTTGCCAGGAAACTTCCAAAATCAACCAAGGTTGTTAAAATACTGTCTGCATATGGTAAAATGAAATATGAACTGGCTTTATTTTGATAATGACCCCCTGTTGCTATCAGGAAATGTGTTGGTGCAGTCATGGTTTTACCCCTGTGAACCTGAGACAAGCCTGATACCAACAAACAATCATCCCGTGGTTGTATTTCCGTGTATTTTTAGCATTTTTGTGGGTTGTATTTCAAACACACAAGCGATTGAACCCCTCTGGAGTTATCCCTGCTGTTTACTGGTGTTAGCAACTTCCAGCTACGTTTGCAAAGACGTGAGCAATTCTGCCTTTGGAATTTATTCACCTCTGTACTCCATGCATCTCGCATTGACAGCTCAAGTAAACTGAAGAGAGCATTTTCCTTTGAAGGTGCAGTGACTTCTTGAGTGAGAGCTGATTTGGGGTTTGCCTGTTGCCACTTCTCCTGGAGAGAGGTGATGCCCACCAATGACTTGCCACCCTGAGCAGGATGATGGATGGATCCCTCCATGGAGAGCACAGCACTTACTAAAGGATGTATTTCAAAAATCCTCCTGCAGAAATCTTTTCTAAGGGTTATCCCTTCTAGAGACAACCTCCTGGTGAGACCCAGAGGATTTCTGGAGACCTTGACACCCTCTGAATATTTACCGGAGAAAAGAGGGTGTCACTGCTGTGACATGGCATAAAGGCACTCCACAGGGTGCCTACATCCAGGCTGAAAGTTTACATGAAATATATGTGGGTAATAAAGAAATAAAAGAGCCTGTATGTCACCTCAATCCAGCTATTGCAAATCTAGTTATTCATCCTGCTCCAGGCTACTTGCATTGGTATATATGAGAGTTATTATATTTGTACTGCATTTAGAGCAACTGCAGGGACAAATTTTCCCTAATTCTTTATTCTAAATTTCATGTTCAACAACTGCCCAGAGATAAGTTATTCCCTCTCTTTTGATGCCTTTATTCTGGCCTATTAAATGACTCCAAAATCAAAAGGAAGAAAAAAAGGAAAAAAAAAAAATGCTTTTGGGGTGAGTTGTGAACAGTATTTTGTCCATGAAATGCTTGGGGAATATCAAAGGAAGGGAAATATTTTAAATATTTCCTTTTTGATGTTCCCCTTAATAGGACTAATCTCCCTTTTATAATTAGGTAATTAACATTTATTTTTTTTTTATGTTTCACTGTCTTTTTGCACACAAGACGGGGTGAAAGGCAAGAAAAAGCACTACCTTTCTGAAGCTGGTTAACAGTAGCAGTGTTACAAATCTCTAATATGCATTCTCTTGCTGCTAACATCAATACCTACTCACAGTGCACCCAGTGCTGAAGGAACTGTTTCTGTGTATGCCTTGAATGTATATAAGAGATGATTTATTTTCCTTTCTGCCTTCTTTTTTTCCTTCCTTTCTGTACTACTTTAAAAAAATGATATGAAACCACAGGATCAATGCTAATGTACCACATTCTGTTTCTGGCCTGAAAATATAAAATACAAAGAAATCCTGTCAAAGCTGCCAATTCCCTCTTTTGCCATGTCTGGGTTCTGCAGGGGCTGAGTCCAAGGGATGACCCATTCCTTGTGGTCACAGCGAGGATGCTCTGCACCAGGCTGACACAGCCCCCTGCATACCTGTGCCAGAGAAAGACCATGAACCATCCCTAAGGATATTTCTGTCTGCTTAAATATATTCTGTATCTTTTCATGGCTAAGGCATTGAGGGGTAGTTGAGACGAGTCTATTTGATCATTTTCTTCAGTTCTGATGAAAAACAAAAACAACCAACCCTCATTTACTTTTGAGATGGACAACATTTGTTCCTTGTGTGAGTCTCATTCTGCATTAACAGCAAAAGGACTCTCTGAGCCTCCCTTCCTCCCCGCTCCAGCTTCTACAGTGGTATTCAGAACGGCAAAAAAAGGAGTGTTTAATGAGGAAGCTCATTTCTAGTGCTATTATAATAATAATAGCTGTGATAATAATGAAATTAAGAGGAGACAAAAGATAAGAGGAAAGACTGGAGTAATGGCAACCAAATCAGGGTGTTACTGAATTCCTCTGCCTTTTCCTTTTGTAAGGATCGTTAACCTAAAGAAGTAGCACAGATGAAAAACCAAGACTGAGGGTGGGTGGAGAAAGCAGTTTTAAAAACTGTGCAAGCAGGGATGAAACAGCTTCTGCAAAGGAGGGTACAACACTAAATAGCTCCATTCAGCAGGAGAGAGAAAAGGAAGGGCTGAAGGGACGGGATGAAAAGGGAAGACGAGAGCTGGTGAGAAGGCAAGGGGGGCACTGCGCACACATGGGAAATGAGATTTCTCCGTGCCTTCCCCTCCCACGCTGGGGCTGTGGCAAGGACAACAGCAGGGATTTAGAGGAAGCTGCCCAGCATCTCTCCGTCTCGCTGCCTTTCCCAGGAGCGCATGGAGGGAGGCACAGGCGGACACGCTTCCCCAAACACACGTGCCCGCAGCCCCGTCATTTCCTCCGCCGCCTCCCGTTCCCGGGAGCACAGTGTCCCCCCCATCCATCACCCTGCCTGCCCAGCCCCTGCTCTGCGGCTCTGACACCTAGGGTTTTGGCTGGACCTCTTAACTATCCTACTCGCAGTTCACCACAGACTTGCTAGAAAATCGGACTCTTCTACCCAAAATATCCTTTTTTTTTTTTTTTTTTTTTTCTTTTTTTAAGAACCCCTCATCTCGAGGGAGGGGTGATCTTGAGCTGCTGCGGATTCTCCTGCTAATTTTATCTACACTCATAGTCAGCTTTCACATTCACAGCTCTAATGACAAACAGATCTGAGATATTTTTGCTGTGTTCAATTTACCATTATGCACCAAGGTTATACTTTTCCTTGACCTGCTCAACCCAGTCTAATATTAACAAATTGAGCATTTATGCAGGTCCCTTTCCAAGCATGAAGTTGATTAGGAATTTAGGAAATGCTGGTGATTTAAAGATTAACCTTTCATATAATTAGTGACATAAACCAGAGCTATTAAGGTATTGGAAACAACTAGTCAGAGCATATTCTACATTAAAAAAAAAACAACCCACAAATCACATTTAGAGCCACACGAAAGACTTTCCATATCAGCCAAATTTTTTTTTTTTTTTTTTTTTTTTTTTTAACAGCAGAAGAAAAACCTGGTGAAAGGAAAGGAGTAAGCACAGCCTACCTCTAAAGTTATAGGGAGGAAAGCAAAGCTATAAAAATAATACAGAAACCAAGCAACAGTCTTCTGCTGGCAAGACACAGCTTGTAATTGGGTGGGTGGCTGTGAAGAGCCAAGATGAATGCTGCAGAGCACTGTAATTTTATTGCACCCTGTCTGCTCTAAAGTGAACATATTTCCAATGAAATCTGTATTTCTGAGAGAACAGGGCAAATTTTTTGTGTGTGTGTTTGTGGGTTTTTTATTTTTTTTATAAAGATCACGTCACTTGTTGGCATTCAGGCACAATTCTTGAGGCTTTAAAGCAATTACTGTTCTTACTCGCCTTTGCTGGGGTGATGGCTGGGGGAGACAGTCCAAGGGAAGAGGCTGCACTGAAAGGAGTTTGAACTCCAAGTCCCAGATTTGCATCACAAGAGAAGAAATTCAGTTGAAAATAAACACCAGCTTTTTACCTTTTCCTCCATCTCTCCTCATCCTAAAAATCCAAATATGCACATCACTGATAAAAATCAGGGATAGGTGGCAGTGGCTAAAGGATTAATACTATGCACATCTGTGCTTGGCAAACAGCACCTACTATTCTGCTAAGGCACTTTTATTTTAAATCATTTCCCTGCTCTTGTGTTCCTCACATCCTCATCACACACAGTAACTACTGCCAGAAAGATGTCTTTCAGCATGGGTGCTATGGGAACATGACCAATTCCCTTCAATTTCTTAGCTAACAAACACTAAATCCAAGATTTCAAAGGCAATAGGTAAGTAGAAAAATCTACTTCATCACTGAATTATCACTTTCAGCACAGCAGATTTCTCTGACTGATGTGATTAGACACTAAGCTCAGTTATTCATTTATTACCAACTTTAATCTGGCCCTTTTTTGCTGATGTGCCTTTCTCCTAAGAGCACAACAGACCGCAACACTGGAGAGTGGGATGAAAATTGTATTTTTTGTAAAATCTGCGATTTTAAAAAATATGCATGGATGTATCAAATTGATTTAAACGCTAATCTAATGAAAAAAACGCAGCTTATGCACAGCAGATCTTCCTGTAGTAGCACACCTCTGTACCCTAGTGGTTACAGTCAGGTATGAGCAAACATCCTCCTGAGAGCTGGAGGACTCAAACTGAAAACAGATTTCTGAATACCTTTAAAAATATATACTTTCCCTCTATTTTTTAACCCTTCCTACCCATTCTCACGTGTTTCATTCCCAGAGTCTCACAGGCAGCGTGATTCAAAAAAAGAGGGGGAAAAGGAAGAAGAGAGCCCTGAAAATCCCAAAATAAGCTACAAGAACAGTCCAGAGCTATTGAATTCCTGAGGTTTTGAATCTTTTCACAATTGTCAGCCCTTTGAAACACATCTGCTATCAACTGTCTTTGCAACTCTCTTTGTAAAGTGAGCACCCAGGAGTAAACCTGGATCTGTCTCTGTGGTCCAGTGCCTCTCTGACAGCCTGGCTTGCTTAGAGTGCCTGGCAAATATCAAAGCTTGTTAGTAATAATGAGATAAACCATCGAGGGCTTTTTTTTCCTCACCCTTTTTTCCCCTTTTTTTTTAAACATTGTTCCATAATAAAGCTTATTTTGACAGAAAATCTACTTCTCGGATCCACATTATTTCCCAGTGCAATTTTTTTCCACAGCAAACAGAAATTTGTGGCTGCCGCTCAAAGGTTTGCAATCCTCATGCTAAAGAGGCCACTGGATGTCAAATGTTTACCTTAATTCCATGTAAATGTCAATCCATATTGGACATTTTGTGTTTCTTTACCAGCAAATTCAGCTGCCTCCACCTTCACAAACCCTCCCCTTGTACTGTAACTTGCTTTCCAAACAGGCCAGAACCCGCTGCTCCTGTCAGATCAAATTCCCAAACAACAACTGGATGCCATGAATTTATTATGTAATTGCTGTAGCCTAATAAATTGGATGTGCATCCTATGGCCTGAAAGATGAAGAAATCACGGAGACAGAGAACAAGCAGGAGGAATACAGCTGACGTTCTGTCCCTGGGGAAAACCCACAAAACAAAATCACTGCGTGGGACAGTGTTTGAGGAAGGTGGAGGGCACAGAGCACCAGCTGAAAACAAAAAAGGGGGATTACATGGGATAGAGGAAATCACTGCTAAAAAATAAAGGGGAAAATTGCAAAGGGGACCGTGCCCATAACAGATTAATCAGAAAGAGATTTAGATGATAACCAACACAGCTGATCCTCACCAGTGGATAATAAAGCTCTGTGGTGATTTTGGATGACAAAATGAGCCTATGTAAACCTACATCTGCAGGGGGAAACAGAAATCCACCAAGTCTCAGGGAGCTGAACCCTGGGCTTTTTCCTCTGTCCATCTTGGTTTCATCCTGATTGGTTTTTTGTAGATTTTTATAAGTTTTTGCTTTTTTATTGCTGTCAGGCACAGAACTGAACCCACGGAGACTGTACTTTTGCTTCATGGGGAATATGCTTAGCCGAAAGTTGTTTTCTCCACGGGTGGCACTTCTAGACTGAAGCAAACCTTCTTATACTGCTTTGTGTGTCTATTTCTCTGATTCTAGCAACTGTTGGGAATTACATGAGGTTATTCTAGCTGGCAGAATGAAGAACTTCCCAAAAAGTTCCCTGAGTAGTTTTATGAAGTTACACTGAGTATCTTTCTTGATAAGAAGAGTTAAAAACTTCCCCCCACACTCTCCCCGGTTCTCTTTTCCCACCATGTAGAATACTCCAGCCCAAATCTGTCATTTTTCATTAGCACAGGAGTCAAGCTATGGCTATTAATGAAAACCCTTAATGAGGATTTGGTGTGTAAGTCCTGGAAAATCAAACTTGAAACAAACAAGCTAAAATCTGTGCCAGATCTATTGTTTGTAAGTACTAGAAGCTGGGAAATGAAAGACTGTATAGAGCACTAGGGAATTTAAAGCAACAGAAGTCCAAATATTTTGACTTTTGAAGAGCTTTTGACATGATACTTAGTTTGCCATAAACAAGACAAGCTCCATTATCGTATAAAACTAGGTAAGAACTCAAAAATACAGTGGCCTTCTATTGATACAGGGAAAACATGGAGCACAGTGTGGTCCCAGGGCTGGCACTGCTGAATCATCTCAGCTATGATCAGGCACTAGATGGCAGTTTTCAAATGACAGATTATTTATATTGTGAAAAATAATGAAAATCGTGTGGATGTGCAAAGGGACTTCCAAAGGCTGAAGCTTATATAAGCTTTGATGGATGAAATTCTGAATTGTCAAATACAAGGCAAAAGACAAGATCTAAGGGAAACTGTTCATCCATGCCTCGGTGATGTAAGTTATAGGCAACAATTGGACAAGTGTCTTCCAGGGTATTGCATTAAAATCTTTGCCCAGTGTGCAGAGAGAGGGGGAGAAAGAGGAAAAGAGAAAAGTGAAATGACATCTCAAACGGAACAGCTCTCAAGAAATTAAATAGTGTGATATAAATCACTCCTATGGCTTTAGCTAGAGAATTCTGTTAAAGCCAAGTTAGAAAAGGATCTAAGCGCTAGATAAGGATAAACGCCTGCCAGGTAAAAGGGTGAATGATTTGGGAAGGTTTGGGAGGAGAGAGGCGCAGAAACCGGACCGACAAGCGCGGCACGAAAGGAAAACGCGGATCCACCTCCCCTCTAGCGGCCAGTCCCCTCCGGCTGCTCGGAAACCCCTCCTTTTGATTCCCCGTTCCATTTTATGTCGCTTCACCGTACATTATTATTTGCTATTCCTCATTAAACTGCCTGCTGCACTCCTGTGTTGTTTCTTGTCATTACTCAGTGCACAAGCTGTTGGGCAGATGGATTTTTTTTTTTCCTACCTGCCTGTAAGGGAAGGATACAGAGTGTGATAAGGGCCACACAACCCCCTGGTATCAGGAACAACCATCAAATTAAAAAATAACACTTGGAACTCACTGTAAAAGACATCATCCATGCAAAAATAAGGCATTAAAAACAAGGAACAGTTGTACAGAAATGGGAACATGGAACTAATTTGGTATATACATCCCTTTTTAAATTAAAAAAGACACTTTTTTTATGAACAGCATCTGAGACAGGGCATGTCATGAAGTAGAAATTTTTTTTTTTTTTTAATTTCTTATTCATAGATCGGTCACTGAATTACCATGTTTCCAACCAGCCTGCAACCTAGGGAAACTGAGGCTGGGTGAACTCTTCACATGCCCACATTCTGAACACACAGAGGTCATTCTTGGTCACTTCTTCCTCTGCCTTCTGTAGGACACGCACTAAAACTGGAAGAATTGCATATTTTCCCAACAATTCAATATAACGTACCGTTTTCTGCTGCTCTCCTTTAACAACCTACCCCAGAAGCCTTTGTGGACTGAGGAGAGGAGAAGCTGAGCTGGGTGCACGGAGAGGGGCTGTGAGCACTGAGCAGGAGCTCAGCCCCGTTTCTGGTTGAGCAAACCCCAAACGCTTGGTCACAACTGGGTGTTTTGTTAAACTTGCACATTCTACCCAAAAAAACCGAAGAAGAAAACAGAAGAAACCTGGAGCAGAAGTAAACATCCTTCACCTGCACCTACTGCATCCTCAGGCTGATTCATTCCAGTGCACCAGGCTGTGCCTGTAGGGCAGATGAGTTAAATTTGCCTCTTGTAAAAATCTTTCCATCATTTCAATTTTCTCAATCTCTGCTCCAAACGCCACCCTTAGCAGTGATTTTTAAGGTGCAGCAGGTAAATTTATGTATTTGATAGGGAGAAATATTAAGCCTTTCTACAGGTGATTTGCTAAGAAGTTGCCGAAGATTGTATTTTTAATTAACGCTTGTAAGACACTATGGACTCTTGTATGCATTTTAATAATTAAAACAGGGCTGCTGCCCTTCTGTAAATTATTCTGAAATTACCTGTTGATTATCTAAGATGGTGCCTTGTGGTACCCTATGGTGGCTCAGAAGGAGTTCAGAGCACCCTTAATTTAATTTGAATAATTAATTTGTTCAACTGAAGCTGAAGAATAAAATCACAAACAAGGCACATTTTGACTTCTCACATCCTAAATTTCAAGAACAAACCCATATTCAATGTGTCTGGATAATGTGAGCTTGTTAAAAGTCGTCAGACAACAGATTATTCAAAAGATTTGTATATAATGATGTAAGCAATTTGCTCTTCCATTATCAAATTAATTCTTAGTGGCTGCAATCAGGGCAAGTTTGACAGTCCATTTCTTACTGCTGCCATTCCAGACAACTATTTTATTCATTTTAAGCCCTCTGTCAAGAGAGATTCAAAAATGAGAACCTAAGGAACTGCACAGACAATTTAAAAAAATAACAAAAGGCACTTGGGCACTGTGGGAATGGGCAGAAGTATCAGGAAAAGTTTCCAGAGAATCCTGAAGAAAGCTGGATCTCTGCTCCATAAGGAAAGAAATCCAGGTGATCCACCCATGATGTCTATGTTTCCATCAATACTTACAGAAAATCCTGAACATATTTCTGGTACTTACAGAAAGGATTACAAGTGAGAGATTTGGAGTATTTGGCTTAGCACCTCACACTGGCTGGGGATTTTTTTACCCATTGGGTTATATCATAATAAACTTAGTTTTATATAAGAAATTCATGTTTTCATCCATACAACTTCTCCATTTTGCTCTGTCAAATAATTTTCTTCTTATTATTTCCTGTATTTCTCCTTACAGCTGAAAAAAGGCAAACCCTAATTATTTTATAGGGCCATGAGTTTGTAGACAGTGAAAAAAAGGGCTCCTTCAAAATGATAGCCAAGTGTAACCTGTGGTTTTCCCTGTATCTCATCACTGGGGTAAATCAAGTGACAGGTTCCAGATTAATTTGTCACTTATTAATTAACAATATCCTTTTTTCATTCTAGATAATATGGATTACCAGAAGTAGTTTTTAGTACTAAAATTATCTCAAAGGCTTAACCCAATATCTGCCACAATTAAAAACAAACAAAAAACCAAAAACCTAGAAAACACTTAATTGTAATTTCAATGACAGATTATTTTTCTTTTCTATAAAATGAAATCTTAAAAGCCATTTAATTAAACTGAACAATAACTGAATTACTTTAACCATTTCAAGAATTGAAGCTACTCTCTCCCCAGACACTGAAACCTGGCATGTCAATGATTTACTACAAGGAAGAAACCCTTAAGAAATCAAACTATTCTGAGCAAGCTTTTCATATTCTTAAATAAGACCTCTCTTCAACAACTTCAATTATTTGCATTTTCAACCAAATTGTTTTTCCTTTCTGTGGCATTCAGAGTGACAAGAAGGCGTCAGAAGTGACCATGTACTCTGAAAATCAGCAAAGAGTAAAACCTCCAAGCGAGGACTGGGTTCTGTTTGAAATTCTCACTGCTTTTAGTAAAAAAAAAAACCCAAACAACCAAATCCTAAATGTTCTGCTAACCACCTGCTTCAGCCCCCTGGTGTGCCTGACAAACCACCCACAGCACTAAACCAGCCCTGCCCCAGCTGCAGCTTTCCAACACAAATGATGCTCACCTGGGCACATCACACAAGCTAACAGTTGGAGCAATTTATTTTGCTTTTTAAATAGTGTTCCTATTTGCCCCACTTCAAGAGTTTTATCTAACCTACAGCTAACCTTGGATGAGTTTGTTTTCCCCTTCCAGGAGTTAAAAAGAGAAAGTTTCTGTACATGGCAAATATTATTTGCTAAGTCTCTTCTGTGTGTATTCTGTGCTTCCAGAGGATTAAAGAAGGAATTTTGTCACTGAAAGAATAGGAAAATAGATTTGCAGATGTAGCAATCTCTTGTAAAACCCAGAGCTCAGAAAACTATTTGCAATGCCACCAAGAAGGGAAAATAATTTCCCAAATTGTCCCAAGTCTCTTCCTACAGAGATTAAAAGGACAATGATGCACCTCCTACATGACTCGTTTATCTGCTTGCAGGAACAGGCCTGCACCCATTCCCTTCCCGTGATTAGGCTCAGGATTATTTCACGCCTGTCTCTTGGTTCCTATATTTGTCATGGTAGGCATTTTCTGCAAGGTGAACACAAGTTATTTTATTCAGAGGTGTGAAAAAAAAAAAAAGAAAAGAAAGAACTGGTCCTTGCTGCATTAGTCAGGTTTCCATCACTACGAAGTAAAGCATCAATTGGGATGAAAACTCTAGAAATCACTTTTTTTTTTTTTTTTAATTCTTGCCAACTACATAATTACGCCTCAAATGATTTTGTGCCAGGTGGTTTGGCTAACAGATGGAATGGTATATTTGTTCACTCTTCGTAAACCAAGCTTCTTTCAAAAGCTTGTGAGCCAAAAGTATCTAAATTATTGATTGGCAGTTATATATGCATAATAAGTAATTAAACTAGCTACAAATTGCGGTGACTCCTGTGAGCACTTTAAAAAGATCATATAGAAAATATGTGATTGTATCTTTCCAGTAACATTTTTAAATAACAGCAGATAAAAATATTCGTGATGCACTACAGACAAAAGAGCTTTGGTAGGAAGCCCCTCAGAAATGTCTGAGGCAGGACACTTGGGATAGGGATCCATGGGCTGAGAGAGGGACCTGTGGGAACCTCAGAAGTTCAGCAAGGCCAAGGGCAGGGTCCTGCCCCAGAATGAGACAATCTCAGGCACAAACAAGAGGCTGAGTGGAGAATGGATGGAGAGCAGCCCTTGGGAGAAGGATGTGAGGGTGCTGGGGGATGAGAGCTGCACATGCCCCAGCCCAGAACACCCATGGGCTGATCCCCCAGGGTGGGCAGCAGGGGAGGGGGGATTCTGCCCCTGTGCCCTGCTCAGGTGAGACCCCACCTGCAGAGCTGCTCCAGCCCTGGGGCCAACAGCAGAAGGACGTGGAGCTGCTGGATCCAGTCCAGAGGAGGCCACAGAGATGTTCCAAGGGCTGGAGCCCCTCTGCTCTGGAGCCAGGCTGGGAGAGCTGGGGGTGCTCACCTGGAGAAGAGAAGGCTCCAGGGAGAGCTCAGAGCCCCTTGCAGGGCCTAAAGGGGCTCCAGGAGAGCTGGAGAGGGACTGGAGACAAGGGATGGAGGGACAGGACACAGGGAATGGCTTCCACTGCCAGAGGGCAGGGTTAGATGGGATATTGGGAAGAAATCCTTCCCTCTGAGGGGGGGGAGACCCTGGCACAGGGTGCCCAGAGAAGCTGTGGCTGCCCCTGGATCCCTGACAGTGTCAAAGGCCAGGTTGGTCAGGGCTTGGATCAACCTGGGATAGTGGAAGTTGTCTCTGCCCATGGCAGGGGTGGAACTGGCTGGGCTTTAAGGTCCCTTCTAACAGAAACCATTCTGTGACTCCATGATAAGATTAAAAATTGTTCCTGTAAGATTATTTTTCACAATCCCAAGCAATACCAAAGGCTTACTAAATCAACTAGAGCTTGTGAGCAGATCTAACAAATGCAGTCAGGTTCTCAAGACTCTCCCAGACAACATGTCCTCAATATAACCACTGCTCAGGAGGGAGAAATTAAAGATCAAACCACGAGGTAACCATTGCTTTAACCGTCCTGCACTGGGAGTTACCTAGGGCTTGTTCATTTCCTGCCTGCACATCCCAGAAGGAAATCCAGAAACCTTTGTTATGCATGGAATGGCCAAGAGCCCATCTCATCACAATGTGTCACAACGACTGGGAATGTGCTCACCATGCAGTGAAGGCACAAAGTAAATCCAGCCTGGCTGGAAGGTGCTGGGTTTGGAGCACACGTGCAGATAAACTGTGCTGAGGAGGCACAGCAGGCATTTGATGAACAGCACATGTCAACAGGCATTTTCAAGCTGGAAACAGCCTGGATTTTCTGCTCCTGTGCCCATCAGCTGGGCTATAAAGGTACGAGAACTCCGTGACAAAGCAGACCCTGTCCCATTAAACATTTCCCCGAACATCTGCAAACATCACTGATTTCCCAGCCCATGTAATGATCCTCATCATAATCCCACCAAGCTGAGGGTAACAACAGATCCATTTCCCACCCAACCCTCCCATGGGAAAACAGTAATTAATTTAAAAAACTGAAAAATGAGAAAAGCTTTTTGTCATAGTATATTAATATCTGTACTTCTGCTATCAGAGAGCTGTGCCAGAAACATTGATTTAATAGACACTGCAAAGCAATTACCATGCAAATAATATTAGCCAGCAATTTATTATTTTTTTAGTGAAGTCCTTGTTTTGGCTAGCAGACCACAGTAACAGATTCCAATAAAACTGGGTAATTGAAAGAAATTGCAAGTGTCTAAATAGCTCTGACACCAAACATATGAAGCAGCAGTTCTCAGCCTGGCCTATTGGTCTGCTTGTGCTTTCAAATATGGACAACCTGGGGAGCCAACAAAGGAACAGCCTACACAGCAAAAAGAGAGCACTGAAGCAACCAGAAGGAAAGATACTGAGGAAAACTCTCTTCATAGTGACATTGGCAAGGAGGACAATGGAGAATAATGTAGAGGGTTTTAAGCCTCTTAGAAAACAGCATTCCTACCTCAAATTTATCCTTTCCCCCTGGTTTTCTTCATGAGAAACATATTTTTTGGAGTAAGCCTATCTTTTTCTAAGCAATATATACTTATCTATTTATAGCATAGGATTGGAGACTTGCTTAGATTAACTGAAATGTTAAGCTCCATGTTCAGCTTCAGAAGTTTCCCATTGATCCTCTTGCCTTGGATTGATCAGAGCAATAGGATTTTAACTAAATCACTTTTCTCTTCTTCCTGTGACTACCAGAAAATGAACTAAGTTGCTTAGCTCGCATCACAGTGCTGTGACATTCACAAAATTAAGGAAACTGCACATTGCGGACCTAAAATATTTAATTCCCATACAAAAGAAATACTGACAGCTGAGTACTTCAAGACATAATAACATGGCTAACAATTAAATGATGCCTCCTAGGAAAGCTGGAACAGGAAAACATGTCACAATCAAGTCTGTCATCCCTGGAAAGACCTTTGAAGATCCCCATATATGCACGCACTTTCTGAGCAGGGCCAGCAGAAGCCAGAAAGGTCAGTGGAAAGCTGGTAAAAAATGCCAATAGTGAAATAGATGTACAATTTTTGCAAAAAACTTTCAGGCTATTTGAGACAGCAAAAACCTCATCATATTTTCAGCACTCACTACAGGACTGAATCAAGAAGCAGGGGAAGGGTAATGGGAAGATCCTGTGCTGTGTAAAGCAGGTTTATGTACAAACTCAACCGGTTACTGAATCTATCTTAATGTAAGTGAACAAACATAAAGGTATCATAAAGTATATGCTTCCTCTGAAATAAATACCAGTCTCTTAATGTCTTTATATCTCTAATAATCCTAATGATCTTAATTACTATTAATCTCTTAATTATGTTAATCTTATCTCACAAAGATACCTATGCTGGCATGATAAGTGAATTAATACTTCAGCATTTTACAGGCAAAACCTGCCTCATTTCCTCAACAGTTCTTCAGGCAGAATGGCAGCTGACATGACAAAATCAGGCAGAACACATTTGGCATTTGCCACAAACCTATATCAAGATACACAGTCTTGACTCTGTAGCTTTGCCAAGGAGTAGGAGGATTCACAGGCAAGGATCCCAGTTTTAGATACCAGAGTTTTAAATACAGTAGAGGTGGTTAATAAAGCACCAACTCTCTACACCTGAATTCCGTGCTCAGTGTCAAAGCTTGCATGGATTTTCACAAACTGATGGCTCATAGTGCTGGGCTGATTCTGTCACTGCTGTTTCAGATGTGACACTTTCTGGCAGAGAACCAACCCAGGGTCACTGAGGAGAAGGTGCCATTGGCATTACTGTTCCCATCGAATTTGAACAGCAAGATGTCTCCCAGTCCAAACATGGATCAAGGGCTGTTTTTTTCCCATGGAATGGAGGTTGACCTAGAACTGCTGTGGCCACAAAATCTGTAGGTGAGTTGATTTCACCCCTCACAAGAGGAGCCCTGGAGGAAGCCAAGGTAATTGAGCATAAATTGCAATCTTCCCATTCCATGTAGGCTGTCACAGCCAAAATGTTATTTCTAGACCTGTCCTACGTCTAGAAGTTAGTAGCTCAGCTCAGTTAATTTCCAAGTCTGAGGTTACCACAGGAATCTAAAAGACTGACAGTGACACTAGGATCACAGAGAAACCAGAACCTCTTTGGTTATGGAGCTTTTCCCTTTGCCTCACTCCACAGATGGGAGCTCAGAGTGGCTGATGCTGATTAAACTGGAGCATGTCTGGAGAGATCTGGAGACAATTTTTTTTTTTTTTCTCCCTCAGACACATCACTCCATCAAGGGCTTGGCTAAATCTCACATCAATATCTAATTCTTAGCTATCAATGTTCCTAAATAACCTTGTTGTCTTCTATCACTGTCAGGGACTACCTTGGTTTATTAGACAGCTAATAAAACACAAACACTGGTGATTAGACCATTTCCTTAGAACTTTGTGAAAGAGGTTAGAGATTTGAAACATATCAATGCCATCAGAGAAGAAAAAAAGATGTTTTATTTCTGCTATGGTAACTAAGAGACATGATCCTCAGATCAAAGTCTGGTTCATCCAGAAGGTTTCTAGAGATGTTACAGCCTTCATTTTTCTGGAAGTTTCTGCTAAATTTGTGTATTCAGCTGGCTGACTTCAGATTTTTCAGATAGGTGAAGATTCTCCAGAATTTTGCTGGCAAGGGAGTTATCAGCTCCCCCCAGATATCTGTAGCATTCTTGGGAGTGTGAACCCAGGCCTCTGGACACAACATTTCCTTGCATGGATAGAAAATGAGTGGTCTCACATTTCAGAGTCAAGAGGGAACAGTCTTGAGCCACACAAGGACACACCCCACCAGAGAGGACAGCAGCCTGCTGAATGTGACTTTGAACAGCTACTTCCAGAGGCAGCCATAATTTGGGCAGTAAATTCCACTAAAATAACTGAAATCACCTCCAGCAAGGTCCTTTATCTCTGACTGATTGTGCAAGACAAGTTTCCCCAGCAAGGCTCACCAAGGGTTGCACTCCCAATTCACACCACCAGTTTCAGAGAAATTTCCTCAAGCAGGTGAGTAATGTCTTTTGAAAATAGAAATGTGCCTAATGTCAGAAAAAAAGAACTCCTGTGTAATAAGGTAGTGCCACTAGCATATCAAATGGCTGAATTAGAGTTAATTGAATACTTTCAATCTAGGCTGGTGTCACCAGCCCGTAGAACTGCACCAGGTGATATTCACAGGTCAAGAAACTCTATTACAGACAAAAGTAGCTCTGAAAAACAACACAAGATTTTCAAGTCTTTTGTAAGGGAAACTGTTCAATCATCTTCTCTTCTATGCAGAGTAAGATAAAAAGCAATCAGCTCAACTTGCAACAAAAGAGACTTGGAATCCATATTAGAAGGCATTTGGTAACCATAAATATACTTCAGCACAGAAGAAGAAGGAAGTTCTGTTTGTGCCCAGAATTTTGGCATTTTATTGCAATTGAGATGAATTGAGACTCTTCCAAATATATTGTCGGTATTATATGACTTTTTAGGAACTGGAACATTTTGCATCCTACTTCGAAAAATTATGACCTTCTTCACTTAAGTCACCTCATAATATTTTCTTAATTTGAAGAAACCTACACACACAAAATTTAAGTGAAATATGCATGTGCATGTATGTGTATCCACAAGTTTCTGACAGCATGCAAACTGACACATAATTAAGTAATGAAATCAGATCAAGGGAATTGTCAGGGAACATCTAACCTTGACATTTAAGCTGGTGTGTAGTGCTGGGATTCTGAGGTGTGAAATTGCTGAGTGACCACCAGACCCCAAGCAGATCTGTGGGCAGCTGTAGTGAAAACCCACAGCAAGGTTTGATAGAAAAGTTAGTGTCACTCAGGGGGGTACAGACTCACACTTTTCCTTGGGAGTGCATCCATATGTTGTCACTAATTCACTCTGGATAGACTGAACACTACTGGTCTTCAAGGTAATGGAAATTCCTGTTGATTGACAGCACAGGCAGACCATTGCTTAGTGATTTTGAAAATAAAGTGTAATTAGAGATTGAAACAAGGACATGCTGTCAGTTTTATTCTATTTCCTTGTTTTATATATAACATAAAGGTAGAGTAGGACAGAGCTGTAAATCCCTGGGTTTATTTTATTAAGCTCCTACTTTATAAATTGGACTATTTTTGATCCCTGCTTTTTTCAGTTGCTTTCATTCCAAGAATTTTTGTTATTTCAGTTTAAAGAAGGAAGATTGTCAGAAGAAAGAATAGGCATCACTAACTCAGATTGTTCATATTCAGAGCAGGACTAAAATTTTAACAATTCCAAATGGGTTTGACAACAATGATATGGAACAGCTTAATTCAGCAATGTCTTTATACTTTCATTTTCTAAAATATTGCATAAGAGTGTATTAAACATTGTTATTCAGAAGCTAAAATGACAGAAAAAAAAATAATGGAAAGCATTTTAAGAATCTATTTAGCTTACTTGCCTGCAAAAAGTCAAAATCAATTGTATCATTCTTGACAAATGTGGCTATTATCAACAGCCGTCACTGATAAGGATTTTACAGCATCCTCAGGCAAAATTCTTCTGTGCTGTATTCTCATTATTCCTATTACACTGTCCTTAATTCTAATCTAAACCTTTCCTGCTGCAATGTTATTCCAGAACTATTTCTCCCATCCAGTAAGAGAATGAAACCTGTTTATTCTATTCCACTTTGCAGTAGCATTTTTTGTTGTTCAGGACCTGGAGGAAAAATGGGTGCAATTTTCACTTCTCCAGACAAAACAACAGTTCACTCAATCTCCTCTCATAGATCTTATTTTTTCTAGGTCTTTGTTCATTATTTTTATGTTCCTTTTCAATCAGACTTTGTCTTTCTTGAAGTCTGTACCCCAAATTGACCCAGCATTCAGCAGTGCTCTTACCAGTGTCCTGTGGTGATACATTCTGCTTAGAATATGTTAGAATATCTGGCTGGCCCAGGAACAGGTTATGGTGCACTGTAACTCACTGACATCCTTTCCTCAAGAATCACTGCACACTGGATTTGTTGTCCCTTTTTCATAAAAGGGATATTTTGTTAGGTAAAGTTATAAGGGAAGAAGATGACAGTAAGATATTTAGGGTGATAAGACAGCTGGAGAACTTCTGATATGAGAGGACAGGGGGTGCTCACCTGGAGAGGAGAAGGCTCCAGGGAGAGCTCAGAGCCCCTTGCAGGGCCTAAAGGGGCTCCAGGAGAGCTGGAGAGGGACTGGGGACAAGGGATGGAGACACAGGGAATGGCTTCCACTGCCAGAGGGTGTGTTCATTTGGTATATCGGGAAGAAATCCTTCCCTGTGAGGGTGGGGAGGCCCTGGCACAGGGTGCCCAGAGAAGCTGTGGCTGCCCCTGGATCCCTGACAGTGTCCAAGGCCAGGCTGCACAGGGCTTGGAGTGACTTAGGATAGTGGAAGGTGTCTCTGCCCATGGCAGGGGGTGGAATGAGATGGATTTTGGGGTCTCTTCCAACTCAAACCATTCTGTGATTTTATGACTTTGCTTTCTTATGAATAAATATTGAAGCTCTTCATATCCATACTTACTAGTAATTAAAAAAAAAAATTCTCACTGTAGTCTGTGGTTTATTTAATATCTCAGTTGCATTCATAAAATTCTGTCAATACTGTGTATACATAAGACCACATTCTTTTAAGGAACCACTTTGAGTGAAGCAGCTCATTCATCTAAATTGATCACACATAAATATATTTGTACAAGCAGAGCTGTTAATTTATATGCCTATTTCAGCCAGGCACTTAACCAAAAATATTCTTACCCAGTAATGCACTTTACAGTGACCTAAACTGGGAATAAACCATTCAATATAAAACAGTAAGTCCTTCCTCTCACAACCAGCAGTCTGGAAATGCACCATATTGGAAAACACTTTTAGAAATTATTTGAAGACAATTTTGTTTCAGAAAACAATTTATTAATCAGAACCATTATATACTGGGCAAGACACTGCTAAACAATAAACAAGACAATACTAAAAAAATTCAGTATTGTCTAATATAACAACATAAATTAGACAATACTAAATAATATTATATTTTATAAGTATATTGAGGGGTTTTTTGTCATATGAAGGGGTTTAGTTTTCTTCTGCCTCCTAGGGAATGGCAGCTCTTCTGGCAGCACTGCAGTGCCTCCTCTGGATGTGGCCCAAGTAAGCTGACATTTGAGGGACGTCACAGAGGTGAGAGGAACTGTATTAATTTTTATGAAAAGCCAAAGCTGACTTCAGAATACCTCAAACAAAATCAGATAATTCAGTATTGTGTAAAACAGGGTTAAACTACAACCCAACTATGACTTTAAGCTCTGATCTTTGTTGTAGGTTATAATTAAATATTTTAATTTAAAAAAAAAAAACAAAACAAAAAAAAAAAAACCACACAGAAAAACAAACAAACACACAAAGCACATATCAGGAATGCTTTAATGAGAATATGAATATTCAGGAGGGAGATGTGAAACCTACAGCTTTGTAATGACCTGATTTAAAGGTCACTGAAGCAAACAGAGAGACTTCCCACAACACAGAATCACTGAATAGTTTGGGTGGGAAGGGACCTTAAAGCCCATCTCATTCCACCCCTGCCATGGGCAGGGACACCTTCCACTGCCCCAGGTTGATCCAAGCCCTGTCCAGCCTGTCCATGGACACTGTCAGGGATCCAGGGGCAGTCACAGCTTCTCTGGGCACCCTGTGCCAGGGCTTCCTCACCCTCACAGGAAAGGATTTGTTCCTAATATCCCATCCATCTGGCAGTTTGAAGCCCTTCTCTGTGTCCTGTCCCTCCATCCCTTGTCCCCAGTCCCTCTCCAGCTCTCCTGGAGCCCCTTTAGGCCCTGCAAGGGGCTCTGAGCTCTCCCTGGAGCCTTCTCTTCTCCAGGTGAGCACCCCCAGCTCTCCCAGCCTGGCTCCAGAGATTTGCTGTAGACCTGACATAAATCAGCCAAGGATCAGCTCCTAATTGTCAGTACACACAAAGGTATCTCACACACACTTCTGATTTTTATCACAAATTCACCGTGTTTCTTTCCCCTCTGCCTTCAACAGCTGTGTGCACATCAATCTCCCTTTCCTTGTCTCTAAGGCTCACAGCTTTGGGCTGTTCTTTCTTATGCACTTTCCCATCAAACAGCTTCTTCCTCCACACATTTCTTGCCTGGATTTTTTTTGTTCCATCCTATCCTGTCTGTTTGCAGACCAGGCACCAGCCTCTTTTCCTTGTCTCTCCCTCTCGTCTCCACCTTTATCCCCTTTCACATTATCACAAGCAAAAACATCTTCATGGGACCAGGCCAGAAAGGGTCTCTCAATACCCATGGCCCTTAGCTACAGACATGAATTTATCATTATTTTCTCCATATCTAGCCACATCCTCTTTTTTTTTTTTTTTAAATTTTTATCTATTACAAGACTTTTTCTTCTCTTTTTGCTAATCTGATGCACACATTTCCTGCAAATGCATCGCATCCTCAAGGCTCACTTTTACTCAAACCACGTATTAAGCTAGAATGCCTTCCAAATATACTGAATTTCCAAGTTTAGATCTAATATCAGGTTTTCAGACATTTGCTCCAGTTTCTGCTTGGGTTGTAATCTCTCTGGGACATGCTTTGTGGAGATGCTTTGTGTCTTCATTTGCATTCTGAACGTAACATTTCATAAATTATTTTTTTTAAATGTGCATTTCGTCGTTGTTGCTGTTCACTTGTGACTTTAGCATTAAAGCAGTATCACAGTTAGCACTTGGGAAAGTTTGGTCTTTAGGAAGTTTCTGTTCAGTCCTAATTCAGGCAAAAATTGCCTGGATTTAATAAAATCTCTGACTAAATCCAGACTGACGTAACACTTCGATCTGTGAACACTGGAAGTTTTCCATGACGTAAATGAATCCAGAGAAGTAATCTGGAGACATACTATGAACAAGAACATTTATATATATATATATATACATATATATAATTTAATGCTAAAGATTACCTGATTGGAGATACTTTTTTGGGGGGTGTGTGTGAGTAACCACAGCCTGGTACATCCTGAGTTTTACGGCTTCTCCATTGCAGTTATTCCCAAAAATCCTTCCCATGTGAAAGCAGACAGAAATGCTGATTAGAGCACATTAGCAACTTTATTTGGTATATTCAGGGTTAACTATATATTTTCATTAATATTCTTTTTTAACTGTCTCATTTTCAATTTCAGAGCAAGGACTGCCAAGAGTTTGAATCCAATCAATTTCTCTGTGAGTTCACATGAATAATGTGGATAAACTATCCTTGTGTTTCACATGGACACTCCAGGACTGTTAAAAACAGCAGTTCATCTCTTCATTCCAATACAATCCCCAGCTGAATTAATGAATTCACTGCCTGGCCTTGAATCTTTCGTGTTTGATTTAGCACAGGAAGAGTAAATCCCATATATAATCCCCTCTGGCACCTCTCTCTTTCCCTCCCCATATATAAGTGTATATATAAGATTATAAATACTATAAAAATAAATATATATATATATGGATATGTATATTCATGCTGATATTTCTGTTCCAGCCATGCTACCCACTATCAGTCAGATAAGATTAATCCTAAGTATTTCTTGAATTTCTTATACTGCATTTGCAATAATTTAATATTATCAAGTAGTTAATACTTTTCAGCATCTTCTGGAGCTCTGAGAATTGATGATTTTACCAGCAGAGAGTGTTCCCTCCCTGCTAAAAATACAGATGCAGTGAAGAGAGAGAGCCTTTAGGAGAAAATAAACTTCTATTGTAAGTACAGAGACAAAATACTTCCTTTAGTCCCTCATTAGTTATCTATTTTAATTTAACTGATGCTATTGTTTTGCCTTTAGCAAACACAGAGCCTTGGTGAAGGCCCAGCAGTGATCCCCAGTCAGGAGTGGCAAAGATTCCAAAGAGATTTCAGCCTTATCTGATAATAATGCTGCTGAAAGCCCTTCTTTGGGATCTTAATATGGCTCTGCTAAAACATTTTTCTTTCTGACTTGCCAGCAGCCAAACTAACAAGAACTTCAGTGACAAATTATCTGTTTAACCCTCTTGAAAGGAATCCCGATTTGGTTTTTAGGACTGTTTCCATTTTCATGTCTGAACGACCAGACAAAGACACATCACCTTTCAAGGAAAGTGATGATGCAATCTCAAAGTTTGGAGAAGCATCTCAAAAATATAATTTCACTGCAGTGTTTCTGTCTTTTTGTTTGATGGCTTTGGGGAAAAAAATAAGGTATATACAGAATACAATAAAAAACTGATCTACAGCAAGATTGCCTTAAATTCCTGAGGGGCTATTTCTATAATTAAGCAGATCAAAAAAGTTATGCATGTTCTTACCTTTCAGAGATGGAGTCTGGAAAGACCATGTATCTCCTCAGCTTATAAGTGTCATGAATGAGTTGATGCAATGACAGAGTCAAAGAGAACAAGTGTAGCTGGGACTTTTGGAGGCTATTTAATATTTCTCTTTCTCTGTGTGATTGTGTCCTGACCCTGTACCAGCTGGAAGATTTTTTTTTTTCCTGAATCTCAGACTTTCAAACAAAGTGAGTCTTGTTATATTGCTAAGTTTATCTTAAAAAATTATGTTTTATTTGGTAAGAGATGTCCTCCTGTAATGAAGTCTTGACTGAAGCAGTTAATTTTCACAGATGCATAAAAAACTAAAACCAGGAGACATCTGCAAAGTCATCTTGTACTTCTACAGCTCTCAGAGAGAAGGCAACAGTATCTCACTGACTTTAGCATCAGAACTACTTCTTCCAGTACAAGGACATTATTTTTATCTAAAAGCAAGCTGGTGAAGGGACTTTTACTCATGTTCACTGAGCTGGAGTCCATGTTTGTCTTGACCTCTTAGTCAAGACATTGTGGATTTTCAGCTTCAATCCTCCATGTATTCATTTCATTCTCTCACAAACCACTGGAACTAAGAGTTATATAATCAGCTTCAGTAATTTCTCTTTTCTTTTTTTCTTTTTTCCATATCCATGCTTTTCAAACACCTACATACATATCACATCCTCCTGAGTTGCTCCAGATCCAATGTTTGAACTAATTCTTCATGACAGGATGTCAATGTCAAGCATTATTGAGCCTTAAACAGAGGCAGTGATTGCCAAATGTAATATTCCAGCATCTTCCCAAGCAAACTGTTGAGAGCTGATTGAAGGGAGGGCCTGATCCAGCTGCACTTACCTACTTTTCCAAAAATACCTTTTTTACCTCTCTTTTCTGTAACACCGGTTTCTGTTTCTTTGCTCTGAAGGGTGAAACAGTTCGTTGCTCTGAGGGCTCATATGAGGATTACGTTCAATTTTCATCACTGAAGCAGAAAAAGCTGTGAAGCCAAGGCACAGCAAAGACACTCTTGACAAATAATGTGTGGTCTGCTTTGCTTTCCCTTCACAAATGTAATGGGAATGAGAAGATGGTGCAGCTCAAAGGAAATTTTCATGGGCTCTTGAAAAATAAATACAGAGCTCAAAATTGTCTTTAAATTTGGAATCAAACATACTTTAACAACCACTGTTAAGGTGGGTGACTCATAAAGAGATGGCATTACACAGGCAGGAAAACAAATTGTGAAAATAAAGTGGATTTGTTTTTTAAATTACTGTAACATATCACTAAACCATCTTTATATACATACATCTGTAAGAAAATAATGACAAAAAAATCCAAGCCAGGCCACACAGGTGGAAATTTGGCATAATTAATATTCTTTTTGACAACTGTGAAATTCCTCTGTTCAATTTGTAATTCAACTCAGCCGATGACAGATTTCTCCTCATCATCACTGATTTATGAGCTCATCTTGCCAACTTTTCCCCCCTTCCCACACTATGTACACAAGCTGAGGCAGGTTTTTTTTTCCTCAGAACAAAGGCCAGCATTTAAAAAAAAACCATCAAATTGTGTAAATCCGTAACTACCTTTTGAAATTAAGCAGATTTTGTCGGGATGCCACAGCTCAAGTACTCTAAGGAAAGGACATAAACAGAAAGCAAAACTAAAAGAACACCATATGATCAGAGTCTGAATGTCTCAAACATCTCTTTTTTCCAGGGTTTTGGATTTTAGTTGGGTTTTTAAGAGTCTTTATTTATTTAATTTATTGGTTGTTGGTTTTCTATTAGATGGAACCTGATAATTCACTCATATTCTCCTTTATGAGAAGCAAATGAGTTGTTGGATCATTAATTAGCACACTGCTACTAAGAATATGATTAATAAGATGAGTAATAATTCAACTAACATTGATATAATCCAAAGAGGAGAAATGCTCAATGAGTATCTATTTAGGTATTTATAAAATATTAGCTGATAGTAGAATATTTCACATTCCAGAGTTAAGAAGGAAGATATTAAAGAGTAACTCCAATGGAAGCTGGAGATTTGAGTCAGAATGTTTAGCTGATTTGTGTTAGAGAATAGTAACAGATCTAGTTGGTCAGTGCTCTGAGGTGGAAGGGAAAAAAGTACACAAAGAAAAATGGCCATAAGAATGCATTTCAGAGGTCAAACCAAACAGAAGGGGAGAAGAGGATTCTCTAATATAGTTGTTTTGGGGCTGGAATTTTTACATCTTTTCATTTTAGGCAGAGAAACCTCACTGAGTACTCAAATACTTCAAGAACTCCAGCATTTAGCTTCTCAAAGTAAAACTTATCACCCAGTTCTTCTTGTCTGTCCTTCCCCTTTTACCACTGCTATCATCTTTTTGACCTCACACCTCCAATCCAAAGGATAAGCCAGGAGTGTAGCCATGCAATTATGGTCCTTTATTATCAGGTAGTCTGTGTCCTTGTATGGAGCTGCAGAACAGGCAGGTAAGAGAGCCTGGCTGATTCTTCTGATTAGCTGAATAATCAGGCAGTTGTTTCTCCAAATGACCTTGCCTGTTATGATACAGTTTATTATCAGCTTCCTTACACTGCTTGCTCTCTAAATACTCCTCTCTCTATTGTAATCTCCTCCTTCACTCAGGAGAATATATTTTCTCCTTTACTTTTCTTCCCCTGGAATTGTCAGCATCTCTCACGGTGCTTCTTCTCTGACCTCTTGGATCAAGGTAATTGAATGCTTATCTCTTGTTTAAATGATACCATTTAAAGTTTCGTTTCAATATTGCTCTTATTTCACATCACATATGATGCACACAAGTTTCTGTAACCCTGCTAGGCAAGGAAATTTCTACAGAAACACCAGGGTCAGTTATTGTTTCCAGTTCGCTTAACAAAGATCACATTAATTCATTCAGCCTGAAATTCATACAGAAATTTGTTAATTGTATTCAGGGATCAAGCTATACAAAAACCTTGTAAGAAGGATATTGTTAGTTTCTTGGGTACATACTCCAGGAACAGTGGTGTGGAAAACTTTGTGTCTTTAAACAATCACATTTGCAAGAAAAAGGGTATTTAATTTGAATAACTACCAAGTCCATCACTTGTACGTGCTTCTTTTTGCTGTTGGTCCTACAGAGACAATTCAGTTTACCTGTTCAAATGCTAGAAAAAAAATAAATGAGTGCAAGTAGTTTTGTTGATGTAATTTATGGAGCTAGTTTAGAAAAAACATCGAATGTCAGCAAAGGGAACTATTTTTATCACAGTCTATTGTTTAACAACCCTTCACAGTCATCAAATTTAGTGCACCTATAAAATGCAAGGCAGCTGCAGGGGATGAACCAGCAGTTTAAAAATACTAAAGAGCCAAAAATTATCCAAAGCCCCATCTCTCTGATCCATTGATATTGCATGGAAGTCAAAAGAAGTGTACATACAGATTTTACAAAATTAGTTTCAAAATTAGACAATTTTAGGATGCAATTTAAGCAATTATTAAAATTAGGAGAGTGAGTGGCTGCCCAGAGCTACAAGCTGAGTTACTGTGCTCAGAAATAAGCAGAGAAGTCCTCACAAGCCTGAGATGAAGTCCACAGAAGAATGTTGTGACATGTATCAGACACAGAGGACCAAATTCACACTTAATGGGAGCTCCTGAATTTCATCAGCTTCTGAGGAGCTGGGTTAATTTCCATCACAGTAATACACAAACCTAATGGATAACTAAAAGTTTTAATGGTCCAAGACATCATAAGATAAAATTTCATACGAACACTGTTGTAGGAGGGTTGATTTTGTTTTTGTTTGATTTGCATCCTGATGGCATGAGAAATAATTGCTTTCCAGTTTCCTGGGGAAAAACAGGAATTGCTTGAAAAAGCCTTCAATTATTTTCCTGTTTCATCTAGCCATCAAGTATTTGGCTCTGTATTGACTATTTTTGTCTTTCTGCTTCCATTCCTGCTGCTGTCAAGCCCACATCCCTTCTCTCCCCCACTGAAATCTCCATCACCAGCTCTGCCCTTCAACCTCCCTACCTGCTCCTCTTCCCAGCACTCTTGCAGGATTTCATCTCCTCCCCTGGAGTCAAACAGTTCAAAGATTTGGGCATTGAAAAATATTTCTGTGAAAAGCTTGCTAAAAAATCTATAGAAAAAGAAAAATCACAACAAGGAGCTGGAAGCCTGTTCCAAGGAGCAATGAAGGAGAACCTTTCCCCACCTGCCTGAAAACCTCCAGGCAGACTCCATTAATGCTTGGCTGAGTAGCATTTACTTATAAATCTGGTGTGGGTAGCAGCCAGCAAATATTTGATCTGTGCTCTTATACTCCATGTATAGGGCTTGCAGAGCCTCCCTGTACTCAGCAAAAGGTGCTCAAAAAAAAAAAAAAGGGAAATTTTCCTGATGATTTTAGTGGTAGAGCTGGTGACCCATGATCTTACATCACTGCAAGAATAACCCAATCCCAGCCAAAATCCCACCATTCCGAAGAAAAATCACAGCCACTGTCAGCATTTTGCAGCAGCTTCCTAAGTACTGAGTGTATTTATGAAGGCTAACAATTCAATTCTATTTTATGAATGCTGCTTTATTTTCCATCTTGTGCTGGAACCTTCAAGAGAGAAGCAAATATTTCTGCTTTGGCCACAGCAGTGAATGTGGAGGACAATCAGAGTCTGTGAGGCGGCTGATTTTTCATTCAAATGGAAACAGCATGGCACAAAATAGCTGGCCACTACCCCAAAAAGTCCATCCTGCCAGGCTGCTTTACAATCCTCCACCTAAGGATGGATCACCTGGTTCCTTTCCCTGCTTTTTTTGGAGATGTTTTTCAGCTAACACCTCGTTATTGCCAGGAGCAATTTTTAATAGTCTGTTTTTTACTTGTAGCATTTGGTATTTCCCTAAGGAACTGAAATTTCTTAGAAGGTGCTCAAAACCACATCTTTGAGTAGGTGGTCTATGAATTCTCCTCCTGTGGATAGTTTTGAAGTCAGCCAAGAAAAAGTGGTTTTGGTTGTGGGTTGCTCTTCTTTTGAGGATAGATTAAATTCAGGACAAAACATGATCAGTGGGAGAAGTAAAAGAGGACTCTCTCAGTTGCTAAATGACCTGCCATAGCCTGATAGCCATGGTCTAACGCTATTTATTCATAGAGTCCACATTTTATTCCTTGGAAAAGCTTATCAAAGTGACAAAACCCATTTAAACCTGACAGAAAACACAGCAGACATGAAGCATTTCTGTACAATCACATCCAGTTAACTCTTCTCCTCATATCTTCCCTTTGGCTGAATGTGGGATTTCTACATACTGGACCTTATTATCTCTGCTTTTCTGAGACCTCTGATGTCTCTGTTCACATTTTTGCAAAGAGACTTTTGTTTTCAGTTCTGAGATTTCTGAGATCAAAGAACCCTTACTGATAATAAAAAAGCCTAAAATTTTCTTTGGTTTTGGGTCTTTACTTCGAAATACCTACAAAAAAATCAATGCTAAAGGAATAGCATGGAGTTTCATAGAAACAAGGAATTTCTCAGGTAATTTATCCAGATAACCTTGGCCTCTAACAATACAGACACAATGTTAATCAGAAATATTACCTATTAACAAGTTCCAAATTTACACATGCATCAGCTTTGGTCTTATCATCCCTGAGTTATGAAGTCATCCAGATCTTTCAAAAACATTTCTCTTTGTCTTTCATGTCACAAAAAAAGGAAGTGCTTTCTCCTAAGGATAGATTTTCCATATATAAGTCAGAATATTTCAGTTCATAGTATGCACCAACAAGTGGTCATAACAAAGGAGAAAAGAAATATCCTTGCCGAGGGATTGGAATAGATGATGTTCAGGACAAAACCTGGTCTGTTCAGGAACTGGTCTGTGTAAGCTGGTAGTTGATGTTAGACTGGAATGGGTTTCTCTAAATCAGGGAGCCCTTTCCAGCTCCCTTCCTTCTAATGCTGGGGTCTGATGGTGGGTTAAAGAAGAATATTCTATACAAGCTAGTAATAATATCCTTACCAATACTGGCCCCGTGGGTGCTTGACAGCAAATGTCTTACTGCAGTACAGTCTGCATTCCTGCTTCCCCATGCTCCTAACTCTTGCAAACCTTCACACTCCTCTGCTTTGTTTTTGTCAAAAAGGTATTTCCACTTCTTTGTATGGAATAAAGAGCTCAAATTCGAGCAGGGAACATAATTACAAAATAAAATGAGAACAAAGCTGGAAAATGAGTGTAACACAGATCTGCATTTATGGCTGAAATCAGCCTGGCATGAGCACAGCAGGGACACCACACGAAAGGCATCTGAATCTAACAACCACAGCTTTGGCAATAAACTGAAATAAAATAAATCAATAATCAATAAACCTCTCAGGAAAGAGAGGTGGCTTCTTCGCATTTTTTCAGTGCTATGGAATATTCTGTTGTTCCAAATTGTTCCTGAGCAAATTTCAGAGTTAGTGCTACAAAGGCATGTGCAGGGAAAACCCATCAGAAAGTTGAATAAATGCATTAATTGAATTCATTCATTAAAAGGGAGAAATAGTTCTGGCATAAACCCATTACTCACTAGGCCTGGTAACATAATTTTTCTAGACCTATTTATGATATTCCGTGTCTCAACCTTACAGGTGACAAGAGAGCTCCTCTAGGAAGACAAACTGATCCACAGACACACATTTTTTCCACGCTAATCTTCACCTTCAAAGAACACATAAACAACAGCACTGGGAACTCCTACATAAATCACACAACTCAATAACTTTTCCACCTGCATGTTTTTCTAATCCTATCTTAAAAGATGCTGTGATTCTCCATAACAGAGAAAGGAAGCTCTCTGTCTCTGCAGATAAACAACCAACAGTAAATAAAATACCCCATAGAAAGTCAATGTTTTTTTCTTTTTAAATAAGAAAATTCTGATTCGTCAGTATTGGACAATTTTGTCAAGATTTTATTTCCCTTTCCTGAACTCACTCTCTGAAATGAGGAAGAGAGACAAAAAAATACTTCCAACAGACCAAGGGCAGAATAAAAAATTCCCCTTGTTGCAAACCAATGAATGTTTAACTGTGTATGCAAACTGAAAGTTGCAATGGGAGACACTAATTTCACACTTTTATTGTTTTGATTGCCAGGTTCAAATTCCTTTATCAATTCAGGTGCAGCATTTCCTGTACTTCACTTATTCTGTGGTAAAAGACTGGTGTGGACCTGTAGTTCTAAATACCTTTTCCATTCAACAAAAAACCTTCATGGTGTAAGAAATGGCTTTTGTAACCCCCATTTTCAGTAATTTGTTCTGGTATATAAACCCACAAACCTGCATATGTGTAAAGAAATACAAATTTACCTATATGGGCAACAGGCAAATTAAAGGCAAAACTGAAAGCCATAGAGCAATGTGAAATTATGACTTGACTGAAACAGATTATTTCCACTATTAGAGATAGCACTCTATTAATATTAATTTAAGGCTAAATAACTGCAATGCTTAATTATTTGATTAATCAGGCATCAAGCTCTTCTTGGATCCTCTCAATAAACTATAACAGACCATCTAGGCTGAGATCTCTTGTGGCAGAGAAGCTGGGACAGCAAATCATACAGAGACGTGGATTTTTCTCCTCCTATATTTTTTCCTCAAGGCTGACAATACTCATTTTGAGAAGATAGGGAGAAGAAGTTCTGAGCAAATCAGGCCATAAAATTGTACGACTGTATACAGTTATGAACAAAACTTCCTTTTTTCTTTTTTTTTTTTTTTTTTGGAAGGTGTATGCGTTTTGAAGTCTAGACATTCTAACATTAGACACAAACATTAAAGCTTTCAGATGGTACCTCAGCTGAGATTATGTGTAACCCAACCAAAATCTGACTCAATTGATTTTTAAGACCTTTAACAGTCTTTCAAACTCAACACCTGATCCATTTAATTCCGCCTGCTGCCAGTTGCCAAAGGGATTATGGCTTTGCACCTGCTAGAAATAATTGATTTAGGATGAGAGAAGTCTGATTCTAAGAATAAAAGTGATTACCAGATGGGCGTTCATTCCTCAAAGGAATCCAAGCCCCCTGAATGAACAAACAATGCTTTAGGGAAACCTGCGTGTTGACTGTGAAGGCTGCTGAGAAAGATGCTCAGTCATGGCAGTGAAACATCAACAACATCAACGCCATTCCCAGAAAGAATTGGGAAAATCTGAGGATTGCACTGAAGGTTGCAGGGGGAAGTCCTTTCACCATGCTCAGGCTTCCCAAATTGTTTACCTGAGCCCTGATGAAGCAGAGACACCAGCAGCTATTTTTAGGCTAAGCAGCACGCTAAGCAATCAGCAGAACAGAAAATTCTGTACTAAGGGCATGGTCTGACAGCCCCACTCCCAGGAGTTTCCTGGTGCCCACCCCAGAAACCATCACTGGAAGGTCTGATGAAGATCACCAGATGCACACACTTTGTTTCATTGCCAAACAAGTAACAATAACAGCTGAAAACAAATTAACTATTAGCATTGATTGAATGGGGAAGGAATTAAAAAAAAAAATCCTCCTAGTCAGAAGAATTGGAAAGACGAGTCATCAGCAAAATTTCTGTAAAGACTTAGGGTTCATAAAAGAAGCTTGAGACCTTTTTCACTTCAGGAGCCTCTTAACAAAGTGATATTGTACAGCATCTTTTACTTGTTTTTAGATATCCAAAGTGAATGTGATTATGTCTTAGAGGAAATTATTTATATAATAAATCATCAGACATCACCAGTATAAGAAACTGCTTTGACCACCTATTTCAAATGAACTGAGTTTTAAAGGTTAAATTGAGCTTTCTATTGTAGCTACAGATGTTATAAACTGGGAAAAAAATGCAGCCTATATAATTTCTATCATCATTAAAATGTCATGACATTCAGTCCATAAGCTACAAAGACCATTCAGAAAATTGAAAGGAAAAGAGATTTTTAAATAAATGACATGACCTTTAGTTCTTTACCACTGAACAGAAATTAAGGTGAAATTACATGCTCCTAATGTCCAGATTGCATTCACAACCCACAAAAAACCAACCAAACAAAAAACAACTCTACTGAAAGCATTTACAAGAACTCCAGAAGAATCTGATCCCTTTAATTCTTGGATATCTAAAAGTTTGGATGATAATATAGCATACTTATCAGAATCATGTATGTAATACCAACATTCTTTTACGAAGCTATTTAAAATCTGTAACACCACTGCAGAAAATCACCCCATCTTTTTAAATATCTGTGACCTTCAGTAAGTCAACCACTAAAATATCATAAATACACATTTCCCACTTATTATCAGTAAGAAACAAAGGTGAGCACCAGGTGTGGGAATTTACAGCCTTCATGGTGTCTGAGGCCAGATTGCAAATTCCCATCCTATCGAGACCATTTCCCACTGAGGTACTGGTGCGGCAAGGCTTGAAATCAAACACCAGTCCCGTGGTCAACATTTTTCTTTCCAGCATATCATTTGGTCAGACTGCAGGAATGTGACCTGGAAAATTGGGAAACGCTGAGTCATAAATTATCCCACACCTCTGCCAACAGGATGGGCACTGGAGCAGCTGGGAAGTTTCATTTTTAATCCAGTTTAAGACACGTTGGCACCCCTGAGCCTCCTGATGGTGCTCAGCCTGAGCTGGGTGACTCCACAATTGTGTTTTCTCAATATGCAATAGTAACAAAATGTAATAAAAATGTTAATGTAATAAATTAAGTGCAAGAAGTTAAATGATGCTGATAATATCATAACTCTGTGTCAGCTATCTTGTGCACAACATCCACACTGAGTTAGGGAAAGGAGGAGGCGTAAGTTGTTCTTTTTATTGAATGTGACAGTTTTTGAAACCTAAACCATCTCCTCAGATAATGAATTCACAATATAAATTCAGAAATAAAGTATTTTTCAGGGGTGTGGAACATCTTTTGTTCAGATGTTAATTTTCCATTTGGTTTAGCCCTGTAGGTAGGTAGGTAGGTAGGGAAGGAAGGAAGCAAGGAAGAGAGGAAGGAAGGAAGGAAGGAAGGAAGGAAGGAAGGAAGGAAGGAAGGAAGGAAGGAAGGAAGGAAGGAAGGAAGGAAGGAAGGAAGGAAGGAAGGAAGGAAGGAAGGAAGGAAGGAAGGAAGGAAGGAAGGAAGGAAGGAAGGAAGGAAGGAAGGAAGGAAGGAAGGAAGGAAGGAAGGAAGGAAGGAAGGAAAAAATTGCGATATACCCAAACAGATGTTAAAAAGAGAATAGACTAGATATGTACTGGTGATAGTAACCTGGTTTCTTTCTTGCTCTGTGCTTCTCATGCATTTTCCCAGGAGCTGAAGTGTGCTTGAATTTCCAGGTATGTGAATTGTAGAAACACAGCCAGACTCCCTTCATTGACATAATTCTCCTTTTGGTAAAATCACAGAGGAGCAAAATGAGAGGCAGAAACGTCACATCCCACTGCCGACTCCCCTGTGCCTTAGCCCAAGCTCACACCAGCCAAAGGAATACATGAGTACCAAAAAGCTTCAAATCCTCACTGAAAAGTTTAAGATAAGCTCCCTTGGATTTCTTAAAATGCAGAGCACCTCAATGGTCCCAAATGACAAATTGCCTCAAACTGGAAAGTCAAAAAAGAGAAAAGAGAGGGGGAAAAAAGAGAAGAAGGACAAACAAAAGGAAAAACAAACAGAAATCATTTACTCCCACTGAAAATGCTGGCCATGAGCTCTGGATTGCTTCAATATACTGTAGGCATTTTTGTCATTTCACAGCAAGCCTTTATCAGCTTCACTTGACAGACACAAAATGTACATTTCAGAGCAATAAACTGCAAATTCCTGCTTTCCAACTTTATATATATTATTGATAATGTACACACTATACACCTTGCACTGGGTATTTTCTTGATTGTACACTGAGACTGGCTCATTACTGACATAAATACTGGCACAGAGAGTGCTGGGATACAATGCAATGTATACTGAGACGATGCATCTACTCTAAATTTCAGTTATATGCATCCCAATGTGTGTATACATATATATATATAAAAAACTTTTTCCTGCCTCTTTTTCCTATTGCAGTCACTTGCAACTCATGTTCCTTTCCCTTAGCTTTCTACATCTCACTGCACTCTATTTTATCCACTTGCACTGTTAATATTCCTCCCACACCTGCATTTCCTGACCTGTGGGGGCAGAGGTATCAGTACAGAGTTCAGCACAAAGACGTGGCACTGACTGCCATCGTATTTGAATTTATTTGCTTTGAAGAGCAGTCAAGTGGTTCTCAAATAGAGTTAATTCTGGTTTATATTGTCATGGTTGGATGAGACTTGACTTCACATTGATGACTGTTCCCCACTAGAAGCAGCCTAGATCATCTTGGAATTGCCTACGCCTTGTTTGCTTTGACTTTTTTGCACCAAGTTTTATTACATCTGCCTGGCTCTAATATTGGCCCCTTTTACTGTCATCCTGCTGTACTTTTTTGGTTCTTCACTGCACTTACACCTGCCCTGCTGCTGGAGGCCTGGAGTTGCTGCATTTGGTTCTGACCCATCACAGCCTCAGCCTCCTTCTCTCCCAGTGTCCAGGACTTTCTGAGGCTGAACCATCAATCCACTGTTCATCTTTTGCCTCCTTTGCTGTATTGGGCTGTCAAAACAACCTCACAGTCTCTTAGTAGGTTCTGTCTCCTTTTTGTTACTTTTCTGCATGTTCTGTTATTCTCATATTGCTGTTTCTCTGTCGTTTTGGAATATCCATCCTTGAGAATATGCAAGTTTGCCTGGATAAGAGCTGGGAGCAATCTGAACTAAGATGACCACAGGCTTGGAACAGAGACTTGGAACAGGTCCTTTCCAACCTAACTTTTCTGTGCTTGTCTCACAACTAAATGGGAAGGATGATCTGAATTGTTCCTTCTGTCTTGATGCTGGGTATTACCCATGAAATCTTTACAGCACCATCAAATCTACCAAACTTTGCTCTGTATTTTCTTGACTTCCTTTCTTTTGTACAGAACTCCTGCTTACTTTTTTTTTTTTTTTTTCTTTACCACCAACACCCTTTGTTACTTCATGGGTACTGAGATGAAGTAATCTTATACCCAAATTCCATTAATAGCTCTCTGTCATCGCTATTTGGAACCATTTCATTTGCCCAGATCTGCTTTTCTCAGCAAATGATTCACAATTCCCATGAACACTCCTGCTTCTAATTACAGATTTGATAACATTTTCAAGGCTACTCCCAAATACCACAGTTCTAACACTGCAGTGTCTATTCTTTCAATTTTCTATTCCATGCAAGAGAAAATGAGAGAGCTTGTGAACAATGATCACAACCCATTGAGGGCATGAATCATCAAAACACACATAATTCCTTACCTTAGTGCCTATATAACTTCTTGAGCTATTTCCTCCCCAAAATAGGGTTAGGAATTATTAATTCCGAACTTATAACTTCTGTTGCCACTATAAACCCAGTGCTTTTATGGTGGTGGGATGCCCTGTGACTCTGGCTGCAGCACCTATGGAAATTTATTCCATATTTTGGACTCACCAGACAATGATCACTGAGAACAGCTGGTTTCAGGTAACAGCATTTAAGAGACTCTGTACCAGTGCAGAGAAACTCTTGCTCTGTGTTGGGGCACTGGCAGAGATTCTGCAGCTGCAGGTTGTCTTCAAGACTGATTTTCCCTTATCTCCCCCAAACATTTCTTTCCAACACCTGATCATGTCTCCAGCTTTAAGACACTCCATTGTAAATGTATCAGTTTAAAGATCTGAAAGGTTTGCGCAGGGAACAATGCAGATCCAAGATCCCCAAATATATTTAGCTTTAGAATATTTGGATTAAGGAAAAATCTGGGGTTTGGGGAAGACCAGAGATGTTTTGTCCAGGGAGGCTGTGGCTGCCCGATGCCTGAAGGTGTTCAAGATCAGGTTGGACAGGGTTTGGAGCAACCCGGTCTAGTTGAAGATGTCTCTGCCCATGGCAGGAGGTTGTAACTGGATGGTCTCAAAGGTCCATTTTAACCCAAATTAGTCTGGAATTCTCTGATAAGACACCTATCTTTTATTGTTTGATTGTTTTCTTTTTTCTTTTTTCTTTTTTTTTTTAATTTGTTGGTCTTCATTAATAGAGTCTTTAATGAAGTCCCATAAATAATTCCACTGAGAAGCACAGCTGGAATGCAGCTTTCCCACAGTACCACCAAAAAAAGAGCAACAGAGGATTAATTATAAGTTTTGAATCACTTTTCTTTACCACAGAAAGAGAAATGTGAAGCTCTCCCCTAAAGGAAATTTTTATGTAAACCAGAGTGGATTACCAGCATGGCCCCAGCTGCTCTTGGATTAAAATACGGATCTGCAGTTGCAGAAATTAGAATCACCCAGAACTCTGCTGAAATTGATGTCACAATGCTGTAAGGGACGTATGGAGGATATATGATGCTCTAAAGGATGCAACCTCAGAACCAGATGGTCTGATCAAAACCCTCCCTACGTCAGAGAAGAGTCTTACTGATTTTTATAGGATTTGAATGATTTCTTATTGTAATAGAAATTCCTTTCTTGCTGGAGGAAGATATTCTCCATTTTTTTGCATTTGTAAGTTAAAAGCATGTCTTGGTAACTTCCATAAAAAACCCAAACCTTCAGTTACAACTTTCTGCTGATTTATTCCACTTTAATTTCATACAGATCATTCAGAAATAGACCAAATCTACCGCATCAGATTTTTTTTTTTTCCCTAACATCCTCCTAAGACCCCAAAACGACCAAGAAGGCAAACTGTAACAGAGCTGGCTACTTTCAGTACTGACTGTTGAGATGTATTTTAACAAGTAGGGCTCATGTTACAAGTAGTAAGTAAAGTATTTCTTTTCAATAATATTTAACAGCAGCAGTGGAAAAACCACTGCTGAACATCTTCATTTACCTTGCAACAACAAGAAAACATGGCACAGAATCAGAGTAATAAAAGCAGAGCTCAGCCACCTGGTGAGGTAGTTTAAGAATATTTCTGGAATAGTCAAGTGAAGTTAAATCTTCTCCACTGAAATTAAACAATGAAAGTGATGATTTTAAAATATCCCTATGGAGTGTATACCTGAGAATACATCATCTTTAAGTAATACTTTCAACACAAAAACACAATTTTACCTATTGAAAGAAATCCAAATTTCATTTCCAGTTATGGTGAAAAGATGGAGAAAACAGAAACACAGGAAAATATGGATTGAAGAGCAAATACACTTAGGGTTTGAGGATAAGACTCAACAGCTGTTTTCACATTGTTTTCCTGCATGGGTATTACTACCAAATGTAGGTTTCCTCTGCTTTTTTTTTTTAAGACCGTCTTTCTGAAGTGTGTTCCTTGCTTCCTCACCTATTTCATTTTTCACTCTTCAGCCTCTCACTCCTCATTGTCTCCTCTCTGTTTTCCTTTTCCTGACAGAGAGTTATGAGGTTTTGCCCTTGAGCCCCAACCTCTCCAGCAGTGCTGGTCCTCTGCTCCATCTAGTGGGATCCCTGCTGCTCCAAGAGCCTGCAGTGCCCAGGACGGGGAGCACGGGGAGCCTGGCCTCAGACACAGCTCCAGACTGTGGCTCATTACACAGCTACATTTAACTCTGAAGACCACAGCTTATTTCTCAAAATGTAGAGCACGATCCAAAACTGCTGCTGGTATTACCTGACCATTGTAGCAAGAGCTACAGTTCTCAACACCTATGGATTTTACAGAACATCACAACGGCCTTTTTATCTTGCCTGTATCAAACAAAAGTAAAAGCACGCCAGCAGCTTGATATTAACACACAAAGAGCCAGTCCTGCCTGAAGATGTACAACTGAAAGTAAAGAGAAATTGATGCCAGGCCTTCCAAGCTTTCTCAACAGACTCTCAGCATCAATTTGGTAAATGAAGTATTTAAGCCCTCAGTGCTATGTGGGTTGCTGCAAGATTAATATTTGAAAGTCTTTGGCAGTGCAAAAAAGGTCTTTAATTTATTTTCACTCTAGGAATCATGGTCAGCATCAGCACAGGAAACTGGCTCTCTGGTTATTCTTTTAATATCAAAGTTTTCATGATACTTCCATCTTTTGCTTTTGTTTATTTACTGTGCACAGGGCCCTGAAGCACTGACTTGAGGATAGTCTGTCCTTAGCACACACTAAATAAACTCAGATCTCACCACTGGGCTCAGATTTATTTGCAGTGGTGACAGCTGAGTTAGCATGTCCCAGGAATTTGGAATTTAACTTGGCTGGGATTCAGGGCCAGCGAAATGAGCTCACTTGAGCCCAGCCAAGAGAGGGTCTGCAAATATGTCTCCCACCAAGTAATGTGGCATCCAGACTGCATAACCCCCTCAAGAATATGATCCTAATGTCAGTGAAGTTGGGAAGACTTGTGAGGACTTAATGCAAACCCCTAGTTTTAGATTTTGCCAGCCTGTGGGACAAGGAGGCTGCTCTCTGTGTCAGATACCAAACACCAAACTCCTCCCTGCTTCAGCTGGTGCATGGCACGCTCACATACATACACCCAAATGACACAGAAATCCAGACATTTCTATGCCAGACCACGGAATTTTGCATATCACAACTGCTTTAAGTATATGGCAACTTCAAAACAAGACATGATGTAATGAAGAAAACATTCATGGCTGCCTCTTCTTCAGGAGAGATGGGGTAAGTGAACAGTTCCAGAAATTATTCCTGGAGTCCCAGCAGGACATTAAAAGTGCTATCATCTTTTATCTGTGCTAATTACACCGAATCCTCACCTGGAACATATAAATGGCTATTTCCAAACTGATGTAGAAGAGTCCATAATGTAGTTTGGGCTCCTCATGCAGGAAGAGCCTTAATAGACAAGGCCATTCAGGGCAGAGATGGAATTTCTGGATGCCACAGGTGCTCTGAATGTTTCCAAGTTAGGAACTGAACTTGCTGTTATTGTCCCTTTGATGCTTTAAGTTTTAGCTTTCATGTTTTTCAGACTCTGTGCTGCCCAGGGGTGCAGTTCTGAGCCTCACATTCAGTGTCAGTCAGCTCTCTGCACAGGGTAGGGAGACAAAACAAATCCTTTTCCTGCTGGAGACCAAGGACAACTTTCAGGCCCAAAAGCACAAATAATGGTGGGCTGAAGAGATCAAACAAGAAGGATGGGGCTTCATAATCTTAAGCAGTAATTGGACAATTAAACCCCAATATACAAATAGACCAAAACTTACAAAAGTGTGAGACCTCATGACTGGTCGTCCATTTTTTTGTGACCATTTTAAGTCCACCTTGGCTGTAGCCCTGGCCAGGCTCTTGTCCTGCCCAAGGTGTGTCCTTTGAGGCCTTTCAATAAATATCTACTTTATTCTCTTAGCACTGTCCAGTCTCTGCTCAGGTGAGCCTTGCCAAGGTGAGGGTCTGTAGCACTGCCGAGTCCCCAGGCAGGCACAAAGCAGAGCCCCTTTGCTGCAAAAACCAGGCCTTTTGAAGCAGTGAGCCCATTATCAGTTACAGAGTTTTAAAATATAACAAACATAATTCAACCAACCACCCTACACCACAATGTGAACATGCCATGGTTACGTAACTTGATTTTACCCCTAATTCAGCTGAGTCTCTTTCCAACAGTCCTTTTCTACTTAGCTGAAATAACAGGCCTGAGCCATGGTTTTACAAGGCCTCTCTCTTTTATAAAGCCTTACTTATCAGTAACACCTTGGTACTGTCCATTAAGGTGTTTGTAAGGAATTTCTCTGATTCTGAATGCAGAACAGTAGAATCACAGAATGGTTTGGGTTGGAAAGGACATTAAAGCTCATCCAGTTCCAATCCCTTGCCATGGGAGCTTTCCATGCCTGCAAGAAAGTATATTTTCTTAGAAAAGAAGATTAATTAAGAGTGACACCTTCCACTATCCCACACTGCTCCCAGCCCTGTCCAGCCTGGCCTGGAACACTTCCAGGGATGGAGAGAATGACCTGGACTGCCCTCTTGCACTGCCTGCTGATCTAAATGGGTTTAAGCAGCTCTAGAAGCTCATGTCCCTGTCTATGAACACAGTATTTAGGAGGTGAGACCACCGCAAAGCACTTATTTTGCTCTGGTGTATGCGCATGTGTTTATCTAATAATTCCAAGTTACTGTGACTCCAGCACCCTGCATCCCTGACCATAAATGCCACTCCACCAGAGAGAAAAGCCTCATGCCCAGGCACAGATCACTGTTAGCAGTGAGCAGAACTGCTCTGCAAGTCCCATCTGCTGGGAGGTCAAGGCTTCATTATCAGAATGAGTAAACGAGAGATTAAAATGGATCCCGGCCAATGCAGCACATCTGCCATGGTGCCACATCAACCACTGGAGCTTTCAGGGGAGATGGGTTATTAAATGGAGTTTCTCCAGAGACAGAAAAGGTGTGAAAGGCACAGCAGTGCTGCAGCTGCCTCTTGCTGGGATAAATTCACCTGACCCCACCCTCAGGAACACCCTTGGATGTGTCACAGCACTGTGTGCTCCCTGAGGTCATGGTGCTCCTGTGGCCCTCATGTCCACAAGAGCAGACATAACTAAACCAACACAAAACTTCTTGGCACATCCCTGCTCACATGGGCATTAACACCCAAATTATAAGTTTCTGACAAATTCTTCAATGTGGATCACGAACAAGTGAGTACCTTGAGAGCTGACTTCAACCTGTACTGAAAAAAAACAACAGCAACAAAACAAAGTCAAAACAAAAACGGGGGAAAAACCAACCAACCAAACAAACAAAAAAACAAAACAAAACAAAAAAAAAACCCCAAACCATTCATCCCAAACAAACAAACAAGCAAATACAAGAAGAAATAACACACCCAAAGAGTCTAATTTCCAGTATGAACCCAAATCACCTTGTAAACACAAACCATCATTGTCCACAAAGCTAAGCACATGAATGCTGGTGAAAGAAAATGGTGGTTTAGTGATTTATTACATTAATTTTATTCAATAAGATTAAGTTCTGGACTGTATTTTTACCAGGGAATTAAGTTTGTTTGTAAGACACCTATTTCATTACCCCTGAGCTATCTACAGAAAGGAGGAAAACATTTTTCATATTTTTCTTTCCAGGTGTTTTGATGCATCAATTAATCAATGCTTCAGGTTCTCATAAAATGCATGACTCAAAAGAAACCTTAAAGAAGTTGTTTTTAAAAAAAAAAAATACAACAAAACCAACAACAACAAAACCCCACAGATACCCTTTTTTATCAGGAAAAAATGCTTTTCTTTTTTCCATAGTATAGGTTTGTTCAATAATTCTCATGAAGAATCATAGAATATGCTGAGTTTGAAAGGACCCATCAGGATCATTGAGCACAACTCCTGGTCCTACCCAGGAAACCCCAAGAATCCCACCATGTAAAGACAAATCTACATTTTTAATAACCAGTAATAATGTATTTATAATTCTTAATCTCCTAAAGCCTCAGAAAGTGTAAAAAAAATCAATAAAATAATTAATTAAAGGCTAAAAAAGGCTTTTGCTCCGTGTTCTTACTGTCCCATTGTGACTAATTCTTTTTCAACAGGATGAATAATTCAGCAATGATACAAAAATCTCCCATCTGTAAATAGAACAAGAAGAACAGCGAGATGCAACAGCTCCAGGAATTTTTTTTTTTTTTTTAAGTTAACTCCAAGGATGACCAGTTTTTAGGCTCAGGTCCATTCCTGCAGCAGTTGATGCCAAATTCCACTAGGTGTCATCTACCACTGTATTTCTACTGGGAATATGAAAACGCTGGCACTGAAGACATCTCACATTAATATTTCTATATATTAGTCCTTCCTTCTGTTCAGGTTTCAGGATGTATCTATAAATTCCCATTCTATATATTACTTATGCACGTATCTTATTATTACAGCCACTGTCAGTACTCTTAATTAATCTTCTTTTCTAAGAAAATATACTTTCTTGCAGGCATGGAAAGCTGCCACATCCTCAGGAAAAATGAAATAAAAATCATCAAACTAATTCCAAAGGAAAACAAAACCTGTTCCTTTTTGTATGACATCCCTTATGCCTGAAAGCTCTTATTTTTGGATGAACACACCATTTCTGAGATCCAGCTAGAAACAATCAGTCACAGAAACCAAGAGAACGGAGTGAAGTCGTGTCAGGGAGAGTTAGGGTGGATATCAGGGAAAGGTTCTTCCCCCAGAGGTGCTGGGCACCGTCCAGGCTCCCCAGGGAATGGGCACGGCCCCGAGGCTGCCAGAGCTCCAGGAGGGTTTGGACAACACTCCCAAGGACAGGGTGGGGTTGTTGGGGTGTCTGTGCAGGGCAGGGTGTTGGCCTGGATGATCCTCGTGGGTCTCTTCCAGCTCAGGATATTCCATGATTCTGTTAATATTTCGGTCTTGTACTAAAAACCTTCAGTGGTTCTGAGAGCTCAATGAATATTCTGGATGTACCAACAGCACCATCAAAGCTGCACTGACAGAGGCTGACATTCCTTGGATAAGAGCTGGAGAAGCTGGGTAGTACCAAACCCACAATTGTCCTAAACTGGTCTAGAGATGTGACTTTCTTAAGACAGTCTTTGCAACACACCCTGAACAACTCAAATCAATCTCTGGTCATTAGGAATGCAAATCAAATGTTCAGCTGAGAATCCAAACCAGAAAATCACATGACAAACGCTGTTTTCAAATGTACAGTGGAGTTCATGTACCATCGATATAAAAAGGTATCATTGTTGCTGCCTGAGACACTGATACTGAAATGTGATAAAAAATCCTATCACTCCTGTTCAAGGCTGATAAACCCCAAATACAAGGACTGAGAGAAAATTGCTGCCAGTGCATTCAGCAGCACAGGGCTGTCTGTGCAAGGAATGGGACCCAGAGGGACTTGCTGTGTTTACAAGAGTAAATAAAACCAGAAGGACGTAGTATTTTGAACAGCCAATACCTCTGGAAGAAAAGAGCAGCAAAGACTGATTCAAGTTAGAGGGCAATTCTGCCCAAGAGCAATTAGTTATGACAATCTATTAATTTCAGTTAATGCAGAAAAGATAAATAACCATTAAAAAGGTTAAGGTTTCTGAAATTACTTCTCAGTTGGGAGTATGAACAACTATTTTTATGGTGGACACTTCTCTGCTTAACAAACTTACATCATACAATTCCTGTTGGAAGAGGTTATGAAAAAAAAATCAATGGCTTTCTGAAACAACTGAGATAATATTACTTTTTAATTAACTTTGTAATATAACCCTGAAAATGAACACATACCACAAATTAAATTTGATTTTACTTTTTATTTTATTATGCTTCAAGATTTTACTATTTCAAGACATGACATCTATTCTCTACCTCAAAGAAACAAAACATCTCTGATAAGGAACCAGATAGCACTGGCCAAGTGCTAATACTTTTCATTCCTTCTTACTGCATTATTTACAGTATGATTCCAAGCTCAGGCTCATAGCTACAGTTTTTAAAATGTTGGTCTAAAATACTGCAGAATTATTAGTTATTAGTTAAGTATTAGTTATTTCATTAAGCACAGTGTTCAGGCTACACATTGGACATGGGTGGCAGAGGTTGGAATGAAATGTCCTTAAAGGTCCTTCCAGCCCCAGCCATTCTATGATTCAATGCTTCTACATTTTTCTGTGGTGGGTCATAAAAGAGCTAGACTAGAAAATTTCCCAGAATTTCTGACTTCAAGGTGATTTTTGAAAACAAAACAAAAACAAAACCAAAACAAAAAGAGGACAGAAAAGAGAAAAGCTTTCCCTGCAGAGGTTTTGTATTTTTTTTCCAACTTCATCCATGTAATCAGTGTTAAACTCCACAGAAAATGTTTCCTTTCTTATTAACAAAGATGGTGCAGCCTGGGTCACTTCCCATGTGGGTCCTTGTTTCCTGTTAGTTTCTCCAATTTAAAAACCTGAAGGAAATGGGATTTGGGCCCAAATGTCCTCCTACATTTTTTGTTTAAGTGTTTTTTTGATACTACATCATTAACAAAGATGGTGCAGCCTAGGTCACTTCCCATGTGGGTCTCTATTGTATCTCTATTTCTCTATTTCTAAAGTATCTTTTTACCCTTCCTTCCAATGACTTCCTTCAATCCAATCTTTGTATCAATGACCATAAAATGCTGGCATGTTGGACAAATAATGCAGTGTCACTCCACCCATCTGTACAAATTCCATATGCTGACTTTGCAAGTGAGTTTTGAAATGGCTTCAGTCAACAGTCACAGAGCGAAAAGCTTTACACAGCCCATAGATACCCGAGCATCTGAAGCAGCTTAAATTCCCACTATTACAGGGAGCTTTTCCTCCTCCACCTCCCAGGTACATTTATCTGCAATATTTCCTTTTATGCAGTGGTTTATAAAAGATGCAGTAGCTGGGCCCTGTCACTTGTTATTTCAATAGCAGCAGTCAAGTCAGTTCTAAAAACCACATTTTTTTCCCACAATATCCCTGCACAAACCCCTCAGGATGAGAAACACTCCAGTAATTAACAGTTGATCTTTTCCCATCCCCTCTTTTCTCACTCAATCAATTCACTATTAGCATTAACCAGAAATTTTTCAACTTGCTAAATACCTTGCCATTTCCCAGTCAAACCCCTCAAAACACAAGTTCTTCCCTCTTCAAGAGACATTTGTAAATTGGATGTGAGAAGAGCCCAGTCTCCAAAGAGACTGCAGGAGCACACAGGGATCTATAACCAACTCAAGCAAGCTGCTGAAAATTCAAAATATGAGATAAATCTAATGCTCCCAGATACAAAGATTTGCCCTGTTGGCAGCTTGGTTTGCCATGCCCTGCCCTTTAAGTACGGAAGGATTCACATCATATCCAAGACTCAGACCATGTATTTTTTAAAAATCCAGAAAAGCATGTCTAGCACTAAATACTATATATTGGTTGTAAAATGGAAGTGTAATTTCAGAGCTCGCTTTAATAAAGAAATGTTTCCACAAACTCTCAAGTCAGGATGATCCTTTTGGGTCCCTTCCAACTCAGGACATTCCATGATTCCAGGTGTGATAGATATAATGTATAAATTCATGTATAAAATACTGTATCAAAAGTTTGGACTATTAAAAGGCTACTCCAAGATTCCAAGGCCCATTGTGCAGCTGTGAAACCACAAAATCTGCAACTGAAACAACAGGACCGGACTGGAGATGGCCCATTCATCAATGATGGGCTTCCACTTCACGGCTGCTCAACATCTGATATCAATCTTGATAGGGGATCCGGAGGATGATCAAATCAGCACCCCAAAGAAAGAATCCAGGAAGACTATCAAATCATCTTTTCATATTTATGGGAACCCCTATCAAAACCCTTACTTGGGAATAAAGAAATACATGAATATTCGGACTTTCAATAGACCTAGCCTCGGATAAATAAACTGAGACCCAGCATTCGTGGTCAGAGGTTGGATGGTACCTTTGTTACTGTCACTCTGCCCACTCAGCATTCGATTGAAGTTGTCCGATTTTATTGTGGCTTTTTAATTGGATTTTGGAAAAATTGCTAAATAAATTCTTTTATTTTGAATTGGCTTCTCATCATTTATAACACACATCAGCCAGATCTTCTGGTATTTTAACAAGCAACACTAGAAATGCAAACTGTGTGATGTGCTTTTCTAACATGGAGCAGAAAGGATGGAGCTTTACCAGAAGAGTGGATATCAGATCAACGTAAGACATTAATCTTGTATGGCCAAGACCTGCTTGTGGTTGGATTTTCAGACACTTTGTACATTGTCTACCAGTGCAAGAATTATTTACACTTCCCTCTTCCTTTTTGAACCCAAATCCTTCATGGATAATGCTGAGACTGGACCAGACCTGGGGTAACAGGTTAAAAAAGTGAGACAAACCACTACACAAACCATTCTGTGGTCCTACAATTCTATGATTTCTCTCAAATATTTCCCATATCCAATGCCAGAGATGTAAATGCAGAACTTCTGTCTCACCCTGAAGAGACCACTGTGTCAGCATTTTAACTATTGACCTCAAAGACCTGCCAGCTTCAGCTGTAAAAGTAGTTCAGTCATACTTTAGGTTTTTTGTCGATGTAATGATAAGGAGATAATGGGCATTTGGTCCAGGACACGTTAGGAGCTGCACAAAGGGATCTCAGCATGCCCACCACATGCCTGCTCACATGAAAATGCCTTTTATCTCTGTACATAAATACACAGCAACCTTTACAAAATCCCCAAATTATTTCATTTTCTTGGGAGGAAAGGAACTGTAATTGGGTGGGCTGTGCAAGCTCATTCTTCCTCCTGCTAGTTAAGCCACAGACATTCATCTTTCCACAAAGAGCCCAAATTGTTCCCGTCTGCACTTGAATGTTTTGTTGTCTCATTTTAACTGACCCATCAGACCATAAACAGCGGCACAAGGCCCTCACGTCTATTAACTGGTGTCATTAGGAGTCCTTTCTCATTTATTGTTAAGAGGACTAACACCTCCTAGGGAAGAACTGAAAGTCTCATGAGCAGCCACTCAGAGAACATGCTGATTAAATATAATTCCTCATTAAAAGATACCGAGCAGCTGGGCCTGGCTTTTTGAGTATACAGACATTTCCTATTAAGGTTCAAATGAATAAACAAGGTTTCCTTTGTGGTTTTCTTTATCCTGCATTATTTCCCTCTTGGAGCAGGCTTCTGGCTCACTGTGAAGAACAGCAGAATTATATCCACGTGACTGTTAAATTTCACCTACATCTCCCAAATAAAAAATATTATTTCCAATATAACTGCTGCCAGAAAACATTCATCAGCTGAAGGCTGTGAAACTTCAATTAACAGGTGACCTGTAGGCAGCATTGCCTGGCTGTGGGCCATGAACGCACATAAAGCAGCGCATTAAAACTACCGCTACATTAACCAGCTTCATAGAGCACTGAGCACCTGAAGACACTTTGTTCTCTCCCTGCCTTCACAAAGGAGATTGTCCCTTCACCAATCCTGCAGGACACAAAGGGCTCTTAGGGGAAGGCTCTGATTGCAAAACACTGATGTGAAGTGATGGACGACACAGAAGGACATTAATAATGGGATCCGGTCCCTTTAGCAATCCGTCTCTGTCTGTGTATTTAACAAGGACATTATACAGCCTGGATATCCAGTAATAAGGTCACCCTACTCGCCTGGCCTTGTTAATAATATGATCTGATGCTGGCTGAATGGAGGTGGTTCAAAGGTGCACAGCAGTGGGAGGAGGGCTGGGAGGTGATGGAACCTGATGGCTGAAAAGCCGTGCCCAAGCTGTGCTGCCAGGGGGGATGTGGGAGCAAAGAACAGACTCTGAGGTATCTGTGGTAGCCTAAAAAAACCTCCTGTAAGATAAATTGCCTCCTGCCAGGCACGCTCTTAAACGTTCTGGCTTAGACGTGCTTCACACTTGCGCAGGGGAACCACACAGCAACTGGAAAATCCTGAAATGTATTCAAGAACCTGATTAAATTATACTTTGTGACAATTCTGTTGAACCCAGCAGAGCTGCTGTCTGGTAACCAGGCAGTTTATGGAGCTCTTTCACAGAAACAAATCCTACCTCAGCAACTATTCAGATTCCAGAGGTGATGGGATCTATCTCTAAAGCCTTTCAGAAGCATATCAAGAACTGCTTCCTGACTATCTTACTATGTTTTCTAATTTAAAACAAGCAACATGATAGTTTTTGGCAACATTTGGAAAAGGAAAGTTTTCTCTTGACTGCTAATGATGCAAATGATAAAACAGATCTTGTATCCAATTTACCCTCCACACAGAACTCTTGCACAGAAATTGTATTCACTCAGCTGACAACTGAATTTACTCCCAGTTAATAAATAAAGCCTTTGTACGATATAATCAATGAAACAAACAAGTTGCAGCACTTCTGCATCTCTCTTTATCCACAGTTCTGTTTTAACTGCTTTCCAAGTTAGTCTGCCAGACTGTTCTGTGCTAAGGGGTTTTTTGCTTTAATAAGTGTTTGATGGATTATGGACACAGTGAAATCCTATAGATCAGGGAGATTTCTGTTTTGTCAGATTTCTGTCTGTTCTCAACTTTCTCATGCCTTCACTGCCCTGCAAACTTCCCAGGAACTGATGGGTAGCTGGGTCAGCAGGTCAGCTACCTACCTTCAGCATCCAGAAACTACACCCTGGAATTTCAGTGAATAAAGGAGTGAGGGGTCAGCTTTCCCAGGGTTTGCTTCTGCAGGAAGAGTAGAAATAGGGGAGATATCAAAAATACCAGGTTTTGTGGTCCACACCTTGTTTTTCTAACACACACCTTCAGTTGCATTCATTATCCCTTATCAGAGCTATTAAATGTAATAACTAAAAAGAACCATCCCAAATGTGAATGTCCTTTCCCTTGACCAGGCTGGGAATAAGCCATTATCATAGGACGTTGTCCAAATTTATCTGGTTGAGGCCAGCAGGTACAGAATCATAAAATCATTAAGGTCAGAAAATATCCCTAAGATCACTGAGTCCAGCCATTAACCCAACACCACTGTGTTCAGCACTGAGCCAACTTCCCAAGTGCCACATCCACCTTTTGAACACTTCCAGGGATGGTGATTCCTCCACTATCCTGGGTAGGCTATTCCAATGCCACCCTTTTTCTCATTAATAACTTGTTCCTAATTTCCAATCTAAACCTTCCCTGCTGCAACTTGAGGCCATTCCCTTTGGTCTTGTCACTACATGTCATGCAGTGCAGAAAATTTCACATCAATATACAATAGGAGGGAAAAAAACCGCCAAAACACAAGTATTTAATTTTAAAATACTTTTTCAAATTAATTGGCTTAAAATTATGTGATGTAGAAGCAGAAATCAACAACTAAGAAGAATTTACTAGTCTTATCCCCAGCCATCACAGCTGCTCTGAACATGTTTTCAGCCTGACTCTTATGTAGCACAACTGCACCTAAGGACTCCTTGACACCCAAAGTTTCATCCTGATCCTGTTAACATCAACACAGTTTGGAGAATCCACCATAATTTGACAACAAAAATGTAACACCCAAGGATCTTGAAAACAGCAACTCTGCAACAAATTCCTTGGATTTACTTTAATGACTCCTGGTAAATGAGCTCAGGGGGGAGGCAGATTAACACTGACAAACACACATCAGCATAGATCCACATACAGGGGAAAACCAAAAAGGGTTCTTCTGAACAGCTCTAAGTACATTCGAGGCACTATGTACATTTTACTTTCTCCGAGTCATTTTGTAATATTCAGTTGGAACATTCTGGATGCTTATTTTGATGAACTGACTCAAACGCAAAAGCCTGCATATGGATAGATTCATCCCAGATGTCTGGCAGACTTCAGATAAACTACAAATAGTGTGTCCTTCTGACCCAGTTTCATCTGAAGTTTTACCCTTCTCTACAGGAGGAAAAGACTGACTCTGTATGTGATGGTGGATAGAGATTTATTTCCATGATTCAATACTTGGGCACTGAAGCTGAAAAAATTCAGAACACCAATAAACTCCTAAGTGAGAATAATAAACCCAGAGGAAAACTGATCAAGGCTCAGTGAAATCTTTGGATTAAAGCTGGAGGGGAAAGGTATGGATGTGCTAGATGTACTGGATTTTGGGCAGCCCCAAAATCCAGCCTCATCCTGGGCTGCATCCAAAGCAGTGCGAGCAGCCGTAAAGGGGAAATTCTGCCCCTGTGCCCCGCTCAGGTGAGACCCCACCTGCAGAGCTGCTCCAGCCCTGGGGCCAACAGCAGAAGGACGTGGAGCTGCTGGAGCCAGTCCAGAGGAGGCCACAGAGCTGCTCCAAGGGCTGGAGCCCCTCTGCTCTGGAGCCAGGCTGGGAGAGCTGGGGGTGCTCACCTGGAGAGGAGAAGGCTCCAGGGAGAGCTCAGAGCCCCTTGCAGGGCCTAAAGGGGCTCCAGGAGAGCTGGAGAGGGACTGGGGACAAGGGATGGAGGGACACAGGGATGGATGGGGTGTTGGGAACAAATTCTTCCCTCTGAGGGTGGTGGGTCCCTGGCACAGGGTGCCCAGAGAAGCTGTGACTGCCCCTGGATCGCTGGAAGTGTCCAAGGCCAGGCTGGATGGGGCTTGGAGCAACCTGGGATAGTGGAAGTTGTCCCTGGCCATGGCAGGGGTGGAATGATCTTTAATGAATGGGCTTTAATGTCCCTTCCCACCCAAACCACGCTGTGATTCCATGATTCTACATCAACTAATCTGAGCTGGTTAACACACAAGGCCAGTCTAAACCAGAGCACAGGCAGGGGGAACAGACAAGACCCTCAGCTGGCAGCTCAATTTGTCATACTTCAAGTAACTGAACACATGGGATGACTCTTTCTTGAAAGGTTCTTGTCTTTTTCCACTTACTTAAGAGAGCTGAGGCGATGACAGGGTTTTTTTGGGGGGAGATGAAGTTGGGTGCGATACATTATTCATCACCTTCCAAAGTAGCACGAACTTAATCACCAGACATAATGCAAGAGGAAATTTATGTCATATGTTATGCCAAAGGTCAGATTACACATAATCAGAATGGCCCTTCTGACTTTAAAATCCATAATGGTTACAGATTAGGAGCAGGTCCCTTGAAGGCAGCACAGTTACATGGATGGGAAACTGATGTGAAATGAAAGTCATTCATGACAACTCAGTTATATTTCTTTTTAATAATGGATGTCAATAAAGAAAGCTCAGTTCATTTTTAAATGACTGAACTTTTGAAGCGATCTGCTAATGGCTCCTGTGACATTGACAAAACCTGAACAACATTTATCAGGTACATAAAGCTGAGAACATGGTCTGTACCTTGCACCAGAGGAATTTTCCCTAAGCTACCCCATACTTGTTGGCATCTTTGAGAAAAAAAAAAAAAAAAAAAAGGCTTTTTTACATAGTAAATATTACTACTGTCTCAAGAGACAGATGATATGAAATTTTTCCACTTCCCAACAAACCAGTATTTTTTATCTGCATAGAAGATAGTTTTGAGTTCTATCTGAAAAAAAAAATGCCCTTTAATAAGCATAATAACTCAGATGAGTGTGTTAGGCAAAAGCTGAGTATCATCAAATTTACACAATTTTAAATAAAGATTTTCTGACAATGTTTTAATTTTCACCCCATTCAGTTTCAATGTTGTCACTGGGATTTGCCAGGTGCATGCACCTAAATAAGCAGAAATGGAGTATAACTGTGAACGGGACTGGAATTTAATGGCAAAAGAGATATATCACAATAGAATCAAAGAACATTTTTTTTTTAAATGTGTACTATAAACTATATTTTGGCATTTTCAAGATTCTCATTTCAATATGACTAGGGGTTTTACTGTGGCTATCACATCCCTGGGTGCATCCAAGGCCAGGTTGGACAGGGCTTGGAGCAACCTGGGATAGTGGAAAGTGGCCAGGGCTAGAACTGGATCTTCTTTAAGGCCCCTTTCAGCCCAAACCATTCTATGATTCTGTGATTATTTTCTCCATTCATAACAATAAAACAGTCTCTCTGTCCCTATTATTTATTTTTTTTAATGGCAGTTTCTCACTGACAGAATAGAATTATGTACTTTAATCATATACTGACATTTTTATTAATATACTGACACAACAGTAACAAAACAATAAAGCACCAGAGAAATTATTATTTAGCATGGCTGGGATGGGTAGCAATGCACAGTGGGAAACAGAAGCCAGATGTTACAGCAAGAATTTTATCTGAAGTATCATTAATATAATTTCATTTCTCTGTAATTTACTTACCTGACGACTGGCAAGAATTAACTTTAAAAACCACTTGGACCCTCAGAAGAACCTCCAAACTTAAAATTGAACTTGACCAGTTGTCAGCCTGCAGCAGTTGCCTCAGGGATTATGAAACAGTTTAAAGAAATACACCCTATAATTAAGTTATTGCCTAAATTCTTAGTGCAAAAGTAAACCCCACAGCAGGAAGAGAACACACTTTCCAACCATCCATATTGTCCTGCCCCCTCCTAATCAAATGCATTATAGGGAACGAGGCAGTTCCAAAATGTTTAGCAGACAAAAATCCTTGTTAATCTTTTTAACAAGGAAAAAAATTCTTACTGCCCCCCCAAATCTGCTGACTTGAACATCCCTAAGCACCCTTAATCTCAGTAGGAGCATCCCGTCTGTGATACATCTCTAGGTGAGACTTCTCAATCATGCATGGCAAGGCAAAAAGAGTCAGAGAAGTAATGAAACCAAAGTAGGAAAAGGCGTGAAGTCTTAATGATCACCAGCATCCCTGGATTATGAGATGAATATTGTATAAACACACTCCAAATCTTAGTTATATCCAAAAGTTGCAGTTTCAAGACAAATGCTCTCTGGAAATAAAAAGCCGTCTCACTTTTTCATCATAACCACTACTGGGAAAATGTATAAGTAAAGAACTTTATAGTTTTCTTCAAATTTTGATTAAATTTATTCAGATTTAGGTTCTGTTTCTCTTCCACTTGCTATCAGAATTTTCTTAATCAGTTGTACAAGATTTGTTTTCTGTTTTTTCTCTCCACAATTACCACGCTAGAGATTTTAAAATTCACCTATGGCACACAGACACATCACCCAGCAAGGGTAGATGAGCAAGATATAATTCAGTTTTTTAAAGCTTGAGCAGTACCACCACAGCAGTAGAATTTTGTGATTGATTCATTAACAGAAGCTTTTCAAGAAACTATCTGGTAACAAGGAAAAAAATCCTTCATAGATCTGTATCCTGTTAAAAGATCAAAGACAGTCAATTTTGCCAATGAGGGGAAGTTATGAGCAGAATCCCACAGGGATCTGCTTTGGTTCTTTGCTCATCTTTATGTCTCTAATTGATCTAGAGCTGGTGAAGGAGTGAAATCTGCTTAAATACCAAAATATTCAGCACAGTTAAAACTAGATTGGTATTAAAGTGTTGTATCACCCCAAAAGTAGATTTACAAGAATATTTCCTATTTTAGCAACTTACACAGGAAGGAAATCTTATGCTAGCTTGAGTTGCTCTGTAAAAGCACATGTATAAATGAACAGAGGAATTATTTTTAAAGGCTTGGAGAACAAGGCACAGAGACCATTACCCACTAAGTTGTGGGGGGCACCTGTGCCTGCAGTGCCACAGCTGAGCCAAAGAGCAGAAAATACAGACAAGAGTAATAAAGGTATGAAAATTCTTCCGTTCAAAATGAGCTTTGTGGAGACAGGAGGGAAAAAAATAAAAAAGGTAGACCTATGCATTTATACATTTATAAACTTAATGGAAAAGGTGAGTAGAAGGTAATTATTCATTGCTCTCATTATACAAGACCTTGGGGAGAACTGCACTGAGTGATTAGACAGGGGAAAATAAATACTTTCTACCACACAAACATTTGTCATAGATATCTTGGAGCCATATATTAAAGAACTCCAAAAGCACTTAAACAAATTCAAGAATTATTACACAAGAATGTCACAGATGCAACTTTTATCTCAGAAATGCCTTGAATCTAAAAGAGAAGGATAACTCAGCACTTATTGATGACTTCAGGAGCTGTTAGCAGCTCTCAGGAGCAGTGTAGAGATCTTTTATCTCTCTACCTCTGTACATACAACTCCATCCTTAATTTGTGGGAAACATCCTCACTTCTCCCTACTCCCATATTTGCCAACACCTCCAGCTGCCCTCCACAGTGCATCCATCACTCCATGCTCTTCCCAAAGCTCAGAATCGGGACTCACAAGATGGTTTTGGTTGGAGGGGACTTTGAAGACCATCTAATTCCAACCCCCCATCCTGGGCAGGGACACTTTCCACTAAGCCAGGTTGCTCTGTGTCATTCATAAGATCTCTTCCCATCCAACTCTCCCAATGTGTGATGGGGCCCATGCATACCAAACCTTTTCACACAACCCTGAGCTCTTCCCATACTCCTGCCTCACATCCCTTAACCCAGAGAGACCTTTTTGGCTGTCACAGCTCCTTCTGTTCTGTTTGATGAGGCTCCAAATTGTGCACTGACAGCTACCAGTGCTGGCTTCTCTCTGATGCTGAGTTCTCCTACAAGTTTCACTATCCCTGGATGAGCAAAGCCCTTGCAGCTGCTTTCACAAAGACCCAGCCTAGCAAAACCCCTCACACAGAAAGCTGTTCTCACAAATTGACAGGATTCTGGAGGCCATAAAGGAGGACATGAAAGAGAACACCAGGTATGGCTTGTTTCTGGGCAGAATGGGTCACAGTGAATGGTTTTCAGAACATTTGCTTCTCTTCTCAGTTCTCTGTTTCGGAGGGGGGAAACATCCTGCATCATTTACTAACACAAAGTGCTCTTCTGAAGTGTGAATGCTTCGTATCTTTAACAATCAGGCAATTTATTCAAATGTCTAAAAATGGATATAATAGGAAATTATTTCCTTTCTGTCAGTTAAAAAAAAAAAATACACTGAGATTCAAACTGAGACTCAATGGTTTCTGTACTGTTGTATCTTATATTAGAGTGGCTTAAATAAAATCCTTGAGAACTCCACCACGAGCCTATCAATAGATTAGACTTTTGTGTTAAAAATGCTTCTTTTCCAGAAGGTATAAATAATTGCTGGGAGAAGGACCAGAAGTCTCATCCAAAGGCAGTAGGAAGACTCCTACTGACTTCATCATACCTGGATCGAGCCCAAGGTTTGTATTATAGCCTAATGTATTTTTATACCGGTACTGCAATGAATTCCAACAAAAATAAAGCTCTAAAATGTTAAAGGGGGAAGAACAGGTTACACTGCTAAATCTAAGGAAATTTTGAAATAGATGCACTTCCTACACTCGGAGCATCAATTCTGCTCTTCTATTCCTGTCTACAACAACATAAAAGTCCCACTAGGTGTAAAAATCTTCTCCTAATGCTGTCTCCTTTTCAATACATACAAGACAAAATGCACTCCCTAAACATATTTCCCTTCACAAACTGGTATTTAAGTAACAATTTCATCTCCTCTTTTGCTCCTTTTTTAACTCCTGCATCCCCTTTCTCCAGCTCTGCGCATTTAAAGAGCTTTATACATGTTTGATTAAATTTGTGAGGTTGTTTATTTCTTGCAACGATTTAAGAAATAATCTACCAGTGGAGCTCTCAGGTCCTCAGGACAATACACTTGGGAACACACACTCTCCTCTTTTAGGGATAAATCAGGATTTTTAACTCCCATTGCTGAAGTCAGACTCAGAGGCATCCGAATCACCAGGACTAGAATTCCTTCAGGGATTTTCTTAGAGCAGGTAAGAAAAACGTTTTGGTAGTTTTGGTTTAAGGTGGAAACTTTTACCTGCAAACAGAAACTACCACCAAATTAAAAAAAAAAAAAATCCAAAATTATGTTCCTCAAGTAATTATTGGTGACTTTGTATTTTGCACTTTCAAAACATAGGAAGAACTGGTGAGCACATTTCATGAAAATTATCAGGATGTTATGGTGGAAAACACGGGAGTTTTTTCATCAGAGAAGGAAAAGCAGTAAAATCTCATTCCCTTACCAAAGTTGTGTCAGCCAGGATAGTGAATCTTGAATGTAAGCATTGTTTTTGTTTTTGTTTTTACCTCAAAACTGTTAGAATTGGGGTGCTGTTGTTGTTTTGGAATCCAGTGCTGTACACCATGAATTTTAGAGTGGAATGTTTTCAGAGAGATGAAAGACTGCAGGAATAAAAGATTAAGGGCAAGAGGGGGTGAACTCATCATTATTTGTACTTCTTGAGGACCTGAGCATGGGCCACATGGTCCTGCAGCATCATTGTAAGGTCCTTCATGTAAGCAGCATCGTTTATGTTTTTCCCTGGCTCGGTGAAAAATGGTGGCAATTATATAAAACTGCAGAGCTACCAAGAATTTAATTTTGTGCTTTAACAATACAGAAATTAGGCACCGGCACAGCTTCCCTAAATGAGATTTGCTTCATTTCCCTGTCTCTTAGACAGAATGCTCCCTCCTTCCAGAATAAAATACACCAAAAATTATAATAGCCCAAGGGAATCCCCTTGACCATGGATCCCTTCCAGAATATGGCTCATGGAGAGAGAAATGCTGGGAGGCTCCAGATAGCAACCTGAAGGAAACTCAAGGCACATGCCTGTTCTCAAACATTTATTCTTTCCCTTCACAATTAAAACAGAATCATTTTTTCACCTTACCCAAGGTCTGCTAATTCCTTCTAGGCTTAAAATTACGTTTGTTCAGATGTAGGTTAAACATTTTTCAGCTGCTGAGTTAAGGCACAACTGCAGGATCTGTGTCCTGGCTGGTAAATGCAGCAAACTGAGCCCTCTGGAAAGACTCAGTGGGTAACAGCACCCTGAGACCAACTCATAGCTTGATCAGTAATGTCAGCATGCCAAATTATGCTCTGCTTAATTGCTAGACACAGAAGCAGAAATATTTCAGTGGAATAGGATTTGTAAATAAGGATTTAAGCATTAGAAATGGGCTGGGTTTGGAGGGGGATTGTTATTTTGGTTTCTAACTTGGCCAAAGCTATTACATACTAAGTATGATAAATGCACTGAAAAGTTACTGATTGTATTACTGAGCAAATAAAAAAAAGCGGAGTATACTTTAATGACAATATTGCACTGGATTTTAATTTCTGGTGTCACAATGAAATCAGCTGAAATGCCTATCCTTCCTCTAATAATTTATCTTCCAGGGTTTTTTTTTTGCAATGAGTATTAATGCCCCTTGCTGATCTAATGTCAGTGATATCAGTATTTATTGCAGGTTTTGATTAGCTCTGCTGTTATAATTCACGGAAAACAAGGCACAGCACAAATAAGGAATGCTGTAAATCTTCAGAGAAAGCAGAAGCAATCAGGTTCCCATCAAGGCTTGGGCAGTTTAGGCCCAGTACTAATAATACACTTTATTGGGCACTTGGACTAAGCTCACCTATGCATTTCAGGTAGGTGCAGAATTTCGTGCTTTAACACATTAAAACCAATCTTCCAGGTGTGTAAACAGAAAAAAAAAGTGGTAATTTTTTGTGATGATGTGGATATTTCAGATGCCCCATCCCTGGAAGTGTCCAAGGCCAGGCTGGATGGAGCTCTGAGCAACCTGGCCTAGAGGAAGGTGTCCCAGCCCACGGCAGGGGATTGGACTATATGTGCTTTAAATGTCCCTTCTAATCCAAACCACTCTGTGATTCTGTGACTGGATATCGAATATCTCCCTTTAAGTTATTTGGAACAGTCTGGGATTGTGATATCTCTTGGAGACTGTTCACATTGTTCCAGTGGCCAAAGGACACCCACTCCTCAAGAGAAGTCTAAATAAGAGCTATCTGAGAGTGCAGCAGCAGTGTAAACTGACAGATCTCCTGTCAAATCTAACCAAGAAAGAAACCCAAACCTCACAGGTTTTGGCAGAGCACCCGCTTCTGTAACAAAAATAAAACACAACAAAACACAACAGCATAAAAATGAAAAAGCACATACTGCAGCTTCAAGCTTTTAAACAGAAACAGAGTGAGTTTGTGGTGTGTTTAAAACTTTTTTGAAGATGAGCATTTATCCCAAGCTGCATCAAGGTGAGCATCAGAAACAGCCTTAAAAGCAGCACCACTACTTCTCTGCCTTCATGGAGGTTCACAAGACTTTTCAGACACTTGTGCCTGCTCCAGATGCCAAACCCTTTTTTTTTTTTTTTTTTTTTTTTTTTTTTTTTTTTTTTTTTTTTTTTTTTTTAAATAAGTGAGCTTGGCATGATGCTTTAATTATTCCTTAGGAGGCAGGCATAAAAATACAGGGATGCTTAACATAGTGACAGAATTATGATGTGAGTTATGCAAAATTTATTCCCCTTTTAAAATACATGGTTGCAAATTATCAAGGAATTTTACAGCTGATTTATTTTCATGTATTTATTTATTTATTCATTTATTGGCAGGAAAGAGGGGTGACTGCTAGATTTATAAATATCGAAACCCTAAAATTATTCTGGCATTTTTGCCTTCTACATGTTGGACATAAAGTTCCACAGACCTCTGAAGGAAGATAACCTGCATTACAAGTCTCTTCCTACTTCTCACACTGGCAATATTTGGCCTGCTGATTTCTAGAAAATGTAAGTTAGAGTGAGAATTCACTTAAACCAGACTCTAATATAAAGAACTTGGTTTATGAGGAAGGCGACATAAATTGTAGGGACAAAAAGATCAGAAGCCAATATGTGAGGCTGATTAAATATTCCGCAGAAGTCAGTTTTATATCATAATGGAGAATCTGCAAGCAAATTTCCATTGCAAATGTCATTTATCTATAAATATTAATGCATAAATATTAACTAAAGCTATTTCATACAGCTACATTAATAGAACTTACATATTCACGATGTAAATAAAACAGTTTACTATTTTTAATTTTATTACTTGTAAAACAAGATTTCTGGGCACATTTTATGTAACTAAATTATATAATTAACAAAATAAAATTATGGCTCTGTGTGCACAGCATGGAAGATGAGAGTCATCACCCCAGGTATACTTACACTTTGCAGAAAGAATTGTGACCATATTAAAGATAACAGTAAGATGTAAATTTCAATGAGCAATATTATATTGCTTTCCACATATACAATTAAGAATGCTCTGGAGATAACTATAATACTCTAACACAAGTTATTACTATAATCATAATACTGGTTGAAAGCCATTCAAAAAGAATCCTGAAACCTTCCAAGCTCTGCCAAATGATGCCTGTTTGAAGGTGGAATATGCTTCCAGGATAAATGGCAGAAGATCTTCAGTTGGCAGATTTTAAAACATCACAGTAGGAGAAAAATCCTGATTTTCTAGGAAAACTGAATGAATGACCTAAAATGTTTTTTTCATTCATCTTGGAAAACACTGCAAGAGATGGAGCAGGGGGTTGGAACTGGATGGTCTTTAAGGTCCTTTCCACCCCAAAACCAGTCTGTGATTCCATTGCCCAAACTGGCAATGCTCCACTTCAGCTAATAAGATGGAATGAAAATGAAGAGTTATCATGTAAATTTGGGGTGGACATTCCCAAAAAAGAGAGAATCAAATCAGGACCTGAAGGCAGAGAATGGGAACGAGCACAAAATTTATTTAACCCAATTTCAGCCACCCTAAAGTTGTGCCTATAAACTACATCAGACAGGAGAGAAATGCACATTCAGAGCCTGATTCCTCCCACACTAACACAGCACCCAAAGCAGTCTGAAATTATTCTCTTGCCTCCTTTTGCTGGCAACATGGAGAACATTGAAATGCTTAATTTTAATTGTCTAAAGAGTAGGTGAAGCGCAGGAAGGGCAGGCCTTGACTTTGCATCTGCAAGAGCCCAGCATGGCTGGATCAGTACAGAGAGGAAATGAAGAAAAATGGGCTCCAAGAGAGATTTCTGTGACTTTTCTTCATGCATATAAAGAGCAACACAGATGAATTTCATCTCTACCATGCTCCTGAGGTAGCACAATTATAGGCTGGTCTTTTTTTGGGGTGAAACTCCTGAGTTTGCCCCAAACACACATGGCTGGCACTCTTCTGGCGTAAGACATAAAACAAACACAGGGAAAAACTGTGGCAGGTTTTCCTGTTGGGATGTGGCATGAACTGAACTGCACTGTCCTGCTCTGAAAGTTGGTCTAAGCATTGGGGTAACTGAAGCAGGAAAAACATGAGGTGATCACTTGGAAGTGATTTGCTGCCCACAGAAGGTGTGGATGTCTCCGTTCCTGGAGGTTTAAAGGGCCAGGTTGGATGGAGCTCTGAGGAATCTGGGACAGCTGAAGGTGTTCCTGCCAGTGGCAAGGGTGAAAGCAGAAGGTTTTTAAGGTCCCTTCCAACCCCAAACCATTCTGGTATTCTGTGATACTTTTAAACTGTACCTGGAGACCAAAAACCTGGGTGAAATACACTCTGGTAGTGAAGGTATAAATGTATTAATGTATGAAGTTGTATTGATTTTCATAATCTAAGAATACGTGGAGAATTTTCCAGATGATTGTGGGGCACTGGAATCAAATATAATCTAATATTTTCTTGTCATTTATTAACTTTTACTTTCTTAGTTGTAAGCAGGGAAAAAATATTGTATTACATATGCAAACTAATGCATCATGAAGCAGCAAACCAGCATAGCTTGGCTCTCCCTAAACATAGAGTATATTTCTCCTGAAAAAATAATAAAATATGCAAGAGTGAATTCTGTACTGGTGACCCCAGTATCAACATCTGCTCACATCGCTGTTCCCAAACCCTGAGATGACACAGACAGTTGAACCATTTTCCCCTGCTAATCTTCTATAAATACATAAAATATAAAATGTAAGATATAAAATATAATATACAAACTCATTTTTCTGCAGTATTTATTATTTTTTTCTGGAAATATCTGCCAGTTTCATGAACCAGAGCACACTCTGAGAAGAGCAGAGTCTCCCTGGATCTGTGATTCAGGTGAGTATTTGCCATATGCACTGTACCTGTCACAGCTTTTTAAGACAGCTTCTAATAAAGAATTTCCCAGTGCCTACACAGGCAACCCCTTCCAAGATGCACAAAGCCTAAAGTCCCAGTCATGGCTATTTTATAATTCAAATAATCTCACTGCAGAAATGCCTGTGAAATAAATAACTACATTTGATTAAGAAGTCAAAAAAATGCAGCGGCGGCAAATTGCATCCAATATTCTGTTTAGAGAAGTACATAAACGAAGTCTTTGCCTTAGGGCAGGAAACGTAATTTTCTTTCAGTATAGAGCATTTAGCATCACAGGATCCAAATCTTGCTGATAAACATGTCTAGTCAAATAAAAGTAGTTTCCAATAAGTCTGAGCACTTTTAATCAATGTGCTTATCACAACTAAATATTAATTTACTAATTAAAATCTAAAACACAGGCTTTTAAGATTAAGAGAATCAATCCAGAAGGTCTGTATTTCTTGAATATGAGTCTTGTGCTGTTTTCAGCCTGAGGTTTGTGGCTGTGAACCCTTCTCCACACTTTTCCATACCTGTGCAAGCTTGAACATGATCCTACTCAAAAGAGACCACAAAACCCCTCTCAGCTTCATTACAGCTTCATAGAAGGGTGATAGCAGCTCTGAACGTACCTAATTCTGAAAATTCACATTCAGCAAAGTGCAGGGGACACATCCTAATTGTCACAAAACGTCTGTAATGCCAACTCAACCTCCACCATTCCCTGGGGAGCCCAACCACAAGTCCCACACCCCTAAGAGACAACTTCAGTAGTTCTGCTGTCCACAGGAGGCTTCTGTTTCCTTCATTCTAGGCCAGGCTTAAGAGCAGACTAACCCATGAGCAACTGGAGTTTACAGAAGCTGAGATGGCAAAAATCTTCTAAATTCAATTTAGTGAGAAATTGTTCCATTTGGGGATGGAATCTTGTCAGCCCAAGGATGCCAATATCAACTGAATGTTGTAATTTAGGTTTCTTTATGAGAATCAAATCTCATCTCACTGGCTCTACATCAATCACCAATCAGCAATTTTATTTTTCTCTCTCACTTTGTCACTGGAGACATTAAATAAAATGGTTAGATATTAAAAAAGTACTGAAAGAATTAAAAAAAATACTATTAAGGTATTTTCAGTGTTTCTTCCTCTCCTTCTTTTCAGTTTTGCAGCACAGTCAGAACATAAGTTCAGTTATGGCCTTGTTTATAACTCTGAATGACTCTGGCAAGTGCTGCCTTTACCTGATGATTTTATTTTTAGAGTAAAAGGAGATTCTTAAAATTAACTCATCAATTTTTTTTCCTTGGGTAACTTTAGCTGGTCCCAAGCTCATTGAGCACATCTTGAATCGGTCTCAAATGACTTAAGTTCTACTGGTGTTTTTCCCTGTTGAAGGGTTTTTGCTCGAGCCATTCAGTTATACAAAGAAAAATCCAAAATTCAGTGGCCAATCTGATGTACAGCCAGGGTAACAAGCATTATACCAACAAATTACATTACAATAAGACAACTGAACCTTGATTAAAATTTTTGCTAGAACCTCACGAGCTAAGCAATTTGAAACTGTTTTATCTTTGACTTTCTACTCAATCTGCTAAATCCTGACATTTTCCAATGTTTTATTTGCTACTACAGAACTGGATGATCAGATTTAAGATAACAAATCTTAAAAATGGTGCATAACACACTTGAAATTATAGAGAAGGGACCTGAGCAAAACTCTGCTGTGGTGGGATTCTCCAAGCTCCATGGAATTTTCTCTTCACTATTCCCTCCTTTTACCCAGACATCCTCAATTAAATACTGCATATTCCAAGTAGAAAAAACAGCAAATAAGAAAAGGATCATCTTTTGAGAAGCTTATTTATTAGCCAGAGCAAAAGTCATCTCATGCAGGGTTGATTCACAAATACACACAGAGGAGGATCTATAGAAGAGCAGGGCAGGCTTTCTAAATATTTTCTTAATTATGAAAACACAGAGAAATATAGAGACAGAGAGACAGAGGTGTGAGTGTATCACACACAACCACTTCAAGGTCGTGATAGCACCAGCTGCTTTGCCTGCTGAAGCATTAAGGCAGTTGGTAGATATGACAATCCTCTCAAATAAATCCCATTACTCAGTTTCAAGGTTTAAAGCCAGGTACACATTTAACATCTTTATGTCAGGAAACTGGAAATGCTCCTGGCACAACACATTTTTGCACAGTTTACATTGCCCATCAAAGAACGATACACAGCCATGCTCCTCCAGCTCTATACTTATTTGTTTTTAAACAATTATCTAAGATTGACACTAAGCTATTCATTAACCATGCAATTCAAATGTAACCTAAACTCTCCTGCTTTGTTTAAAGTGTCCTTCCTCTGCTTTGATTTAATTTCTTCATACCTTTTCCTTGTAAAAAAATCCCCCATACCTGCACTCTTTGTGAGTTAACAGATTGGACAGTGGGGAGATCTCCTCTTTACTGCCAGGGAATTATTGAATTTAGAAGCAGCATATCAAGGGAAGAAATCTCAGGAAAAACCTTCACTCTTCCTGGAATGGGCTACTCACAGTCCTTTGCAAAGGGAACATTGCTAGAGGGGCTCAGGGAGTTCACTGACACTGACACAGATCACATACAGAATCACACATCCAAACAAGATTTTCATTAAAAAAAAAAAAAAAAAAAAAAAAAAAAAAAAAATTAAAAAACCCAATAAAATTATGCTGCTACAATTCCAACTGAAAATTTCAATACCTGTAATATAAATATTCAAAGCAGCTATAATTTTAAACCAGCAATTAAAAGAAGAAGGGGAAAAAGAGAAAAAAACCAAACACTTTCCAGAATGTCATTTGAAATAAATTAATCTCTGTGATGAAATGGAAATTTATTAAGTTTGTCAAGTGTTTTAATGAGACCTTCTTGTTAGAGCTCACACAGAATCGATGTCTGAAGGGAAGTCCAGCTCATCAGGCTGCAGCAGCAAAATTTACTGACATATTCTCTCCCTAATAATGTATTATCTTGACTTATTCTTGATATGAGTTGTCTGGTCCTAACAGTAAATACAACCATAGAGCAATGAGAAATCCCAGCAGGATGATGACACTAATTGCACTGTCTTGACTTGAATTCAAATTGCTGAGCAGTAAATGAGATTACTAGCCTAAAGAAAATCTTAATTTAAATGTGCAGCTGCATTTATCTCATCTCAGACACAATTTTCCGAAGTGCTTAAAAAAATAATACCAGGCTGGCATGGAAGACAAACCTTTATTTCTGAAGGTTTTCAAGATAATTAAGTGTCCTCATGTGTTTTGTTCTTTGGCCACATTTTATAACAAGCAGTAATTTGCAGGTCAGAAGAGAAAAATGAGAGAATTTCTTCAACTGTTGCAACTTTTTCTGCCTTTGATACTGTCTTCTAATTTTTGTTTTACAGCATGGAATATCTTTGATGAATAGAGAATCTAAGAGTTAAAATAGGTGAAGTTTCAGACCCATGACTTATGGATAGTCTATCTTAAATCATGTAATTTTCTTGTAAGCATTGTAAAGCAAGAGAAAACCTTTAGAAAATTATTTAAAAATATCAATTAACCTACCAATTCTAAAAAGAAACTAATGTGCCAGGTTTTTTCAATTAAGGGATTATGCTGACAAGCTTAATTAGAAGAATCACAAACTGAAATTGTGTTTTCATTGTATTTGCATATGTGTCTGTCCCCAGAATAAATGAGATTTCTCTGAAAACATTTTTCTTACTCTTGAATTCAGAAAATATGTGGAACATGCAGTTAGTAGGGGCTCCTACACCCTGCCAGAGATTTGCAATCCAAGACTGATCAGATTCTTGGACGAGAGGGAGGATCCTGACTGGCACAATGCAAAGTCTAAAAGTAAAAAGAAAAACAAAATTCAAACCAACCCCAAAGGCATTTGAGATAAATACTTCAGAATGGATTAAAAACTTGTTGCAAACATTCTAAAATGAAGATTTTTACCAAACATGAGATCAGCATCTTGTTGAAAATATCTCATTCCTTTTTCATGTTTTCTTCCAAATTTCCTAAGCCCTTATCACCCTTAAGCAATATGTATTACTAATTATGTTAATTCAGACTGTTTAGGGAGTATTGTCTATACCCCAGAATTCTTCAAGAAGCTTCCCAGAACAAATTGGATCAGGATTTAATGTATTTTCATTTGGAGCAGAAAATACAGTTTCCAACTGCAAAGCCTCTGTACATCACAGGACCCGGAGCACAGGCAGTATATAAGAAGTTTTAAGGAGTATTCAGGCTACCACCACTTGTGTTCTCTTCTTCCCCAAGTAAATTTACACCTGAATTTTATGTCTGTTAATGCAATAGGGGTTTTTTTTGCTCACAGTAAACATTGGCTTGAAGAGCAAAAACCAGGAGTAGGAAAAAGGAGTGGGGGAATGTAGCAATTATTAACAAACCCCCCTCAACATTTTGATCTGAGCATGGAAATACATTTGCAATAGAGATCTCTATTCTGGTAGACAAGTAAACTGCCTATAGCTATGTATAACAGGGCCAGGCCTCAGAATAAAAATCCTTCCTCTTGCTCCCACATTTGAATGCTTCTGCATGTATCTCTGCTTGCCTCAACAGGAGGATTTGTATTGATCTTCATTTGAAAGGCAATTCTTTTTATAATTGATAATTTTTCATCCCTTCGTAACTCTGCGCTGGCATTTAACAACGAAGCCCAGCAGCCTGTGCAAGTGCTGAAATGGAAAGGTCAAGGACAAGAAGAAGTTTTTGTGAATTGCAGCTTTTGCCCCACATTCCTTCCCAAGGTGCTTTTTGAATTAACAAGTTCTGTTGATGCTGAGTAGATGGGAAAAAAAAAAGATCTGGTTTGTGTCTGAGTTACATGAAATAAAACTTTTTGTTCCACCTGGCTCCTGTGCCTGACTGTTCTGGCCATTCCCCGTGCTGGCCTTGGCTTTGCCACCTCACAGTAGTTCTGTCAAGCTGCAAAAAGCAAATGCCAACTGTATTGTGATAAATGTCCCAAGATGGATGAATCAAGGTTTGCAGAAAAAGAATTCTGTTTCATTCTCTACCTTTGATAGTGAAAACGGTTGGAGGATTAATCAATGAGAACCCTTCTGTTTTTCAGAGGTACACAAGCACTGAGGCACTGAGCCCTGACTTAGTCAGAGCCCATCCTGCTTTAAAAAGTAATAATAAATCCATTTATGTCACGCCTTCTAGAAGGACCCAGCTTCTATCCACAAGGATCAATCAATTTATGGTCTAGACTTATATTTTCAAAGTTAAGTTCCCTCTGGGAAGATGCATATTAGTAAAAGCAAGGAGAACTCAATTTTTTTCCAGTATAATATTCAGTTATTAGCACTCTTTGCTCCTTTTTTCCTGACCAGAACATACATCTGTTAAACATAATCATTATTCTTTAACTCTCTGGATATATGAGATCCAATGAAATTTTCCAAGTAAATGTAAACAGTCTCTTAATTCAGCATAACTGCACAATATGCTATGATTTATTAATGCTGGTGACTTTATAGTCCTCCAGTTTTTATAACAATCCCATGAAAGCTGTTCTATTAATTTAAAAGTGCAATTGCTTGAAAAGAAATCTCAGAGACATTATCAATTATGTGTAATGCTGACATAAGCCTGATGTTATCTGTTTACACCTATCATGTAACTCATGATTAATCCCAGCATCTATGGAATTCCATAAAGGAAAGCTTGCATGCACTCATGTTTTTGTTTTCCTAATGTTTCCATTGCTATTATACACCTCTAAGGTACAGTCATTCTTGCTCTTAATTGTGGTGGTTTTTTTCATGGTTTATTCATTTGGAGTTTCTTGTTGTTGATGGCTTTTTTTGCTGTTGTTGTTTCTGGTTTTAGTAATTCCTTTTCAAAAATTCCTGGAATTTCAACATTATGTGTTTAGAAGACAACTTCCATTTAGTGATTTAGCTCGTGGTCTTCGAGTAATTATTTCATGACTATTTGTAAATATAAACTCTGTGGTGAAGCAAGTCTATGACTCATCTAATTAATAGGCATAAAGCATCTTATAAAAAAGAACTTAATTCAAAACCCAGAGTCTTTTAGGCTGACCTCCTGTACCAGCAATGTCTGCAGGAATGTTAACAAGAGGTAGCTGGGAGTTGCTAGAAAGACTGACAAAGGGAATGGTGCAGGAGGAGTTGTAAACCACAAACACAAATCTAGAAATCTTCCCTTTATAAAAAAAAAATTATAGTGGATAGTCTGGTATTCTTTTCTTTCAGGAAATGATGGATGGTCTGCTGAGTACTTTTGGTCATTACAGCTTTGAAGGAGTGACATAAAATGTGATAACACATATCCAGTTTTGCCTTCTGTGCTATTGATGCCTATCCTGTTTCTCCTCATGATTCCTGAAGTACCATGTCCTGGTATGGTGCAGCACAATCCGCTCTGGGTCATACCTAATGATTGCTTCTTGGGAAAAAGGATGAAAACGAAACATTACCACATTCATTTGCATATCAAAAATCTGCAGATAAATTAAGGGTTGGTTTAATTTCACTGAAATGTAATCAGGTAGAAATGAGACATCCAGCCTAAGCAGTTATCCAGGCTGTCTTTACATGGGAGAGAAGGAAGCTCCCTTAGAGGTCCAGTCATCCCAGGCTAATATTCTGGATTAGGACATAATTCTGCTGAATATAAGATCAGATCTGACCCTTGCATTTGAGACAACTGGAGTATGGAGTCAGATTGTACTCTCCATGATTTTCCAAGACCATATGACATGGCAAAGGCAGAATCATCAAAGATTGGTCTCATGAGTCCCTCCACCATGAGAACATTCCCTGGACATCCACAGGACTCAAATGTTTTCATTTTCAGATGATGCAGCCATCACACAGGAGAAATTCAACTCAGTTACCAAAAAACACCACAGTTAATCCACATGGGTATTTCACAAGACATCACTGATCTGCCCAGAGAAATGAAATTCCCAGAGTCATCCACTCACAGGCCATGGGGTATTGAGTATATGATATGCTATTGGTAGCACCCCACATTCTGTGATTTTTTTGAGACTGGGTAGAAAATGTGAATGCAAAGTTCCAGCTCCCTATATATGGTAACCAAATATTTAGAAAGACTGGAAAAGTTTAAAAAAAAAGTGGAACTTGAATGGAAAAAATACATGACAAATTTTTTCCCCCAGTGTTAAGACTATGATTACATATCCCTCATTAAGAACTACAGAAAAATGCAATGATAAAAATGATTTTTTTTATCCTTTCCTTTTTCACAGAATCCCCTCCACTCCTGTTCTTTCTTCCCTGACCCTATCTATGCCTGCTATAAAATTCTGGTTTGAAGAACTTCCTGTCTTGACCCCAAATCTTTCTAGATATGGTAGAAGTCTTCCCTGTCCACTGACTAAAGTATTCCCAAATTGTTTTTTACAGTAAAAAAAAAAAAAAAAAAAAAATTTGTGATACTTCTATAAGTAAGTTTTAGAAAGAAAAAAAGGTGTTACTTGTTTAAGAAAATCCATTATTCCATTCGAGGAGCAAAACAGCATTCTCATGGTAAGCAATAAAAAAGCACCATGACTTAGCAGATGCATAGTAAGAATTACAATTGAGTCTTTCAAGCTGCAGGAGAAAATGTTCAAAAACTGTTAATTTTGATTATAACTCAAAGAATTCCATCCCCTTAGATGTGACCATAAGGTCAGACATGTTATGAAAAAAAACAAAGAAAAACAATGTTCAAGTGGGTGATTTGCTGAAGTGAAGCAGAGGTAGGCTTGGCTCAAGAGAAAAAAGGATTCCATCTGTTCTTGCACTTCTGCAATATCCTCTTGGATACTTAAAATTATATGACACATATATTCTGATCCTGAAAAATTAAGAGATTCTTTCCGTAGAGTAAAAGCAGGCCTGATGAAAGAACATCAAATCTAATGTTACATGATTTTGTTTTCTGCATTGCTGGAGGAAAAAGCCCCCATCAAACAGAGCCTTCACAGCATCTGTACAAACACACACTGCCCTGGGGCTACAGAAGGCAAGAGCTACTTTACCTCCCCTTTTACTTCAATTTTCTAGCTTTATTCTGCCTTTTTTTTTTCCTTTTCTTCTTTTCTACAAGCTCAGCCTCCTGCTGACTGGTGTAACAGCCTTTCTTTTATATTTTATTTTATCATCTTCTTCTGTGACTTCACAAGCCCAGCTGCTACTGGTGTTTTCCTGAGTCAGCCAATCCTGCTGAACATGAGATGGAGCAAGTGTTCCTCTACCCACATTTCTTCTCATTTTTACACCATTTCATCCACTGCCTCACTTTCATGTGAGTGAAATGGTCCATCAGTACTTGCTGAATACAGCAACCATCTCAGGAATGGCTGAAGTCTCTTTCTAAAGAGAATATACATGCTACAATTTATTTTAGCAAAATATACTTAGGGAGAAAGAAGAAGTGTTCCAACTTCCTTGGCAAGGAGTAAATAGCAATAATAACAATTTAAAAAGCAGAATTGAAAATGCAGGACTTAAGATGGCCCAACAAAAAGTCTGAGCAGCTTGAGGTCAATGAAGTTGGCAATTTAAGCGTTGCAAGAAAAAAAATATAAAAGACAAAATGGTGGTGCTGCAATTAAGACACTCCACTGATGAACAGACATCTTGCTTGACTTGGGATATGGTGCCAGACTTCTGGAACAAAGATAATGCTGCTCAATTAAACTGCGTTTCTTGGGGCTACTTGAGTAGTAAAAAGTTATTAAATGGGACCATCAGCAAAAAGTCTTCTTTACTGTAGCCCAGCTCTTCACAATTAGACTGATAAAACCCCTTTACTCAAGGCTTGCTTAGAGCATGGGTTCTTTAGAGCAGAATTCATTCTTTAGGACCTTATGATATCTACTGCAATGGGCCTCCAAAGCATTTCTGAGAATTCCAACTAACATCCCTATTTTCACCGCATTCTAATTTGCTTAATTGTTTTTTCATCCACGCTTTTGCCATAATATAATTCATATTCTTCAATTCTTGCACATTTTCCAAATGCTGTTGTATCTTTTTGAAACTGCTACAGCCTTTTAAAGGATGGTTGCACCATGGCAATAATGAAAAAAATAGTGTGAGTGAAATATTTTGCTTTGAAGAGAAAAGGGATGGATAAACTCATCATTATTTAAAATGAAAATGCATCTTAGGAGGCACATGTAGATATTCTTCTGCTGCTGTTTTACACCTAAGAAGAAAAGAGAGAGGGAAAGGCACAAAAACGGGGGGAAGGAGAAAAAGACAATAACAAAGAGAAAGAGAAAGTTAAATGAAATAAATACCAATGAGATGACCGAAAGTGGAAGGAAAACATGAGAATCTCCAAACATCACTTGGAAAAGAAATGTAATCCTCATTCACTTTTTGCCCGACTATCCTTGTTCAGTTTCTTTTTACCTCTTCTGTGGATAGAATCTCAAGATTTTCTTGTTTTGGAAAGTATGTCCTCACAACCTAGTATCTCCACCTCGGTTTTGTATGACGTTGACTTTAATTTTTCCCCCAAGTCCTCTTGAAACTTGTCAGAAGATATGAGGTAACAGTATCAATCCTTTCATTAAGGCCATTTAGCAACCCTCCTGATATTCATTTTGCCAACTGTTTTCTTAATAACCCCTAACACTTTCATAATTTTCACTGGTACTCTGAAATTTATCCAAGAGTTAGCAGCCATCACAATGTCCTCAAGCTAACCTGTTTATTCTTGGCCAAATTATAAGCTTCAGAAAATTATCATTTGAATCCTTTGCTGAAAAAGCTTGCCAGGAGCATGCTGCTAAAACCTTTCAGATTTATCACAAGGATCGTAATTTTCTACTGACTTGATTTGATTAGACTTTGCTTGTCAAAATTCTTATGGGTGGCCCAAAATTAAACAAACTGGACAGAGAAACATATTTCAAACACAAAAGTAGTGTCTCATGCAAGCCAGGAATGCTCTAAGAACTGTATGGAAGTGGAATTCCCACTTCAGGAAAAACAAACAACAAAACCAAAAAAACAAACCTGGAGATTAAGAGAACATTTTTAAACAAATATCAAGTCTTTCATCATGTATAAATTATAGTTTTTTTAGGAAAATCAAGCTACAACTCAATTATCAATTTTTTAACTGTCTGTGAGGAACCTGGAATACTCTCATGATGAGCAAACACTGGAAAAGTGAGCAGGGATCTTTGACAGCTGATACAACCCAAATTTAGCCAAAACTGAGACTTTGGATATCAATACGGCCCATGGAAAAAGGTTATACAGGGAAAATTCCAATGAGCTTGGGTTATCCTCTTTTCAGAGGGCTTGGCCACACTGCAGAGCGAAGGGGAGACATCCTGAAGTCAGATTTGCTTCAGATCCTCCAGTGTCAGATGTAACTCACACGAAATGAGAATGAAAATTCTCAGAGCAGTTGCCAGGAGTGAAGGGGCTCAGCCTGAGCACCAGGAAATACCACATAAAGAAAATCTAGGCAAATTATTTAGCATCCAAACCAAAGCGACGAGCCCGAAGCTCACCCAGAAGGGTTCTTGTATTTTTCCTTTCCTGCTGCCTATTCCTGTTTCCAACTATAGCCTTTCAACTCATGTAATTAATGAAATAAGGAGCCTAAAGAAGGAGAATCATTCATTATATAACAGGGATTTATCTTGGAATGTAAGTCACTGATCTGTGGTTATAATCAAAGGCTGAAATAATTTTAATTAAAAGACAAGTTATGCTGAAGCCATTCCCTGCCGTTTAACCTGGGAGCTGAAACTCACCCTTTATCTTCAGCCATTCACTTCAGAATTTTTAGGTCTGATTTTTGGGGTCTTCATTGTTCTCCTCCCTCCATTTCATCTTTCATCAAACCCATTTTTCACAACCAAATCTTTATGTCCCAACTTTGGTAGTGCAGAGGAGTGAACTAAAAAACCCCCTGAGATCTTTCTAGCTTACATTTTATAATGATTGAATTAATTAATATCATTTACCATGATCATGCTAAAAATAATGGCACTGCTTTAAATTCATAAAAGCAGAACCGTTTGATTATTAAAAACTAAACATTTTTGGTTTCTTCTGTTTAGTGTGGATTTTTAGCTTAAGTAGGCAGCTTTCAATACCAAAAAAAAAAAAAAAAAAAAAAAAAAAAAAAAAAAAAAAAAAGACAAAATTAGTATTTTAGGTCAAAGCCAAAGACCTGATGTGTAAAATCCAGCATTAAAAGTGAGAACAGCACATTACAGATTTGCATTCCTTTATCTAAGGAGGAGGCTATATCAACTTCATAGGTACATCCTTTTTGTTAGGAAAAGAATTCAAAATACAACAAAACCTCCACAAAAAAACCTACAGCCAAATTCTGCTCAGCACATCCGCAGAGAAGAGATGGATGATCTATACACCAGAAACCACAATCAGTGGCAGGAGTTTTCACAGAGCAAGTTAAGCTTTACAAATTCCTGTTTAGTCAATCCTTTCTCCTGTAATGTACAATTTCTCATCACCACATCTTTTTTCACGTCCTTTCTCCCACATAATAAATCAGGAATATTTTCTGGTATTTTCCAAGGACAACCGATGCAATATTTACGTTGCTTTTGAATAATGTTGAAAGGTACCTTAAGCAGTAAATATTCACTTCGCTGCCAAACACTTAACGATGTTTCCTATTTTTTAATATATATTTCTGTACCTTATTGCATATATTTTTTTAGAAGCTCTCTATTTCTTCACATACACACACCAATATTTAGATTCGTCTATGTTTAAATATCTGTTGAAAGACAACAACCCCAGTTTGAAATAGTTCTCTCATTAGAAAACACAGACACTTGAGAAAATACTAGTTTATTAATATATATTAAAGGATCTTAAATTTTGGCACAATATAATCCCTTGTGTAAATCCTATGGATGGGAAAACTTTTCATCCAATCCCTCAACCAGTTTGATCTCGGCTGCAAATTTTCACGGACTGTCACCCCTCACTGTATTGATTATGCAAAAATGAAACAAAATTAGACATTTCAAATGATGCTTTTCAGATGCAGCTTCAAGTCAGTTCTCACCATAACTAAGACAGGTCAGCTGTGTAATCTGTGAGCCCCATTAGCCTGTAAAAACTGTTCTTTTGCCCTAGCAAATGGAAAACCTTTTATTTTTTTTTCCCCTAAACTGAAGCTAGTGATCTTTTAAATCTGGAATGCTTGAAGAGTGTGAATTCCACAGATGTATTACACTTCCTAACAATTCACAACTGTGATTCAGGAATATGGAAAAATCTTTCGGACAAGGATTTTTCCTTAAGATAAAGGACACTGTAACTTCATTATAAAGCTAGGCCAGGGAAACATGAAAACACAGGGCTGTTGTGAGAACATTTAGCACTAAATTTTTGGAAGAATGGTTAAGAGTTTCTAGTGATTACAGTCAAGAGAGTTATGCAGTAAAACTTGGAAGATTCTTGGGGGTAATAAGGAACAAAATGTGGGGAAAACATGACTATGTCTATGACATTTGTGTTTCCAGGGAAGGGAACGGAGCTGGGGAAGGGTCTGGAGCCCCAGGAACAGCTGAGGGAGCTGGGAAAGGGGCTGAGCCTGGAGAAAGGGAGGCTCAGGGGGGACCCTGTGGCTCTGCACAACTCCCTGACAGGAGGGGACAGCCGGGGGGTCGGGCACTGCTCCCAGGGAACAGGGACAGGAGGAGAGGGAACAGCCTCAGGCTGGGCCAGGGGAGGGTTATTGGATGGGATATCAGGAAAAAATTCTTCATTGAAAGGGTTGTCCAGCCCTGGCACAGCTGCCCAGGGCAGTGGTGGAGTCCCCAACCCTGGAGGGATTTAAAAGCCATGGGGATGTGGCACTTGGGGTCATGGGTCAGTGGTGGCTTTGGCACCAATTGGGCTCAATGATTTTAAAGATCTTTTCCAACTTCAATGATTCTCTGGTCCTAAGACAAGTATAAAACCATTAATAAATGCTATGATGACCTCAACACATGGCAGCCATTAAGATGACTACAAGTTTGTCTTTTCTTTCTGATTTAGAAGCCCTTTCTCATTTTTAATAGCAAAGTGCCTTTGTAAAATACTTCCTAGGAAGCTGTGCTCATTGCAGTAGTTGCCCTTCAGCTGAAGAGTATCAGAAGAAAGGAAAAGTTAAGTGCAGGAATTAAGCACAAGAGATATTTGCTTAAAGAAAAGATGAAGTATTCTTGGCAAGAAGAGGGGGAGCTAAAAGCTGATTCTTTCTTGCTTTCCCTAAAAGAAAGGCACAAAGTGGCAATTCTGCAAAGCTTTGAATTGCCAAAAACATCAGTTTCAATGCGACCTTGTGAATGAGAAAGTCATTCAGAGCAGGGGTTTTTGTTTTTTTTCCTTAAATAGTGCTACAGATTTTATATCTGTTTCAACCTAAAGTTGTGAGTATAATGGAAATCCCATTTGGGTTGAAAAATTATTTGAAGCAGCATCTTTTAATGGACAAGGCATTAGACATGGTAAAATAACTTGGGCTATATTGCTGTAGACTTCTGTGACTTTGAGGAAAGTAAAAGACAGTACTTATTTTCCCTATCTGCAAAATTCAAAAGTGATACTTTTTTATCCTTTGTCATGTATTTTGACATCTCTAGATAAAAGGCAAAAAGACAGATAAGTAATATTAAATTCTTTATTTGTGATGAATGCAATTATCTTCATCCATATACTTTTTATGGCCTTTTTTAAAAAAATTGAGTAGTTACATGGAGTTTCAAAATCCAACTTTATATTATGTGAAGTGATATTATTTTAGAAAAAGAAAGCATAAAAGATCATTACACTTGACAGATCCAAAGGATAATTCAACCCATCACAAATAGGTGTCTTAAGTAATTTATGACTTTTTTTCCTCTGTGTGTCTCTCCATTGACTGACTATAGAAGGATGATTATCTTAAATTATGTGCAAAACTTTTCCACAGCTGCAAGAACACTATAAACACAGTAAAACAGAATTTGGGATGTAATCTCACAGTTTTGGAATTGTGAACTATGGAACTGTAGCATTTGCATGCAAGCTGGACACTAAACACATTAAAAGCCAGACAAATGAATCTTATCTACATGACCACAATTATTAATGTGATGGTAGGACAGGTGAATTCTAGTGCTACAAAATCATATTTTTAATTGGAGGGATATAAAAGCACACTGGAGATTACAAGGTAGAGTCTCTGTATTTTAAGAGTTTATTGCCAGAATTCCATTTTAGCTATGGGTTATTCCTTTCAGTTGCCTGGTGGATTTAGTCATCACCGAGCCACTGCTCAAGGGATAGCTGTGGAATCAATCTGACAATCACTTTCTTATCAGGGAAGAGAAACCAGATTGATGTAATTATTATGAGTTCAGATTACTGAACTTAAAAATTCCCATTGCTTTATGTTTTTATTTAAGTTTAAAACACTTCAACAGAAACATGTTTTTCTCTTTTTATATATAGCGTTAGGACTTCCAACCAGCACGTTCCTGTGCCTTAAAGGGGCTCCAGGAGAGCTGGAGAGGGACTTTGGATGGAGTGACAGGACGGGGAATGGCTTCCCATTGCCAGAGGGCAGGGATAGATGGAAAATTGGGAAGGAATTGTTTCCTGTGGGGGTGGGGAAGGATGGGCAGAAGTTGCTTAGAGAAGCTGTGGCTGCCCCATCCCTGGCAGTGTCCAAGGCCAGGCTGGTAAAGGTCTGAGCAACCTGGGCTAGTGTAAGGTGCCCCTCCCCGTGGCAGGGGGTGGAACTGAATGGTTTTCAGGGTCTCTTACAACCAAAATTATTCTGATTCTGTGACTTCCCCTCAACACTTTAAAGTTGGAATGAATCCAGCTGACACAGGTGGGTACTCATAGGAAGTTCCTCACTATTTAGCCCAAATTCACATCAGAAAAACAAAATAACAGTGTTCAAATGAACTATCTCAATGTAAAACCTACCCACTAATATATGTATATAGGTTCCTTTATAAATAAACCATACTTTTCCACTCGTTTACAAATGCACACAATTGCCCAAGCTTAGTTATCACCCCTTTTTAGCTGAAAAGCTGATATAGCTTTCTCCATAAAGTTCAGCTACTCAAAATAAGAAAGACATTTTAATACTGCAAAAGTAGCTAAAGCCAATATTTGCTCTGCAGCAAAAGCATGTGTTGTTTTCTTCTCTACAATATTTTGAGCTGTTATAGAGACATTGCTATGTTAAACCTAATGGATTTCAAATTAATTCAGCATTTATATTCTGATCATATTTTCTATCCTATATCTGAAAGGATGCATTCAGCTGATAATAACAGGCTACAGGAAACAATACTGATTACTTGGAATTAAAATGGCTAAGTTGAAGCTATTTTATACTGGAAGGGGCCTATCGATGCCTTAATTTGCCAGGTACAGCCAAGTCATTGACATGAGGACCAAAGAGGTGACAAGTCAAGGTTACCTGCAGCAAGACTGGGTGTTTGGTGATCGTCCTGACTTCCTCATCCCTTCCCTTGCCTAGAAGAGCATCCCGAAAAGCTCTGGAAGCTTCTTCCTCCTATTTTTAATTATACCAGTCCCAAGAGAATAACAGGAATAATCCCATCTCCGAGTTGTGGGTAACTCCTTGTCATATGCAGAGACAATTAATACATTGTAAGTGGACACAGCCAGACACAGCAGGGCTAAATACTGAAATCACACAGCAAAGGTAATAAATGCCTTATATCAGCATTGCAGATATCTCTTTATGTGCATGTAAAGCAATGATGTGAACATTAATTAATTTGCAGCATGAGCTTTTAGCCCTGGGCTGATCCCCCCAGGGTGGGCAGCAGGGGAGTGGGGATTCTGCTCCTGTGCCCTGCTCAGGTGAGACCCCACCTGCAGAGCTGCTCCAGCCCTGGGGCCAACAGCAGAAGGACGTGGAGCTGCTGGAGAGAGTCCAGAGGAGGCCACAGAGATGCTCCAAGGGCTGGAGCCCCTCTGCTCTGGAGCCGGGCTGGGAGAGCTGGGGGTGCTCACCTGGAGAGGAGAAGGCTCCAGGGAGAGCTCAGAGCCCCTTGCAGGGCCTAAAGGGGCTCCAGGAGAGCTGGAGAGGGACTGGGGACAAGGGATGGAGACACAGGACACAGGGAATGGCTTCCCACTGCCAGAGGGTGGGTTCATTTGGTATATCGGGAAGAAATCCTCCCCTGTGAGGGTGAAGAGGCCCTGGCACAGGGTGCCCAGAGAAGCTGTGGCTGCCCCTGGATCCCTGACAGTGTCCAAGGCCAGGCTGGACAGGGCTTGGAGTGACTTGGGATAGTGGAAGGTGTCCCTGCCATGGCAGGTGTGGAACAAAATGAGTTTTAGGGTCCCTTTCAACCCAAACCATTTTGATCCTCTGCATAAGCAGAAATAACGTTTCCCTACAGTCTCAGGTGTGGTTTAACAAGGCTGAGTTCAGTGCAATACCCCGCTTCAGCCTCCTGGGTGCTCTCCATGGACATAGCCCAAACACAGCTATAGATTTCTGGCTGCAAGAGCAGCATTGATGTTACATCTTTTCTTGGGCCTGGCAGCACTTAATCCATAGGCAAACACTGCTACTGCTGGCAGCAATACCCAAATAAAGCAAATTTATGAGCCCTTGTTCTTATCCCCATCACTAACGTCATCAGAAAGATGATGTGTAGAGATAGACATTTGTTAGTGACTGGAAGGTTTATTTTCTTAAGGCCTGATGTACCTGCACTACTCATTGGGTTCAGCAATTGTATCCAAAACGTGCAATAATAACAAGTGCCAAGGGAAAATGGTCCCTACATCAGGATCCTTCTGTGGACTAACACAGCAATCCGTAATTGGCACAATCTCATTTTCAAGTCAGAAGAAGTTTTTGACATCACTTGCCCTGGCAGCCATTATCCATCCATTAGATTGGAACAACAGAAAAGCTGGATGACCAGCTATCAAACCCAGTCAGTGCTGCTAAAAAGTCACAACTTACACTTCTACAGTGTTTTTATGTATTTTAATTGCTTGGAAGTCCACATTTATCTGCCTTTGTCCAATTATCTGTACTTGGTCACACAACAAACATATATTTTCATATATGTAATATACTGCTGGACATGCTTCAACAGGTAAAAACCCTATTTCTCTTCATAAATCAAAATATTAATAACCAAAAATGTTACATTTATTATGATAACACATTTTAAAACTGTGCTTTATACATCAACTGCCTTGGAAATTTCCATGGCTTTTTTGTTCTCCCTACAGAATGTATTTCCACAATTCTTTCCCATAAGTATAAAAGAGGATTTGAAAGTTTCCACTTCAGAAATTGTGCTGTTCTCCAATTGCTTCTGGGTTTTTCTCCACCACAAAAGATTTGTAGTCTTCTCCAATGATGAAGGTCGTGGATGGTTTTATCATGCAGCCAAGCAAATTACCAGAATTTGGCCAAGCAGCCCAAAGTCATTTTTCAAGTTCTGCAGCTGCCTGCCACAGAGAGGTGATGGAGCCTGGAGACTTCACTTTAATTAATCTCTCTTTTCCCTCACCTCCTCTTGATTCAAAGTGAGTAAAAAATTGACCTCTTCCATGACTGTAGAGATTGTTTTGAAATTTCAGTAATAATTCACTAATAATTAACTGTCTCAAATCTGCCCAAATGTGAACTGGATACTATGCACTAAGCTAAGAAAAAAGAAAAACAAAACCAAAAAAGCCCAAAACAAAACACCCCACCAAAATACAAATCACAGTAACTTTACTTTTTAAGGTGTTCTTGCTCCATAAGAGAAATCTTTTACCCAGTAAAAGATCATACATATATGCCTGTAAATAAATATCTGTGTAGCAGTGAAAATCAGAAATAATATAGTATTTTGTATTGGAACCTACATCTGGTCTAGCAAATCATCCCCTGTGGCTCATTTCAATCACCTGATTACGATCCTTAACACACCTGCTTTACTTTACGATTAATAATGTGCACAGCTTCCCTCTGAGACTCATCCAAGAACGGCAAACAGCCCTCAGTGCCCATGGGCTGGCCCTTCTCCAGGTGCAAGCAATGATCCTTTACCACAATGACACTTTTCTAGGTCAAAATAAAACAAAGTAATGTGCAATTCAGCCCTGTGCTAATCAAGTGAAACACCTCAAACTGTTCCCAGCTCCTCCCCAGCAGCCAACAAGGGCTGACTTTCAATCATTGCCTACAACTGTAACTGAATCCAGAGGAGCATCCTAAAGCAACAACAAAATATCCATGTCTTGGAATTCTGGAAACTGAGAACATGGAGTTTTAGTATATAGCCATACACGTGAGATGGAGGATTTTAGGCGTTGTCTGAGTCCTTCTTCCTTCTTCATGGGTTTGGCTGGTTTTCTGTAACTGGGTGAAAAAGGTCTGCAGTGCAGGCCTTGGGTGGTCATTATTGGGTCAAAAGTATAAATAATATAGGTGTCATCTCATTATTGGGTAATTATTGCTTAAATAACCTTGGAAAGAGTTAGAAGTACTCCGTTTTACCTCTGCTCTCTTACTTGCCAAGCTCATGGCTCATGAGTCTGTAAATAGATAAGAAACAATAAACATCCAAGTCCGAACACAAAACGTACATTTCACGTGTATCAATCCCGACCTTGGCAAGGAAAAAAGCAAGCAAGAGCCTTCACATCTATGCAGTTACATTTAAACAGATTTCATTTTCCAGTGAGTTATACAGCCTAAAATTCACCGGTAGATTTTAGCTAAGGAACTTGGAAATTACTTTTTTCTTTCTAAACCTGTGAGTTTGTCCCATCCTGCTGGACAGGAAACGATCACCTCCCTGGAAGCTTCAGCCTAGGGGGAAGCAGGGTAGGGAACAGCACTGATTTCCCAGCCCTGGATCTGCAGGGAGAGCAGCAACCCTGTGGCTCACTCCTGGGACAAAGGTAAAGCTCCTCACTGCAGGAGATGGCTTTTATTGCTCAGCCTCAGACTACAGGGGAAAGAAACAACTACAGAAGATAACACAAATGCCTATGTTCAATTAAAAAAAGATGATTAAAGAATATATAAAGATCTAGATAAACACAAACAGAAACAAACCTATTGATCCAGAAAGATGAGGGAGCGATCCAGAGATGAGTGTCAAGGAAATTAAACATTAATAATGCAATGCCTCTCTCACACAAAAGTATTTTTACTCTGAAAAAAGATTAGAGGAAGGATAAATAGTTCCTAGCAGCTGTTTGACATGTCACAAAATATGCATTACTGGGAGATACTTCACTACAGTGGCAGTGAAATGGAGGAAGATGATAATCATGAGAGCAAGAAAATGTAGGGATTTCAGCAGCTGGACCTTTTAAAATAATTGATATTTCAATTTTGATTTTATGAGTATAATCTGCATGAAAAAATAGTTATTCATGAGGGCATTGGTTTCAAAATTGTCAAATATAACAGATCCATAAAGAATTATAATTTGAAAAGAAATTGCAAAGCCAACAAGCCCATCTGATTTTCAGCAAGGAACCACAATAGCCAAAAGTAGAAGAAATGGATGGGAAAAAAAGGCTTATGCTATGCTGCAGACAGTAAAGAGAACTCATTTTACAAATCTGAGAAAAAAATAATCTGAATCTGGATGGAGCAAATCACAGCCACTGGAATGAGGCTCTGACATCTCCCAGTAGCTCCTTCACCTTCCCTACCATCACTTCCATTTTTTTTTTCTTTTTTAAGAACTCCTTACTGGAAAAAAAGAAACCAGGAGATGATTCCAGCTGATTCAGGTGTGAGCCAGGCTGTGAATCTGCTGGAGCTGCACCTCTCACTGTCCTCTGGGCTGGTTTTCTGTACAGACCTTTCTCCCTGCAACCAGGATTTCAATAGCATTGCTGTGCATCAGACAAAACTCCTGCTCTTCCCTTTGGCACACAGACCCTTCATGCCAACCCCAAACCCAGACTCCAGACAGTTTACTGAAATAAATACCTTATTCTTCCTGGTATTAGGCATTTACATTAAGTTGGCAGTTTAGACACTGGTGAGTGGGAGTAAAGGACTAAACTCCTGTCTCCGTTTTCCCCTGAGGTTGTTTAAATTATGATCAAGCTGTTTGTTGAACCAGACACTTTCCTGTGTGTCTTATACAGCATAGTACAAACTCATTCAGAAAGAGATTATTATTGTTTTTCTGAATCTGGACTCCTAAATGAAGTCCTCCTGCAGTTAACTCTATTTTAAATTATTTTTCTAATGCACCACAGAATTCATCTATGTGAGAACACTGGCTCAATTTAACCATTCACAATTTGATTTAGTTGAATGCAACCTTGCTTTATTTCCATTTATCTTGTTACAGTTCCAGCTAATGGGGAATTGAGTGAAGTTCTGGCTCAGCTGCACAGAAGCAAACAGCTGTAGAGATTTAAGATGCTCCTGCTCTCCAGCTGCTCATTCTGTCCTTCTGCCAGACCTTACTGTCCCTGAAAATTTGGCAGAACTGGGTCTGTCCTATAGCCTCAAGCACTCTGGCTGACATTTGTCCTGATGTAAAGGAATTTTCATACATTTATTCTCTTGCATCTACTAAAGATGCAACAACCTTAAGAGAAGAGGTACAACAGAGCACAGACAGTGTCATATCGAAGGTGACTTTCCTCTGCTCACCTCCTGCTGAACAGCACTGGGTCACGTGGAGGGCACCTTACCAAACTGTCCTTTCACTGACATGAGAAAAATACCCAGCACTGCCTGTCCCAAAGGTTTTCAAGTATTTTGCATAATTAATAGATTTATCTGGTCTGCTTGAATTTATGTATGTCATGGAAATTTCATGAATTTTGAAGCACCTTGTAGGTCCCTTCCAGCTCAGGATATTCTGTGACATGCCAGGTCTGTTTCACAAAACCACACAGAATTATAGCACAATTTGGGTTGGAAGGGATCTAAAAAATCATCCTGACATGAGCAGGGACACCTTCCACTGTCCCAGGCTGCTCCAAGCCCTGTCCAACCTGGCCTTGGACACTGTCAGAGATCCAGGGGCAGCCACAGCTTCTCTGGGCACCCTGTGCCAGGGCCTCCCCACCCTCACAGGGACCAATTCCTTCCCAATATCCCATCTAACCCTGCCCTCTGGCAGTGGAAGCCATTCCCTGTGTCCTGTCCCTCCATCCCTTGTCCCCAGTCCCTCTCCAGCTCTCCTGGAGCCCCTTTAGGCCCTGCAAGGGGCTCTGAGCTCTCCCTGGAGCCTTCCCTTCTCCAGGTGAGCACCCCCAGCTCTCCCAGCCTGGCTCCAGAGCAGAGGGGCTCCAGCCCTTGGAGCATCTCTGTGGCCTCCTCTGGACTGGCTCCAGCAGCTCCACGTCCTTCTGCTGTTGGCCCCAGGGCTGGAGCAGCTCTGCAGGTGGGGTCTCACCTGAGCAGGGCACGGGATCTTTTCAAAGTGACAGCAGTTAAACATTTAACCCAGTATCATTAAATGGTTCCCCTTCCAAGCTTCCAAACAGGATTTGTCTTTGAGCTCTCCTGGAAAGGGACAACAGGGTCAAGGAGCTCCTCCATTCCTGAGCAGCTGCCTCTCAGAAGTGACCTTTAGAGCAGAGCAAAGCAAGAGGGTTTCTATCACCATCACAGGTCAGGTCCAGGCCTAGTTTTTACTTCTACGTCCTTCCTTGTTTCCTTGCTTAGACAGAAACCAAGAACACAACAACAGAGGGAAAAGTTTTAAAATAATCTGCCTGCCCTTCCCGAATTTTCATGTTTGTGGAGTATTTTTTATAAAATTATTGTGTATCTTTCCCAAGTTGCCACTTTGCTGTCAGATCTCCCAAAAGACTATTCATGGCATAGTACAGGTGATAGTTCATGCATGCCAAGTACGTTCTCCAAAATCATCCTCCCACCAACATTTCAGGGCTCATGATGTCATTGCAACTACCTAAACTTCCACCCAGCCAGATCTGCCTGGGAGACCATCTGTCACAACTCCATCTAAAATTGTATGAGTAGCTCCTTAGAGAAAGCAACACTGAATGTGAGAGGCTGCATCATTTAACCTCATTTTTTGATAGATATGGCAACAGTTTGGGCAAAGTCACGGGGAAAGTGGAACAGAACTCCCAAATTGCCTAAATATTTTCATATTGGTTCTCACAAAAGGTAAATCCTGTGAAATGCACCCAATCATCATGGTCAACCACACGGTTAACCACCCCCTACCAAAACCTCCTGATACTACAGCAGAATTCAGGCTTTATTTGATTCTATTTCCATGCCTTTATCTTTTTCCCTTAGAACTCAAAGGTTATTTCATACACTACAAAACACCTTCAAGTAATTACAGCCATCTAACTGCACTGGGCCCTGGCATCCCTCCACACTGGAGTCTTGAAAACACTTGCTCTCTGAGGGCTATTATTCTTCAGGTTTTGCAAAATTATTTATTGCCTGGAGTTTTTCTTAACTGATTAGCTGACAAAACTATATTGTACAGAGAAAAAAAAAAAGTGCCACTTCTGTTTTCATCTATTTGCTTTTAAAATGAAATACATTAAACTTTAATAAAGGCGTTTATTACTACATTTTTACTCTTAAAAGTGCAAAAGCTAAAGCAGAAATCCTTCAGAAGAATCTCAACATCTCTAATGTTTTATATTCTGGCCTTGCAGGTTTGCTTATGTTAATTGCAGGAGGTTTTGAGGAGTTTTTTAGCTAAATAAATTTAAATTTGTTTGTTTGTTTGTTTTAAGAAAGGTGTTAGCACCATTTTGTGATTCAAAGAGGAAGAAATGTTGATCTTGTATCTCCCCATTTCTGGAATAAATAGTGTATTGAAGGGACTTTTGTCCAGCCTTTTTCTCATAATACAGTGGTGTATTAACTGACATAAAATTCATTTCACCACTACTTTCCTGCTGACATTAGACTAAGAGTCACAGGAGACTCTATTTTTTTGCTTTATCCATCTTCTAGACAAGAAAGACTTCTGGTAGTAGCCAAAACATGTAATGGAAAGCTCTTCACTTGGTTAACTGTGGCACCTCAACATAAGGTAGAATATGACATTCTGTGTTTCTGCACTGAATAAAAGCCCAGCACAATGTCTGAGCTGGGGTGGAACAAAGCTGGAACATCCAGACAGTGAAATACACTGGGATATAAAGGTGCAGATCTTTTGCTTGGCTGCATAAATCATGTTTTTTAAACTGCCTGACTCATACCCAACAAAGAACCCTTTGGGAAGGTCCATCTGCATAATCCCAAGTTACACAGAAGCCTGGAGGAGAAAAATGCCAAAATCTTTTTATAATATAAGAGGAACCAATGTTCTTCTTAGATTAAATCACAATTGCATTCTTATTATGATGGGTGAAGTATTTAACAACCAGGTAGGAATGGTAAATGTTAAGGATATTATGTAGTGCAGGTGTTTGAATATATCTATATTTATATAGATGTACATATCCATATATATGTATCTATATATGTCTGTATATATCTATCTATATATGCATATAAATATATAGATACATATATGGTATATATAGATAGATACAGCTATATATAGATATGTAAAAAAGCGTGAAATCATGCTGCAAACTCCGTTTTCCAAACAATGTTTCACAACACGTTCCTCCTGTAATGTCAAAAAAATTATATAAACTGACCCCCCAGAGAAATGTTAGGAATAATTTGAGTGCACCATCACCAAAAGGTGAAGAAATGATCTGATTTCTTCCACACATCTATGTCTGCAGATTCACCCTGCAAGGACTTTGTTCCACCCCTGCTTTGCCCAGGTTCCCCTTTTCCTGGTGCTTCTCCCCACTGCAGGAATGGATTCCCAGCAATCCCAGAGAAGGAGGGAGGCTGCCCTCGCCCTTCTACCACGACAGCCTAAATGGGCCCTCAGCTGAAATGAAAACTGTTTATGAGCAACACCCCAGCACATCAGGGAGAAAAGCAAGTGCTGTTAAGCTTTATATAAACCAGAGGAGTGAATTTAACACGAAAGGCAATTTCCCAAGAAAACTGAAACAATTCCATGAGTGGCTGGAGGGAGGAAATAGTCTGCTTAGTGGATTAAAAGACTGACAAATATTTCTGAGGAATTGGAAGATGGACAGTAGTAGATAAATCTTCAGTGCTGTTTAAAGGAGTCAGTTATTTCCAAACCAGTAAATATGACAATCAGGTATTAGGCTAGAGATTTTATTTGCCTTGTAACTACTTTGAGTGGTTTCATATAAAACTTTTCCTGCAGCACAAAGGTATTCAGATGTTGAAGCCCAAACCTCACCCCAGCTCCCTCTATTTCTTGATCTGCCATCACTGAGTTTCCTCCTATTTCATCTAGATGTAGAGGAGTGGGGGAAAGAAACCACAAGGAAGCAGGATGGTCTCTTTAGCATCTCCACAACTCACCTTCCCACCCTGAAATTTTCCCTGAAACAGTGAAAACTTATTCCATTCCCCAGAGTTAAGGAATCCTTTCTTCCTTTTGTCCAAGAAAGCACAATCTGATCTGCAAAGCACTTAATTATGGCATTTAATAATCTGGTTTTCCTGAACACAGAGAAAAAAAGAGATTTGACACCAATACTTTTTTAACCTCTATTATTAAAGGAAAAATACAAAAGCATTCAAAATGATAAATTCTGATTGAGGAGGAAATAAGCATTTAAAATCATGTGTTTTAATGTTTTGGTGCAGCATTTCAGCCATCTGCAAAACACCTCATAGCCTCACACTAATCTGACTTTCTACCTCGCTGCAGGTTGACATCTATTGACGTCAGACTTTAAAAATGCTTCAATCAAGATCTCTATAATCCTCATAACTAAAATGTCTTTGTTCTGTTTTATGATAAAACATTTCTGAAAACAGAGCCACCAGTCCCAGCAAGCACTCAGGACGCTCAGAGGTGAGTTAAGGCACAATAAAAAGCTCAGTAATCTCCCAAATCTCCTCAGAGCACAGGTTTGTTTATCACTGTGCCTGCAGACTCTTACACTGCAAATGTACTGGCAACCATTTCTAGGAGACATGAATATCATTTGAAAAGTTTAAAGATGCACAGGAAAAGCAATCAACAGCCTCAATAAGAAATCTCAGGGAAAAAGTAAAATGATTTGGTAAACATGAATGATTGATAAGTTCTTCAGTGGAAGAAAAAAAGGTGGAAATCAAGAAGCAATGACTTTCTTTACCCATCCTTTAAGTAGCAGGTTTTAGAAACTTTTGTATTGCCCATAAAATTAGCTAGAAGATAAATCTCACTATGGTGATTTGCTCTTTGTAAGTCCAAAGCCACTGTTCTGAATTCTCACTGTATAATTACTTCAATATAGATAAAGCATGAGTCATCTCTTCTACTCTAACCTTTGCATTTAAATTTGAATTTTATTCCTGCTTATCTTTTTTTCCTAAATTGATATTACTGTCTACTATGTTTATTAAAAACAACTTAAAGCTACAGTGCATGTCAAACTCTGCACTGAGGCACCATTTGTTGTGTTATTTTAATTACATGTCTCAGGGAGATTACAATTCTAATCATTTCTAATCATTTCTATTAAACTATGTCAAAGTTTTCTTACTCTTAGATGTCAGATTTTGTTTCCTGTTTCCAGTTATGTCTTAATAACCCAGGAGGCTTTTAGTAAATGCTCTGCACACCCAGACAGGAAACTCAGAAGCACTGTCCTGTTTCTCTGGTAACAGCAGAACCCTGGGTGATTAGACAGTGTCCTTAGCAGGCTCCCAAATCTGTGTCTTCCTGATCTCTTCCTCCTTCCCCATCCTCAGTGAGACAAAATTTCTAAAACCGAGAAAACACATTCCCAGAATGAGATTAGCCAGAATCCCCTTCTCTCATTAATAAGCAGGTGCTGGGGCAGGACTAGAATTAAAAGAAAATGAAAAAGCAAGCCCACCACATCCAGAACGAGAAGAGTTTGAGGTTAAATACTTGGGATCTCCACACATTTGCCCATGACTTAGCACAATCCCTGTATGGCACACTGGGGCAGCCAGCTGGATCTCAGTGGATTTACATGGCTGCAGGGTGAGCTTCTGCACACAAGGAAAAGCTTTCATTCATACCTCATTTGAGTGAATTTGTTCTGAGGTTTGGCCCCAGATATCAAACAGTGGCTGCGAGCCACTGAGGCTCCTCCCCTCTTCAGGCTTAAGGGGGTTGTGGTTACTTAAAAAAGCTTTTTACACTTTTCCTCCCTTTTTGATGACCCAACCATAAGATTTGTTTTTTCTCAGCCATTATGGAACTGCAGGGTGACACTTTCTGCTAACCTGAATAACCAACAGGACAGCACTTCCAATGGGATTCCCTTCCTTCTGAAGGACCCTTTTTCCATGCTGGACAGGAGCTGACGGGGAGGCTCAGTGCCCAGCAGAGCTGTCAGGGGCCCTGCAGGGAGCTGACTCTGGAGAAGGTTTTGCAGATCTCTTGCAGAGAGAGCAGGCAGGGACATGTCATCTCAAAGACTCCCACACACCACGCTGAGACAATACAGGAATATTTGGGTTTTTTAATGTCCCTTTTCTTAATTAAAATATGAGCGGTCCATTTACTACCATCAAGATATTTTCACAGTCTGAAAGACTATGGAAGTCTTTCAGCTCTTAGTTTTTGGACAGCAGGACATACTGACACCTACAATGTCACTACTGCCAATTAAATTCAACACTGCTGTCTACCTTTCCTTTGGAAATCCAAACAAAATTAAATTAGCCTGGATTGCCTTCTTCCTCTACCTTATATATTCAAAATTATTTAAGATAAAGGTTTGGTACTACAGTCAGTCTTGAGATGTATCATGTAACTAATCAGCCACTATGGAAAGCAGACCTTTCTCTGCAGATTTTAATTTGGGTCTTGATTGTAAGTGAGTATCAGGATCTTTGAATGGAAGAGATTGAAGTCCTACCTATGAAAAAAAAAAAATCATGAAGTCTTTACACAAAGCTCAAATGCTTTGTCTCTGCTTGCGTTCACAATGCAAGACTATAAGAAAAAAAAACAATTATTGTGCCTCAATCTGTATCCATCAAATATGCTTAACAAGCTCCTTTAATTCTACTCATCTCTTCATTGTTACTTAAAAGGACGGTATATTTCTGCAATCTCAATCACTTTTCACAATTCTTTGCTCAAGTCCCACAACCTTTTTTCTACTGCCTGTTGAATTTTCTTAGATATTTTGATCCAAATTACCTGAATCCTACCATAATTTTTAGGATGTTAGATAAGCTTTCATAATTATTTGGCAATGCCATGACTCTTTGCATAGCTCTCTACACCACAGTGGGTCTAACCTGCAGCAATCAGCAGCAGAGAACTCCCTGAGGTTCACCTGAGGAGGCTGTCACTTTGTTTTGCAGTTTGTAACACACTCATGGATTTTTTTCCACTCATTTTCTCTAAACAGTTTCTTGACATTTGAATGAAGTTTTTCGCTTTCTCCCTTCCGATAACGAGAAAGTTTGGATTTCAGAGTTCCTCAGTGCATGCTCAGAATGCCTATTTTGTATACAGAGCCCACCTAGGAAGGAGGAGTTGCAGGAGCTCTTTTAGCCTAAAAACTTGCAAATAGACACAAAAAATCAGCTCAAATCCAGCAGCTTTGCTTCAGCTTATGCTCCTTTAACATTCACGCTTGTTCACAGACCAGTCCCTGAGCAAGACACTTTCAAGCACCACTCAAACTTGGGAGGCTTTCCAAAGTGCAAGGCTCTGTTTCACTGCCCTCTACTCAAACCCTCCACATCAATGGCAAAAAAAAAAAAAAAAAAAGTAAAAAAAGAGTTTTCTATGTGGTTACACATCCCATAGATCGATACTGGTCCTCTTAGAAACTGCAGCCTCTCTGTCTCAGTGTGCACAGAGTGAGAGTGATTGCTGAACCCAAATATTTCCCATCCCCACTTGCTGAGGTTTCCTCTAACCCCACCGAACAACCTGTTCTCAGTCTGTGTTAGAGAGCTAAAGTGACCCCAAACTGGGCTGGAAGAAGGGCTTCCCCTCCCTCAGACCCTGCCATGGCCCTAAGGAGACCACAACCCAAAGTCCTGGACATCCACCCTGAAGCCAGTTGGTGCTGGGAAGGCTGGAGACAGCGCTTGGAAAGGTGCCACAGAAGGAAGATTTCGGGTCAGCGGAGAGGCACATCCTTCCCATCCTTGCTTGCCTCAAGCCCCACCGGACTGAAGCAGCCAAGCAAAAAGGACAACAAGCAAAAAAACAGACAAAATGGTTTTATTGTCTGAACTTCACCACAGCCTGGCCTGGCTTTTGTCTCCCTGGCACAGGAGGGCACTCAAACAAGAGGAAAAGGAGGTGGATAAATCTGCTCTAAGATCCGTCCTCCTGGGAGCTGTGTTGTTCCAGTATCATTTAAGAGTTCCTAACATCCCTTTCAGACCCTTGTGGGGGAGTACTTCTCAGGTGAAGAGCTCTCTTTTCCCTAAATCAGACTCTGGATTTAGAAGCACACCCTAGCTCCTACCTCACCATCAAAACTCCTGAGCACAACTTGGCCAAAAGCCTACAGAGTGAAGGAGTATTTAAAGCACTTCATGGAATTCTGACAGCTTTCCCAGAATAACCTCTTTACTAACTAGGAAGAGACAGAATTCGTTTTTCTAAGAACTGAACTGTCCCAATTCTAGCCCAGATTTTGCTAAAAAACAGTTTAAAGGAAGAGTTCACCTTTGACCAACAACTAAATCTTGCATTTCAGAAGAGGTTAAGGCAGAAAAAAGAATAGGGGGAAAAAAAGAAAAGCATAAAAACCCCCAAACCAACAAACAAACAACAAGCAGCTTTCAATTCCAAGCATTTAAGACAAAACCCAAAGGAGACATAAAGCAAACACTGCAAAGTCTTCTGTTTAAAATCCATTTCCAGGAGAGCTGAATGGGGACAGAGAAGAGGAAAAAGCTGCGGAAGAAAAATTCACTCAGGCAAATTCTTTTCTGTCCTTATCCCTCATTTTAGCCTTCAGTGAATTTGCCTGCATAGTCTTTCCCAAATCTTGGGAAGTGGTGGAACTGTAATGCAGTGAGACTCATAAATAAGAAAAATATTTTGATTTTTTTTGTGTGTGTCACAAAAGCAGTTTCCAGATTGATGGCACTGACCTGCACTCAAAAGGTACATATGGATTTTGGCACCATTTCAGTACCAAATTCTTGCAAAGGAGTGTTAGAACACTTTGCTACCAGTAGCAGAGTTTGGCAGAGCCCTGTAATTAATGTCTTGTTGCTTTTCCCTTTTGTCAAAGTAGTCAAAATAATGTCATATGAAATGATTTATTTTTGTTTGTTTGGCAGCTCTCCAGCATTTCAATAGCAGGGAGACTGCTGTGCTCAGTGTTGATTTGTCCCAGCACATTATATTTGTACAATTTCAACCCTGTAATACACAGTCAGGCAAGGGAATAACACAAAGTTTTTTAATATTCTGCCTTTGCAACAAGCAAACAACCCAGAAGAGTATATTTCAATTTTTGCCTGGGGATTAACATACAAATGTTCTGAAAATTAGGGATATAATTATGTGAAGTCAATTACAATTTTCAATTACTTATTTCCTAAGGCTTTATGCTCAGCAATGTTGGACATTCTAGGCTTGTAGCTCCTCTCAGCACTGTTTATCATCTACAAACAAAGAAACACCGCAGCCAAATGATTCAGAATAAAAAGGTTTTAAGTATTTTGCAGGTAAGCAAAAGTGAGCAGAGTTGAGTCTCAGCTTCACAAAGTATTTGGGGTGCTCTCAGGGCTCCTGACCTCGCAAAGCTTTTGTTATGCTGGTGAGAGCAACAGAGAGCTGAGGACACAAATGTGGTTTTTTCAGGGCTTAATTGCAATACAAAATAAAGTTACTGATTAATAAAACCAATATGTGCGAGTGTGTGTGAGCCTTTGTCAAATCTTATTCACAGTTTATAAGTAATAAAGAAGTGAGAGTCAATTAACTGCACCCAATGTAATCACAAGCCCATGAATTCTTTTTACTTTATTGAGTTACAGCATTGCATACTAATGGATCATATTCATTTCACTTTTTCCCCTAGAAGTTTTCTCTGCAATGTGGTAATTACAGAAATTTGAGATTTTTTTTGTTTTTTTTTTTTTTTTTTTTTTTTGCCTTTTTTTTTTTTTTTTTTTTTTCTTTTTTTAGTGGCTATTGGGAAAAAGTACATATGAATTTTAAAAGAATCGTTGTTTCCTTGCTTTTAAGAGACTCTCACATCTATTCAGCCTTGCATCACACCTTCAGAGGCAGCACTTTTGGAAATTATCTGCCACTTCTATGACTTGAAGAGTCAATTCCAATATTTTACAGAATTAGGAGAGTAAACAATAGAGACAAACTATGCCAAGGGAAAGGTGACAGTGGATGGGGATGGGATCCTCAGACAAAGCATCGAGTCTGTTCAGGGCATCTTGAGATAACTGAAAACTTCTAGGAGAATGGACAAAGGGTAACTGCAAGCATCTTGAAGAGACATTCTCCTCTCTGTGAGAGAAGATTCTCTGTTTATTCTTCCAAGTAATTTAGAAAAAAGATGGATAATTACACATTAAGCACAGCATGGGCAAAAAGTCAGTCTGGAGAGGACCTCAGCAGGCTGGCAGAACAACTTCTGGGGAAGAATACTATTGTATTCTGCAATTAAATGAGTATAAAGGACAGGGTCATTTTTTAGGTGTCTTGTAGGTAATTCTATGGCTCTTTAAAAAGATGATGAAAAGGTAAATCTAAACTGAAGGAAGCCTTAAACTATTTCATCTGGATTTTTCAGTTCAGTGACAGCAAATCAGCTTTTGTTTCTAGGTTACATAAAACAAAGTTTCCTATCTATTTGTTACATGACTACAAACAGCAAAGAAGTATTTAAATTATTCACAGCTACAAGAATTGTCATGTTTTCCAAGCAAATTACTGAACACTCTTAGAAAATCTCTTGAATATCTCTACGTACTAATGACCAAATTCATTGTTAGTGTTATTCCTGCTATCCACCCATTACAGTCCAGATTTGAAATCTAAAACGTGCTTGATAAAATGAGATTTTCATCAGGTACCTACTGCCAGCTAGAATAGCAGAAAATAGAGAAAATGGCCATTTCTATTTCATATTGCTTAATATCCATCACTTTAATGGAAATGAGATAAAGTAGATAATGGCAGTAAGAATTGTATTACCAGCACAGACATATATTACATATTTCTCAGAGGTACCATTGTTGTAGCATTTACATTGTTAATATTAAAATGTCTCGAGCAGCACAATCCAATGTAACCAATATTATAAATATTACCTTTAATATAAAAGAGTTGAATGAGCTTTTAACCTTGAATTTGATAGTGTTGAAAATAACTTTTATACTTACACGACCCAGCTCCTTGTGAATAGCTAAGTACTTTCCCCCTTCAAATAAATCTTTCTCCAAAGCAAAACTTCCTTGCACTATTCTTAGCTGTAATTTCTACTGCACATTAAGTGATCATAGACCTTTTCTGTACTTCTTTTAAGTGTAACTCAGAGGCAGAAATGTCAATTTAGATGAGGCTTTTGAAGCTAATGTTAAATACAAATAAAAACTTTAAGTAATGTTCCATTTTGAAAATGTTTCATTAAAGAAGAGTGTGCAGGAAGGTTATACCCATGTTCATATATCTCAAGTCCAAGTTGAACTGTGGTTTACAATGTTTTTTGAAACTGAATATAAAAATAAAAAAAATAATAATAAAAAAAAAAGGGAACAGGGTCAGGAATGAGGCAAAAATGGAAAGTCTGAGCACAATATAGTAATGTAGTAATGTCAAGGTTAGGAAAAAGGAGATTATTGGCTCCAGTCTGCAGGATGCTGCAGCAAGTCCAAGGAAGAAATGGCAGGGCAGAGCTTGGGCAAGGGAGAAACTGAAAAAATCACACGAGACTAAAAAGATAGTACAATCACACAGCCGTGCTGGCAGTCAGGAAATTTGATTATGCAGAAAAAAATTGGGCAGAATCTAAAACACAGATCTGAATGCCTCTCACTGTGAAGAGCTGGATAACCACGTGGTTTAAATTTACGACAGGTTAGAAACAAAGAATGTGAAGCTCAGCTGCTTAATCTAGGGACCACTGGTAAGAATTTGTTTTAAGTCAGGCAATCATCAGGTGCAAATGGTACTGGAGGGAAGATCTATTACTCTAAATAAGTTTAATCTACCTGTGAATAAGGCAAGTGAAATACCAGGAGTGTTGGGCAAGCACAGAGAGGAAATAATTGATGGGATTGAGTAAGGCGGTGAGTTTTCATCTGGAACACGTCTTGGCATTTATGTTCCAAAAAGGTGTCTGAATGAGCAAAGCAGAAAAAAAAAATAAAATAGTTAGGAGGGCTGCAAAAAGAAGCTAAAAAAGCTGGGATTGTGCAGTTGCAGCAATAGGATAGCTGTGAGGGGCCATTGTAAGACTGCTCTGCTGAAAGATACGAAATGGAACGGTGCAGACTAAGATTTAAGATGAACGACATGGTTGGCATAAAATTAATCACATGTGAATTAATGAGGAATAAATGCAATTGAAAAAATACAAAATTCCTGACAGTAAGACTGGGGTTCTGAAACAGCCCATCATGAAGTGTTGGGCCAAAATTAACCCGTAATTTTAATGACAATCTTCAGGGATTTGGAAGCAGGATTAAAAGACAAGTCTGCAATATTGGGGGTCTGGTGGTAAGAAATTTAAGAGGCTTCTTCTTGGCTTCATTTTTTCTCACATAAATAGATATTTAAGGACACAGCAATTGATTCTCACTGTGAGCTATAACTCCCTAAGCTGAGGCACAAACTCCCATCTTCATGGTGCACAAGGAACAATAGAAAAGTCTACTATTAAAAACACAAGTACTGTTTTATTTTTCATAAATGATGGAGTGATACCACAACCAGGAAAAGAAAAATACTCAACTTCAGACCTCCCAAGAATGACATTAAAAAGTTAAGCAGCACTTAGTCTTCTTTAAGGTGTCATTTCTGCTCAGCGTAACTCTAAGACACTTAATGCAGATGGATGGGCTGAGCAGACTCTGCAAAGACAAGGGTTCCTTCTTTACATCCAATCTAAAAGCTTTTAAAATCTCTCTGTCAGGAATGATTTGACTGCATATCAATTGCATCCCCCTACTAGTGCAAAACTTATAATGAGAGAGGATCGTGGGGAAGAAAAACCACATTTTGATAACTGACAGTAAAATGAGATGCTGTCAATCTGATGGGCTGCAAAGCTGGGGCTGTACATTACCCTCACCTTGCTCTCATCCAATTAAAATAGCAGCTGGGCTGTGTCTGAGTGCTGCCACACTTTGGTCCTGCCAACAAGTTCATTTGTGGTGTCTCTCTGTTGGCCTCATGTAGAACAAGCTCCTGGGACAGCCAAGGCTTCATGGTTTCCAGTACAGATCAACTCACAAAATAAAAATTACTTCTCTTCACCTTTGATACAGAAGATGTGCAGTGCCTGCATGTAAGAAACAAGTCAAACCTTTTCCTGGTGTTCTCCTGATTTATGTACAGTCTGAGGTTTCATACAATTCCTAAACTGTGGGATTTCTATGGATAAAACCACTCTGCTCTAAAAAGGAAAGATCTGGAATAGGACTCATTTCTTTCTTATAATCATGAAGAAGACATACAAAGTTCATAATTTATCTTCCTATTCTTGAAAGAAGAAAAATAAATCACTTTTATCCCCAAATAATATATTTATCAACATACTAAAATGACAATAATTGAATCCACTTCCATACATATCCATAGGAACAATCAGACTGATCCCCAGGGTGAGAGCCACCATTTCCCAAATGCTTCTATGCTACGTGTCAGTAAAATTAAAATTCTCCTCACATCATCTCCATTTAGCTCATAGTTTTCATAATGGTTCTAATAAATAGCAATAATACTGGATATTTTCAAAGGACAAACTGGTGGCTTTTTTCTCATTTCACAATACAGCCTAAGCAAAAGCAAAAATAAAATAAAATAAATGCCAGACATGCAAGGAAGACTGGGAGCACCTCCATTAAAGTCAATAGTTATTCATAAAAATACATAAAACGAGAAAAAAGAAGAACAAATGTCTTTAGATAATGTATGAGAATCACAGCATGAACCCTCAGTAGAGATTCATCCACAGAGAAAAGTTAGTCAGGAGAACCGATTTTTAACTTGCCATTTCAAGCTGAAGGGGGAAAGAATAAAAATTTCAGAGCATCAGCATTGTCTGAAGAACTCTTTTGTGCTTAAACAGTAAGTCCTGAACAATTTTAAGCCTCAAAGTATAGAAATTAGCATCACAATCCATTGCTTCCACTGCTTTCATCTGTGGCTGGAGCTTGTTATTTAGCAGGGCCATCAATTTGGCATCTTCAGTGACCAAAGGATTCCTTTAAAAAATAAGTCTTATTAGCCAAAGTATTTGCATTATTTTCAAAAGCTTAAAAATATGGTATTTTTTCATGATTTAACAAACTATAAGCATCTTTGATTTCCATTCCTGAATCAACTCAATTTAGCTAGAAAGAGGGGGGAAAAAAAAGAGGGTTTTTTTTGTCAAGACTTTGTAACAAGTTTTTTTTTTTTTTTTTTTTAAAGAGAGGCTTTATGGAAATTTTGTGGTTTAACCTCAGCCTACAACAAAGTGCCATGGGACTGCTCACTCACTGCCCTGCCTCACAGGGAGGGGGAGGAGAGGTCCAAAAATGGAAAACCCAAGGGTTGGGATGAGAACAGATGAAGAATTGAAATAAAACAAAATTATTTTTGTTGTTGCTGTTATTATTAGTATTTTTACTGATACTACTAACAATAATTGATGATGATGATGGTGAAAAGAGAGAGGCATAAACCCCAAGTTATGCACAATGCTCAGCACCCACTGCCCAATGCCCAGCCCACCCCTGAGCACACTCCCCCAGTTTATAAACTGGGATGATGTTCTATCATTTGGAATATCCCTCTGGCCAGCTCAGGTCAGCTGTCCTGGCCATGCTGCTCCCAGTTTCTTTTTCTTTTCCAAAGTCTTGTAGCCATATAATTTTTAATGTCTTTGTTTTCCTGGAGAAAAGCCAGTTTAGCAAAGGAACTGTTTTCTGCATTCTCTCCTCAGCTCCCAAGTACCTCCCCTTCATGGAAGCCCTGGATTCCTCTCGACTCAATCTCCCTCTCCAGCCTTTCCCAGTTCTCACTGAGCTGACCACTAACAGGGAAATTTTCCACTGGTAAATCTCTGCTGCAGTGGATCAGCTACACCAAATTACTCCATTCAATGTTTCAGAGAGTGCAGCTCAAGGCACAGGCACCCAATTCCCAGTTCTCCCCTTTGCCTTTGAGTGATGTTGTGCAGGTCACACCACCTTTCTGCCCTCTGAGATATGAATAGTCAATCTTTTATAAAGCAATTTGAGTTTATAAAGCAAAGTCTACCAAAAATAAGTTGGGTTTTGCTTTTTTTGCTCGTTTGCTTTTTGAGGTTTGTTGTTGTTGTTATTGTTGGTTTTACTTTTCATTACTGACCTCTCAGATTTTCTAATTTATTTTGGGTTCACTCTTCATTGCAAGAGGAATGACTGTATTGGTAGAGGAGGAGGAGGAGGTGAAGCAGGTTTGGCAGCATGCTGAGTTCCAGTACTGAGCCTTTAAGATGTATATTCAATTCCAAGATCCAGGAAACTCAAGAAGTGGTTACATAGTGAACCCAATCAGTTTAATAAATATATTCCAGCTTTATGGCACCACAGATGCTCATCAGAGAGTTGTTTGCTTTTAAGTAAGATTTATTTAAATAATACATCCACTGAATCAATAAAATGCCACCTCTTGCTGCATTTTTTACTCAGCTCTCACCTAGCAGTTCAAAATATTCAATAGATTTATAATGAACTTCATTGTCCCCAGCTGCTGCTGGGTTTTACATCCTTTCACACCTAATCCTCACCATCTGCACATTCAAGATTAGACATGATCCCTCGTGGACCTTGCTGCGTGCGAGCATCCAGCTCAGTGGCTCAGACAAATTTCTCTCATCACTCAAACCACATCCTGTGCACCCACAATTACCTCACAGCATTACAGAGAGGCTCACTGGAGCCACAGAAATACATTCTTATTACTTGGCAATTATTCAGCACCTGGGAGGATTATACTGTTAAATTACTTGTAGACTTTTAGCATGTAGATGCTACAGGTTTTCAGGTATTTAAAAAATGAGTAACTATGGTTAGTGTCTGTCTATCACTATATTATCACAGGGCCTGCCTTATTAAACTGGTTTGAGAATTCAGAGTAGGAGTCTGATTGTTCAAAACAATCTGTGTACAAAATGTATACAAGTACCTTCTAAAGGTCAGTTCTAAAATGCTCATTATGGTTTTGGCATTTCAGATTCTTTTTTTTTTTTTTTTTTTTTTTTTTTTTTTTTTTTTTTTTCAATCATTCACAATCTTTGTTCTGATGCTATTTGAGCAGAAAAACACAATGCAGTTGGACAACTGTAAATATTTCAGCCAATATGTGCTGGATAATTCATCTTCCACATCACTCGAAGACACTTCCACAGCTTTCATTAACATTGCAGAGTTAACAGCACCATTCTTGGCCACAAGGCCTTTGAAGTCACTGTTATCTCTGGCTGCAAAATCAAACATTAAGCTGACACATCGGCTGTTAATTGCATTAAATGCTGCTGCCCTAATTGTTGTTTCGGAGGTTTTAAAGTTGTTTTTCTAAGGAAGAGATCCTAACATCCTCTTTCTTGGGAGAATCAAGGCCTGAAGGATGCAGGCCAGCGTCACCACCCAAGTGATCTACACGACAGCCCAGATATGAAGCTACTTTGGTAGGTGGTAATTCAAGAAACAGAAACCTGGGGTTACCAGATCAGTGTGTGAGTTTTATTGAACATGTGTAATTCAGCTGAAGAGGACAGGAAAAGATGGTGACACTGCTCCAAAACAGGGGAGTGACATAAATTCAGATGACCAGCACAGAGCCACTGTAGCTGAGTGTGACAGCAGCAGTACATCCTATAAGTTCATGGCATGCTCCACATCCCAGATGCTTTGGACTGGGAAAAAGGGTCTTACATGGGACCAAATTCATTCCATGCAAGTGGATCTGAGGCATAAAAACAATCCTGCCTCCTCCGTTTAGATATTCCTTTAATCCTTCTGTCTTTGCTATCATTTATTTCTGCTTAACCAGAGCCCAAGGTGTGCCTCGGATGGGGAGTTAGAATGCAGTCTGTGTCTTAAGAACAAGCTACTATGTAAATTAGAAATTAAATAAAGCTAAAAAAAAAAAGCCTATGGCAGTTGTCCCAATCACAATGTAAAATGAGCAATATTTTAATTTAATATAACAGCACTCCTCCTCTCTAAAAATTCTGGCTCTTGAAGAAGTTTCAATCTATGGAACAGAAATACCAATTTTGTCCTAATGTACTTTCTCTGCTACTTTCACAATAATGAATAGCTTTAAACAAGAGAGGAAAAAAAATTGTAATTTATGTCCTGGAAAAACACCCCTATTTTTGGAAAAGCAAGGAGCATGATTATCTTCCATTGAAGCACAAGAATAGTAGGTATTAATGATGGCACTTCTGCTAATCTCATAACCCATTCTCCCAGCTGAATGAAGCAGGGTTTATTCAGTGAGCCTCACTGAATTCAAACATTTGAACACCACGAGGTGTTCAGCACTATCCAGCACATCCTAACACTGCAAATACTGTATTTCAGCTTAGTGCTAGATAGTGGATAAGCTGTACTGGCATTCTTCAGTGGCAAATACTCTTTAAAAGAAAATTAGCCTTTAGAAAAAGTATTTCAAAACAATGAGTGAGCCCTAACAGCTTGGGGAAATACAATGCAAAGTCTGCAATAATAAATCCTGTGACTGCATTTTATTGTTTTCAGTGATTATTCCATATATCTCCTATCCCCTAATTTTAGAAAACAATTGTCTCACTCATCAGTTTTTTGAATATAAAAGAGTCGTTGCTCAGAACATGAAATATGGATGTGAGCCCCTCATGTACTAGACAGAGTTATTCTCTCTTAGGAGAGAGAAAGAACCATAAGAAAGAAATGAGCATTGGCACAGAATTCCTGGTTCATAGACCTGAAATTTAACAGGAATTGCTGTAACAGATGGGAGTATTACTGTTCTTTGACCCCCACAAAATGGGTCAGTTCATGATCTTTTCCAAAGCCAAGGTGCATCTGTTCAGTACCTGCCACTGCAGCATTCAGGTGCAGGCACCTGGAGCTGCAGCGCCCCACTCCCATCCCAGCTGGGCAAAACTTTCTGCCAGCCTCAGTGCTGGATTCCCGCCAGTCAAGTTGGAAACTGGTTCTTGAAATGTATTGGGAAGGCAGGGCCACTGTTTTCACACACACATCGAGCTGCTGAATGCCAGAAAGAAACTGTTCTTGAAATGAGAAAAAAATGCCTTGGTACAATCATTCCTTCAGGAGCTTCCCCAGGAGATGGGGAAGGGGAATCGACCTGGCTAAAGGAGGTGAAAATCTGCAGCTGACGTGAAGTGAATGAGACAGGCTTTCTGCTGGGATGACAGCAGATAACGGTGTAATTAAATATTTACCATAATGAGAGGTCACAAGGGAGTGTCCATAGGCAAAGCTCGTATTTGCTCCTGCCTGCTTGGCCTTGCAGCCCTCTCAGAGCTCTGTTAACGACGTGTGTGTGAGAGAGTTAAAGTAATTATACACACACACACTTCACCCACACGCCAGTTTTCATATGGTGACATTAACATCCCTTACGAATTAATTAAACCTAACAAGACACCCATAATTAAGACTTCTGAGGTTTATTATTTTTCTTTTACTATTGGGAAACAGACCCAGGGAGATTAAGTGCCTTATCTAAATAAATGAATCTCTAAATTACAGTGGGAACACAGTCCAGGGGCTCTGATTCCGAACAAATGGACTACTTAAAACACTGAAGGCTTTGTGCATGGGCATTAAACAAATTGTCAGAGTTTAGCTGTCAGTGTATCCTTTTCTGGATGAAAAAATACTTCTTCAACTAGATATTAGCCAAGTGAATCTTTCCCTTAAAAAATTAAACCCATTGAACACCTGCCTGAACTTTTAATTGTGAGTGTTTGCTGTCAGATGGCTTTCAGGAACACATTTATGTTCATCTCTGTGAGATGCAGGAACAGAGCCTTTACTAAGACACTGCACTAATTATTGAAATGTTTTTGCAGATTGAGAAATACATTAAATCAATTATATTTTCTATCATCAGGCTGTCTGATCAATTAAGACAGGAGCAAGTATCGAGGCATCATATGGTTACTTTTTAGCCTTCAGCCACACAGGACTTGGTGAAAAGCAATGAGATTTTAGGGGATGCTTCCTCTTCTGGATCACAAATAAACACTAATAAAAGTTCTGAAACATGCCCTTCAGGTGGTCTTCATTTTCAAAGGCCATTTCTAACAACTAGAGAATAAAGTAGGGGAAAAAATGCTAAAAAAAATGTTATAAGTAATGAAAGTTGCGGCATACAGAGGACCTGAAAGACCATTAGTCTAATGCCAAGTGGCAGCTCCTATATTCCTAATGTAAAGAAGCCATATAACAACCTACAGTCATATCCAATAGCAAAACTAATGACCTACTGACCTCAAATCACATTTTTTACTCTCTGTTCAATTATAAAATCACTGAATAAGTGCAATTTATGATCATTTGCATCCAGCCCCTGTTAAAACTTCTGTATCGGTGAGATCTAAGGAGCCCTTGTGACACAGACTGCCACAGAAAATGTCACCTCACCTTTGCACGCCACTCAAACTCGAAAGAGAACCAGACACTTGTCTTTTTAGGCTTGAAATCCCTCATTATTGATCCACAGAACATTAACATGTTTCATGGCTTGTTTGTTCCCTAAAAATAGTAACTACATTGTGTTCAAGTGCCACTTTTTAAGGAAAAAACAAAACACAGCAAAGAGAGACAAGCCTCAGTGCGCAGGTAGGTCAAGACTTCCCAAATCCACTTCGGAAAAGCCAAAATAAGTGATTCCCCAGAAGCTCCACACACCATTTGCCTCATCTCTCAGCCAGTCCTGGGTCCTGGGGACCTGGGCATCCTAAAACTGCAACTTGACTGAGCTCTCGTCCTTGTCTCTCCCTCACCTCTCCAATTTTTGCTGTGCACAAACCTGTCCTGCCTCTTCTGCCAGGCAGGTCATGGCTCAGTGTCTCTTTGGTCTCTAGCAGTACTTCTTGCAGAGAAACCCAACATGATAAAACGCACAATCAATGTCTGTATCAATCATTCCAGAAAAATGAATTGAATTTATACACTAAGCAGCGATAGCAGCAAACCTATGTTTTCAGTTTGGTTTCTGGGGTTTTTTGGGGTTGGTTGTTTGGGGGGGGATGGTTTTGTTGATGTTTTGGGGTTTTTTTGGGATTGTTGTTTTGTTGTTGTTGTGGGTTGTTGTTTTTTTTTTTTTTTTTTTTTTTTTGGTGTGGGGTTGGGTGCTTTTTTCAGGTGTGTTTTTTTATTGGTTTTTTGGGGGGGAGTTTTGTTTGTTTTGTTTTGGGGTTTTTTTTGTTTGTTTGTTTTAATTTGGTGTGACTGGCCTGGTTTTCCCCTGCTGCTGAAGGAGTAGAAGTAGGCACTCCACAACCACTCTGCTGCTTTCTTCTTGCCCGTTTTTCTTTGGTTGTGATTTCCTGCTCTGCTGGAACTGCTCTCGAGCCAGCCTGGCTGGAGATGCAAACACAGAGAAACTCCAGAACAACCCCTCACCAACAGAGAAACTCCAGAACAACCCCCCACCAGCAGCACCAGGAAACAGAATCATTTCAACATGTTCCAAGTACAGCAACACCTTGTTGAACACAGCAGAAGATGAGCTGGGAATCAGCCTTCAAGATACCTGAACCAAAAAAGATCAAAGCTGGTCAAACACTGGTTAGTTATTAGAAAGAATTAAAAATATCAGTCACACAGGACTCTCTGGACAAGTGATACCTTTTTCCACTCCTAAAAATGGCAGATAAAAAGGAAACACCCACAAAGCAGCATTGTATTCATTCATCTCTCCAACCTTGTGTTGAAAAGGAATGCCTGGAAGTGCTTTGCTCTCTCTCCTGATCTGTACAGGCCCTTGGAAAGGCTCCACAACCATCTGCAGACATCAAAAGTTATCAACCACTTAAGCTACCTGCTTCCCTCCTGCTCTACTTCTGGGCAAAAAGAGACAAGTGGCAAACAAAAAAATGAGAATTCACAAGCCATAAATCCTTAACCGTTGAAATAATGAAGGGCAAAGTGAACTGAGCATGACAGTCAAGGGTATATTAACAAACACTGTTACATGACATACAGGACACAAACATTTGGTCCCTGAGGTACTACTGGTTTTAAGGCTGTTTCCATCTGTGCAGCTCTCAGTGCTGCTTTCTGGCTCAAAGGAGATAATTTTACACTGAACCCTCAGAATATTTGTCATGGATTTTTACAGTCTTACTGTGGAAAAGGGGGACCAAACAGTTTCTTTCTTCTCTGCCTGATAATAAGGTCAGTTCTGAGCAATATTCCATGAATTTAATTTTTCCACCCATACTTGAAACAAAACCTGCCAGAGCTGAAGATTTACAAACAATGTATGACATTCTTCTCACCTACATCTCCTCCTTTTAGTCTCCTGCCTCATTTCTCTTTTTTTTATCTTTGTTTAATTGCACCATCTATATTTCTTTTATGTATCTATCCTCCTTTATTTCTGCCTTTTACTTTCTCTAGCAAACTACTTCCACTTTCTCCATCAGCTTTCTCATTTCACCCAGCAGGCAGATGCATGGAATCTGCAGATGCAGGGGCCAAACCTCTTGGTCAATTTTATCAAGAACATGGAGAGAAAAAAAAAATAATTGAGAGAAAAAAATTAACCACACTTTACCAAAAAGTAGAATATGGAATATAACGTTTTTAAGTTGAATAATGATGCTTACATCAAGATCAAAAGTACAGTGAGTCACAGAACTGCAGATCCTCCTGTGCAAGAATTACTGTTGGAAACTAAACCCTTGAACTTCCCAAACAAATTAGCAAACAAAAGATCCAACACAATGTATTTTTGGCTGTGGACCAAAAGGATGTAGAAAAATGGAATGAGGAAGATGATTTAATTGCTGTCAGCTTTTCAAAACAAACCTTCACTCCATGATCTAGAGCTTTGATATTCTGTTTAAAAATTCAGCTTATCTAGAGCTTTGACTCCCTGTCTGAAAATTCAACTTACATTGACATCTTCTTCTCTCTGTTTCAGTTTAGCCATGAATCCCCTGTTCTGCTGCTCCTGGGTGCAAGCTGCTGCTAACAATTTGACATCCTTGCCACTGTGCACTAAGCACATTCCAGTGCTTGTTCCTGCTGATTGCAAATGGGACACAGGGATTTCTCAGGTGAAATTATTCATTATGGGATCACAATGCATGGCTACATTTATGCCCTGGTGGCCAGCAGTGCCTACCTACCAGTAAACATGGTAGGAATAAGCAGCTCAGATACAGAGCATGAAAATCTGGGAAGGAGAATTCCCATCTCCTGAAAAATACAGAATTGTCTCCCAGTGGATTCATAATTCCACCAAAAAGCTGAGCAGATCTACCAGGTGATTTCAGCATATCTAATTCTTATTTACTTTTCCACTTCTGTCTGCTTGAGTTTTTAAACAGCTTTTTGGGTATGTGTCCCAGTTCCAGTTATGATGTGTTACTTGAACAGATTCATATGAAATTTCAAACTTTGCCTCAGTTTTCCGGCTCCACCCAACTGCAGCAACAACAGTCAGCTCATTGACAGGGCACAGCTGTTTTCATCACCCAGGTATCACCAGTGACCACCTCGTTTTGTAAGAGATCAAGGGTGAGGAAGAAAGATGAAATAAATATACTTGGAGATTTAAAAAAGCTGGCTGAGAGATATTAAATGCAGGTAAAAAAAACCTAACAAACAAAAAACTTGACGGTTGGGGGTTTTTCTGTCTTGTGGGGAGAAAAAAACTGAAGACAACTGAGAGAATACTAAATTTATCTGGCTTATGAAGAGGACATATACATGTGAAACTCCGAGTTAACAGTGGCTGACTTTGCCTCTTTTTATTTCCAAATTATTCCACACTTGGAAAATTTAGGTGTGGTTTTTTTTTTCCAATCTTCCCCCCAATCTCTAATGTAAAGTCACACTAAAAAAAACCCAAAGCCTCATTCACTGATAAATATATGGAAACTTTAATAGTTACCAGAATAAGTGTGCTAAATATGGGCACAAAATTAAATGCTAAAAGTAGAGCTATTTATCATCCTGCTTTTACTGTCCCATTCATATATCTTATATACATATACCTTTTTTTTTTTTTTTTTTTGATTTGGGCTATATTTCAGAATTCTAACTCCCATCCTAACAAACACAGATTTTTTTTTTTTTCTGAGTAAAGCTCTGTGCTGAAGAGCAGGAATGTTACACTTTTATCATTCCACGATTCAGGAAGCATCACAACATCTGGGACAACAAAATCGTGACCTACACGTCTGTCTAAAATAACAATATCACAGTTTTGAAGGCTGAAGGAATCCAGTTCACCACCCACATCCTTTTATACTATGACTGTTCTTAAGGAACATCATTTCCCTTTCCCAGAGGCAGCTTCCCAAGTGCTGATGGCAGAGCCCTCACACTGCAGACACCATACGAATACCAAAGCTTCACTTTTTGACATTAATGGGTTTTCTCTAACATATGATGGAGAAAATGCCTCATTTCTCCCCATCATCACCCAAAGAGATGCTAAGTGTCTTTAGTCAGCTGTGACAACGCCACCATGTGTGACAACATTCTCACAGCTTGGAAAGGAACAGGAAAAATTTCTGTACTCTGGGGAAAGCAACAGCTTCTTGTATGCAAGGAAAGGAACCTGCCAGCTAATAAGAAAAAGATTGTTATTTATTTTCACATGTAGGAAGCTGAGAATCAGACATGACTTCAGCAATGTCATGAGGGATCAGAACATGGGAAGCAGTGAAGTTCAGCGATGGCTGCTTTGAATTCAACAGTCACGATCATCGTCAGGTGTTGATGCTGCTTATCCATAGGGAACTGGGAGCAAACCACCTGTAAGAAGACATTAGGACATACTGGACATATCCCATTCCTGACATTCCAGGAGATTCCACACCTGGTGGGCCAGGCAGTCTCTGCTGCCAGGAGACATGGTGAAAGCAAATAAAAAGCCAATACCAACATGAAATCACAATTAATGATTACATCATTATTCACTACAATTACTGATTACAGAACAAGACCCTGCCTTGGCACAACCACTCCAACTCCATCCACAATGCTCCCTTTCCCCTTCCCATGCCATAGTCATGGAATTCAGGAGAAACACCTTCAAATTCCAGATTTTGGAAGAAGAGATTTACCTATCATATAAGGATATGATGGCTTCCCCAGCTCATTTAAAATGCAGTTATTATTGAGCAACCTGCTCTACTGGAAGGTGTCCCTGCCCACGGCAGAGGGGCTGCAATGAGCTGATCCCTGAGGTGCCTTCCAACCCAAAGCATTCAGTGACTCCATGATACCATTTATCTATTATCTCACAGCTAGAAAGAAGTGCACTCCAGTGCATAAGTGCTGGAGCTCCAGCTCGTTCTCACTTCGCTTGTTGTGGTTTTATTTAGTCAAGAAATTTGCATGAAACTTTCAGATGACACACGATACATATGTGCAGACACTTCAGTATTATTTTTTTACCCCATTCCCGCTGTTGTCGAGTGAAATGATGGCATCTATCACAAAACCAGAACAGAGTAAGCAGACTGTTACAACTCCACTACTAAGAGGCAGAATGTGAATAAATGATCCTGAATGGAGAGGATTTTTTTTTAAATTGCTGATTGTTTTGTGACATGGGCATCAGGCTGCACCAGAAACCCAGGGCAGATCCCTACCAGTTATCCATTAAGCCAATTTTATCATTCACAATAAGCTATTAAGGTCATAATGAATATCCTATAAAAGCAATTGAAGAAAATAAAAGAAATACATACCATAGTCAAGCCCTTTACTGTAGTACATTAAACTTGTTTCCTACTCCATAGGGTATCCACAATTTTATGTCTTTCTTCCACAATGAACTTTATAAGCAAGCTACAGGATTTATCCTGATTTCACTCTCTATCTCCACACTAAGAAGACAGAAAAACCAGAGCAAGTGCTGCAGCACATTATCTTCTTACAAACAAATCTCTAGCAACTTCAGGAAGAATTTAGATTCTCACAGAATTCAGTTAACCTCTTGGGTAAAACTGTATTTCTAAGTATAACTCCATGAATTTGTAGACAGCAAATAGGCAGTATAATTTAGTGTTGGCTTTGAAATACACAAAAATATTTTACTGGGCCAAAATAGCTCACAACACTAGCTCTCTGAAGTACTCAGCAATTCAGAAAGGAAAAATTGAGAGAATGCTGGCATTAATTTACCACCGGAGATGGGCTCCAGCTCTATACATGGGGTATGAAGTTCAGTTTCTTTCAATCCACACACATAATTATGTTCCATTTTTGTTAAACAGACACTGCAGAAAGGGTTTTGTTTGTGGGTGCTTTTGTCTTTTTCTCTTTTGTCTTGGCTCACAGGAAAACAGAGGTATTATGGGAGACAGTTCCAAGATTTCTCCCCCCACCCCAAACAAACCTTAGAATAAAAATACAGTGCAGCTTTTGTTTATAAGGCTTAACAATTTGGTGGCATGAGATATGGTGAGTGGATGGAAGTACATAAAGCCAAGCTAAAATCTTCAGGTTTCAGGTACTATTTTAGAAACACAGGTTTTTATCTCAGCTTCAACTTCCGGTGGCATTTAAATCACAGAATCAACTCCTAAATCACTGCAATACAGGAACGAAGACCTAACATTTGTTTGACACTGCCTGGATGAATTCTCAGCTCTTCAGTGGCACTTCCTGTGCTCCATTTTCTGATGGCAATATTTTAATCTGTGCTAACAGGTGACTATCAAGTGATGTTAGAGCATCCAGGTAGGGATGAAATAATGGCTGCTCCAAGTCTGCTCCTCATAGGCAAAACCCTAAATCCAATTACAGCAGTGCAGCATCCTCCTGCATGGGATCCACCCTACTTTTACAGACTGGTCATTTCAAAATACCCCCTTTCTCTACTGTTTTAATTCAAGTGGGTTTTGTTTCTTCACTGATTTTCAAAATTTAGCCAGGAGCATCAGGGAGTGGTTAGCTAGTCAATGTCAAAGACAGCTGAATAGAGGCTTTTGGTGTAATTTTCACTGACTCCATCAAATCATGCGTTTTTATCATTTATTTAGTTCAAACTCAACATCTGATGCATGGTTGCCTTTGATTCAGAGTGACAAGAAAAAAGTTTACTGTTAAAGATTAATCATGTTCTTCTGTTCCCACTCTCCTTCTGCTCTTAGATTTAGGAGGATGCACTCAACTGTAGTTTGATTTTCACATTAGGAAAAAATCTGGTTTCAATTCCATGTCTTTGTAATTTATTCTTCCACATTTCTTAATAGTAATGTAAGTAATGCATGTCATAAACACACATTTCATTCATTCTTTTTGTATTTGACTAATAAATGGTGACTCTCCTCAGAAAGTCCTTCTGTTTAATTCTAAAATGCGCAGTTTGTCTGTTTCTTCTTTGTGCTTCTCACCTTTGAAACGTCCTTATGGTCACTACCTCTCAGCTTATTATCTCTCAATGTATTTTAACTGGAAGAACTCCAACTCCAGATTTTGGTATAGGGAGCACTGCTACTTCCCCTCTCTCAGCTGTTTCCAGGTCCAGCTCCCATCATCACCACACTGTAAGAAAATGCTCGTGCTGCACACCCCACCCATCACCCACCAATCCTGACATCAAGAAACGACATTTTCCTCTTTTTCCCTGGAAATGTTCAAGGCCACACTGGACAGGGCTTGGGGCAACCTGATTTAGTGGAAGGTGCCCAGGAGGTGGAAGTAGGTGACCTTTAAAAGTCCTTTCCAACCCAAACCATTCCATGATTCTGTGATTTTCTCTTTTACTTTTGATGTTAATCTTCCTTTTGTATAAAGCCTGCTGTGTCAGGAGCAGATCTGTCATTCCAAAACTTACCATGTATTTATCAAATCACACTCATTAATAACAAAAAAAGTAATAAACCCATTTTTTTGTCTTTAATAATCTCATTCATTTCTTATCTGAAGCTTAACAAAGCCGTATTTTCACGGTAAGTAGAAATCCTTCCCACATGATTGTCATCAATGTCTACAGAATTGTAGCTTTTATTTTAAATGGTATTTAAAAGTGGTTCTGTCATTTCTAGTTGCAAAGATAACTGCTGAAACATGAAAGCAAGAATACCAATGCTGTAGCTGCCTCCTAAGCCTGACAGATGCAGCGCCTCTGCTGCTGCACAGAACAAGATGTTGAGCAGCCATGGTGAAATTAAAAAAAAGAAAAACAAAACTAAAAGTTATTAAAAAGAAAACACATAAACAACTTTTCTCATTTTCTGACTCCTCCCCACTTGGTGTTGCTCCTAAGAAACTTAAAATTCCTTTATTTCCTGCTTGTCAAATATGGCAGGATTTGATGATAAAAAGAGACAATTAGGAAGAACTAGAATTGAAAAATATTCCTCTTTCAAAAGCAAGCACGGGGTCCTACAAAAAGGGGAGGAGAGATCAAGATGGGAACAGAGGGAAGGAAGCTGAAGGAGGATGGATCACCTGGCTTCACTTCTGTGTTCACTCTGCTCTGGCAAAGCCCTTTTTTCCCTTTCTGGACTCCCACCAAGAGAAGCCCATTGCCCCACATGTGATTTTTCAGCTGCAGGGACCTGGCAGGGCCCCTGACCCAAAGGATTTGTGCCAGCTCTACACACAGCGCTGCAATCCCTCTGCCTGTGAAGGATGCAATGGCTGGGACACCAAATGGTAAATTTCTCTGTGATAACACAAATCTGCCCCACTCCAAGAGCTGGAACTCATCTGAATCTGAGACTTAAATCCAATTCTAAAACCATTTATTTAAGCAACCAAAAAAAGCCACATCCTCTTTCAACATAGAGGTAATCAAATATCTGGGCTGAATTTCTGCTAGTGGGTTTTACCCAATTAAATTACTACTGGGAGGACAAAAGTATTGGTGAGCTCAGAGTGCAACACATAAAAATACCATGCATCAGCAAAATCCTGACAGTCAAGGGGTTAATGGCAATGCTAGAATGAAACATATAGTACTAATCATTATTTATTTTCAATTATTTGCAAATGTGTAGATAAACAAAGTAAATGGATGTGGCATATCCCTTGCAATAAACTAAATGCTGAAAACCACATCACCAGAAATTAGGCAAGTTAGCTGTATATTAAGCGAATGAAGTAAATAGAAAAGTTTAAAATTCCACATATTTTCAAAGAGTGAAGAAACTTAATTTCTGACCAAAGTAATGGGCAGCAGTGTGATCTGAACTGAGAAAGCCTCAGTTCTACAATTACATGAACTTTTACTGCAGCTCCACAGAGTTAAGTTACTGCCCTGGGATTGACTAAACATTTCCCTGGAAATGGCCAGAGCATTCCAAGAGCATTTCGAGCTGAAGGATGATATTTTTATGGACTGCTGGTTGCTTTTAATTCCTTTATAGCACATTAAAATATAGTCACTCTTTTAGCCATTTTAACCTTGTTTGGCACAAATGGTTGCACTTGAAATTCATCGACTTAAATGGTCCATGGAAGGTATCATTAAGAATTGCTGTAGTGGATTTTTTCTTAACTTGCAATGCATTTAAGTATTAATGTCCCTCTATCATCTATGGCCCATTGTTTTTCAGATTTTCTACATCTTTCACCTTACCTGTTCAAAGAGTTACAGAAGCCAGAACAAAGAATTCCAGATACAAAGACATTCACAGTTATCACTAGACCTTGCAATAGTCCTGAGTGCCTGTGCTATGAGTTTTGGTGATTATATCCAAATATCCAAGGTTAGGCTCAATAACAACCTGAGGGCAACACTGTCATTTACACAAGACAATCTGGGGGTACTACAGGCTCACATACCGCTGAGTGTATTTGTCATGCATATATATATGCCAATTTTTTTATGTGTTCTTATTTTAGGATGACCTCTGAAAATAATTCTATTTTTGTTTCTTTGATCTACACTATAACTTGAGGGATACAGGTTTGCTCGCTGATTTTAAGTAACAAGAGGGCCCATAGCCTTCACAGACTATTAATTTTCCTAACTTCTCCTTGAACAACTCCAGTGTTGTTAAGATTTAAATCTGTAATCTGCAAACACTGATCTCCTTTCTGTAAAATCCAACAGCAGAGTGACAAGCAGGGTTTGTCTTTGACATTAAAAAGAAAAAAATATCCCATAAAACTACCCTCATTCATCGAAGCCAGTACTTGTCTTTAGTTCTATACTGGTACACACCACCACAGGTTTTTATGTATTTTAAAACAATTACTTCCTTTGTAACATTGCTGAAGTAGTCAAGGACAATCCTCTTTCTCTTTCTGTACAAAAACAGAACTGTAAGAAGAAAAACCACTAAACCAAGAGCTATCTATTTATCTTTCTTGGACTCATTACCTATTAGCTATTCCTTTCAATCATTACATATGATTTTACTGTAAACTGGACCAGGTCTTCCAACAAACCTCTTTCCACTGGTTGCTATTTCCCAGCTGTAAAAAGTAAATTCCTGTTTCTTGTCTCAGAGTAATTTATCCCAATCCCATAAGAGCAGCCCCAACAACAGTGCTGAGCCTCACCACCATCACCTCCAACTTCCCAAGGGACTAGCTGGAGCCTGGAAGTGGATCTGAGAGAGGGAAGCAGCTGGAAGAGGAAGCAACAGAGCTGAAGGAACAACCCAACTGAAAATATATGTTTTGGAGCTCCCAAGGTGACTGAGAGCCAGGGAATTTCAGGTTAAAGAGCTGTTTCAGATGTGCCCACAATTTTCTCAGGCTTAAATCAGTGCTACATAAATCAATATCGAACAAAATACTTCTGGAAAAAAAAAACACAAAACAAAACATCAAAACCAAACCCCAAAAGATCATTTTTGAGGAAGAGAAGGGAAAATTTGATCTAGAAGCCCAAAATTCTGCATTCTTATGAAATAAAAGCATTTATCTTAAGATATATATTATATATGTCCAGCAAAAAAAAACAAAAGGGTTTATTACATGCACCAAGACTAACAAGAAAATAACATAATTTGTCTAAGACTTGGGTTTTCTGTGAGAGGGGTGATTTATAAAGATTTACACAGCCTGAGAAATCGTGTTAAGATCACAGATACATTGACTGAGTCCCCTCTCACCAATTTTCTTTCCCAATCTTTGAGGAAAATTATCTGACAAGAGGTCATGAACCCCAGAGCTCCTGGTACCTAAGAATATGTTCTTCCCTTTCCTTGCCATCTTCTAAACCAATCCTAATCACCACAAAATATCAATTTAGCACTTTCCAGGAAAGCATTAAATGGCACAACTCAGCTTTAATACAAAAAGAAGAAATACAGAATCAAACCAGAGGGTTCAGTTTTGTAAACTCCTCATAGCCGTGGACACGATCTCTGGACATAAATGGGAATCAGAAAGACTAAACACTCTCCTTTGAACTTCTTAAGTTCTTTATAACTTGTTTGTGATGCTGCTTAATAACCCAAAGAAATAAAAGATTCTGTTGACTCACTAAAAAAAAAAAATCATGTGATTATGTTAAAAAGCAACAAAGGAGTAAAGACATTTGCAAACACTTTTCATGGTACATCTCCGTACTTTTATGTCTTTCAATACAGGTGTATTTTCTACGGGAAAAAAACCTGATATAACAGTAAACTTAAAATTTCAGGGAAAAAAATACTGAATCTGCTTCAACTTCCCAAATATGGCATTAAGTCAGCATGAATATATGCCTCCACTTTGAAGAACACATGTATGGAACCACCCTAGAAACAAAGCAGTGAAAGCATTTTTTAATGTATGCCGATAGAAATTTGGATTTAGTCACTAAAAACTTAACAGAGAGTAGCAGTGTCCAGTACAGAACCCTGCCCATCACATACATTTTTTATACCTGCACAAGAAGTATGGAAATGAAACTTGTCCCCTGAGTTTTTAACAAACACGTTTTCATTTTCAATCACCTCTTCCTTTATAAGCCATCATTTACCTCAGTCTGGCGAAGCATTTTAGGGAAAAATCACTTTACACTTGTTCCATGGATAAATTTTCCTCCTAGACACCTCCTGTTGTCTGTGCTGTTCTATGTTTTCAGAAAGTCGTGGGAATCTTATTAGAAACTGTTTTCCAAGGAATCTGTGCAATCCATTGGGCAGAATGAATTGAAAAAAAAAAAAAAAAGAAAGTCTACTTCACCAGGTTTCTTCCAGAGCTGGGAATACAGAAGCAGCAGCTTCCATGGGTGTACATATTTTTATATATATATATATATGTGTGTGTGTGTGTGTGTATGGGTGTATATATTTAGGTCTGATAATTCAGTATGAGCAGAACAGAATGTATTTTCTATATAGGAAGCAAAAAAATCAAAACAAAAGTATGGAATAGCCAAGAATAGTCCTGAAATTTCTGCACAGCAACAGAGAAACCAAAGCTTTTAAAGTCAAATAAGAGCAACTTTTACAGGGTACTTTTCTTCTTATGCATTCAATGCCTCGTCCAGAGTTACAGTAACAATTAATACCACAATAATCACGGGGTTTGCTAAGACCATTCATTAGAATTTTGTAAGAAAATAAAGCTCTAATCCTTTGTATCCTCAGTGAAGAGCAGGTAAATTCTATTTTTATTGCTGGGATTTCTTCAGTAAGTAATCCACACTGAATAATCAACACAGAATGACAGTCAGCAATCCAGACCACTGACAGAGCCTCTCCTTCCCGTTTTTAATTTCCAAAATTTCATTCATTTGGGCCATTGTTGCTCTGTTGCCTCCATTTATCTTTCCTGCCTACATCTGGTTTTAAAAAATATTTACTACAATATGTTTATTTAGATAATTATATATAACATACAAACACACACACATTCATATATATATATACATATGTGCTGCTTATTCATTAATTTACCTAAATGCAATCTTAAATCACAGACTAATCCATGACAGAATATTCCCAGGAGGTTTAAAATGTCCCTGCACAATATTCATTATAAATGGAAAATTAATGAGGAAAATTGCTTAAATATTGCCTCCAGTTTCCCAGAGCAGAAATTAACATTTTGAAAGTAGATGTAAACTCCTTTTTGATATGTTATGGTCTTTAGCAATAAATAAGTCATATTGTTTCTCAAAATTGCTATTAAAATAATCTGCTGGTATATTCTGAATCTTGCTACAGCACCTGCCTTATACAGCATCACTTACTCCAACTGTATCACTCATAAAAATCTGTTATTCAAGTTAATAGGCACAGCAATGGCTACAGATACTGCTCACAAGTGTGTGCACAGAGAGCATGAAAAATCCAAATTTAGACAGCCCCTGTAGGAACTGTGACACAAACACACCTAGACAAATGATAATGCAACTAAATAAATAACTGAACAAATAACTAATTAAATAACTAAATGGAAGAGTAAACGCTGGGCCCAAGCCTCCAAGAAAAAATAATATTAAACCAGAAAAGGAAGAAAGTGGCGATTTTCCTTTTTTTATCCTAGGTCTTCAAGTTGTATAGATCTTTAAGAAATGCTACAAACTGCAGTAGAATAAATCTAATAAATTATTTTGATTCTAAACCAGGAAGACCAATAGGCACAATGGTTTCTTGTTAAATTACTAACTAATTAGTAACTAATCGTACTATGTTCCCACTTGGGAAAAAATAATCCAGCATGATCTCAAAAGACAGTAAGAAATTAAACCCAAATGAAGGACAGAATCACTTCAGACTCACTGGGAACAACCAAGTATCCTTTCTTTTTTTTCTTCTGTTTTTGAGGTGCCAGTGGCATCAGGGATTTCCTATGCACTGAATTCTCCCAGTTCCACAAGAAGTCCAGTTCTAGCTCAGTCTTTTACATTTCCAAAGGGACAAGAGGCAGAAGAGCTGCTACATCACTTGTACTGAAAATCATCTCTATTCCATGACCATTTCAAGCAAATTTGCTTTTTCATTATGCTTGAAATATATAAAAAACAAGCTATCCAGGCTATGAGATCACCAACTAATCCAGTTTCCTGCTGCACAAACAAACATGAAAACATCTCAATTTCTCTCAATTTCTCCCCTAAATTTTCTTGTTGCTGCTGAAATGTGTTTCTGGTGGGGGGAATCACATTGTAGTTCACATCCTTTGGTCAAAATGTGAGATTATTTTCATTGCCAGGGAGATTACTTATGGATGTATAAAGACTGCAGTTTTTTGCTTGAGTCATCCAAAACACTGACCTATTGATCTGGTACGAATCAACGATGACAAATATCAAATCTCCCATTTCCTTCTCAAAAAAAATTCAAATTATGTAACACACAGAACATCTCAATTTAGCATTACTTGAGAATATCGGAAAAAAAGAATTTGGGAAATGTGATTTGTCTTCTTCCATTGATATTATCAGTTCTTTAAAGCAAAGAATTACAGAACATTTCCCTGCTCTTGATTCAACTCTTAATCCAAAGATAACGATGGGGGTTTGTCCATTATAATCCAATCAGGGTGTTATAATCAAGCCCATTCTGTGTGTGTGTGTGTGTGGGAGGGGGTACAAGGAGTGTGCTTGGGGCTGACTTTATTTAAAGGAAAGATGAGAAGTTTTCTGGTGAAAGGCTCTGTCGGTAAATGGTGTTTAGGAGAGGAAAAGTGGTTATTCAATGAACAAAGTGGTGTGCAATTTATTTTACTTCATTAGATGCTGAATTCTTCAAACACTGCTAGGAATTAGAATGCTTTGAAACTAATTATTGTAAGTACATTTAATCATAGCTTTGAAGTTACTTTCAACATAGCATGTTCTTTTTGATTAAATTATATCTTTCTGCCATTCCACTACAAGTATGCAGTTCAAGGGCAGAAGAAGAGAAAAAACCAAACAAACCTTTCAAAAGTCATAAATAAAAACAACAATAATTTCGCTCTGGTTTTTTCTGAAATATTTCCACAACCTCCTATAGCTATGAGTGTACCAGATCCTGCAGAAACTTGAATACAAGTTTGAATGCATAAAAATTATCAGAAAATTAAACAATTATGTTATATATATGGTGCAAATAATTTCAAGCAGAGATGCACTAAAAATGCACTTGCAAGGTGCATGGATTTGTTTTTGAGCAAAGATTAGAGTTCAACAGACTCTCTCTCTCACCCTTGCTTCTCTGTACATATAGTACTGGTAATTCAAGCTGTCTCTTATGTGATATTTCTCTTTATCATGATAAATGATGGCTGAAAGGAGCAATTTTGGTTCAAGTCTGCCTCCTGCTTGAAAGAAAATTTTGGTTCAGTGATTTAAGCAAGGCAAAGCACCATGAATCTCCTCCCTACTCCCGAGTTTGACTTGGACACGAGCAACTGGAAACTGGATCACACCAATGAAAGATCACAAATGCAGTTTCAAGGAGCTCTGCTGATCTCTGAACCTCAGTCACCCTCCCTATTTTCAAATATGGATTTTGTACTTCAGTGATTATTTCTGGATACTTCACTGGATGTCAGTTCGTTCTGTAAAGCTCTAAGTCAAGAGAAAGAATGTTTTATACTCTTCTGAGTATCTTTTTTTCTTTTACAGTATAAAGCACCAATACAGTAATGCAGGACTATGCATTACTTTATGTAAGTCCCATCCCTGGAAGGCTGGATGGGGCTTGGAGCAGCCTGAGATTGTGGAAGGTGTCCCTGCCCATGGCAGAGGGTAGAACTCGATATTTAAGGTCCCTTTCATGTTCTCTCACAAATTAACACAATAAAGAAGAGAAAGGCAAAGCACTCCTTCTTCTGCTCTTTCTTGGGATTATTAACTGTCTGCCCAGCTTGTAACAATAAATGGTAAATTACATTATGGCAGATATTAATGTATTTGATAGCCTAATGTTGTGTTGTGTGTTTTTCTGGGGTTTGTTTGTTTGTTTTTGTTTGGTTTGGTTGGGTTTTTATCCATTTCTACAACACGGGTTTTGTACTGCCTTTGGCTGAAGGGTTAGGAAGGTTAACTGGGCAAGATTTATACTGTAACTTTGCAGAGAAGTGTTACAGCCTTAAATAGACAAAAAAGGTCCCACAGAAACAGAGAAACAAAAGTAGATCTCAGTGGGCTAATTTGTCTCAGTTTTGTAATGGGAAATAGTAACAAAGCTGTTCATGTGAATCTTCAGAATTAAAACCAAAAGCAAGTGGGGAAAAAGGCAGAGTGGCCCGGAGTCAGGAGCTAGTGAGGGCTAGTTAGAAATTTCTAGAAAAAAAGTAGGTTAAGGAAGTAAAATAAGCAGCAATACTTTAGCTGATCAAATAGAGATGTAGCAGTATACAAATAATGAGATATCAAAGGGAAATAAAAGAACATGTACTGAATATTATCATCAACACTGGAGAACAAAAGAATGAGAGAACATCTCTTTCTTCTTCAACTCCAAAGCACAATATTCAACAAATAATTGCAGCCTATCCCCAAAATGTCACCCAAGTAAAAGAAAAACAAAACAACACCTTAATGGCACAAAGCAGTGGTTCTGCCTGTTCTTTTTACTTTCTTTTTTAATGACATATTCCATCAGTTCTGAATTTCTCAGAAACAGTGATTAAACGAGGAAAAAAAATCTCTTTTGTTATCATCTACCTTAAACTTCAAAGCAGCAAGGACACTGAGTGAAACATAACTCTATCAAAGTAAGCACTTAAAATTCTTAAGTTTGATATTTAGAAATTTACAAGGCTTTCCTAGTCATGCTGCTCAGAACTATCACAGGAAAACACATCACAAACCGTAAATATTTGGAGGCACCTTGTTTTATTTTGTCTCAATCTAAGGGTTTCAGTGCACACAGCCTATCAAGAGTTGGGGGAAAACCAAAACCCTCAACATTTTCCCTGCTTGCCTCAACAGAGAAAGACTCATTAAATGTTATTAGATATCACTCACTCACTTGACATTCAATAATTTCAAGCATTGGCCAACCAGTTCAAATCTACTTTTTATGCAGGGAATTTTCTTTAGAAATATCCCACATCCCTGCCCATCCTGGCTGTCCCTGTCGGCATCATGTCCAGCCTATCTTTGAACATCCATATCACCAGGATCTGAAATCATGGCTGAATCTGTTTTGCACAGGGTGTTGATAAACCATTCCAAGCTTCCCAATCAATCAATAAATAAATTTCCATTGTGTAACTGACCTGCTGGAAAATTCTAAGTAAACTGAAAGATTCCCTAATATCTGAGCATCCTGAAACTGCAGATTTTGTACTGAGTTTCTGTGGCAAAAAGGAAATATCTCTGCTGCAAGTATCAAAATCAAATTGCCAAGTAGAAAGTGATTTGATGTCTGTTTGTTGTGGGCCATATAATCAGGAATATTATTTTAATAAAATTCTCATTCTTAAGCCTTTGATACTTGTAAGTTCTAAACCAGCAATACAAGGCTTTTATTGTGTCCATGCTCTGCTTTTACAGCAGCAATACTGATGTAAAATATGCCACACTACACAAATCTGCATTATATGGGTTTCTGATTTCATTTTTAGTTAACTGCATCTTCTTTACATTTTACAAGGTCAACTCCTCAAATGGACCAGCTTTCAATCATTAAATGTAGCAATTGTGTATTTCTAAGCCATAGTCAAGCTCAATACAGAACAGAATTTATGAAATTTATGGTTATACCTGGGCATTTTTCTTAAAGCCTCTATAAATACATTCTCTTCAATTTGCTTTGTTTACCTTGGATTATTGTGCAGAAAAACAGGAGACGCTTTCTGGACAGACTTACAGGAGTCTTGCTCTCTTAGAGCTTGTGATGCTGTCATTGAAGCATTTCTGCACGAGGTAACCAAAAAATGCAGATAGAGGTCTAATTATGCAAATGTCTAAACTCAGTGACAATGAACCACCAGGGTCCAAAATAATTCCAGAATCAAAGAGGAAGGGAGAAGAACGGTAGGAAGCTGGATTTCTTTTGGGTTGTAATCTACAGCCTAATAATTGCCACTTTATAAACAACACAATAAAGGGTTTAATAGTTGGGTAATTTTCAATGTATATATATATCAATACCAATGCATGTAAAAAAACACAAAAAGAACCCCAAAACCCATGACTCTTCTAAAGGCATATTATATATAGAATATATATATAGTGTTTCCTACAATAGTATCAGATAATCATCACCATCATCAATATATTGGTTTCATATATTCAAAATTTTCCGAATTATTCTGATCTGAATCTTTTGGCCATCTCCTATTAATTATAAGGCTCCCTGAAATATTTTTCAGATTTAAAGTCACTACATTTCATATATCGATCATCACTGTTGTATCTAGAGGCTTAATTTCTCACCATAATTACAACTGGACTGCAAATCTGCATAATCTAACAGAGAATTGTTAATACATAGCTATAAGTAACAGGAGAGGCTTCTACTGAAAAAATCAAGAAAAAAGAAGAGCATTCAAAATATTTAAATTCTTAATAAAGGAAGAATTCATTTTTAATTTAACAAATATTTTGTTAATCTATGACATACTTTGATATTCAATTTGCTCTGCAAAATGGCATACGTAGAGCTGCCAAAGCAGAAGTCACCATGCTAGGAAGCTTGTCAGTTCAGTCTTTTACTCACATTGGAAAGAAAACCATCTTTAAAATATTAAATACAGCTGTGGGTTTTAGTCCCTCAGTAACTTCATGATTATGACCTTCATAAAAGACTTGGCAATCTCACAGTCATAGAACTCATCCAGGATATTAAGGAGAGCCATTGAAGGTCAGCACTGAATTGCTCTGATTAAATTCAAAATATAAAATCAGATTTTCACTGTGCATTTTCTTGCCCTTTCATAATTTAAATTCTCTTTGGTAATTAGAGAATACAAAAAAATGCTTTAAAACAGAGATTATCCTGTGGTGACCATTGCAGGTAGTTTACAATGTGGCTTATTTTATAACAATGATGTTCTGAATAGGAATGAGAAATGATAAAAAGAACCATCATCAAAACATGATAAAACTATTCATCCTGCTCCTAATTTATCATCTGGGAGATGTCAATCTGACCATGACCGGGCACCTACAGCAAATTGTTTAAGGGATAATTTGGTATGTGATGGAAAAATAAAGAGATTTGGGAGGAATCAGAAGAAACACAATTATTTACAATTCCCTGTTCCATTTGGGCTTTATCAAATCTTACCTCACTCCAGCAATATCAGAGAGTATCAGATGGCGTGCAGTGGTTCCAAACCCATGAATGTGTCCCACAGCTCTCCTTAGTGCTCTCCTAGAGCTGCTTTCACAGCAGCCTCAGGAACCAAGATCCTCAGAAGGACCAGTGTGGAATCACCCACTGGAAGGAGTCACGGAATAGTTTGGATTGGAAAGGACAGTAAGGACCATCCAGTTCCAACCCCTGCCATGGGCAGGGAAACCTTCCACTAGCCCAGGGTGCTCCAAGCCCTATTCCAGCCTGGCCATGGGACATTTCCAGGGATGGGGCAGCCACAGCTTCTCTGGGCACCCTGTGTCAGGCCCTCACCACCCTCATTGGGAACAATTTCTTCCCAATATCTAATCTAAACATACCCTCTTCCAGTTTAGTGAACCAGCAGCCCAATGGTTAAGCAGAAAAAAATAAATCTAAACCTTGCAAAACATAAATAACAGTTACTTGTGTTACTAACATTTTAAATTATTATGGTCAAATTTATAGTACAATTGTGCAAAAAGTACTATCATTTATGAAGAGTAATGAGATGTTTCCATTAATATCTAATTGTCATTCTGTACGTATCTCCACTCTAGAGTGAGACCAAAATGCCAACTCAGACAACAAGAAAAATCTAATTTGTCTACCACACTCATAAAAAAAAATAAAAATCAAAGTGAAAAAGATCAACATCCCCTGGGCAAGAGCTGATGGTATACAATAGTTCCTACCATGGGTTTTGCAGTATTTTTTAAAAAAGAAGAAAAATCAGAAATAAGCCAACTGCTACTGTTCATTCTCCTCATCATTATTTGTATTGATTGATGCTTTTTCAACTCTCACATGCAGGGAAGAAACCACACCCTTCACTGCAGAGAACCAGCACTCTGCAGATTTACGAGAGCCTCCTATTTCTACAGAAAACACCAAAATACTTCCCATGGCAAACATTGCAACGCTGTCACGATGTCCTCACTCCCCCAGATGGGCTGTTTGTAGCAGAGGGGATGGAAGGACAGGAATTCCACCACAGCACAAACCACAGTGTTTGTGGGACAGGCTGCTCAACAATGCCCCAGGGAGCACACACAGCCCTCCTGTTCTAGAACATTCGGTGGTTTTCAGAACAGATTTTGCCATTATTTCTGGGGCATGTTTCTGCATGGGAAAGAATCACAGAGAACCTTTGGTCTACTGTTGTCAGCAGTTTTTCTGCACAAAGAACATACTGATCGGCACTTTCAGTCTGGCCTGGTAGCTAACATCTAATACCTAGCTGTGACTATTCAGCTACGTCACCTAAAATGATCAGTGATTTAAGGTAACTTACTCCTCACTTTCAGGACTAATGCAAAACAAAAAAGTCAGTACATCATTTATTAGATTCTGAAGTTTAGACCGAAAATTCATTTCAACTGAGGACAGTTCGTCTGCTTCTAAGAGCTCCATCCACAGCAGCAACCGAGCTGCACACACACCAAAAGCCATTTGCACATCCTAAAAATTACTCCCACGATCCCAAAACACCTTGTCACAGAAAGCTAACTTAAAGAATGCTTCTCTAAAAGCTTTTATGGCATTCCCAGCAAAGTCTTATCATTCAAAATACACCAAACTTTGATGTCATTTGGAGTCAGTATATTTGGGTGAGTCTGTGCGTCTGTCCCAGAGTTCTTACCTCCACCGCCTCAGCCTCCTAACTCACCTGATGGGCTACACACACAGAATTCCCAGTTTTCCCAAGGTGGAATAGGCCAAGGGACTTGCAGAAGAGACTCAAACCCACCAATGTGGACTGCAGATCACTCAAATGTCCCAAAAAGGGACATTCAGTGGTGCTCAGTGTCTCCAAGAAGAGTCATTTGTGGAAGGAAAATAAAGTCCTGTGCTATTGTAAGTGAGGATAGAGACTGCAGCTGTCTAGGGTGCAACAACTTCATTTCTCAGCAAATGCAAAGCACCTTGGGAGTGCTCCATAATGAGCTCATGCAAGAGACAGGTCAGCAAAGTAATACTAAAAATAATATTTTCAGAGCCCTGACATCTTTTGACAATTTAGAAACTACCCAGTTTAATTTCTGAGGTTGCCAAAGTACTCTTAAACTTACTCTTTAATAAGAGAACTTCAGAATTATTGTGATATGTCTTGAGCTGCTTCGCACCTCAACACCCAAGCTGATCAACCATTTAAAGACACAACAAGTAATAAGATTTAAAATCAAATATTAGAATATGTTGTGTCTTATCTACTATAATAACAAAATTTGATTTGTTTGTCCAAAGCTGTTTTTCTTTTTCCAAGCACATCCTGGAAGTACAAAATAACTTCAGGTCACTCTTCATGCTTTCATCCTGCACTGTGTGCTGCTGTCAGAAGAAAATTATAATGCTTTAAAAAGGAGTTCAAGGAAAAGCCCAGAATCATGTCTAACACAAACACTGCTCCAGAACAAACAGTCCATGACAGATTTTTTCTTCAGATTTAGCTCTACCTCATTAATAGGAAAATTTCAACTAATTGGAAAGTCAAACTTCCCACAGTCCTTGCTTTACCTATTGCCTTTCTAATGAATGTCTACACTTTCACAAAATTTTTATTTGCATTACTTAAAATGGCAAAATGATCTTTGTGATTGGACAACTGTCTTCCCTAATATATCATATGGTGAGATATCTCATAATTTGACAATATTCAACAAGAAAAGATCTGCTCAATTCTGCAAATCCCCTGTAGCCCAAGCCCTTGATTAGACAGCATTTCTGTGAAATTCAGATATCTAATTAGCCTGCTTGATTATTTGAAATAAAATTAAGTCTCTAAAACTGTTAAATCACCATGGACTTTTCCATCACATTGATTTGCTGCAAGTGAAGAAAAGCTGAGTTCTTCTCACCTGAACACTTCTCACCACACAAAAGAATGACAAATCCATGGCTCTGCACCAGTTTGCCCAAGTTAAAACACCAGTGACAACTCATGAAGGGTGGTCCAGACCCTATCTGAGGAAAGGCACTGAAGGAGATTCCTGTCCCATCGGGAGTAGCGACAGACTGGAACCAGGGTCACCTCCAGCCTCAGCTCTTCACACTTCTGCCTCACGGAGGTGATCACTGTGGGGAAGGTGACTCCACCACTTCCCTGGGGAGCCTGTTCCAATGCTCAACCACCCTTTCAGCAAATATGTTTTTGCCAATATCCAACCTGCACCTTTCCTGGATCACCCTGAGGCAATTTCCGCTTTTTCTCTCAATTTCTTATCTTCATGCGTGCCTGAAACTCGAGGCACTACATCATGTAATCACTGGCAGAGCTTTCATCCCTTGATGTCATCTGCTTAGCAACCAGAGAACACCCCAGGGAATTCCACGCCCATGATGGAATATTTCCTTTTTTAACAAAAGAGGGATAAAAGATGGTCTGTTCCACATAATCCCATTTTGCTCCTCCATATTAAAATTCTGTTGGACTCACTCCTACTCATGATTAATCTCATTACTATTCAATTAATTTGGGAAGACCAGCAACTCATTTTACACTACCATAATTATTTCTGTAATGCCAGCCAAAGCAAATTACCTTAATACATAACAAATCGGCACATGACAGCTCACAATAAAGGTTCTTGCTCTCAAAAAGTACAAACGGATTAAGGAAATATAAGGAATGTACCTAACACTGCAAATGAATGTAGGAGAAATGGAGGTAATGCATGTCAAATCCACAAACTTATTTTCCCCATCATCAAATCCCATTAAACTGCTGGCTGTAACGTTATTACTCTTCCTCATTTTTTTCTGAGGCATCCACTTCTTATTTTGATTCTCTGTTTGTTGTCAAAATGGCAGTAACGTTTTGTAGAAATAGACTAAAATTAAGGCACTGTGCTTATTGCTCCAAGTTTTCAATTCCTTCCTCAACATCCTTTTTCCAACATTACAATGGAACTTCTGGAAAATCTAATTTCAAGAGTAATTAGCAAGTTGTATTAAAAACAGAATAAGTCAACCCATCCTGATTTATTAATACTATTCAGCTGTAGCTAACTCTCAACCAAAGGTCACTCAAAGATAACAAACTGGGTGACACCAGCATAAACTTCGCTGTTGTATTTCGGTGCTGCTGTTGGGGGCTGTGACTAACAAATAACAATAATAAAGTAGATCCCCTCAGTGGAAGCTCACCACTCCAGTCTAGGACCATTTTCTCTAATTTTAAGGCAATTTTAAGAAAATAAATTACCAAAATGCTTGCTTGTAAACAAACTCTTGGAACAGGCTGCCCGCAGGAGGGGTGGAGTCACCATCTCGGGAAGTGTTCAGGAATGAAAAGCAGAACTGGAGCTTCACAACATGATTTAGTGGCTATGGTGGCAATTGTTCAAGGTTGGACTTGATCACAGAGGTCTTTTCCAACCTTAATGATTCTGTAAGGATTTGAATCTCATCTCATTCTTCTCATCTTTGAGAAGATGCAAAGCAGTTCTCGAACTGTCCACCTAAATTTAACACACTGTACTGCACGACTTATCACAACATCTGCCTTCACATATATTATTCAGCTGAACATGAGCACTGCCTCCACATTTTTTTAATCAACTTATTAAATTGCACCAAGTTTCTAAACATTATATGTAAAACGACAGGTTAAAAGGATAATCACATACACAATGCAGGACCAGAGTATTCTCTTTTTAAGAACAGAATGACAAAGCTAAATATATATTTGAGAGCTTAGCATCTCTTCAGAGATGAGTAGATGCAGCAGTTCAGGTTCTAAATGAAGAAAATGGTCAGTAAGAGATGGTTATTTGGAAGCTTGGCCAATAATCAATAAATTAAGTCATATAAAATAGGATAATCAGATAGGACATTTAAAATGAACAACAATAATTACTGTTTCATACAGTATCTAATTAAATTCAGAAACTCATTGTTGCAGGGAGGCTCAAACATATGAGTGGGTTCAATAAGTCTTTAGCAAAAAGAGTGGATTATGGGTCCACAGATGGCTATTAAAGCAGCGATTCAGATGCTAATTTCAACTCAGGAAGTTTCTAAATCATAGCGTGTGGAAGCTTGTGAGATACAGCAGGGGAAAGCTCACACCACACTTTCCATGCTCCTTCAACTCTTTGCTAAACAACTCTACTGAACTGAAGGGAGCTGAAGGTCTGGTCTGACCCACTCTGACAGCTGTGTCCTGGTGTTATTCATTCCTTGCATGAGTTTCTCATTCAAAAATAAAACTGCCTAAAAATAAATTGGCATTTGTTTTGATCTTTGGAGTTAGCAGAGGAGCAAATATTTTCTGCTTAGTTGGACAGGTAAATACAACCTTCAGTATCTCCCCAAAATTTTCAGGCACAGCCTTGTTTACCTCTGTGGGACACTCCTGGCTCATGTGCTGCTGCACTGTAAGAGACCTAATGATCATTTGAGAGGGAAATATCTTTCTAAATGTTGGAACTGACACAGAAAATATCTACAGGTGGTGCTGGTAAAAGTTCTCACAAAATCATATTTTTTGAAGGAATTAAAACCATTATATGAACGAAATACTTTTTTTTCAAGAGATAATAGCAATCAAAATGCAATGTACTATAGGTAAATTTTTAATATTGTAAATTTTCAGTACTTCATCTGTGTGCTTAAATTCCCTGGTTAAGATGGCAAAATAATTACTCATCAAGCCCAGGAAAGTGTTTTTTGCTGCATGCATACTCCCGTGACAAAGTACAGTATTTCATTTAATTTTGGAGAAGATTACCACCTACCAGAAAAGGGATATAAAATGCAGTAAATCAAATTACGAGCAATAACATTGACTTTGGGGGTTTTTATTTAGTATTTTCATATTTTATTTTACTTTTGTAGTGACAGCTTGTTTAAATGCAATTGTGTTCTTTGAACATAATAACAACAACACCTGGCACTTAAAAATTCAAATTATGTATGAATTCTTTTGAAAATAACAATGATTTGATTCACAGGCATCAAGTGGAAACTAACAGTCACAACATGACAGTGAAAAGAAAAATGTTTAACAAGAGGAACAGAGTTATGGTACTTGATGCCAAAACCAGGATGGAGTAAATATTCATGTTCCCAGGTGTTTCCTTACAGATAAAACTCCATAGATAAACAATTTGGGAACTCCTTTCTCATTCCTTTTTCTCAAGACCCTCTCTTCTCACACAGCCTTCCACCATTTTTTTTCTCAGCTCTCACACAAGAGTTTTGTTCAACATCCAAGAACAACATGAATTTTATTTTGTGGTCTGTTTGGCATAGTAACATCGAGTCTCTTCTATCAGTCCTTTGGTACCGGGAGTTTGTCACTTCAAAGGCACAAGGAAATCCTTTGGGTTTGATACGACTTTTCAAATTAATCTTGGGATTGGCAACTTTGAGACTCTACACTTTCAGTAAGTTTGAAGTTGATGTATATTAGTAAAATTACAGAGGGAAGTTAGCTCTTATTCCAGATATAAGAATTTAGCTGACAAAAATTCAGTAGTATGAGCAAGAGATTTCTCAGTTGTCAGCCCGGCTCAACAAATAATTGCCTGGTGATTAGTACCAATAAATCATTCACACTGCTTCAAAAATGTTACAGCATTAAAACATGGTGACGAACAAAAAAAGTAGAGACCGAAATTATTATGAAGTTCTGCTCCATTCTACTGACAGCTCTATCTCTATGCTCTCATTCCCTTTTCCTGTCTCCATTTTTTAATATCTTTAAGGTTCAATTCAATGCCCGTAACTTTTCCATACTTTCTCCAACTTTTGGGGATTTTAGACATAATAAAGAAAAACAGACTTCGCACCACTGAAGGAAGCAAAGCAATCCTACTGACTAAAAAGAGGAAAGCCTCTCTTAGACCTCTAAATTAAAACAAAGTCCATTTCAATGAATGTATCTCAAGTCTAATCAGTATGAATGGTCTCTATGCTGGGGAGAAGTAAACTGGGGGAAACCAAAGAATGAAAAGATAAAGAACAGGTAATTTAAAGGACAAAAGGGAAAAAATATAAGCAAAGCACAAAAAAAGTAATAGACACCAGGTTCTGAAACAAGAGAGGAAGGAAAATAACAAGGACTCAAACAAAACAAGATGTTTCAGTGAAGAAAAGAACACAGCTAAGCTTTTCATTTCGAATGTGATGTACATACAAACAATAGAACATGCATCCTGGTCTTTCAACACTTCCAAAAATACCTATTAAAAGAACCTTGTGCAAGTTACAAGCTGCACTTGTGAAATCTGAAGCTTCATTTCGAAGACTAAGCAAAGACAAAGGCAAAATTTGTTGAAATGCATTACTCGTCTGCTCCTGAGCACTGTAATTGTGCTTAGTCTGTATTCCTGCATGCAACACTGAACCCCTCAGTCTGCTGCCAGGTTTTCATTCCATATTGTGTATTATTGAAGTGTAAAACTGCTGAATGTGCCCCAGCGCGATTTTAATCATATTATAGACAATGTTCCAAGCTGATGTAATCAAATGCCTTTAATTATGGCAATCAAATATATTATCAGTTCACTATTGCTAACCCATATTGGGCACACGGAACAGCCTGGAATAGCAGGGTCTGCTATTTACACATTACTTGGTTCAACCTCATGGCAAAATACCTCATTCAGTTTAGGTGCAAATATTGTCATAGAATCATGGAAAGCCAGGTTGGAAGGGGCCTCACAGATCATCTGGTCCAGCCTTTCTTGGCCAAAGCACAGTCTAGACAAGATATCCTTTCTGTATCAGCTGCAAGGATACAGAAACCTGTGCAGCTGTATCTTAAATGTGTCCAGCATTGGGGAATTTACCACCTCCCTGGGAAGATTATCCCAGTGGCTGACTGTTCCTGTTGGGAAAGAATTCCCCCCTTGTGTCTAACTGGAATTTTCCTATCAGTGGCATGTACCCACTACCCCTCATCTTTCTCACTTTGGACCCTGCTCCCCCAGTGTCAAGCCCACCTCACTGATCCAGTCAGCCCAGTGCCAAAAACTCCCCTCGCCTCTTCTAGGCATGTGGATTCCACTCCTCCAGCATCTCTTTACTGATTATCTTAGAATAAAAATAATGGAAATGTATGCTTTATATAAATTCTTCAAATAAAAAAAAAATAAAAAGGAGATGGGTTGTTTTATGGAAAATTCACTAAATTATCTGGTTCACAGTTTGTTTATCTATTGCAGATTCCCATTATGGACTGGGAGAAAGCACCCCTGGAGAGGACTAAGGTTGCCCAAAGAGACTATGGAGGTCTCCCTTGGAGACAGAGTGAGAGGATCAGGCCCTGAGCAACCCCATCATACACTGAAGGCAGTTTTGCTTTGAGGAAACTTATCAAATACCATCCCCCGGTTCCTTACATCAAAAGGTACTCTCTGATTCTGCATTAGCACAGTAATGGCAGCCTTAAACTTCAGTTCTGTGTGCTAATGTTGGGAAAAAAACTCTAATGCTATGAAGTTTTGAGAATAAAATTCATGGTGAGAACTACTACGAGGTCATTAAGTTTCCTTGTTACGTACATTGAGTTTGATTATCCAAGTAAATTACAATTTCTTACTAATCAGACAATCTTTGCAGCACAATACAACAAGAAGCTGCCGTAGCTACACAAGTGAATCAGTTTGAGGGGGCCGTGAGAGTTGTCATGATATTAGGAATTCTATTTGGGGAAGTAATTATCCACACACGATGCAAATGATCAATCATTGTGAAGTTAGTAACAAATGTGGGGTTTACATGGCTCATTAGTATCCGTGATACAGAGACACACACACTACAGAAAGTTTCTTTGTCACTGAGAATCACGAGTACTGGAATATGTTTTGCCTTAACTTAAACAGATAGGGGTTCTGTGGAAGAAGAAGACATCATCCTCTTCTTTTATCCCAAAATAGTGTCAGGAGTCAGGATCCTTTTGTTGGTGCAAGGCTATGAAAGGAAAGGGCTCATCACCTGTGCTCTCTCAGAAAACCTGAGGTATTGGGAAGGCAAATGCCCCCTCAGCCAGCAGGGAGTAACAGACAGGTCTGTCAGGAAAACTCCAAATGTAGGGGGACATAAGCACTGGAATATTCACAGGATGAGATCAGCACCCAGTGCTGGGCACTTTTTGCATTTCAGAGCCAGGAAGAGGATTCACTGACAATTCTGACATCAAAGGCTGAGTCTCCGAGGGGACTCACTCACTGACAAGGAGTTTTAAATACTTTCCCCTACTGCATTAAGCTCTGAGACCGCACAGTTTGGGAGATCACAGGTCATGAAAAGGCCGGAATTTTAACTAGTTGGGAGAAATCTTGGGATGCCAGCACCTCAATCTAAAAATAGCAAGGTTACTGCAAGAGCATCATTTACTTCTCAGCAAAACCAAACCCTGGACTTTAGAGATTATCTTGTTTGTTATTAAAGTAGTTACCTAATTACAAAGGCAGCTGTATTTCCCTGTAATGACCCTGATTAATGATGTGATTGACCTCAGCTGACTACTGATTTTTGCAATTACCTTTTAAGTGGGATAATGGATATGTAAACGTTGCATCCGAACACAAAGTACCTCTTCCAGATACAGAATGAGTTTGTCCATCAGGCAATAGATTCATGTTTTTCATGAGATGGTTTTCTGGTGTTTTTTGCCCACTGCTGGCTGTATCAACATTAGTAAGCAGCAAAGTATCAAAGGACCAGGAGAAACGCTTGTGAAATCCTGAATTGAGTAAACAAGAACTGTCAAGATCAGAGTCAGAAGAATTTTAAAACAGGGTATTTGAAATCCTAACTTCTTATTTTTGAGGAGTTAAAATTTGTCCAAATAAAAATAAATATAACAGCATGCTTATAATTAATGATATCAGAAGAAATATCATCACCTTATTACTTATGAGCTGGACATCCATAAATTTTACTAAATATTGATCAGAGGTTAGAACTGTACTTAAAAAGGCAAATTAGTCCCTCAAAGCCATGAAAAAGCAAAATCCCATTTTAGACTCATGTTCCAAAACTGGATTTGGATTTGAATGCTGGGAAAAATGAGCTATTGATTCTAGGCTTCCTTACATCCAAGAAGGAACATTCCTACCAGTGCTGAAGATGTTACCTGATGTGTACTTATCAGAAAATTACAGAAGCAACGATGAAACAGAGTAGCCAAAAGTGTATTTTTATGATTTTAATGGCTTATGAAAGAATGAGCACTACCTCAAAGGCAGGATTTTTGTGCTAAAAGGCAAAGTCTACCTACACAACAGCTTGGCATTTCCAAGCTATCATTTGGCATTTCTTAATTCCCTGGTGATATGTTGAATCTCAGAATGCTGTTGGCTGAAATATGTGAAATGAAAAACCTAGGACCAGGTTATCTAAACATGTACTTGGAAAAGTAAGAAACACTAGTGTCACATTTTTTTTATAAACACCACAGGACCAATGAAAGAGGAAATGAAGTAAAATAAAGGGTCTCATAAATGAAAGTCTCTGCAACCACAAGACTATCAGCAACCAAGCAGGAGCAGTACAAGCTTCCAGCTTAGGAAAAAATCACCCTGAGAAGGAAGAGTGAACCAGAGATCAGCAGGAGAGAGAAATTCCTTCCAGATTTCTCAGGTGGAGCTGTTTTGGCTATAAAGTGTCTTCCACTACAAAGCACAGAACAGATCAGATATCAGATAATTCATGAAGAATGCAACAGCTGATCACTCAACATCTTACAGAATGACAGAATGGTTTGGGTTGGAAGGGACATGACAGATCATCCAGTTCCACCCTCTGCCACGGCAGAGACACCTTCCACCATCCCAGAGTGCTCCAAGCCCCATCCAACAGTGGCCTTGGACACTTCCAGGGATCCAGGGGCAGAGAGCACAGCTTCTCTGAGCACCCTGTGCATATTTCACTTTGGTAGAAGAAAGCAGGAGACAAACTGCATTGAAATGCACCAAGGAGCAATCCAAATGTTTAGAAGATGTATATTTAATACATAGTTTAGGCTTTCAAATATTTTCCTCACTAGCTATTTCCTGTAATTCTTGTTAACTTGCTGTTTGCTAAAGCATCCAATATTTGCAGAGTGTCTCAGAAACCTCATTAATCACCTTCTAAAAGCACTAAGCCAATTAGTATGTGTGGCACCCACCAGAACGGCGCTCTGAACTGTGGTGTTGTCACCTACTCCTGTAATAAACTGCTGTCATCATCATTACTCCTAACAGCAACTCGGTGTAGATGTTTTACAACATACTGGTATAACACCGGGCTTTAAAACTGCCATCTCTTTAGGAAATTATTTCTTTAAGATCCAATTAAAGGAAAAAAACAATAAAAGAAATTATAATTCAGTAAGTTAATAAATGAGTTTCTCAAATTTTCAGAGTTCTCCAACAACTCTGTTGTTTTTCTCTCCTCACTAGAACTAGCTCATATAAAGAGAAACTCATATTTACCCAGTAAGGTATCTCTTTAAATCTTGTTTTAACAAGCTGCATTGACACACAGGAGATTCATACACTGCATATCAAAATAAGAATCCCTCTGTTTTGCTCTTTGTGTGAGTTTGATATAAAAATTAAGGAAAAAAACCTCCTTAAGCTTTAAAGAGAATGATTCACCACAAAGATTTAATTCATTGGAATGAAAAGACTACAATGCCTTTTGAAATAAAAGCAAGAATACTAACACAAAATCTCAGTTCTACAGAGAAATAGAATTTATGCAATACGCAGCTCAATATCCATAGGTGACTTATTCACAACTTAGTAGCAGCCTACACTCCCATCATAAATTGCAGTAAAGCTTTTCTTTATGAGAACATCTCCTTTCATCTCCAACTAAGAATGTAAAAATATACTACCCTACCTAAAATATGAATTGCATCACTTCTAAAAATATAATGGCATCTATATGTGTCCCTTCACTGGAGGAATTTTTAGCACTATAACCAGGCAGTATCCCAACAGCTCTTTCAAGAATTAGCAGGAAGAAGAAAGGGGCAAAAATATCTGTTTCACTTGGGTCAGGCAGCCTCACTTAGCATCATATGGTTTCTGCAGGCTGCCAGGCAACAACATTGTCTGGCAATTCTTATCTTCACTTTCGAAATTTCTGAAATTCAAGGAGTGGAACAGCAGAAAACGTGCATTAATGAGCCCAGCATCCCCATTTGGGAACCCTTCTCCCATATTCCCCCCACTGGTTCCCTACTCAAACTCACTCGGTTCTATTTTTGCAGTAGTGCATTTAAACTCTTGGAGTAAAAACAAAACAACAAAGAAAAGGAAAATGGGAAAATGCATGAACTGGGTTTACTAGTAGTAAATCATCGAGTATAGCCCAAAGGAATGTTAACAGGTATTCACTGCTTTCAGAAGAACTTTACATGATTTGAATATTGCTTAGCAACACCGACTCTATTTAAAAGGCTGTGACAATAACATATGTATGAGTAGGTCCAGAAAATAGCAGCTTCATGACATCCATAGCAGTGCTTTATCCAGAAAACTGGATTCTTCTGCTTTATATCCTTGCTCTCTCAAGGAGCAGGTTCTCATTCCAGAACCCAAGTAAGACTTAAAGAATCAAAGCAGGTAGAAGACTTAGGTAATGTCAGACAGACCACACACTTTTGGCTTCTAAATGCTTAAAACCATGGCTGTAGCAAATACATTATCATTAAACTTATTGTTTATCCTTTTGCAGAAGAAATTCCCACATCACTAAGTTCTGTGCTTATGAAACACCAGAACATAATTTGTCTTTTAAAATGGACAAATTGAAGGTCTGCTTAACAGATGAAATAAATGACAAAATAGATGCAGCGGGAGTTCAGTTGCTGTATCAGATAATGAAGAAGGGTCTGGAGAGGTGACACAGAGATGTTCACCCCAGCCTAATCCTCTGACATCCTACTTCATTCTCAGATAGTGCTGGACTATGCAGACAAGGTACTGGTTTCTCAAAGTAACATGGTGGCAGCGAGTCTATAACATCTATTTATAAAAAACACAAGAGGGGAAAGGATTTTGTACAAAGTATTGGCTTTATCAGCCTAATGCAGTGGAATTGCTGCCTGTGTTTTAGAGTTAAACCACAACATAGGACTGAAGAGCGCAGCAACAACGACAAAAGTGATACACGTATTTTACTGTGCAATATTATAGCAGACATCGTGATAGGATAAAGCAGGCGTAGAACGGAGATTTGGGGACATTATTCTTTCCAAGTGGTAAATCACAGACACGATGGGGATGAGAACTCCGGAATTGCTGAAAAAAAAAAAAAAAAGAAAAAGAAAAAAAAAGCCATTTGCGGTGCGAGGCTTTATCCACCCTCCAAAGCCCGGAACAACGCGGCAGGGCTGCCACCTGCTGGAACTCGGCAATGCACAGCCAGGGACAGCGCCAGAAACTAACCACTGCCGGATGGAGAAAAGCAAGAGGGAGTGGCTCCTTACAAGGGAAATTGTGGTATTTATAGTAAGAGCATGCAGATGGAATTGGATTAGAGTCAGGCATCCGAGAAAAGAGCATCAATACACCCTCAAAGTCCTTCAGACCAAATCACATTTAAGGATCCCAAACTTCAGTGACTTCTCTATGCTTATCAGGAAGGACTTTTATTTTTCCAAAAGGTTTGGGCCGTGGTCCAAGACACACAAAAAGATAGAAGAGCAAACAGAACACAGGCTAGCCCAGAAACATTCAACCTACTGTAATGCAACTCAGCTGTAAATATCCACCATTACCAGAGTTATAACACCATGAAAATATCAAAAAAGACATTACCTGAAGTGAGTTTTTCAGTACTTTTATTGAATGAAAAGAATATTCTTATTTTTTAAAAAAATTGATCAAACTAACCTGCATTTCAGGCCTAAAAAGTAGGGATTTTTCAAGTAAGAGACAATTTCTGAAAAAATTGATATATCAATATTGTCCTACAATCACTGCCACTTGCCTTTCTTTTTACTCTACTGCTCTGTATCCCCTTCCTTATCTCTACCTTTTTATCTTCTTCCTACAATTCCTCTTACTTTTAATGTTTCCATGGCAATGACAGCAAAAGAAAAGATTAAATATGCTTTGAGTATTTCTTTCTTTTTTTACGCAAAATTTTGGAAGGTGGCAAAGGGAAAGAAATAATACCATATATCGCTCATACAGCAATGACAGAGTCAAGCCCATAACTCTGTATGCAATCTCAAGGATTTACCTATTAGCAACTATTTATATGCTCATCTTTATAAACATTTTAACTGAGAACAACAGCTCTAAAGACAATCTGATAAAAAAGCTGAGGGAGGCAAAGTAAGAAAGTATAATCCAATGGAGAATAAAAGTTAAAGTATTTCACTAGAACTCTTAAGAATTATTGGATACTTTCTAGGTAACATCCAAAGTGTATTCTGCATTTTTATATTGTAGTCTTTATATTAAGGTAAAAAGTTGCAGATCTACAGTTAAGAATAAAATGGATCTTTGCATCTGAAATTAAAATTAAGTAGGGAAGCCTATCCAACTTTTTTTCAACTTTACTCAAAGCAGAGGATTCTCTTTTAATAGTTCCCCTTGTTGGAGGAGGAATTCTTCAACTAAGCTGCTATCCCCACATCACAAGAACCTGCCAGGTGCACTAAAAACATAGCTAAAGCCATTTATTGCAGAAATATTGTAGAACGTAACAAGGACGAATTCATTGTATTTTTAAAGCCCTCTCCTGAAGCATCCATGAATCAATAACAGACATTTCCGTGTCTTTCGTACAAAGACCCTCTGTAGATGTTCAGTACAACCCTCAAAAACACACAGAGGTGTTTGTGCCCATGTCCCTTAAAGAGAGAACGCCCCACTTGGGGAACTCAAAAGACAATGATTTGGTACTTGCAACTGTGTGACCTCAGGAAATCCGAGCTTTTCTCTCCTCCTGCCCCACAGCCCCTCTGTTTGGGTGAGTGCATTTCCTCAGAAAATGGAAGCTGGGAGACATCAAAGTATTTGTCAATTAGGTAAAAGGGAATAAATTGTTCTGGTGACTTTTTCTGACCTTTTTTTTTTGTGAGAAAACAATTTCCCAAATTAAGACACTGACTCTAAAATGATTGTGTGAAGATTATGTTTAACTGGGAAAGGTAACTGGATTATCTAACGATTTTCAGGAATTTATATGACATTACTTAACTTCTAAACACGATCCAGCTTTTAGTCTTACAGTAAACACAAACATCCAAATCACTACAGTGATTCCTTTCTAATTTTATTTAAAAATGGTTTAGACCAAAGCTGATTGAACTCTGCCTCAGGCTTTTCTTCTAGATATCCATTTTAAAATCCTTTGGTCGCTTATATAGACAGCTACAGCTGGTGCAGGACTTCAATTTTTTGCTTTAGTATTCAAAGCTAGGTAGATGCTGGTTCACTGATATTTAGAGATCTGGTCTATTTTCAGAGGAAAGATATTTCTCAGGGAGTTCAAGTACTGAATATATGACAAGGCTGTGCAGTATCTACAAGGATGTGAACCCCAGAAATTCCAGTTCCGTAAGTCACATGAAATACTTCCCTGAAACACTGCTAACTTAGTCATGTGGATAGTGTATGTAAAGAGAATCTTAACCATCCTTCAAAAATTCAGATGGGTTGGAAATGTTATTAAAAATTGGCTTTTTCTTTCCTATACAGAATATACATCTTAAGTCGAAAGGTTCACATATCTTTGGGGATATTTTTTCCTTTCTACCTCTAGTCCGTAAAGGATCCATCAGCACCTTACACAATGTGAAATGCTCCAAAGCTTTACTCTTGCAAATCATATTGATCAATAGGTTTGGGTGTCAGATTTTCGAGATTTCGAGATTTCAAGTTTCTCACAAAATTAACATCACTCTTTGTGATATTTGGATCTCCACAGCCAATGGAGAACACTGATTAACCCTTAAATTATACTCTGAACCACAAGGAGTTTATACAAACGACCACCAAAATGAAAGTTCTCCTATACTGAAGTTCTGATGAGATGTTAAAAGCAGCTCTTTATAAGAAAGCAATAAATGTTGGAAAAGTGGACATTACTTGTGACTGATTTCCACTCCCTGTCTGCAAATGCTTACACAATTAACCTTTTGACATGAAGATCTCCTATTAATAAGAAATCTGGAATGTGTGTGCCAAGGAGTGAATAAGTTAATATGATGTATTACTTGACTTGTCTCCAGAAAAATAAGCACACTGGGCTGTTATTGCATATCTAACCACCTATTTCATGTTCAAAACAGAGTTCTTTTAATTTGATCAATCCACCTCAAAGTAATTTTTTTGTGATTAATTAATGTTTTTCCCCATTAAATCTTCAGCCAAGTGACAATACATACTTTTATATAGAAAAAAAATATATGATCTAAGGATATACTGACTTCTATTTCAGAACATAATATATGATTTAATGTATTGTTTTTCATCATGAAAGTACATCATCCGTCTCATGTTTGGTGAGGTTTTTCTTCACTTTAATTGTCTGTGAAGGTTATTTCAATTTACAGAGCCAGCTTAATTTTGAAACCTTTCAGGCCTCCTTCCCCTCTGATGTGAGTTTTCTGCAGAAGGAACCAGACCCTTCTCTCACTGCTTGGATCTCTTTACAGTTACAAGGTACAATAAGCAGTTTGGATGGAAGCTTGTAACTCTTTTCCTCTAGAAATGTATGACAGAATAAATTTCCACTAAACAAAACTGTATTCTTCCAGAAGCTGTTCATTCCCAAAATAAAGCACATCCCTTCAGAAATATATTTCTTCAGAACAAGAGGAATTTTTTTTCTTTCTCTTTCTTTCTTTCTTTCTTTCTTTCTTTCTTTCTTTCTTTCTTTCCTTTCTTTCTTTCTTTCTTTCTTTCTTTCTTTCTTTCTTTCTTTCTTTCTTTCTTTCTTTCTTTCTTTCTTTCTTTCTTTCTTTCTTTCTTCCCTTTCTTTCTTTCTTTTCTTTCTTTCTCTTTCTTTCTTTCTCTTTCTTTCTTTTTCTTTCTTTTTCTCTTTCCTTCTCTTTCTTTCTTTCTTTTTCTTTCTTCCTTTCTTTCTTTCCTCCTTTCTTTCCTCCTTTCTCTCTCCCTCTTTATCTCTCTCTCCCTCTTTATCTCTCTCTCTCTTTCTCTCTTTTCTTTCTTTCCAGTGTGCCCCAGGTACTGTTTCCACTGTTTATTAACTTTACTTCTCTAAGTCTAAGTCTATTTAGTTCCAAAACTCTCCTTTTTTCACCCAAGGGCCCGTGTTATACAGACCCTCTCACCCATCTGGTTACTCCATGGTTTATGATACTCATTTCTCCCCATTCCTTTGCTGCTCAGTCTTTCACTTACACAAATCCATCCACTCTCTGCTCATTAATTTAAAGATTAACTTTAAAACCCTATTTTCCACCAAAATGTGACTGTGTTCCTCACCTGCCAACACCATTGAATCAAATTCTCAAGAGACAAACAGCACAGAGATCTTTTAGGGCTGGGAATACTCACTCCAGCAGCGCGATTCAGCTGCTGGGACCATTCCCCAAAGAAGCTGCAGGACACAGAAATCCATTTTCCTGAGAAAAGGAGTGACCAGCTGTGAGTGAGAGATGGGGAAATACCCACAAACATCCAGAGCAGCAGGGCTCAGTCCAGGCCACCCAGCAGCTTTAAGGGCTGCAATTCCCACCTGACATCTCCTAATGCCATCCTGGTAGCAGCAGTGATGGGGACTGATGGGCCCACCAGGAAAGATAATCATGATGGATCATTTTAACCCGGGAAAGCCAGCAAACTGCTAAGAGGAAACTCTCTGAGAGTGAAAAGTACCAATTTGGTCCTTCTTAGGGTAATGTAAGAGTCTGAACGAAGGTGGGATTTGATGGTATTGGAAGTCTTTTTCAACCTCAATGATTCCATGATTTCCCACAGAATTTTTCAAACAGGGAAAAAATGTGCAATAAAAATGTGATTAATGTCAAGACACTTGCAAATTTATTGTCCATTTCTCATACTCTCACATTTAACCGAGGTTAAAAGTACAAACAAAATAAAACAAAAGCAACAACAACAACAAAAAAGTTAAAGATCAGGTAGGAATATGTATCAATAAACTAAATACAAGAAAAGATGTAGAGAGCCCCATATAATTCAGAAAGAAATTGAGAATGCAAAACTACACACAGGTGTAGTTTTAATAGGTTTAAACACCTATTTTTGAAAACCATGTGAAGGTTTTCAATTAGAAATTATTCTTGATGGTATTTGTAACAGCCTAATTTGCCTATTTAAAATCAATATACTCCAATTCCTTTCTCAAATGTTCTTCTCCCACTCTTAAATGATACAAGCTCATTTAACAACTGGTAGTCAAACATGTTCCAAACTGCAGAGGATTATTGTGAAGCAAAAATAATTCTGCCTTCTAAAAAAAGTGGCTGGCAATTAGTGATTTCAGTTGGCCTTTTCTCCACAGTGTTTAGCAGAATGTTATATTTAAGCCTTATTAAAATGTACAGAGATTCTAAAACCTTAAATATAGATTTCCTTGCTAATTCTCTGTCAAAGTCAAATAGATAAAACATAAATGTGGAACCAACCTTAGATAATAAAAATAGAATTGCCATATTGGGTAAAAAATAAATTGTATTAATACACCAATATGGTCTGTATCACCATTTGATTTTCCAGAGCAGAACCCCTTTAAACACTTAGCTTAAACTCTATTTTTACCTAAGAGTAGCTTGAATCCTAACAGGGTCAAGAGAAAATTAAAATGAACTCTTTTAAAGTATATTTAGATTTAATAAAGTTAAGCTGTTGGCTCTTTCCTCATCCGAATTTGAACTATCAGCTCCTCACGCATCTTTTTCACACACTAGAAAATTCCTTTTGTCAGAAATATTCTACCCATAATTGATGGCTTGGAGAACACATGGACGATCTAAATTATTACTGAGATTCTTTAAATTATATTCTCAACTCATTTCTCCATCAATCTTGTCATTTATTTGTATAAAACTAGGGTAATAAAGTTTAATTGTTCTGCTTTTTCATCAAATCGAAACGGATCATCTGATTCTGATTTTGTTATTCAATATTAGCAAGATATCAGTGTGTCACAGAATGCCATATTTTTTCACTAGTTTCATCAAATAAAGGTGAGTTGGGCTTTAGACACGCCCACCACAAATTGTCTTCACAGGTTTTCCCTTTGGCAAGAGGAACCAGTGATGGCACAAAACCTCAGAGCACTTCATGATCATCTTTCTGTGTGTTTCCAGTAGAAAGTTTATATGGGTGAAAAAAAGCAAAAAGAAACTCCAAACTCCCAGCAATGAACCACAGATTTCTTGGGGCTGTGCAGAGGCAGTAAAAGTGAGCTACACATTCTGGCCTGCCTCTCGCTTGCCCTTGCTACACTCAAAAAGAGGATTTAAATACAATCATACAATCATTTAGGTTGGACAAGACCTTCAGGATCACTGAGTTAGCCCAGCACAGCAAAGGCACCTCCTAAGCCATGTCCCCAAGTGCCTCATTTACACATAAAAGCTCTTTCCATGATGAAGTTCCTTTGGATTCTACAACCTCTACAGCCAGCGTGGTACAACTGAGAAAGACTGGATCCAATTAAAGACTCACACTGTATTTTAATTTGTAGACAAGTTGAAAAGGACAAGAAATACACAGGCATGTTGCACCACTTTTTGCAGTATTGTATTTTAAGATCTGTTTTATTTTTCAGCTCTATCTCTGAGGGTTGCTGAAGCCAGTGCTCTTCCTTACCACTCCTGCATCTCCTGCACCAATGGTTGGCCCTCCCATTCCCTTCCCCCTTTAATGCCTCTCCTACCACTATGTCAGACTGTAATATAAATATTAAAATAGAGAAAATCACAGAGCAGAGAGAGAGCCTGTGTCATTCAGCAGTGGAGCACAGATTGCATGGTGCAATGGGTCATTTCTGTGGCACACTGGAACAAGGATGCAATGCAATCTCTGGCAAACACTTAACAAGAACTATTTTGATAAAGTTGCCATTTCCTCCTTGGAGACTTCGCCAAAACTGAACAACTGCAATAGCTACACGGCCTCGCACTGACTATATGGCAAACACAGAAAATTAGAAACACTCCAATTGTAAAGACTGGAATAATAATACTAAAAATTAATGCAATTAACCAAGTACTCCTGACCATCCAGCACAGGCATAATCATTTGCCTCCTGTACGTGCTGAGCTTAAAGGTTGAAATAAAGCTCTTTTTGGTGAAAATTTCATCAAGCAAAGACAGCCTTTGTCCCTTAAATAAGAAGACAGGCTTCATACACTAAGAAATTAATGCAGGAGGCAAGTCTGCAAGTCAGTGTGGTGAAAGCATTTGCTGAATAATGATAATATTTACTGTCTTTCCAAATTTTTTATGCTGTGCATAAAACTTTCCAACTATTATAAAGAATAACTCAGAGACAGGTGACAGAACAAAGTTACTGGTATGTCTGTGTTTCCTTGTGAGAATGTGTTCATGCTGTACATATTAATAAATATCAGTGAGATTAAATCAAAACAACGTAGATGGGCAACTGAGCATGAATTTTCTAAATCACTGGAGGTTGCTACCACAGTTATTTATGAGCAAGAAAGAAATCTGTAATTTTATTACAATATAGGTGAAGCCTACATGGAAGCAGAGGAGGTGTAATGAAGATTAAAGAGAAAATATACCTATACTATTCTTACAACAAATAGATAAAGAGAAAAATTAACATTCCCCATTGAACAGGGAAAAATGCTTTTCTGCTAATTAAGAAGAATGAAGTGAAAAACAGGGTGTGCACACAATAAAAATCCTTCACAGCTTTAAAGATGTTAACAGCAGAAGGTGCATTTTGGATCGCATTTTGTGGTGTTCAAACATAAAAAATAGGTATGAAATTCCACTCGCTGTTTTGAACAAGGATTATAATCTTTCATACAGGAAATGAAGAGAAAAATATTTACGTGCACATTTGTTTCTACATATTTACACGGTATTTCAGACAAATTCAGTTCAGAAACCGCCAACAAATATATCTAAAGAAATTAATATTAGTTTTGTCCACTCCTGTCCTGCAGAAGACGGAAAAGCAACTTATTTTCAGTTATCCTGGCACTGTGGCTGCAATCCACACACCTGTCCTTGGAAGAGCTCTGGCTGACACTTCCCAAAGCAGGTAAGACCCCTCATTTCTCCCCATGCCCAGGCTCTCAGTGGAACATGGGGGGTGGGGGAGTTAATCGATACAGCCTGCTCTGATTTGAGAACTGACCTTTCTCTAATAAGAGAACCATAGCTGCTGTTTTAAAAACGTTTTCCAGGTGAAGAAAATTTCAGGGAGACATTACCTGCAACAAGGACCTCATTAAACTGAATTGATTTCCTCCCAAATGTTTCTCACTACTTATGGTTTAGGAACCTCGCTGCACAGGAGGAAAAAAACGGAAGGAAAGCCCAAAAACTGTATATTTGAATGGCAATTATTTTCTATCCCCCAGCTGGTTCTGGCAGCTATTTTGAAATGCCAGAGAATCCACTGCACTTTGATGAAGGCACTTGTTATTTCTTAGTTGTGAACAAGACAATTCCAGGGCACAAAGTTCAAAAGACAGCATTCACAGCAGGCAATAATTAGACTCAACTACACTAAGATGCTGTTGCAACTGAACAGCTCTGGCTGGTAGTTGTAGGGTCAGAAATTTAATGTTGTTCCATTTGGTGTAATGGCTCTGGTAACTGCTTGCTTGTTTTCACACCTACAGTGGAAAGTAATTAAAGTCAAATACTTTTAGTTGTAATTAGATGGTAGGACTCATTTAAACTGAATGCAAGGAAAAAGAACAAGATCAGAAAAATGATGGAAACATCATATTCTATAATTAGCAGGTCAGTACTTTCTCTAGTCTGAATTTATTCAGAAAATAAAATTATTTTGTGAATGCCTGAAAACTACATACCTTTAGATTTTAGTTTGCCTTCAAAATATCAAAAAGACTAAAGAACTCAATGAATGTGATTTATGTATTTTTAATAAAATTTTGATTTTTTATTCTCAGGAAGTAATTGTATTAGAACAAAAGTATAAAAAAGTACATCTTATTTGGTACCACATAGTGTTTGGCTCAGCCTGGAGAGGAGAAGGCTTTGGGGTGACCTAATTGGAGCTTTCCAGCACGTGAAGGGAGCCTATAGGACAAGACAAGGGGGAATGGCTTTCCACAGCCAGAGGGCAGGGTTAGATGAGATATGGGGAAGAAATCCTTCCCTGTGAGGGTGGGGAGGCCCTGGCACAGGGTGCCCAGAGAAGCTGTGGCTGCCCCTGGATCCCTGGAAGTGTCCAAGGCCAGGCTGGACAGGGCTTGGAGTGACCTGGGATAGTGGAAGGTGTCCCTGCTCATGGCAGGGAGAGGAATGGGATGTTCTTTAAGGTCCCTTCCAACCCAATCCAGTCTGTGATTCTATGATTCCACCCCTTCCCCTTGGGATAATGGTAAATCCTGCAGCACAAACTGGCTGTGAACCACAGACTCTTGTCTGCATTTGCAGGAATTTCCCTTTAACTATTGAATTTAATTTCACAACCTTCCTGAACCTCTGAAGAGGTGAAAGCTTGCTCTGAGATTAGAAAGGGAATCAGCATGATTTGACAAGCCATTTGATGTATTTGCCTGTAATAGCTCTGGCATTGCAACCTTCAGGGGGACAGAAGGCTGACAGCCAGAGACGGGACACAAAGAACAGAGTTCTGTGACTACAAGCCACTCTTTAATAAAAGGCACCAGGGATTTTTACGAGGGGGGAAAAATAGATACATTTCTAAGCTTTTGAAAAACCTTTCTCATCTGAAAAACAAAGAACTTCTGATTGTGAGATATACCTAGTGATCAACATAAAAAAATTGTAATGGTTTCAGCACAAAGCAGTCAAAAAGTCCTGTACATGAAGGTAATTGGAGTATCTGATGCACAAATCAATAGTTTTCATCTGTTGGAAGCATTTTGACTTCAAAATCATGTAAAATTTGAGAGAGTCTTAGAGAACTAAGACTTTGGAGTCTTTGGAGAAAGAGTCTTAGGTTTGTTTTACCCTGGCAATGCCACTTCACCACAAAAACTTCCAAGCCTGTTTCTTATTTTTCCTTTTTATCCTTAATTTAAGTCATGAGTTTTAAGGCTTCTTTGATATTCTTGGCTTGCCCATCTCAAGTAATTTCATTTTTTGCCCTCAGAAGTCATATCAGAAAAGCCTTAGCCTGGCTTATTGTACAAACACTGAAGATGCCAGTGCAGAAATGCAGAAATCCCTCTAAAACTCTACATATCCCACTGTCTAAAAACACTGAAGTATTTTATCCTGCACACCCCCTGGAACAATTGGGAAAACTAATTAAGCAGTGAAGCATATAAAGAAAAGACAGCAGCATAGCCCAACACAGCCATTAAAAAAATCAGAATATTTCAAGATGCAATTTATTTACACATTTTCTACTCCATTAATTTGAAATAAAAACGTATTTATCAAGTCACTGAAAATCTTCCTCCTTAAATATGCAAATGTATCTTCTGGAATTTCCCAATATTGAGCCACAAAAGCTGTACATAAATATTAAAACTCCAAAATACCATAAACTCGTTAAAGTGCAAGTTTTTTCTCAATACACTATATAAATGAAAACTTATCAAATACATAGTCTCAATTATTTTCCATCTATTGAGACTTAAAATTATATATATATATATATATATATATATATGTATATATGCTTGGCTGAAGACGGGTGTTAACATTGAGGAGAAATTCCTGAGTTACCAGAGAAAACATTAGGTATTTTTAGGAATATGAACTTTGACCAACATGGCAGTTTCTTAATTAGAAAAGTTTCTAGCTGCATACTTAAGGGAGAATAATTTATTTAATTTAAATGGCTTTTAACAATGCTAGAATCTTAATAGCATCTTCATATATCTGGGCTAAAAAGCATAATAATCTGGGGAAAAAAATAAAGCAATTACAATGCTGATGGTTGTCAACCATAAGTAGCACTGATTTAACCTTTGAGAGTACCCAAGATGCACAAGGCAGTTTTTTTGTACCAAACACCCAAGTTGCTGTCTTGAAATTTTTCCCAAAGAAAGCCACAGGCTTCCTTACACCTGCTAACAGAACTCTGTCACTTCTGGTGCCATTCATCAGGATTAATGTTGGAAAAACAGATTATTATTCTTAGGAATCTTACATGGGTAAAATAACAGTTAGAAACAGCAGTCAAAGAATAACGTGAGGCAAGAGAAACAGTTTCAAGAACTATTAATCAATATGAAATAAATATGTTTTTAAAAACACAGTCCCCTCCCTCAGATGCAGGCACGGCTGTGTTACTAAGAAACAAGGAAATTCTTAATAAATTATTATCTAAATAAAAATATGATTGACAGCTCCATAAAAGACTGAGTCAAGCAAAATGGCATTATAAGACCACATAATACACAGCAGGGTTAACCCAGTCTCACAAAAAAATAACAATTTCTACCCAGCTTGCAGTAGAAATTTACAGAGAAATGTATTTAGCAAGGAACATTTGGGGAGATATGGGACAAACCCCAAATTTATCAGACATGGTCCAGGAAAACCTGGACTAGTTGGTCCTGCTCTGAGCAGAGGACTTGAACTACAGGATGTCCAAAGGGCTTTCCAATCTCAACAATTCTGTGATACCAGTGAAGAATAAAGAAGTAATCCAACTCATGCTGTAAAGCCAACTTTGATGATTTGGGAGGATTTTATCTTTTGGAGTTGATGTGAGAAGCACTGAGGTCCAAAATGAGCTCTTTGGAAATAAGAACACTGATAATCACACCCCGAATCCAAAATTGTTGGAAACTGGGTTTCAGGAGATATTCCCCACTTTTATGCAGTTAAGATGACACTGTTGAGATCTACTTGGGCATTCGTGGTAGATTTCTTTCCAATACATTAAAAGAAACCACCAGCACTAGATTTTCTGGAGTTCTTGGTTTGCAGAGCCAGGATCTGACCTGGTTTCACAGCCCTGTGCTCTCCCTCTGCTCTTAGGTTTTGTCTAGAGACACAATTTAGAGTAGACTGAGAAATTTAGAAGCAATCTTCTTCTCTCATGACATGACTCTGACAGAAGTGCTCACATCAGTATTTATCTTTGCACTGACAAAATCCTGAAGGAAATTTTAAAAAAAATATTAGATGAGCTTGAGCTCTGGTTCTCTATTTTACTAAGACATTTAGTGAATCAATACAAAACTATCAAAACAAAATCCCAGGAATGTATATATTTTAGTAGGCCACAGAAGAAGAACAACATTATTTGTAACTATTATTCCTCCTTATACAGTGAATGGTTTCAGTAAAACTCAACATTCATTAAAAAATTATTCATCTCCCTCGGCCTTTATTCACTGCTTCACGTTTCTGATGAACTTAATGTAGCAAGTGATGTAATCAGACAAAAGCATGGTGAGAGCTCTTTCTGCCACTATAGGCACAATCCTATTTAATTAAGAATTTATCATTAGCTGAAGATTTTAGTTAACTATTACAGGCCCACCATATTGCCTAGCTCAAAGAAGCAGCTTCCCCATTAACAAACAAGTGCTTGGATCTAATTGCTGCCTCTTTAATCAGCTCAGTGCATTAGTATCTCATTAACTGGACCTCACAGAACAAAATTATTGCTTTGATACCACTGGAAAGGATTAACAAAACCATAATAAATTCTTGGAGGCTCTATCCAGCACCCACTCATGAAGGAGCAGGTATGAATACCCTTTAATTACTACCTGGAAACAGTGAGTGGAATTACATTCCAAGGAGTGAAGCCTGGATAAAAGTTTCAATGTGGAACCAGTATTCCTCAGTGAATTGCACACTTCCCTCTGCAGACAGCTACTGAAACAGCTCAGGGATGGAAGGATAACATCCAGCACCTACTAATTTTGTTTTCTATTTCTACAGACATTCTACATTCATGTTTCACTTTGACCCCACATATCTAAGCTGACAGCACTCCTTTCTTCCCTAGGCATTACACTATGAAATAAAATAAATGTAATAGCCACTAATTTTGTGTTTGCTTGGTGTTTTTCTCCTGGGTGGATTGTTTTGTTTTGTTTTGTTTTTTTCTTTTAATTTTGCAAGAAATCAATGAACATTCCGGATCCTCTTAATTTTTTCCCTTCATTTCATGAATATTCCTTCCATAACTTCATAGATCAGCATGGGATTACCATGGATTCAGGAGATGTGTTGGGAATCATGTATGTTTGTCGGTTTTTAAGAAGGTATTACTACCTTGTAAGCAATGGATCCCTAAAATCTTTACTTTTTCATACCTAGAAAAAAAATGCTGTCTAATATTAAACAAGCAATTCAGGGGATTTTTTTTTTCATCCTATTAATCTGAATATCATCAGGAAAAGAATTCCAACACTATCTACACTCAATACTTCAAGTGATTTTGACTTGGGGATTCAGTGAGTCAGACTTTCCATCTTCATGTACAGAAATTTATTAGGTCCCACAGCTTGGCAGGACAGAATAAGAGATGTAAAGTAATCTCATATGCTTTCAGAACAATTTTCAATAAATAACTTGAGCAAGATAATACTGTGGACGCAAAAAAAAATCAATCTGAAAGAATATCTGCTAAAAAATGATTTTGTCTGAATAACAATACTTTAAAAATAAGTCTCTTTTTCAGAGATGAACTGATTTTTCACTGGAGAAGAGGTCAGAAATGCAAGCACAATAAAATATTATTTCAGTTTTTTCTAACACTGCAATGAGCAATTTGATCCACTATTGCAATCTTGAAAAAGGGGATCAGAGTAGTTATTATTAAAAAGAAATGTTTCTAAGTAGTTTCTTTTTAGACAATAAAATAAAGACAGGCTTGTTTTCCTTTCACCTCCAACAGACAATCATTCCAATGTGAAGGAAAAATACTTCGTATTTTTAAGAAAATCTGCTAAAAATGTAGAAATTTTAGATTTCCCTGCAAAAACAATCTTTAGTTTCCAGTTTATGCTCATATACTCACTGCCAAAAAGATGGAATTCAAGTTATTTGAAAGACAGAAGCAAGACTGCCCTCAGCAAATGTGAAATTTAAGAAAAAATCCAACAGTGATACAGGATGTCAAAGGTCTGTCAGTGGGCATCACAGAAGCATTTACTTTGATTAGCTGTAATAAATACACAGTATCAATGCAATGTGAGCACTGTTGGAGGGCGCAATGAGCTGCAGATCCCGCAGGATAACAGGGTTGTGTGTACTGGGAATAAGGGAATCACAGACTGGTTTGGGATGGAAGGCACCTCATGATGCTATTTTGGTTTCTGGCTCTTTTCCTTTTATGTGTTCTCTATATTCTTCACACATATATTTGCAGCTCTGTAACCTATTGTTTTCATGACTAGCTTTCCCAGTAATTTTCCATGGCCTTTTCCTAGGCAAAAAGACAAAACTAATTCCAGAACTCCAAGCCCTGGAGGGTAACAAGGCCCCTATCCTGCTTCTTTCTGAGAAGCAAGGCCAAGAACAACTCTTTGAGATACATTTTCACAAAATACAGCTAATACCAAAGGAGAGACTCCAGAGAAGAAGCTTGACCTGGGAAAAAATTCCATCACCATTTGTCCTCCTAATTGATTCTTTTTTGTCAATTATGCTAATTTGCTAAAAGTATAAAAACTCTATCCAGCTCATGTAGGTGAGCTTTTGCAGACACTCCCAAAACTGCCCCAGGAGATCTTCAAATAAAGATCCACTTTTATATCACCCCCCATATCAATATAATCTCAAGTTTCATTTCTAGGTTGAAAAAGGCAACACTTAAAGCTCATCCAGTGCCACCCTGCCATGGCAGGGACACCTCCCACTGTCCCAGGTTGCTGCAAGCCCTGCCCAACCTGGCCTTGGACGCTGCCAGGGATCCAGGGGCAGCCACAGCTTCTGCAGGCGAATTGCTCAGGAGAAGTTCTCCTTTTAGAGTCTGTGTAGCACCTGCCAGTTACCTGCAAACCAGGTACAGGTGAAACCTGTGCCTTGCCAAGCACAACCACAATTTGATAATGAGTTAAAGACACCACTGTTCTCCCTCCTCACATGAATCCTGCAGGATCCTCACGAGTGTTCTGTCTTATGGCAATCACCTTAATGATCCATATTCAGTACCTGTACGTGGCTCAAGTGGTGGCAAATTCCTTTCTTTTTCCTCTCTTTTTTATTTTTTGAGAGGTGTATTTTGTGCCAGGGTGGTCTCTTATTTTTTTCTTCTGCTTGCTTACTTTTCCAAATAGGCAGAAAGTTTCCCACTTTTTAATACATAATTCATATTATAATCATTATAGTTATTGTTTATATTATCTTTTTTTCTAATATTCACAAAGTCAGGTGTTTTTTTCAGAATACAGCAGGAATTTAAATGCAAGAAAATACCAAAACAATTTTTGAGACAGTCAAGCTGAATTCAAAAATATCTCTGAATTAAAAAAAAAAAAACACCAAACTTTTATGGCACAAGAAAACAAATTTTCTTACATATAAAACCCCTAGAACTTGAAAATTAGACCTAACTTTCCTTGTTACAAATTTTGAAGATTTAGAAGCTTAGTCTCCAGGTCAATTTTTCTGCTGAACTTGATAAGAACAACTTTCCCTTGTTCTTGAATTCAACAGTTTAAGAATGAAAAGAAAGCCATTCTGTCCAACTTTTCATGTTTCAATGATAAAGAATACAACAAGCATTTTTAATTAAGGCTTTAAAATACAACCACAGGTGCTCTTCATTAAAAATATGGCAGTTTGTCTCCTACTAAAATAAAAAGAATAAAAAGAAGACTTCGAAGTAAGTGCTGTGTTATTGTTCTGATGTGCAGCAACAGTTTTATGCCTTCTCAATAAAGCTTTGAATTTGCCTTTTCACCTGTCCCAGTCTCTTTTTTTTCCCCCAAATCCTCTCTAATCCCCACTCCTTTTCTGTTTAAGCAGTGCTTTTCCAGACATAGATTTTTATTTTGTTATTTAATAACTATGGAAGCATTAACTTGTGTATATCTTAATAACATTGATCTCTGCCTGTCTGAATATTGGCATTTAAAGCCATGATGCTGCTGTTTATTGATTTGCAGCTTTCAGTGGATGTTGTCACTAAACACAAACAACTTATATGGCCCATCACACTTTTAAATATAAATACAGTAAACCCAACATTTTCTATCTTATTCTTTAAAATGTGCTGTGTTTACATGTTTACTTGCATTAATGGTATTTTTGTAAAGTGTTCCCCCTGAGAAACACATGCAAACCAGCATAAAATAAAATATATCATCTTTGATAGTAGTAAACGACAAAAAAAAAAACTCTCAGAGTCTTTCCGTTGTTGTCTCCTAAACAAGACAAATCAGCAGCAGTATCTACTGACAATTTAAACTTAAGGAATTTAAAAAGTTCAGAAAATAACCTAAAAATGCCTATACAATGTTTTGAAGAGATAAAAAGATTAAGGCAGTGAGGAATTGGGAAAAACAAGGGAAACAGGCACTGAATTCCCTGCTCTCTTTATGCTTAGAGCTGCTCTTTCAATCTATCATATCAGCCTAATTTTTTCAGTAAGTGCTGCTGGTTACACTGACACAAAAAAGAAGTGTGAAGAAACAGAACTTCTATTTAATTTGTTTTTCACACAAACATGCAAGTGTTTGATTATTAATTTCTTTTATCTTTTCCTAGCAGTGGGAAATCCTTATCAGTAGAGAACAGCACCCAAATTACATCCTGTGTTTTCCTCTTCCATAGTTCCATTCTATGGCAATGAACTCCAAATCTTCCTGTTAATGACTGCAGAAGGCCAAGATTTCATCTACAAGCTCAATTGTAAAAAAGAATTGTAGGCTGAGATGGCCAGCAACACACAGGTCATTTTTCATAGAAAGATGAAAAAATATATAAATTCAACATAAATATATCCACCCTCCCATCAGGGAGTTGTGGAGAGCAACAAGATCCCCCTCCAAACCTCTTTTTCTCCAGGCTGAGCCCCTCAGCTGCTCCTTATCAGACTTGTGCTCTAGACACCTTAAAACCATAATTAACTTGATAGAAGGAGGGGAAAAACAAAAAAAAAATGAAACAAAAAAGGTTTAATTGGAAGAGACTTAAAGAGACCATTGCTGCCTGACTGGTCAAGGAAAATGGTCAAAGATACCAGGATGAGAATGATGCTGGTTACAAACTGAAGTTTTAGTTTGCACTGAGTCATGGATGTTCCAGCTCCTCACACCACCCTGCCAGAGCTGGCTGGGGGCACAAGAAGCTGAGAGTGGACCCAGCCAGGACAGGCTGACCCCAGGTGTCCAAAGGCATATTCCAGACCCCAGGGCATCCTGCTGAGCAGGAAAACTGGGGGAACTCGACCAGGGCACTGCGATTGCTGCTTGGGGACTGGCTGGGCATCCATCAGCGGTGGTGAAATACCCCATTGTGCATCACTGCTTCAGTATATATATATGTATTTTTTTTTCTTCCATCTCTGTCTTGTTAAAATGACTTTATCTTAATCCATGATTTTTATTTTTTTTTTCTCAAATTCTGTCCCTCATCCCGCTAAGGAGGAGTGAGGGAGTAGTTTTGGGGTGTTATAAACCACAACAACATCCTATTCTTCTCGGGTTCTTGGGTTCTCTAATTTCTTTTGGAGAACTGAGGAAAGGCAGGAGCATTCTCCACCTTCTGGCACAAGCACCTCACCATCACCTTGTACAGCAGAAGAGGACCAGAAAGACACGAAATGCTTCAAAGGTCCCTCTTATCATTCTCTTACTCTGCCAAATCACTGATTAGCTCCTTTCAGACAATAACAGAAGATTTTGTTGCCAAGGTGACCTCGTTTCTGAGAACCCAGATCTCTTCCCGGGTGATTACATTTCCACGCTAGAGCCCTGAAGGAAAAAAAAAATCCTCAGTGCTTGTATTTATTTTAATCTATGCACTCATCTCTAATTTTTAAAGGAGAAATTAGTTACACATCAAAAAAATTGAGTTAGTGGCTCATTAAAGACAGGGAGAATCTAAATGCCCCACTAAATTTATAATGGGCAGGCAGACATTTCCAAACTTGTGTGGCATAAAGACAAGTCTATGAGCAACAGATCAGTCATGCTGAATGTCACTCACCCTCAGCTTTGGTGAAGGCAGAGAACAAAGGAACAATTCCTCTGACTTCCCCACATTTCAATTTATCTATTGAATAACACCATCATTATGCCTTCAACACTCACCTGAAGTGCTCACCAGACCTGATAACAATTAGTGTCTTAACACAGAGTAAGAAGCATGAGATGCTGAGATCCACACAAGAAAACTTGATTTTCCACAAAGCCCAAGGAAAAAAAGAAGCAAACAGAGAATCTGCGATTTCTCTTACCACACTGAATATGGATTGAAAAGGCTCCCCCAGAATCTGGAGCATAATATTCATTTTATCTTTGTGAGTATTTAAAACTCTGTGAAACAGCTGTTTTTTTAAAGAACAATTAAGAACTGAACACATACAGAAGAAGAAAATAGAAGACTAGAATATGTTAACAAACAAGCAGATTGTGCTGGAAACTAGCCCCAAACAAACACACCAATTTTACTGGATTAAATTAGTCTCAATACACCAGTGAAAGGTGTTTTCAAATCCCCCCCAAAAGTCGGGTTCCTGGTTAGCAGAAGACCTGCAACAGGGAGCCTGGGATTCAGATCCTCTCTGACTTTTCCCCCTCCTGGCCACACATTTCAGTGGGGAGAGGCAAAGGGGAGCAATTAAATCCCAATTCTACTGATCAGCCACATCCTTATCCTCTCAAAAAAGAAAAGTGAGCGGAACAATGAAGCATAGGAGCCTCTGGCAAAAAAATGCCTTTGGCAATGAAAACAGAATTTATGAATACAGAAAGTTCTTATTCCTAAGCATTATTTGAAAAACAAATGTTCTATGAACAGCATGGCTCCAGGTAAATCTTATTAGAGTGGCCTGTCACACAGGACAAAAGCAGCACAACTGGATCATTTCCATTATACATCTCTGCATATATTTTAAAATGTGTTAATTCTTCTCCCCCTTGTGTGGAATATGAGGCCTCTCAGAACATCCAGCACAGAATCAACTTCTAAAGAAGGTTTCAGGATTTCTCTGTTCCTGAATGAATTTTTACAATACTAGTATTTAAACTGTTAGCTACTAAATGTGTCTCCTTTATTAATTAAATGCATACAATTAGTAAAGGAGTCTATAAATACTAACACCACAATATAAAGTTATATTACTGTGGTTTTCTCTATGAAAATAAAAATGCTGACAGTCTAATGACATGCTTGATTACATAGTAAAATATCATTACATTAGCTTCAGCAAAAAAAATATTTTAAATATTTTTAAATGTGAATTGTTTTCTTCGCCAATATGACACTCTTGCCAATACCACTTAAGTATCACAGTCAGATATCCAGACTAGATGGGGCTCTTTAAAAGCCCACTAATTTTAAACTGGATTCTTTTAAAAAATTTTTAAAGGTATCAGAAAAATCAATAGGTAAAGAAAAGCCTATATCGTTGTAAATCACATTTTCATAGTCTGAACACAGTTCATGTGACACAAAATGTATTTTAATTTGATTAGCTGAAAACACAGCTCAGAAGTGCCGTGACAGAATTCTAAGAACATTCAAGAAAAACAAACAACAGAAATTTGAAGGTGAGTCCTTGACTCATAAATTGGCACAACCACAAATGCAAATCACTGTTTTACATATTTCCTTAACAAATACAGACACTAAGAAATCTGCAGCATTCACTGGGGGTTTCCATTTATTCTCTAAACCAAAGAGCCCCCTCACTAGTCTTTTACCTCATGAAAGACTTGCTGATCATCATTTCAGGCAGAATATGCATAAATCAAATCTGCTATTGGAAATGAGAACTGGCAAAGAACTTATCTGCAAGCATCCTGAAGTCATAATGACACAGGTAACAGAAGTTAATAACATGTTACTTTCTTGGCTTGGAGCCTTCAAGCTTCAAATTTAGTTAATTTATTTGCCAACTGCAATCCTGTGTTTGGGCAGGAACATAGATCTATTGATAACTTAGAAGTAATTACAAATTGACATAGTGAAGTGTGCTTGAGCCTCATTTACACATATTTTATTTCTTAACATGCAAAGCCAAAATTATTCTGAAGTTACAGAAAAAATGTAACTTATGTTTAAAAAGCCTCAAAAATCTAAAAAATAAAATCTAATTTAAAAAAATCTTTAAACGCCTAATAAGCACTTTAAAAATTATTTATTGTTGCATATTTGCACCATTTTTGTTCTTTTCCTCTGTAAATGATTTAAAATAGAAAAATAAATCCCCAGGTAGGTGATGAATGCAAGTGGAGGTGAATGTAAAGACTGTTAAGCTCCAATGTAAATTCTACTTGTTTTAACTTTGCGTTAACATATCATAAATATTAATTACCAATTTTTCAACAGTACATTTTAATTATTGGTATCCTACAAAAAGATTCAAATAAATTTTTGAGGAGCAGACAATACAATGACGAGGTACCACATCTAGTTCTGCCTGGAAATTCCTGGTTGGCTTCAGCTATTAAAGTCTCTCTGATAAAACACATACAGTTATAACACGGAAAAAAAGAGAGTAATTTAATTTGGTAAAGTAAATAATGATTTTTCCAGTGAAAACCACAGAAAGAGGATATTTTATTGTTTTTTTTTTCTTAATTGTATGTATGTTATCCTGAAATATACTTTGCTTTTAGAATTTAGGCTCTCACAAAGAACCAATGCACATTTCTTCTTTACTGAATTTACTTCAGTAAGTTCTAAAACACATCTAACAGCCAGTGTAGTAAAAACCATTTTTAATTTTCCTAATTCCAGAAAAAAAGCAAGATACTGACACTGTGGCCCTTCTCCATTATATTAAGTAGCAAAAAATTACACTTTTAGTTTAAAAATTTGCACAGGCATACAGTGGTTGATTGGGAGTTATGCACCCCTTCACCCTTCTACAGGAAATCATTATCTATTTTAACTCATATTCTGTTCTTCTGTTTCTCCACCACCTGGTAGGTATCAGTTCCATCCCACTCTGCAAAATGCCAGAAATAAAAACTTCTGTCAGCTGGAAATGGACAGGAGCTCAGGATGTCAAACGGGCTGTCACTGTGCCCAAACTCTCTTGAATATCATAGAATCATAAAGTAACTCAGTCTAGAAGGGACTTCAGAGGTCACCAAGCCAAATCACCTGCTCCACCCAGGGTCAGCTGGGAGGCCAAAACAGAGCCCAGAGCTTTACCCAGGCAGGTCTTGAAAAGCTCCCCAGTTTAGATTGAACCTATTGCAATGCCTGACTCTGCTCTTGGAGGAAAACTGATACTCTTGTTAAATGCTCAATCCTTCCACTACAGGGAAGTTTCCCATATTTCACTAGACTTCCTTGCTAGAAGTTCCCTGGAAGTTACAAGTGCTAGTTAGGAACTCTGGAAGGAAATCACCGACTGGAAGACGAATCCTTCCTACAGATGTAGAGACTTCCTTGGGAGCTTGTCCTGCATCCTCTTCCTCCATTTCATGAGTGAAGTCAAAGCCAATTTCAGCTACAAGAGCTCCTTTTGTCAGGACAACAAAGCAGATGTTTACGGGCAACTAAACTCGCACGTGTCCCTCAGACAGCCTGGTACAACAACAACGATGAAAACCAGACACTGATTTCCACCCCCTCACCACCCTACAACGCTCTTCATCCACAGAGAAGTATTTTAAAGAACTCACTGAAAATCACAGAACACTAGAATTTGGGCTGAAAGGGACCTTAGGGATGTCCCATGGGCAGGGACACCTTCCACTATTCCAAGTCTCTCCAAGCACTATCCCACCTGGCCTTGGACACTTCCAGGGATCCAGGGGCAGCCACAGCTTCTCTGGGCACCCTGTGCCAGAGCATCACTACTGCCATAGGAAAGAATTTCTTCTTTCTCTAGCCTTCCCATAGGTCCCCTTTACATACTGGATTTTTTTTTTTACATTTTAAAAAGGACAGGAGGAAACCATGTTTTCCCAACAGACATGACCCACTTCTGCACCTTTATTTATTTAACCATATAAATATACCAAGGAAGGAAGAAATACCAGTTCTAGAAGCTAAAGAAAATTGAAAATATTTAGAAGTCCCCCAAAACAAAAAAATTAGTATACAAGGCAAGTAACAAAAAGCTGAGACCATCATAAAGTAAAACCAGATCAAATTTATAACTTATTTCGGCTATGTTTTTTACCATTCCTCTCAGAGAAACAGGATCACAGGTGCCAGACACACTTTAATATCATAAAGTGACAGGTGAAGGTTGCATTTCATATCCCAGTGTCAGGCTCCTTCTGCTCCCTTCCAGCTGAGGTCTTCATGCATTATGTTCCAGGTAAATCTTGTCAGTTATGTGTCAGGAAATTTGGAAAGGAGACAGGGAAATGAAAACGACTCCAGTAAGAGTAATATAGACATCAAGATCAAAATGAAAATGCTAAGAATTGTTCTGAATTCTTAATAACTTCTTCGAAAAGGTCATTTAGCAACTCTGACTTTAGGTCCTTATTCCACAAAGAAGAAACGAATGCAGTAAAATGCGTAAGTTTTACTATTTTATTTTCCTAAAACATACTCAATTAATTAAAATACCACAAAAAAATATCATGTGTTGCCTCTCTTTTAATAAAGATTTGCAGATCACAGAAAGCTGGGAAAAAATGAAAATCTGAAGCAAAGAATTGGGCACGTAACCATCCATAAATCTGGTGTGAAGTCCAATTCTTTAGCAATCTAGGAGTAAATAAGTATTCCTTCTGCATTCGGCTATGATGGAAGTTTTTCCCTTTGGATTCACGAAATCCAGTTATAACAATCCTTAGCAAAATGCCATGAATCCATCAAGCCATAATTAATACCTTTGGAAAAGCCTTCGGTATCACCAAAACAATGAAAGCAAAATCTGCAACTCAAGTGATGATTTGGATGTCCAAATTTAAATAATGAACTACTTTCACCTGGTATTGAGAAAAAAGGTCAATAAGGAAGCCAAGAGTCTCTTCTCCCCATGCTGACCTGCAAGATCAGGCTGTTGGTCAAGGGTGAACACTGTTTAAACAAAAGCAATGAGGAACCTAAGAAAAGACAGCAATTTTTATTTAAGAAAAGAATGAAACAAAACAAGAAATATCTCCAGTTTTCAGACCAGTGATGTTTCAGTCACTCAATGATTGAAATTAACAGGATGAATTTCCTCTCCAATGTAACTCTTAAGCAGTAGTATTTCAAAGTCTTGAAATATCCAGATAAACTCTATCTGCGTCCAGATTTATATTTTCCCAATAAAGGGTTGTTTTGTGTTTTGGGGACTCTTATGTCTTTCACCATAAATGTGAAGCTAATCAATAAGCTTCATTAAATATTTTGCAGAATACAAATTTCACAGTGGAGATGTACTTAATTTAAGAACATCTTGCTGTGAATCCAAGAGAAATCAGGTTATTTGGTTGTTAGCTGATATACAAGAAGTATTGCTACAACATATTCCTACTTTTTATTTATAGCTCGTTGTAATAGGACATTAGAAAACTAGAAAACAGGTTTGTATTCCATTCTTGGTGGACACCACTGCTTTATTACTGGAGATAGATTTAATTTCATTTCCATCAGCTGGTGCTGCACTTCAGTTATTATGGCTCCAATGGGTGTAATGAAATGTCACTGCTCTGCAAGGCGAGAGTCAGGAACAGCATTATAAAATCAATACCATGGTCAGGCTATTCTGGCATTCCTAAGACTTATGGGTTACTTTGTAAAACTCGTGTGCTAACTGCGTTAAGGTCTCTTTCCTTGCATCCTCTACTTTTCAATTTTCTATGATATTGAAGAACTTCAACTGCTCAACACAAATTCTCCACATTTGGCTCTATCCAGTGCTATCTCCTTACAGAAAGTCTGATATCTATTGGCTTTTATAATAGGCAAGACCAAAGATGCAGAAAACAGCAAGTTTAACTTGATCTAAAAGCCCTCTGCTATGTGTTGCTGAAAGCTGCCTCCCTTCCTTTCATCAGATTCTTCTTTGGGTTCAATACTGCCAGTCAACCAGGGACTCAAGCAGTGCTTGAATGGTCCTGAAAATGATCCAGCCTGAGCAAGGCTAAATCTGAAATCAAGCCATAATGTCTCCTCCAGCAAGCTCCCTGTGCTAAAGCTGGAAATTTGGAATAGCTGAGCTCTGATGATGATCAAGCAGTACAGTCAGGGACACAGTCATGGTTTGGAAAAGAGGATGCACGGCTCAAGCACTGCAGCTGGGCAACTAAAAGGTTCCTATTTACGCACAGGCAGTGGAAATGTTTTGCTTCTTAAGCTCCAAAATGTGCAAACTGGCAGGTTCTTCCCTGCCAAGGCAAAAATTATTCAGGATATGTCTGAAAAAATATCAGCCTTAAAGTGAATAAATATGATGTACATAATTTAAGTCACATACTCATTATCCAATGAGCTAATGAATATTCCTTGAAATACATGTACTTGCTACCTTAATTAATCCAGATGTTAGAGCAATGTATTTCACTGAAATGTTGGACAGAACTGGTTACTCCCAAACCTATCAGTTAAGGAAGAAAGCAGACATGGTAAACCAACCTCAGGCTGGAAGAAAACAAACTAACACGGCTCTACAGCCTGGAGAAGAGAAGGCTCCAGGCAGAGCCATCCAGCACCTTCCAGTGCCTGAAGGAGCTGCAAGAGAGATGGAGAGTTGGGACATGGGCCTGGAATGACAGGACAAGAGTGAATGGCTTTAAAATGAAAGAGTGCAGGTTTAGATTAGATATTAGGAAGAAATTCTTTCCTGCAAGGATGGTGAGGCCCTGGCCAGGATGCCCAGAGAAGCTGTAGCTGCTCCTGGACCCCTGAGAGTGTCCAAGGCCAGACTGGACAGGGCTTGGAGAAACCTGGGATAGTGGAAGGTGTCCCTGCCCATGGCAGAAGGTGGAATGAGATGGCCTTTAATGTCCTTCCACCCCAAACCACTTGGATTCGATGGTCTATGAGTGTGTGACTCTGAGTGCTCTGTGCTGGTGTCAGGGAGAGGCAACTGCAGGGACATGGCACCACTCCTTACTGGAATGCACACACAGACAAATCCAACCCAAAGAGCTCCTGCCAGCAGAGCTCAGCCAGTCCCAAGTTATTACTCTCACTATTTCTCTCTGAAGCACAGCTACCAATATTATCATTGTGTCTCGTACATTTTAATAATGCCATGGAAAAAAAGATTGGTGTGTCTCACTGTCAGCTTAGGAGAAAAGGCAGAGGCCATGTTTTGACATAATAGACATGAACAGCAGAAAAATCTCTTAATTGCTGTGCTTTCTTCCTCCTTGTTCTCTTAGATCCACCCTGTAATGAGCATACAATTTTAATCAAAGCTCATTAAAGAAGTATTGCTCCTTTGCTCTTATCAACAAAATAAAAAATTTTGTTCATACCAGACAGTGAGAAGTTACTGCAATAACTGGAATGCTGAAGGTCTTCTAAATCTATTTTAATATGTTTTGAAAAGATACTTCTTTAAGCATAGTCACTGAGGCCATAAAGCTGCACCTCACACCATCACTCTGCTGCGCCTCAGATCTGGGCACGCAGCTCAGCACCCAGACACCTGTACTATCAGCTAAATGTTAATGTATTCTGTCCAAACCAGATTACCTTCCCCACTAAATTATTCAATGTCATTATTCAACTCGGCCATCTGCAATCCTAATGCCTTGTGTTCAAAAACTCGGAGCGCCTGCTGTATTATTTTTGTTTTACATTCCTACATAAATCCGCTAAACTCAATATGTTACAGCAAATCCACAAAATCAAATGCAATCTGCTGGGCTGTAAAACACCAGTTACTGAAGATCGAAGGGTTTATTATAGTAACAATTCAAGGAGTCACTGAGCAGTTCTGGGTGGGCTGAAGGTCGAACCACATGCTAAGGAACAAGTTAGATAACCCATGCTGCACAACAAGGTATGTGTTTGCTATACATAGCATGGCCTTGAACCCATCCGTGTATTTCATAGCTAATAAAAATCCGAACAGTTGGTCTGATTGGATTTTAAGTGATGCAAATTTGGAAATCAAATAGGCAGACTCCCTTTAGACCTGGTCTATTTAAACCATACTTGTAAAAAACCGCAAATTACATTTATGACACTGTGGAATTCTCAAGGGATTCAGTAAGAATTTTACCATAGGAAAAATATTCATCATTTTAAATTTCTTATTAACAAATCAGAACGTACACAGCCTGTGATGCTCTCTCGCTTTGTTACTGCCATTTTGCTTACATGGCAGTACAAGTGTAACTACTCTTCAGTGAATGGAATGCTCTCTAGTTTTCATAGCCATTTAATTATATGCTTTGACAAAACCCAGTTATATTATTGTCATTCTGTTAGTCTGGCAACACTAAGTAAAGAGATAAAATTCCACTTACATTTCCCAGACTACAGATTAAGGTGTGATTTGGAGACCAGATTCCCATTCTCAATTATAAAGCAGAAGTTTCATCATCACAAATAAATTTTAAAAGCAACAATGAACTCAATTAACTCTTCCTGTCACTTAATACTGAGGGAGAGACTTCATTTGCCTTTGGTTAAGACAGACAGAAGCTGAAAATGCAACATACACACCTTCTACTCAATACACTGCTAAAAGGGAATGCATAGAAATCAGGATAAAAGAGAAAAAATGACAAAACAGAGAAAAATTCTTTTTCCCTGTTATTAGTGTCTCCACCAGAAAATGACCCATGTCCTAATTCTCAAGGCAGGAGATTTATGAGCATGGGCAAATCACAACAGTGTTAACATTTCTGTGCACTTTCGCACACAAAATTCATTTACTCTGCTCATGATCTGACGCTGTTTTTATTCCTCTTCTGTGAAGGGAGTGTATTTTGGCACTGAGTCTGACCTGTCTTAGACGAAAACCCCTTCATTGAAGTAAAGCTTTACTGCACATTTTGTAATATTTAGTGACAAAGAAAAGTGCTTTGGCAGCATCTTCATTTCTACCACACAGTGTAGCCACTGTGAAGGTGCTGCACAAGGTGTGGGGTTTTTGTTGTCAGGTTTGTTTAAAAAGCACACAGTGAGAGTACAGGACTGCAGACCATCACTGCTCCAGATATCCATAGCTAATTTTAGGCAAATTTTCCCCAATAGGAATTCCTGCGGCTCTGGAAGCTACTGGTGCTAATGAGAGACAGGTATAGGAGGAAAATTGTAGCAGGTGGAAATAAAGTGATCATATCTCAATGCATTACGCTTGATACATTTAAAATGATGCAGCACATTCTGTTTGGCTTCAGTATTTGAAAAGTAAATGCAGGTCAAAGTGCATCATGTCTACAAAACATGGTTCAAAAAGGTTTTACCAAAGCACAGAAGTTTTCACCATCCTCCTTGAATAACTGACTCCATTTTCTCCCCTTCCCAATTCATCCTGGACTAAGCATCTTGCAAAACTCAGCAGAGGAAGAGTTAAAAATAAAAGGACAACTGGGTCAAAACGATGCAAAAATAGCTATTCCAGAGGCCTGTGTAAATCTCTTAAAATCTTAATGCTCTACAGGCTGTTTAAGTAAGGATCTGGATTATTCACTTTTAAGCAGTAAGTATCACCTTTGCTTCAGGAACTCCCTGAACCATAAATTGCTGGAGGCTAAGATAATAAATTTTGCAAAGAGGTATCACAATCACAGCATGTTTGCCAGGTTCTTATATTCTTCTTGAGTCATCCCCCGTGACTATTATCAGATAAGATACTAGGCCAGATAAAGCTTTATTCTGAGCGCTTTTATGCTCTTATTCCCCCAATATAACCACCTTCTTTGAAGATAAGACCAATTCTCAGCACTAAGAACCTATACACAATTATCTAACATCACTGAGACAAACTCCCAGAAGATATGAGCAAATCATCATGTGAAGTTCTTTTATTCACAGTAACAGACAATCTGCTACATCCAAATCTCTCTGAAACGTGGGACTGCTGAAAGGACTGTGGCTATTCATTGGCACAATGCGTTTGAAACACTTTCAAAACCATCTTGATGATGCTGCCCTTCACAAGCTGCCCTCCTTTAAATTCTCTTCTCTTTTGGGTTGTTCTCTGCATAGATTTTTATGTCATTTCCAAGCTTCCCTTGTGTATGATCTAGTCATGGTAAGAGAAAAGCATTCCAAGAAAATGATCCAGGGCACTTAAAATTCAGTATATCTGGAGGGTAGCAATCTTGGGGGTATTCACAAGCACCTGGTTCCTCCCTCACATGCCTGAGTGGTACGAATTCAGCCTCAAATGAGCAACTACTCCTCACTGTAAGCACCCTAAATTCACTGTAAGCACTGAAGCAACCTAAATTCAAAAAGACAAGCAAAAATCCTATAGAAAAACTATATTAGAAAGCAAATAATAGAATCAGAAAGTGGTTTGGTTAAGGCTCATCCAATTCCACCCCCGGCCATGGCCAGGGACACCTTTCACTAGCCCAGGCTGTTCCAAGCCCCATCTGACCCAGCCTTGGACACTTCCAGAAATGGGGTACAGCATTCTTGCAGTATCAGCTGTGAAAAATCATTGTAGTTTTGCATTTCATGAATATTTTTCAATAGATGCTCAGAGATGAGGCAATGAGTTTAATTATCTACTGAAACAAAATCCAGTAATAGGCAAAGACTGTCACAATAACTTCCTACCCACAAGAGTTTCTAGGGAGGATAATATCTGACAGACACAATACAAATCGGAAAAAATATCAGAAATTGATATGAAACCTCAAGAAGCTGAGTCTCCTCAGCCATTTATCTTCTAAGAAAAAACAATGTGTACAGAATTCTAGAAGAAGCTGTCCCTCTAGCTCCTGCCTGTAAGACACAAAGAATAAGACCAGAAAAGCAAAGCTATTTACCTAAAAATCTAAATCACCCTAATGCAGTTAGACTACTGTGGGCTTGGCCATCTGGCTTAGAGGCTCATTAGTAAAGAAATGACCCCTTCACATAAAACACAGTTGGGTCATTCCAAGCTAATGAGCCTTCAAGTTTTATTGTTTTGTACACACAAATGGATGTAAATCTGCTTGGGAAGTCTGGCCCTACACACTTCAAATCAGGCACACCTTTAATTGATTCGCTCACTTCTTTATTTAGTTACAGTAAAAGGACAGAAAAGAAAATAGAAAGAAAAAAATTTAAAAGCCACTGTACTTCTGCCTCAATGTATGTTTCAGAAGTTAAACCCTAATAATAAATTGTTTGGGGTTTTTTGTTGGATTTCTTTCTTTTTTTTTTTCTTTTCTTTTAATCTGATTTCATAATTTTAATTGGACTTCACCCTGAAAAAATATTAATAATTGAGTATTTGGAAGGATCAGGTGACAGCAGAACACACCAGGAGGAACCAGTCCCCATAAAATCCAGGACTCAACTCTCACAACATATCCAATGAAGTTCTAAATCTTGTGAATTAAGCTTACTGTGCTTCCTGGGTATATCGAGATACTGAAATCAGGCACCTTATATTAAGAAATGAATCCTTTACAAATACTTGTATGAATGAGCAACATTCCCTGACATCCATGGGATTTGGCTCCATCTCCTCATCCTGTAAGCGGAAATATTGCATGAACTACAAAATTTCAAGCTCACCTACCCAGAGGAATAAGACATATTTTTTTATTGAATGAGTGGGTTAATGACAGACATCAACAACAAAAAATTCCTCCTCTCATTTCTTTTCTCTTTTTTTTTTCTGTTTTCCTTTTTGTTTTAAAAAATTATATAGGAAATTTTCAAAAAGTAAAGATTGATGTTTGCTCTTATGGACTAATATGGTGTGCTAGCCATAACATTGACCCTTGTTCTACCTTGGATAATAAATTATTCACATAAAAGTTTGTCTTGCAAGGCCTTTAGTCATTAGACCTATTGTTCAGCTTCATATGATAAAAAATGTGTTTAAAAATAAAATAATAGAATAATAAATGAGTTCAAGGGCTTGAAGTTTGTAACTTCAAAAAAACTCTAATAATCTAATTGCATCCATGTGGAGGACAAAAAGAAATTACAAGAAAAAAGGTAACTCATGCAATAAAAATAACAATTCCACTGAGCAAAATCATCATAAGGTACTTCATAGAGAAAAGAAATACATAAGCAAATTGCTTGGCCATTTGACATCACAGTAGCTTCGGTTCTGCTCTATCAGAAACAAAACCCCTGCCAATTCAATAATCTTAGGAAATTCCCTGGGTGAATGGTCCTACAGCTTGGGAAAACCCAGCTTTGGCCTTTTTTGTCTCCTTTCCCTCCAAAGTGCTATAATAAAAACCAAGTATGTGATTTTCTGCAGCTTCCTGGGTCTAAGGGGCTGCAGCTTCGGGGGTGATGTCATTCTGATCCCGTCTCTTGCCAGCAAGAGCTCACCCAGGGTTTGGTGCAACAGCTTCAGAGCACCAAAGGTTTCATGGCATAAACAGCCTCTGGTTAATTCCACCATAGCTACTTGCTCAGCTTAGCCTTAAAACCCAATTAAAATGTAATTCATCTGATCCCAGGGTTCAAGGGCATCCTGGGCAATGCATTTGACAGCCCCACAGTCACCACATTATTACACACCTGTACTTAGAGCATATCACAATGGGCTCAGCCACTGGCTACTTAGAGCTACACAACTGCATTTTAGGACTCTCAGTAACCAAAAATATAAAAACTTCATTGCAACTTAAATGCATAATTACAATTATGATGCATCTGTCTGTTTTGCTTTTTTTTTTTTTTTGTGTTATTCTTTTTAAATAGATGCAAAATCCTATATAATATGGGTATTGTGAAAAGGTGAGATCAGTGTGTTACCCTAAACTTAAACACAATTTACTTTATAAAGCAGATAAGCTTAAAGCTTTGGTACAAAATCACAGAATAGTTTGGGCTGGACTGGGTATTAATGATCATTGAGTTCCAACCCCTTCAGATGGACGGGGAGACAAATTAATTGACAATTTATAGACAAATTAATTTCACAAAATGCTTCATTTCATTCTGTTGTACCCAAGATATTGTAAACCAAAATATTGTGAACAGTTGTAAAATCTGTTAAAAGGCAAGGTTCTGAAAAAGTTTCCAAATATTGAGAAGATTGAATCAATACTTCAAAATCAAAAAATAATCCAATCCAAAAAGAAAATTGCTTATTCCTTCAGTCCAGCCATTAGGAAAAAAAAAAAAAAAAAAAGAAACAATCCTCCTACTCTTACTAAGCAAGTTTTCAGGGAACTGATTACTGCAGAGACCTTTTTTGTCTTCCATTCCTGAAGTGAAAATATAAAAACCAACTCTATGTGCTCCCAACTCTGGAAAAAGCAACAAGTTACTGTGTCACAAGACATTATCATACATCACATCACATTATCATTTCACTGATGTAGAACTTGGAAATTATTCTGTATAAGAATGCATGTGCTCTCAAGCATTCATGTACCTATAGCTGAAACAATTTACCAAAAAATGCAAGTAGAATTTACCACGTCATTTCTATCTGACAGTTCATCCACTTAATACTAAATTGATTTTTTTTCCCCAAAAAACCTTTGAATCTATTTGTTTCTGAAGCTACTTACATAGCTACTTACAAGGTAACATCTTTTCTTTGTGTACTAATATATTTTCTTGGATTACAGTTGTACCACATCAGCATGCAGATCTTTAGTGATGCACAAAACATTTCTGATGTGCAAGCATGCCCTCTTCTGGATATCCAGCACCAATATTTCAGACGAAAATTCCTTAATTACAGCAAGTTCCTCCAACACTGTTGTAGAACCTTGCTGTCATTTGCAAAAACATTCCTGGCATAAACAAACAACAAAAAAAAAAAAATCCAAACCAGTGCAGGATAAACTGCTGGTTTACACAAAACTGACATTTTCTGTAGTTTAGATTGCTAATGGCACTTCAAATACTGCAGAGACTTTTTTTACTGATAGGAAAAGAGCTTTGACCTTTCCTGAGGTGAAGTGCATCCTTGACTATCCAAATGCTGATCTAAGCATGTGTCATTTCTGTCTCAGTTTTCAGTGGAGCAGGCAAATCAAAGCCATTCAGAATTTGGCCAGTTATAGTAAAAATTCAGTCCCACTGCTGAGGAGATTCAGGTTAAAGAAACTAAGAGAGAGAAATCCCATGTCTTTGAAAACACATGTTTTGCACCCCCTTTAACAGTCAAACACTACATTTATACAATTACTGAAGGATTTTTAATGTGAAACAGAAGATGTTCTGTAGCCTCCAAGGAGACACAGATTTTTGATGTGGTTTTCTAAAAGCTCACTAATTGCATTAAGTCCATGCTTCTTTTATTTTGATTGATTCATTCCCAGTAGTTCTACAAATGCATTGGGAATATTTTCCTTTGTGTCCAAAAGAATACAACACCCAACAGTGTTAATCCGAATTGTGTAAATACTGAAATCAAGATCCAGACACCAAAAGCAGGTATACACAGAGCTAATAATCATATTATTATTATTTGTATAGTAAAAATCACACAAACTTCTCTCATACTGATATTGACTTGCAGACATGGAAAAACAACAGATTAATAGCCCATAAATGCAAACTTCAGTAGAACTAAAATTATGGAGGTTATGAATCACATTATATAGACAAGATTGATAAAGGACTTCCTTTTAGGTGTACAAATAGCTTTAACAACATCATTTTCAAATTGATGTAATTGAGGCAATGCTTTCCAGCATATCAAAAGCACCTGTGCAGAAGTCATTACTTCTGTAAGAACACACATTAGAAAAAAACAAAACAACTAACTAATTAATGCAAAATTAAATGAGTTGAACATGAAAATCATTGCATGAAAATGCAGTTTTGGAGGGTTGGTATACTTTGATTGGGTTGTTTGCTTTTTTTTTTTTTTTTAAGAAACAACTACATTTTTATTTTCTCTGAATACATTTTAGTTTAAAATTATCAAATACTCAGATAAGGCACCAACAGTACAGTCAGATCTTTTGTGTGCATACATACATACATATATAAAATAAAACAATGAGGAATAACAAAAACATTTCTCAAGAAAAGCAAGTTTCCTGAGTAATGATAAAGCTGGGGTCCATTTACTGAATCATTTATTCCTAATTATGGCATATAAAAATAATATAATATTTTATAGGAAGGCAGTTTGGGTTGTTGGTCAGAAATAATGAAAAAATCATCAAAATTATATTCCACACCATTTAGACTGTTGTGGCACTCATTCTGTCATGAGTTGGTTTTGTCCCAGCTTTCAGTTTAATGGGCAAACCAAAGCCAAATACTACAATTATACAATTAATGCAGACTTTTTAAACGTAGGAATGGCAAGGCATTCAAGCTTTAATGAATTCAGACTGACATGACCTCAATTTTAATGCTGAGTAGGAGAGGCCCAGGCAGACTAAGCCCTACAGGAACCGAGGAAATCAGGTTTGGATTGACTGTCAGTCTAGAAAATTTCCCTGCCAATTTGGAAGGAAGTATCTTGTTAGAAACATCACTCAACCTAATATGCCAATTCAGCCTCCGACTCCACAGACTTCCTATGATTTATTTACATTTTAACATGACATACAACACTTTCATAATGACATATCATGGTCTGCCTTTCAAGACAAAGAGCAAAAATGAGGCAAAATGTTCTCTGGTTGAGACTACCAAGAAAAATCCAGCACTATGGTTCAAAACCACCATTTCCTCCCACAGATATTAGAATCAGAGAGTCAGAGAATCCGTAAGACAATCAGTAAGTAAGCTGGTGATGGATAAGGAAAGAGGGGAAGGAACCCTGTGAGGAGAAGCTGCTCCTTGTCCTTATCAGTGAACTCAGCTGTGCTGACTGCCCTGCCCCGGAGGTGCTGGGACATTCACAGTGGCCTGGAGGTGCTCACTCTGCTGATGGGCCACAACGGGCCATGATGGGCCCAGCTGCACGCGTGTGATGGGCAGCTGTATCCAGTTAGAGGGTGTCCAAGGCTCCAGAAGTGTCCCCTGATCCACAGCATCCCATCATCCAGGTGTCCTTGATCCACAACATTCCATCACCCAGCTGAAGCTTCCCACCCCAGGGAAGGTACCTGGGTGTTCCTACCTAAAGCTGACTGAATATAAACCCCACAGGTGTGGTGTTTTAGGGTTTCCTTCCACCACCTGGTGAGTCTAGTGTGTGACCATCATTTTTACCAACTGCCATCAAAATTACAACCACTGAATCTCATTAGGAAGCCTTCAGGTGGTGAGATATTTTTGCTCTTATCCTTTTCTTCCCCTTCTTATACATTTTCTTAAGTAAATGTAATGCTTTTATTTTGCTATATTACTACAGAACAAAAATGCCTACCCTGTTTTCCCTCTGCAACCAAATTATCCTATAATCAACCCTAGAAGTGCATATTTACAAAAAACACCCATTCAGGGTCCTTTCCCTCTAACCTATCCCAAGAGATTTATTAACAAGAAGCGGAGCTACCCTCCCCTTTTAGAGTGGATCATAACAGGTAGTTGTAAAGAGCAATTTACTTTAGTATTTTAAAAATTTAAAATTTAAAAATTTAAAAATCTACTCATCCCTACAGGGAATTTGTAAACCTGCAACTACCAGAACCTGAAATCATAGAAATTTTTTTTGGCTATTTGTCATCTCTAAGCCATGAAGTTTCATTTTCTCAGAGCTTTTTTGTTTCTCATTGTAAACACCGGTGTGGTTCTCTGGATATGATAAACACGCAGAAAATTCTGAATATGGAATTACAAAACCAGGCAATTTGGGAATGAATAAATAAATCAAAACTAACTTGTGCAATTGTAAATGATGCACCATTTCTGTACATCTACTGAAAAGTAATGGACAGGCCTGAGGATGAGGTCTTGACATCATCAAAATAGAAGAGACAGAAGGTTCCTGAAAAGGTGGCTGAAGTCACACTGCAGGCTGTATACTTGGACAGTGATTTATGTACAGTTCTGAGCAGTCAGGGCACTCAGGAGGGATTCATAAGTGCACAAATCTTAAACTGACCAAGAAGCAATGCAAAGAACATTTGGGAACACATCCCATTCTTCCAATAATAACTTCCTTGTTTCTATTTGTTCCTTTCAAGTACACAAAGAGAAAACTGCCCCAAAAGAGCCAGGTGAATAGTAAAAAGCTCATCTCCAGCTTGAAATACAGTGGAAAGCTTTAAACAAGCTGATGTCCCCTAAAAATTATTCAGCCAGCCAGGAATTTGACAATGGTACTGATGGGAAAACTGCCCTGTTGTGCCAGTCATGCCTGAATCAGTAGATGTTGCTGCTCCAGCAGTCAATCTCTTGTCACTCATCCCTGATTCCTCATCTCAGGACAGTTCTGGACATTCCTCTGTCTCATAACTGTGATTTACTGCTCACTGTCACCCAGATTAACCTTACACAAGTCAGTTCCAGAGCTGAAATGTACACACCAATTATTGCTTATCTTAAATATGAATTCAGATGAAGCTGTTAAATGTGACAGCTGGCAGTATCTTGAGAGTTTATAGATTTTTCAGTTGCTATTGTGTTTTTTGTTCTCCAATCAAGCACAATAACCAGCTGTCTGCTAAGGACATTTCATCTTCATGTACTGCAGCACTCTGTTTTTCCTTTGAGTGATTCCAATTTTTTACTGATATATTTGTGAAGAGAAGCTGCCAGCAGGCTTGTGCTTTCTCATTTATTTTTTCTGCTATTTTGGCATTTCAAGAAATGACATTTTCTTCTCTATAGGAAATAGGAATTAGAACCTACAGCAACTCAGGAGTGAGCAGGTATCAGAGACAGGTAGTAACTTTAGAGAGTAAAATTTGAAAGAGCAAACATTAAGCAACATTACCCCCATGGTAAGTTAGGTTCTTCCTAGAGCACATTGCATGGGATTGTATCCAGATGGCTCTGGAATATTTCCAGTGAGGGACATTCCACAACCTCTCTGGGAAATCTGTTCCAGTCCTCAGATGTGATCCCCACATCCAAATATTAAATTATCAGTAGAAATACAAGCTTCCATTAAGGACTGATCGTAACACTCAGACATACAGAAATATTATCGGTCCCAAAAAAACAATTATAATTAAAAGCCAAAAAGCTCCCCTGGAATGTCAGCAGAGACTGGGAGCAGGAACAGTGGAAAAGAGGGAAAGAAAGGCAGGAGAATGCAAGTTGGCTTAATAATGAGCCCAAAGGCTTTAGAGGAGAAAATCATATTTGAACCAGCTGGGAAATGCCTTTTCAAATGCAGATTTGAATTAATGCCAAGCCAGTACTGGAGTGATTACGGAGGTCTTTAACACTCACAGCTTACTCACTTGTCAACTGCTCTCCAAATTTATCATTGATACACCCCAGCAACACAACATTCAGCCTGTCTCTGGCACTGAATCTGATGATGTCAGAGGGAATTCAAAGCACCCTTTTTTAAGCATATTTTTCTAAAGATATAATTTCCTCTTATTTCCTTTCTTATGTTAATCAGACATCAACCCAGCGGCACCCTGAGTCTTGCTAGAAAGGGTGCCCAGCACTGGTTGTGTTTAGAAGTGCATTTCTGACCTAAGAGTTTAAGAGCTGGAACTCCCAGGTTCCTGGCATTTTTGTTCCCTGACAGCCTGCAATACAAATCATGAAGGATCCAGGAGACAAAACCAGCAGGAAACAAGGCCCCAGTCAGAGCTAACCATCCATTAAATAAGGCTTTCATTTAGACAAATGGAAAACAATTGCATTAAGAGCTTCTGTGGAGCTGCATTTAGGTCTTCTCTGTAGGAGAGAAGTCTAGAAATGTAATTTTGTTTTGAAATAAATTATGGGATTTATCACATATACATAAGAAGCTGAAAAACACCCTATCAATTTTCTCTGAGACCCTGGCAAAAAAAGTTATATGACTCAGCAGATTGAGTACTGTCTTGCCTTAGCTGCCCAAAAGTAACAGATTCTAAAGTTCAGATGAGTTCATGAGAGAAATAATAGATACCATGCTGGGAAAAGACTTTGCAAAGTTACTGGTAAGGCAAATGAAAATATGCATATTTCTGGATAAACCAAGAATAATGAAACAGTTTACATCTCCTCTCCATTGAAGTTCTTGCAGAGAACTCCCAGGGATCTCCCTTGCACAGGGTTTAGATACTGTGAGACTCTGGTCAATGCAGTAAATATATAAATATATAATTATTTATACAACTAGTAAAGAGGCTAGAGACTAATTAAAAACATTATGTGATAGGTAGGAAATGGAGCAAATCCACATTTATCTGAGAAGAAGGAAGCAGGAACCTAAACATATCTTTTATAACAATAAATAATACAACTGCAGAAGCAGCACCATTTTTACTTACCTAAGTTGAAATCTCCCCTATTTTTCTTCCTACCAACTTTTTTTTTCAGATGCCAAAATTTTGAAAGTATCTACTTTTTCTTCAGCTCTTGAAGTTTTGTAGCAAACATCTCTCTGAACCCAAATTATAGAAGTAGATGAATGAAAAAGAACTATTTTAAGCTGGAGAAGGACTGAACTAACAGTGACTGAACAGCACATTTCCAACACCTTGCCCTTCATCCTCTGCGTCCTTTAAATATCACCACAAAGTATTTACTTTGCTATATGCTCATTTGATCAACACTTATCATCCCCAAAATAATCATCATTTTTCAGCTATCATCAAATGAGAGAAACCCCAAAACATTAATGGCTGATTACTTTCACAGCCTCTAAAGCAAGAGCAGGATTGCAGTGGTTTAAAGCCACACAAGCAGAAGACATAAAAGATGTCCAGCTTTGCAAAATCAACCTTGATCAGACTTAGGACCGTGTCATGTCTGGTGTGTGCCATTCACTCTTACCCTTTGAAACTCATGAAAGCTTTAAAACACTTTCCAAGTGAGATTTTTTGTTATACTGAACATGCTCAGAATTGCTGAGAACCCAAGAAAATCAATCCACAAGTGTCAAGGAAATAAGTTGAGTACCAAAGCAAATTGTGCCAGGGCACAAAGGATGAAATTCAATCCTTAGATAACAGGAGCTGCCTACAAGCTCAGGATCTTATCTTCTTTCCTGGCTATGGAGACTTAATTAATATATCAGAGAAGTCTAGAGATATTTAATTTACACCCTGCCCATATTGGATTATAACAGTTGTCATCTCAATGGTTCTCCAGGCTCTCTTGGCAGTATTGATCTGATCTCCAGTATTGATCTGGTCTCTGACAATCATAACTGGAGCTTAAGCAATGGAGGCTCAAATGATGAATCATGAAGGAAGAGTCTGGCAATTAGTCCTTTCCTGGATCATACGTGACATGGAAGTGGGGCTGGCAGCTACAAGCTGACCCATGGAGGATTCAAATGCTTTGGAGGGGCAGATTGAGGAGTCAATGCTCAAACAAGCATTGGGATTTTTTAACCCCATATCTTAAAATGGCATCCACCCTTAATGAACTGAATTGACACCTCCCTCTATTTTACCTGTCCCTATGTACAAAACCCCTAAATTTAGGCATAGTAATATGTAATATTAATCCCATCCCTTGTAATTGCTAACATCTGCTTGGAAATTTTCATTTTCATATTCTACCACACCAGATATAGTAAAATTGGTGCATTTTATTAAAAAGTACTGCATTTTATGTAATTTAAGTATATATTCAGTTTCTGTAATGTTTACTCAATAGGTATTAAAAAAATCTTCCTTAAGTTGACTACATTTCAGGATACAGCAGAAAAAAAATTTTACATGGGTTGTGCAAGTCAGACCAAGGACACAAAAAAGAAAAAAAAAAGACTGTTTCAAAACCCATACTGTGGAAACCATAAAAGCAGCTGCTCACACCATTATGTGTTTAAGTAAAAATGATGAAGTGATATTAGCAACCTTCAGTGTGGTCATAAATGCCTGCAGGAATTTAAAACTCTCCTCCCTCTGTAAATGCAGTCAGAAATAAAATGTTCCTGTTCCAAGGGCAAATTGCATCGTTACCAAAACTCATTGTACCGAAAAAGAGGCACCACAATAAAATGAGAAGCCACCATTCATCGGTTCTCAAAGTTTCTTCGAAATACCTTTAAGGATTGTACCAGTATTGCTCCTACAAAGCAAAATTTTGTAGGAAGAAAGCCAGCAAGTTCTTTTCCACCACAGCCTCATCACCTGGTATTTAGTGTTCTCTTTTATAACTGCTAGCCCATAACACAGCAGCAAAATTTCACGTTCATTCAGGCTTTCATAAGAACCTGTAAACCATCACTTCAGAAAAACTAAGAAGGAAATAATGCTTTTCGATTCAAACATTCCTTGAGGTGACTCTATTACATGGAACAATATCTTTGGAAAGCATCATTTAAGTTTGAACTGTAAAATGAAGTGACTAAAGGACTAAAATTTGCACTATTGATACTGAATTGCACCACTAACTGTAACAGTACCAATGAAAATAACAACGTTAAAGATTTATCCTCCAATACCCTCTTAAGTTTAATTTTGATGATTCCAGCAAAATGGGATCAAAATGTGTCATCTGATCCACTGGGAGCAACCAAAGACAAGAAACAACAAAGCAGAGGATGCTCAGTTTGATACCTCTTGGCAAACACTAATTTTAAAACAGGTTGCTGATGTTGCTTTGGTCTTTCTCCCACATCCTCGAAAGGACACAGCAATAGAACATCTGAGTTTTAACACACAACTTTACGTGGAGAGAATTCTCTGTGACAAACTGCAGAACAAAGGTTATGCACTTCACATCACACTCAACAATTCTACACCTCTGGAAACCCTACCCAGAGAGCTGTTTTTAAGATTGTGTGAACAGCACGAGTGCTGAACTCACTGCCTTCATGGCAACTGAGTATTTCATAGCTCCACCAGAAAGTGAAACCTTCAGTGGTTAAACCCAAAGACCAAAAGGTCAACTTCTTATGAATATCTAGGTAACATCCTAAAAATCAAACACAACGACCATTCCACAGGGGCAAGCATGCTGCAAATTACCTATATTCATCTTCAATAAGAAAATAATTCTTGGGCCATTTCACATTTAGATTACTCACCATTGTTTTCATTTTAAAAAGTATTCTACTTCCAAAGGTATTGCTGAAGAGCAAGGACAACGAGTACAACTTTCAGGCCTAAAAGCACAAACAATGGTGGGCTGAAGAGAGACACAAAAAGGAAGAGACCTCACAACCTGAGGCTGTGGTTGGACAATTTGGCTCCAATACGCAAATGCACCAAGACTTATAAAAGTGTGAAACCTTGTGACAGGTCATCCATTTTGTGTCCATCTTGGGTGTATCCCGGGCCAGGCTGTTGTCCCGCCAAAGGTGTACCCTTAAAGGCCTTTTAATAAATAACTACTTTATTCTCTTAGCAGTGTCCCGTCTCTGCTCCAGGTCAGCCTTCCCATGGCATCACCCCTGAGCTTTGGATCACACCCAACTCCTGTCAAACCTTTGCAACGTATGAGAAAGTCCAACAACTCAAAGAGCACCACCTGTACGCTCGGCACAAAGCCACGCTCCTCCCACTGAGACACACAAAGCAGCCGCAGCCCCAGGGCGGGCGAGGCGCCCCGAGCGAGCGGTGGTGACTTACGTTGTTCATGTACTCGGAGAGCAGGTCCTGCAGCGCCTGGCGCACGGCGTTGCACTCGGCCACAATGCGCTCGCGCCGGTCGTCGCGCGTGCACGAGGAGTCGGCCATCAGCGCCGCCCCGCTGATGATGCTCTCCAGACGCTCCTCCAGGGACGGCCGGAACCGCGCCTCGCTGAACGTCATCGGGTCCAGGATGATCTTGTTCTGGAAGGAAAACGGGGACATGGTGAGCCGTCGTGCGTCTTTGGTATTTTCAGCGCCTTCAGAGATGTTTTTTTTAGTCTTTCCTGTAAGTAATTTACCGTAGAATACCAGGTTAGAAGGGTTCGCAAGGATTATCAAAACTTTCCTGGAGCAATTATCTACCAAACTGCTGAAAAAGTAAATATTAGAGAAATTATATATATATATTTATAAATCCACAACCATGTTACCCAGAGAAGCTGGGGCTGCCCCAGGATTCCTGAAAGTCTCCAAAGCCAAGTTGGACTGGGCTTGAAGCAACCTGGGATAGTGGAAGGTGTCTCTGCCTATGGCAGGGGCTTGGAACAAGATAATCTTTAAGGTCCATTCCAACCCAAACCATTCCATGGCGCTAAAACAGAATTATACCTTCACAAATATTCTGAAATTTTCTTGGCTCTTCAAGACATTTATATGCAAGGTGTAAGTTTTTTCTTCCTGAAGATAGAGTGGGATGTTCTCAGTTAATAATTTCATTTTGATTATTTCTTTAAGCAGCCCACACTGCTGAAATGTTACTATATTACCTCAATATTTCATGAATTTAAAAAATTGAGGAAGTTAAGATTGCAAGGAAATCATTACTAGATAATGACACTCACACAAAAAAATGAAATCTCTGATTTCCATTCTGCAAAGCATCTTTTACAGCTTTTTTTGGGTTTTAGTCAGAAAAAAAGTGCTGAATTAGTTAATTAAAAAGGAAGCACTACATGAAGCCAGTCTGAAAACATCTTCAGTTTGTCAAATAGTCTACTGGTTAGCAAAGTATCTTTATTCTACCAGAAGAAGAATTGATTTTCAAAGACATTTTCTAAAGGTTAATTCCTAAATTATGATCACTGCTTAACACTTGAGTAGTGTATCTATCAGACTTATTACCAAATATCAAACCACATTGGTTCTACTCTTGTCACCGTAAAACTGTGTGCAAAGGCATGAGTTTTAAATCATGGCTGGATTGTATTTTGGCCCGCTTTTCTTCTTTTGCAGTTCAAGGTAAGAAATACAAAAGCAATAATCACCTGCTCCCCTACTGCTGGGCACGTTTACAGCACTGTGCAATTCAGGAACCTTTTGTTGAAATCATGCAAAGAAGTCTACTAATTGCATATGGACTAAAATTGCTCTGAAAGCTGTGCACTTGTTATTTGAGCTTTAAAAAAAACTAAGTAGGAATGAAAAATGTAAAAGCATCCTGATTTCTAATAATCATACCTATTTTAAAGCACGTAAGATTTGTTAATGAACCATTTTAATTTTCACAATGTTCGGATAACTTTATCAGTCTATTTCTTTCAATATCCAAGAGCAATCAGAAAGAGCAAGCTAAATGATACAAGTAATTAAAAAAAACCCCAACAAAACCAACATAGTGCATCAAAATGTACATTAAAATTTAGGAACATGACACATAACTAACATGTGCCTTTAGCATTGCAAATTCTATGTCTTTATCTACCTGTTAATCAGGAAATGCTCAAATAGATTTATTCAAAGCTAAAGACAAACTCCACTTGAATATTTTCTTAATTTCAGCAGGACAAGGCTCTTAGAAAAGATTTTATTTCTCAATAGAACTTCCAATTCACACAGAGACCATAACTCTCATTACTATACAGAGAAAGGAACCTCTGAGAAATCTATAACTTAACAGAATCCTCAGCAGTTAAACAGTAATAAACACAAGGAATTTATGAAAATCTGTTATTTAATAAAAGGACAAATAGAAAAATTTTAAGCAGATAATGTATTGTTCCAGCTCCAGGAACTGCTGACACGGCAGAAAAAAATGCTGTGTTAGCCAGAATGTGGAATAATGTCTCACATGTATTTTCTGGGGTCTGTGTTTCACAGCAGTAAGCAGAGCAGTTTTACAGGCACCTAAATTAGAAATGACTTCTCCAAGAGTTAGGCCTGTGCATATTTATGTAATGGGGCTTTTGAGCCAAAGGGTAATGCTTGGGATTTTCAGAAATCAGCTGTATAAATTCATTTTCACAACCTCATATCTCATGTGGCAGTAGCAAGACTACAAATGCACCAAATGAACTATATAAGCAAGTTAGGGAATTAGCAAGAAAAAATATTGAAAAAATTAGTTGTTTGTTTCAGTTTCCGAACCAATCCTTTCAGAAATGCCTCCTTTTTCTTCCTCTTCCTCAGAGCAATAGGTGTAAGGTTCTCTACCTACACATCAACTTTCAAACAGATCTTACACCTCTCAGCAAGTCATGAATCACATTTTTTCTCCTTAGATTTGAAGACTGTGCACTCAAGTCTTCTGTGAGACAGAAAAACCTACCTGGAATACGAAAATATGCATGTGCATATCTATTTGCATATGCAAATGCAGGGTCCTGCACCTGGGGAGGAATAACCCCAGGCATCTGCACAGGCTGGGACTGACCTGATGGAGTAGTTCTGGGGAGAAGGACCTGAGCTGTCCTTCAGCTGTCCTTCAGCTGCTAGCTGTGTATCCTGGTAGACAAGAACACCGATAGGATCCTAGGGTGCTTTAGACAGAACTCTTCCAGCAGTGCAGGGCGATCCTGCCCCTCTGCTCAGCCTTGTGAGGCCACATTTGGAGAATTGTGTGCAGCTCTGACCTCCTCAGGACAGAAGAGACATTTCGTGAAGAAGGTCCAGCAGAAGCTTGAAAGCTGATCAAGGACCTGGAGCACCCCTTCCAAGGAAAGGCTGAGGGAGCTGGGGCTGCTCAGCCTTGAGAGGAGCCCCAGCTGAGAGGGGCCCCCAGCCCTGGGTGTCACTGCCTGTCCCTGTGTGTCCCAGTCTGTCCCAGTCTGTCCCTGTCTGTCCCTGTGTGTCCCTGTGTGTCCCAGTCTGTCCCCAGATGTCCCAGTCTGTCCCTGTGTGTCCCTGTGTGTCCCTGGGTGTCCCCGTGTGTCCCCGGGTGTCCCAGTCTGTCCCAGTCTGTCCCAGTCTGTCCCTGTGTGTCCCAGTCTGTCCCTGTGTGCAGGGAGGGTCAGAGCAGGCTCAGGCTCTGCTCCAGGGCCCAGCAATGGCACCAGAGCCACGGGCAGGGACTGAGCCCAGGGAGTTCCACCTGAACACGGGGAAGAACTTCACTGTGCAGTGACCAAGCACTGAACAGATTGTCCAGAGAGGCTGTGGAGTCTCCTCCCTGGGGGTATTCCAGAGCTGCCTGGACACAATCCTGTGCCCTGTGCTCTGGGATGGCCCAGCCTGAGCAGGGAGGTGGCACCAGGTGACCCCTCTGTGGTCCCTTCCAGCCTGACCCAGCTGGGATCCTGTGCACTCTTCCACACATTTTGAGCCTTGAAGATGAATTATCTACAGACCAAACAGCTCCAGAATCTCTGATCACTGAAACCAAACTCACCATTTTCACAAGAAATTGTGTGATATTCTATGAATAAATTCAGGAATTTTTTACAGGCGACATACAAATATAATTTAGATCTTAATAAAATGTGCAGCACAGAGGGTGTATAACTAACCCAAGCCAGCTTTCCTCACTTTGAACTGTAAAAAATTAATATATTCTGGGTTATTTCTAAATAAGGAGAAATCTTTATGATGATCAAAATTTAGCTCATGAAAAATAAAAGTCACTCAGTTGTACTCAATAATTTTTCATCCATATCCCATAAAACTTTTTTCTTATAATTCATTTGTAGGCTTAATTATTATTAAATATTTGTTTGGAATATCTGTTAATGAAAATTCAGGATTACAGAGTAATTTAGGCAGGAATGAACTCCTGGAGATTATATTTTAAACACCTTAAAACACAGACAACTTTAAGGTCAAGCCAAATTGCTCAAGGCTTCATCCAGTCAAGATAATAATTTCACCCTGGAGATTTTCCAAACCCCTCTGCCTACTTTTTGAGTGCCTGATCACCTTCATGGGTGACTTTCCCACCCAATATCCAGAATTTTCTTAGAATCACCTTGTGCCAGTTGCACCTCATCCCAACACCACAAACCTCAGTTTTGCTTAAAATGTAACAAATAATCATGTGGTTACTTTCTGATGGGTGGTTCTAAATAAATGATAGTCTAGACATTTACTTCAAACTGTCTCAAATATCTCACAAGAAAACAGGTTTTGGAGCTTTGGGAAAAAGGAGACTCAGGATGAGAACCAGTTCCTTGGCAGCTCCTGATGTTCAGTAACCCAAGAAACACAATTTTTTGCTTACAAAAGTTATTACTCCTCTTCAAAGAGAACCTGGTGCCAAAATTCAACTTCAGACTGCGTTATTGACACCTATAAAACTCTTATACATGTATTAACAAGGAAATAATGACTTCTTGGAAAGAAGGGAAAAAAAAAAGTTGCCAGGAAATCCAGCTAAATAAATTTCTTTAAAAGTTGCAATTTCCCATCACTTCTTAAAAGCCAGTTAATGAGCGATAAATGTAAATGAACTGGAACATTTTACATTTCTAATTAGTTAACTAACATTAGAGCCATAAATCAAGGACTGATACCCTAATTCAGTCCTTATAATTAAGTGCTTTAAGCCTCTTTATAAATGTTCAGATTACTGTAAATATACATAATTTTTGGCTGCAGTTGCTGAAACAAAATCCAAGAAAATTAATTTTAATATAATTGAAGACTTGTTTGAAAGCTGTCAAAACTTGTGATAAAATCTTATTTAAATATAGCTAACAATTTTCTTTTTAACTCTTTTCCTTAAATTATATCAAGGTGTGTTTACAGAGAAGCTGACATGTTTTAATAAATATTAGAGACTTCTGAAAATAAACCTCTTCATACTAAGTACTACTATAAACCAACTTTCTCTTGTTCAGAAAGCAATAAACTCTCTCACACACTAACAAAATAGAGGACACTTTATAGATTTAAAATAATGGATAAATTACTCATACTTCAACTAAAAATACTGAAAATACCCATATACCCAATATAAATGTATTGTATAATCAGAGAGCACATCATTATTGAAACTTCGTGACATTTATCTGGATTAGAATCTCATTTTCAACCATACCAAAAAAACCCTCACTTTTATTAGAAATATAATGCAATGCAAAAGCAAAACATTACATTAATAATTTAAAACAATTTTACAACTCCAAAAAACCTAGAATTACAGCATCATTGCCTGCATTTTCCAATTAAATGACTTTATTATTATATGCAATTGCCTTATTGCTCATGAAAAATCTTCTCATCCCCTGGTCTGTCTACATAGAAAGTCTTCAGGAAATTTCAGCAGCTTCTTCAGAATCTCTGCCTTGTATACTTGTTAAACACATTTTAATTCACCTATTTAGAACATGAAACCTTCAGGGCAGAGACCATTTCCTAACGTGGCTCTTAATGATTCAGAATCACAGAATCACAGAATGATTATGGTTGGAAAAGACCTCTAACACCATCAAACCCAACCATAAACTCACCACGACCACTATGTTCCATAAATCGTGTCCCCAAGTGCCACATCCACAAGGTTTTTAACACTTCCTGAGACAATGAATACACAACTGCCCTTAGCCCAAGGAAAATCCAATTTTTGAGTTAAATGCCACTGCAAAGTGTGATAGATATTTTAGATAAACAATGCCACAACCACAAGACAGCAGGAAAAACTGCCTTTGTGTAGAAGGCAGCACATGATATACTGAGGGACCCAGTTTTTCTGAGTAACTTGGAGACAGGACTGTATAAATAAGAGTATTTGATGTATTTCTTTGTCAGAAGTGCCTGCACTACTGCCAGAACAAATGCTGTGCGCTTGCAGGTTTGGTTTCTGCACCTTTGTCCATGTCTCCTGCAATGCTAACAAGGCTGTTGATCTCCTGTTTATCAATAAATCAAATGTTCCTCCCTGCCACAAATGGTGTGTTACACACACACACCATACAGCTGGAAGAGTGTGAGAGAGCAATGCAACACTGCAGCTTCCAATGAGCTGTTCTGGAGTGATGAAACAACACAGAAATTATTCACAGGGGGCTCCAAGACAGCTGGAGAGGGACTTTGAACAAGCGCATGGAGCGACAGGACAGGGGAATGGCTGCCAGAGCCAGGGTTAGATGGGACATTGGGAAGGAATTCTTTACTGTGAGGGTGTTGATGGCTGCCCCTGGAACTCTGAAAAGCACATCTTGTTCCATCCCCTGCCATGGGCAGGGACACCTTCCAGTATCCCAGGGTACTCCAAGCCCCATCCAACCTAGCCTCAGACACTTCCAAAGTTCCTTTTCAACCCAAACCATGCTTTGATTCTCTGACCTTTCCCTCTGGCACACCAGACTGGACGCATCCACAGCAGCTTCATGAGCATCCCACTCAGGCAGAGGTGCACAGCCATGAGCAGAAGCAACAGTCCCACCTTCCCAGCCCCCTCTCCTGAATGCTCTCCAAATGTAAATGCAGATGCTGCTTCCTTGAAATAGTGGTGCTGCTCACTTCTCACATACCTAAGCTACAGAAGTATCTCAGAGGTGCTAAATAAACACAGGGAAAATAGTAGCAAGTGTAGTCTAATTAGAATATTTCACATAGAGCTCTTTTCAAGCTATTATATGTAACCTGAAAGAAAATTTACTCTGTTTATGATTTAGCACTTCAGATATTCGTACTTACATTAACAACAAAATAAGAAACCTGCAATACTTTGAATAATAATGCAATAACCGTAGAGCTACAGAAAACACATTTCCTTATAGAAATGATAGTAAGGTTTTTAAAGCGTATTTCTTTTCTGTGTTTTTAGTATGACTAAAACATTTGTTCTTGAGGGTTCATTACAAAAATTCCTTTGCAAATAAACTGGCCTGCTGCAAACACGTTACATGTATTTTGATAGGGAAGCACAGGCAGCAGTCGGTGTGTTAAACAAAAGCTCCACCACCAAAGGACGTGGTAGCAAAGTGCTATGGTTAAACTCTAACAAGTGTTTTTGATTGGTAAAACTTTCTACAATACTAGTTTACTATACAAGAGCTTTTCAGGGGAAAAAGAATGATAGACATAAAAAAAAATTAAACCAGAAGCCCACTAGATGGTGCTCCTACGCAGCAAATATAGCTCAGCAGCACCATTCCCACCGCTAAAGGGGAATGAGGGCAATGAGATCCTAATCCACAAATACCCAGGGTGCTTCCCTTTACAGAGATCACATTTTTGCCATGCATTTGCTACCAAAATCTTGACGTTTCCAGTGCTGTCCCTTGTACTCTGGAACTGACCCTTTCCACAGTAATATATAAACAAGCCTATACACACACAGAAGGGGTTGTAATGGGAAATGCAGCAATAACTGAAAGGAAAAGCTTCATCTACAAAGCATGACCAGTCTGATGTTTCCCCTCACTCACACTCGGGAGATCTGAGGAGTGCAGAAAGTGCTGGAGTATCTCACTTCTGCCCAGAAGTTTTAGAAACATTGAGATGCAGCCTGGCTGCCTCTACACAGGAAATAGTTTGCTTGACACTATTGCAGTACAGAAGCCATTTCTGCTGCACTAGGGACAAAAAACTCCAACTTGCATTTTTGGGGCTCCCAACACAAGAAATTTGTGGACTTGGGGGAATGAGTCTGGATAAGCCCCTGAAGCTGATCAGAGGGCTGGAGCCCCGCTGCTCTGGAGCCAGGCTGGGAAAGCTGGGGCTGTTCAGGAGAATAGAAGGCTCCAGGGAGAGCTCAGAGCCCCTTCCAGGACCTAAAGGGGCTCCAGGAGAGCTGGAGAGGGACTTGGGACAAGGGATGGAGGGACAAGACAAGGGAGAAGGACAGGTTGGGCAGGGCTTGGAGCCAGCCTGGTCTAGTGGAAGGTGTCCCTGCTCATGGCAGGAGGTTGGAATGAGATGATCTTTAACATCCCTTCCTACTAAACCATTCTACAATATTTCATCCAAATCCATACATATGGTTATATGAATTTGCAGTACACTTTCCCCAGCGTGTTCCTAGTTAAATTCAATACAGAGCTGCTATTATACAGAAATTGCCATTTGCCTGGGCTAGAGCTACTCAACCTCAACAAGTCTCAAATTGCTGTTGGATGTGCAGTAATATTTTTGCAATTGTTTCTTATGAATTTCAGTGGCAAAACAAACACATCTCAATTCTTTTTTCGAGCTCACATTTTGTCCTGTTCTCTGCAGCATCACGAATCACTTCTCCAAGGAACATATCTATAAGCAAATTGCAACTCCATAAACATTCTGCAAAAGTCCATTCTCAGATCATCTAGCAGTTATTTGTCCAAAAGGGAACATTTTAAAGCTAGTCACTTAATGACACAGCGTTTCTTCTGTCTGCTATGTTTCTGCCACATTTTGACAGCTCTTAGTTTTATTACCAGAAAAAAGCAGTCTTTGCTACTTTGTCTTTTCAGTTTCTCTGTAACGTTTTCCCCTCATTATACACTTATTAGATCTTTCACTCCATTTAAGGTGCACTGCATTCTCTAGCCACGCAAAAATATTCCTAAAGGAGCATTAATGTATTCACAAAATCTGTTACGATAGCACATTTATTGATTATGAGCTGCATTTAACAGCCTGGAGGACAGTGACCAGTGTCATCAGACACTTTCTTTCTCATCAAATGTAGTCATCTCCCAAATAGTTGACTTGCTCTGCTCAAAAATTCATTAAAGATTGAGTTACTCTGCCTGTAATTTCTCAGTTCAAATGCTGCTCATGACAAAAAATAGTACAATTTCAATACCCTGGGACCTATCCCAAATACATAAATACCTCAAGTACTAAAAATCATTTCAACCACCTCTTTCAATTCTGGACTATATGAAATCATAGAATCATGCCTGAGTTGGAAGGGACCCACAAGGATGAACCAGTCCAACTGCAGGCCCTACTCAGGACAACACCAAGATCCCTGTGCCTGTGAGCATCGTCCAAATGCTACCTGAACTCCAGCAGGTTTGGTGCTGTGACCACTTCCCCTTACATTCCTTTAAATTCCGTTATAAACCAAATTATTTTTATATTAAGAAATCAGAGAGTAAAGGGGTGACCCACAGGCTCAGCAGTTCAAGATGTAAAAAGGACCAACACAACTGGACTGCAACTTTAAAGACAAAATACACAGAAACAATAAATAATACAATAAATTTTAAAATATCAGATAAAACAACATCAGCTATAGGGCATGCCTGTTTGGATTAACATATATGAAAACTAAGTACTACATATTTCTTTTAACAAATAAAATATCATTTTATTTCATTGCTAGAGGCAGAAGTTGCACACACAAACACAAAAGTCAAGGAGAAAAGTCAGCTAAGCCATCTCATCAGTTCTTTCTGGAGCAATACAGAAAACAACAGATATTTGCTTTTGGCATCAGTGGACAAAAGGGAGTTTTGGGCTTTTTTTCCTCTAGATATCTTCTTCTTCCCTCACTAACTCAGAGGATTTATAAATTCTATTTAATTTTATTGCAGATAATTCAAGCCTTGCTTCAAACACAGGAATAATCCTTTTTTATGGAGTTATGGTGCATGCATAGTAAACAGCTTTATATTTACAACACCATTACACCCACCCTCCCAGCACTGTACAAGAATGACTGCCCTCATTTTTCATATCCCAATCTAAAGGATATTATTTAGAATTGCCTAAGATGTAAAGCACTGTAGGTTATCCAGTCTGAAAGCCCTAAAATCTGAATTTCCACTGTGATTAGCACTTCTGAGGTGTTGTCAGCACATCCCACTGACAGAGCTATACTCCTCGGGACTCAGGAATTGTAATCCCAGTCTATATTCTGAGAGGAAGCACCCTCCTACTCACCAGAGATCCCAAGTGCCCAGTAAATCCTATTTTTGCCTGTCACTGCCCCCTCTCTATTCCATCATGGAAAATACTTTTACCAACAATCTGTGTGCAGCCCTTCCTGTGGCACAGACAATCACAGAACCACAGAATTGTTTGGATTGGAAAAGCCCTTTCAGATCACTGAATCCAACTCCAGCCCTGCCAAGGTCACCAATAACCCATGTCCCCAAGTGCCACATCCCCATGGTGTTTAAATTCCCCCAGGGTTGGGGACTCCACTACTGCCCTGGGCAGCTGTGCTAGAGCTAGACACCCTCTGGGTGAAGAAAACTTCCCTGATATCCAATCCAATAACCCTCCCCTGGCCCAGCCTGAGGCCGTTCCCTCTCCACCTGTCCCTGTTCCCTGGGAGCAGAACCCGACCCCCCGGCTGTCCCCTCCTGTCAGGGAGTTGTGCAGAGGCACAAGGTCCCCCCTGAGCCTCCTTTTCTCCAGGCTCAGCCCCTTTCCCAGCTCCCTCAGCTGCTCCTGGGGCTCCAGACCCTTCCCCAGCTCTGTTCCCTTCCCTGGCCAAAATTATTCCTTTACTTTATTTCTAGATATAAATATATTTTTTTACATCCACATATATTTTTACTCTTTCACAGTTACCAAACGCACAGCAGTGTTGATGCCGTCTATCTTCATCTCAGCTTTCACCCCGCTCAGGTTTCCTGCTCCTTCTCATTGCATTTCTTCTCACTCAATAATTTCATTCTCTTTTTTATCTACCTCCCCACCACGCTCTAGTTTGATGTGTAGGTCGTGTTTCTGCTGCACACCATGAGGGCTATGGGGAGACACCAGATAAATTCACGCCACAATATAACATGTGCCAACACAGCAGTCCCTCAATAACCAGACAGATGAGATCTGACCAGATCAAAATTACCATTTCCTGAGTGAAAACAGAGCCTTTCAGAGTTCACAGCAAGTTCTTTAAAAATTTATCTACACAACGTCTATAAATCTGGCCAAGTATCATGAGGGGATATAAACTGTGCACCCCCATTTGCATTAAGAACTCAGATACTTCATGTATAACTATATGCCAAATTTTAATGATAAATTACTAATAAAACCAGGAATACCTGTTTTTAAATGATCTAAGAGTAAAGCAGCAACAGGGAAGTTAAAGGACAAAGCAACAAGTCATTAAACGTGTTCTTTTGTCATCAATCAACTTCAAATAGGACTTCAAATGAAAAAATCTACTAAAGAACAGATCTGTGAGCTCTCCTTATTTCTACATAAATTATCTCTGAGAAGCAATAAATGACAACTATCTTCAAAATTTTGCTGCTAATAATTCATAGGTGACTTTATACAAACCCCCAATGTATAGAGGGTGACAATTATCAAAAGACCTAGTTAAACACAATGGCTGTGTTTCAAATAGGTAGAATAATTACTTGTATTCCATGTGATGATATTTTGATTGAGAAAATATTCAAATTATTCACACTGCAGTTATCTGAAGTGCTCAGCCACAGAACACTGATGCCAAAATTTGAAATAATGAAGGCTGAGAAATGTTAAAAATGGAAAAAACCCTGTAAACTTACTTCTAATACAGAAGAATCATCTTGGTATATAATGCAGGGTTTAGTAAGCACTTCATACCAAATACAAACTATGACTGAGACTGTAAAATAAATATTCTGTAAAATTATTTTCATTAGAAAACATGAAGTTCCTTTCCCTTGCTGAAGTAATATACTGCCACCATAAAAAGCAAGGGTTTTTTCTCCACCACTTTTTTACTCATTACATAGTTTCACTAGTCTGGTAATATTGCTTGTTTTCTTGCTTGTAAAACATAAACGTAAATTCACAATCAGCTCAACATCACCAGCTATAAATTTTGACTTTCCTGGAGGTTAGGGAATGTCATCTTTGTTGCAAAATTAGGTGTGAATAAATCTCATTCAACAACTAAGCAGTGAGTTAGAAAATGGATAATACAATTGTTTCAGTCTCTGTATCCTTATACAAAGTTTTCATTTAGTTTCCTAAAATGACAAAGAGAGAATTCCCCAGAAAGGCTGTTTTTCCACATGTAATTATGAACAGAACACACTACTATGGCTACACATCTCCCACACACATGCATGGCTCCTGCAACATCACGGAAAGTGGAAAAGATTTTACCTGAGGAGAAAAAGGATGAATATTCTCATAGAGGCCAGGGGACAATATCTGGTGTCTCACACAGTCTTCACTACATTTATTTTCACCAAGCACAGCGACTCTCTTTGCATTGAACAGCATTTATTCCAGAAGGCAGCAGCAGCATCATCAGTTTGGGACTGAGAAGTCACATGTTTTCTGTCCCTGTTTGTCAAACCTTTGCTGTCCAGAACGTGCAAAGTCCCACAACAAAAGCCAGAGCACAATCAGACTACACAGGGATATTATTCCCAGGATCTTACCAACCAGGGACCTGCGTGCTGAGAGGGTCCTGAAAACCCAGAGGAATTCCTTAAATCTTAACCCTCAGTAATTGTGCAGGAAAAACCACAGATGTAAGAATAGATGGATCATGGAGACCTCCACTTCCAGCCCTAAATGCAGCAGGACTCAGCAGCTCCTGACTGCATGTGACGGATGCTGGGATTGCAACCTTGTTTCTTAATCAAAGTGAAAAGGACACCATTCCCCAGTAATAACTTCAACAAATCTTTGCCTTAAGTAAAAATAAAAAGACGAAGATATCGTCAGAGACTGTCCGCAATAACCTTTTTCTTCACTGCCTGAAGAACAATCCTCACATGTGAGATAGGGAGAAATAAGCAGACAGGACTGCTAATGAAATTAACAGCCAAACAATTGGCTGTCAGGAAAGTTGCTTAAGTTAAACTGTATCTATTGCTGGTACAGAGGCTGCAGCACTTTGCCCACAGCTGAACTGACTGCTATCAACTCTGTATCAAAGATGCTTTTTCCATGAATCAACATAATTCATGATTCAAGTTGAATGTTAATGTTTCCAGGACACTGAATTCTATCACCATCTTCATTTTTTTTGTCTTGTCTTCCTGACTAGCTAGACAAACATGATTTTACCACTCAAGTGACCACAGATCTTGGTCACATTGATGCCTTAAGTTTTAGCTTTCATTTTTTTTTTCAGATTCTGTGCTGCCTAGGGGTATAGATCTGAGTCTCATATTAGAGTCTTAGTAAGTTCTCTTCACAGAGTAGGTAGACAAAACAAATCCTTTTCCTGCTGGAGACCAAGGACAACAGGTACAAGTTTTCAGGCCCAAAAGCATAAACAACAGTGGACTGAAGTGAGGAAAAAAGAAGGATGGAACTTCATAACCTGAAGCTGCAATTGGACTGTTAAAACCAATATGCAAATGGACCAAAACTTATAAAAGCGTGAGACCTTGTGACTGGTCATCCATTTTGTGACCATTTTGGGTCCACCTTGGGTGTAGCCCTGGCCAGGCTCTTGTACTTCTCAGGGTGTACCCTTAAAGGCCTTTTAATAAATATCTATTTTATTCTCCAGCTCTGTTGAGTCTCTGTTCCAGGCCAGCCTTCCCAAGCCATGAAAGTAACTAAACTGCCAGATTAATCAGACTTTGCATTTTCTAGAAGCATGTAGTGAGATTTGTCAAGGATCCTAAGGATAACAGGAACTATTTTTCTCACTATCCCAGTCACTGCATATGAGCACAAATAACTCCTTGTAATTCCAGTCCACTAGCAGCAGACAACTATTCCTCACTAAAACCAACACAAATCGATGTCTGCCCTTTGCTTGTGCAGTCTGAGGAAATGGATGTGAACGAAAAGGGGAATTCGAGTCCTGAGGAAGAACAACTAAGTTAAAAGCTCAGTAGATTGTGTGCAGGAACAGCTCATTTTCCAAACGCTGCTGATACTCACATCAAACTCATTCAAAGCAGCAGCGAGCTCTCCTATGCCGGTGTGGCCCTTGTTCTCATCGGTGGGAGAGGTGGCCTGGGCAGCATTGGAGATGCCAGCAATGGCTTCCTGCACTTGCTTGAAGACGTAGTCCCTGTTGGCCCTGGTGGCGGCGACGTCGGGGTGGCGGAGGAAGGCCTGCGAGGCCGTGTACAGCATGGTGGCGTTCTTCTTCAGAGCCCCGCGGGCCGCCGCCATCTCGTCCCTGCAGTGAGGATCCTTCAGCTCCTGCACGAAACACACAGCTGTTACACAGGGAAAGGAAAGGGGCTGCGCTCAAAGGACTGCCTGGAGCATCCAGGCACGAACGCCGTGCAGTGGTTTGGCAGAGATGGAATCAATGGCAGAACCCACCATAAATCACTGCAAGAATTCCCCTCCTGCCCAAGGAAGTTGAGTCCTCCTGTGTCACTACAGCTGTTACATTCTGTTCACCATATCTTACCAAAGTGTCATTCTCCTTTTGCAAAAACCCATTAAAAATGTGCATAAAACATTCAAAATTACTCTTCCCAAACAACTGGATTCCTTCTGCTGATTCCATAATGGCAACATAAGAGCAACAACCCTGTTACAGCAAGTGCCTTATTTTACTAGTTACTACGGCCATGTCCTTTATAAAATTATCATAAGGTAGACCTTTTAAAAATCAAAATGAAAGCATTGCATAGATGAACATCACAGAATCAAAGAATTAACTAAGTTGGAAAAGACCTTTGAGATCATCACATCCAACCTATGACCTACTACCATATGGTTTTAGTTCTTAAAAGACCTGCTAAATATGCCTCTCCACATTTCTGATTTTCTCCCCTTCATATACTCCTACTCCATATATCATTTAGAATTTGTATATTGAGAATATAATGACTAATACTTTCTGTTTCCCCTGACAGCAAGAATCAGATACTGCACAATATATCAGAATTAGGTGTTACTGTTATTTAACCCAGGATTTTTTTTCAGTTATAGTGTGTATCATACTGTCCTTGAAAGCCTTACAAACATTAAGACAGTCCTAACAATATTCATAAGGAATAACAAAACTTTGTTTCTTCTGTTTTAAAGCTGAACAAACCAGTTGGAAGAGCTGTATTATTATAAATAAATAGTTTATTTATGTTCACACATGGAATTTACCAGCAGCACTGAAAAATTCTGCATTTGAAGGTTCTACTCATTGATTAATTTCAAAAATACATGGCTGACAGGTAACAGTCTTCAGAGAGATTTGTTTTGCCATATTCTTGTATTTTCTATGAGGACTTAAGAGATATAAACATCCATTAACTTTCACAAATTTCTCTTTTTTCCATATTTGGAGCTCTATTTCTACAGGGGAAGTGTCTGAATGTACAGAAGAGCACTCTCCATATAGTGCCTAGATTCTGCATTTTTAATTTATTTGTCTTAATCAGATGGTTAGCTTTTATGTAGTCCTGCAAGGAGCAGGGAGATGGGCTTGATGACCTTTACAGGTCTCTGCCAATTTGAGATATTCAATGATGCAATTTCAATATAATCCCAAAAAAGCTGTTTTTCATTAAAAAGTCCCACAATCATGATTCAGAAGTAAATTGCCATTACCGCAATTAAGAAAATGAATAGGTGGATGAATAGGGAAAGCCAGCTTTCCAAGTCCAGTGTGCAATGCAGTACAGAGATGGCACATCCTTGAATTATTGGTGGTATTCAAATATAATTGAAGTTGGAGAGACCTTATACAACTCTACAGTGTCTTAAAAGGAACAGGGTTCAGGCGACAGCTATCTTTATTGCAAAGGTGTACAATGACTGGCCTTGAATAAATGTTATCATGATTTTCTGGGTTCTTTTTCAGCTGCCTTACCAATGAATAAATGGATAAATTAATAATTTTCTTCTAATCAAAAAATAATTAATAATGATTTTAAGCACGAAGTAGATTTCTGTTCCTCCTGAACTTGAATTATACTGAACTAGCAAAGAGCTCATGCTTTACCAGCTGTCAGAGTCACCTGAAATCTGCATAGGTTAGAATTAAATGAGAATAATCATCAAATTAAAACCACCCTGAATGTCCTGAGTCCCTTCCCTCTTCACCCTTCAATCTTTTATTAATTGAAGTCTCTTGGAAGGTACTCTTAAAGAAATAGCATTTCTGAAAAACTTCATCACATTCAAAAATAATCAGTGTGACCAAATTATAGGCCGTGACATAGCAATGAATGGTTCATTGTACCTTTTTAACCAGACTTGGACATAAACCACAAGAGCTTTAGATTGAAGATGGACTTTTCCAACCACTCCTGTACTCACCTGTTGTCGCCTCGCAGCAACATAGTTCAGTTTTACCATTTCCTTCCCAAATTCCTTAAAGCGATTGGCTAAATCTTGCTCATTTGTTGCATTTTTCACAGCTTCTAGTGCCTCCTCCACCTACAACACAATAAATCAGCTCTGTCAGCATTGTAATCCACTCTTTGACAAAGTCTGTGACTATTCCACCCAATACTCTGTCTTACATGGACCCAATTTAGGTTTCACATCCATCACTGTACATAAGCTTTAAGAGAGTCCCATGAACTTTAATTAGGTTTTTAATAGAGCAGCTGTCACTCTGCATTACTGTCCATTTACTGTGCCTTGGGATCATGTAAAACTAATGTCAAAGATACCACAGTATTAATTTCCCCACTCACACTTACCAGATGAAATATTTAATATCTGAGGGGCTTAACACAAAATAAGTGAATATGTGCTTAATGTGCAGTGCAGGCTTTATGGGAAAACAAAGAAAGTTATCACTTCTTGACAAGAAATATTTTTAAAGGAAATTCAAACTTACAATTAAGGTTTAAATTTACCCCGATAAATCCAAAACACTCTGTCTTCATGAAGTAAATGATAGCTAAATCCCAGAATATTTGCATTATTTCTTTTTTTCTCAGCTCTGAGCTTTCCTTCTTTAATTATTTAACACTGAGAAAAAATCTACTTAAAAAACTACACCTGCACTTATTCAGTGATGCTACAGCTAACAGACAAAGCTATAAAACCTCACTTATACTAACAAGTTGATCCACCAAATGTATTGTGAACCTTTACCTTATATGCAAAGCAAGAAGAACTATCTGAAGAGATAAAATGCTCTTTTCATGCAATAAGTAAAAATACTGAGACTGGATGGAAATTCAAAGTTGTACTTTTCTCCCTCACAAGATAAAAATGCAATTCCAAGCAAAAACATTGAGAACTGAAAAGATGCTACTGACTCTTCTTGCTAAAACCTATTGTTCAGCTAAAAGCTACAGTTCATATTACAAATTCTCCCCTCAAAAGGCAAGGGCTTATTGGGATGGAGACAAGCTCCTGTGCACGAACAGAGGTTTGCAGCTCTCTAGACACTGCTGGGACTCAATAAATTCAGCAGTAGCTGTTGTCTAATAGTTTAGAAAGGCACAAATATGAGCAGAACCTGTCTTTTTATTGCTTGAGTTGCTTTGTGTTTTCCTACCACTGCGAGAGTATATTTTCATTTTGAGCTTTTACCTACTTAGGGCAAATTTACAAATTACAGGGCACTAGAGTAGCAAACTCATACATTTCTACTGGAAAATGCATAATTCAGGAACATAAATTCATAGCTGTTACTTGGACATTATAAACCAAGTTCTGCCAATTTACAAGCTACAAGCTTATTCAGAATCCAAGCTACCTCTTCTTTTACTCTTAAGGAGAACAGTTTTTAAAAAAATTAACTGACTGCCTGACCATTAACACAAATTGCAAAAGCATCATTGTAATAAATAATTTGCTCTTGCAGAACTTCTTGTAAAATATGCACATTTTCCTTTTATATCAAGAAACATTTATATTAAAATACCTGAACATTTCATCTGTATTATGTTTTCAGTGCCAAGCACAGACATGACAAACTGATGCATATTTTTCCAAGTCCTGCTCCATATTAAATAAAATTGATGAAAAATTTGTCAGATTCTACTATGATAATCAGATTTCAAAGGCTGCTGATCGTACTCTGTGATGTCATCAGTGCTCAAGACCACAGATTACAAAATGAAGAAATCAGTTTTGAGAAATACTAGAAAGCACAGGAGCACAACCTCCTTTTTAATGATATTTTTATTACTACAATTTCTTTTTTACAAATTCATACTGGAGCTCTCCATCCTCGTGAAAACACTAAGCTGATCTGTTCCTCTGATTAACTAGCCTGGAGTTAAATACAATAGATCTATAATTCTCTGTGTGCATAACCACATACTGTAACAGTACATGGTTTTCTAATGTTACAAAAGCTTCTGCAATAACCACTGTTTCTAATTTTAGCAATGCAAAAGATAACCACCTGACTGCAATGACCAAGAGTCCCACCAGAAAGCACCTGCATATATTCCCTCTAAAACACTAATTAAAATGCACCATTTCCTCGGAAGCCTTTGACATGCTTTCAGAGAAAACTGATTACAGCACAATTCAGCATAAATTAGGCTTCATTACTCTGACATGCAGAATTATCTTAGTTCATTAATTTTATGGGTAACTTACACAAATCTTTGAAGGTTACCTTTGAGTCAATAGAAGAGCTGTTCCTTCATCAATTTTGTATAGTATAACCACTTTTCCCCCCAGTAATTTGTCTAAAAGCAGTTAGAATTGTTAAGTGGTAAAATAAGGATATTTACATGTTTAATCCTCCAAAATAAATTACCCTTTTTAACACGAAAATAAAAGCTACGGCTAAGGCCCTTATGTTGAATTTTGCTGAAAACAACCAGAGATCCCTGACTTCTGAAACAGAACTTGTAATAGCATTAGATAAATGCAGAGATTACAAAGCACACTGCCAGACACGGCCCTTTTAAATCTGGGGTGCAAACTGTGCAAGGAAATACATCCATTTACAAACCACCACTGGACATTTGTGCTTTACATAACAGAGTACTTTGCTGACAAAGAAATCTCAGATAGAAAAATAGAATTTCTCATTGCCTATAAAAGAGCTTCAATATGAATTTTCATCAAAATGTTCAGAAAAAAACTGTTGCCTGTGATATTCTAGTGTTGGCCTTGCTAGGAAAGGACAATTTTAATTACTGTTACATGGAGCATTATAGAGAGGAAAAATTAAGCGCATATTGGAGAGAGAGACTGCTTACATTGCACCTAACCAGAGCCATGTGCTGACAATTCTGAGAGCAGCATTTTATTCATTAAAGCAGAGCTCACTAGAACCTCTGCTGAAAAATCGGCCTCTTTCCTTATGAAAACTCTTTTCCAGCTATTGAGGTTATCTGCACAGTTTGCAAATTAAAGGGTTCTCACTGTTTTTCCAGAACATGAGATTGTTGTGCAGTTAATCTGTCAAAAAGAAAAATTAAAAAAAAAGAAAGAAAAAATAAAGGAAGTACTTTTTGAACAGTTGCTAAAAAGAAGCAACTCTCCATATCCTCTGTTAAACTCACACATGCCCTCTGCCAGCTTTAAATATCCTGTATATGACTTCCTGCACAATTTTGTTTTGTTTCAGAGGTTTTCGATGATTTGTTTCTGCAATAAAAATGTAACAGTGCAACAACTAAGGAGGGTGGAAAAAAAGATCTCCTAGCTTCAACCGAAAATCTTTTTAATGCTCCTGTATAAAAATGTGAATGGTGGCAGTCAAAAGTTAGTATAAATCTGTCCAAACTATCTGGTAATCTTTAATTCCTCTTTATTCTTTGATTAGACAGTTGTACTATTGTCTCTTTCCAAATTAAACATTCCATCTTCAGATATATTCAGAAGTCACAAAGAGAAAAAAAAAGAAGAGTAGACAACTACAGTACCTAAACTGTGCCAGAAGATAAAAATACTGGGATAAGATGTGAGGGGAGCAAATGCTTCAGTTCAGGGCAGAGAGTTGATTAACAGCAGTATTAGTTCAGTCACTGAAGACAGCTCACAGATTTTGCTGTAAGCGTTCAAATATTAATTTCTGCAGAACTGTGAAAATGAATGAGACAATGCAGTAATGTGTTACCTCCTACCTCTGATCAGCACTTTAAGAGAACAAAGTGGAGAGCAAGGAAGGTGGACAGTTACCTTCCTAACTGATTCATCCCGTTTTCGCACGCACAAAGCACACAAACCCAAGAGAGAAGGTGAAAAACGCCTACGATTTTGAGGTGTGAGAGGAGCCTCATGACATCAGCCATGTCAGCCAGGATGAGCAGGCGGGTGACGGCCGAGAGCAGGGCGCGGGCGGCGCGCACCATGGTGCCCCTCTTCACCGAGGAGCAGGGGTCGTCCGCGAACTCCGACGAGGCGATGCGCATCGTTTCCCCTGCGGGGGGAACACAAACGGGCGCTCACGTTAGCTTTCCACATCGTGGTTTCTGCTCCTCCAGAAGTGGAAATAACCCACTAAAAGCTAAACCGAGTGCTGTTGGGAAATAAATCAGAGAAACGTAAAAACCCGTGGGCTGGAAGGGGACTTAAAGCCCATCCAGTTCCACCCCAGGGACACCTTCCACTGTCCCAGGGCAATCCAAGCCATGTCTAACCTGGCCTTGGACACTTCCAGGGGAGGCAGCCACAGCTTCTCTAGGCAACCTTTCCAGGGCCTCCCCACCCTCACAGGGAACACCAATTCCTTCCCAGTATCCCATCTAACCCTGCACCCTGGCAGTTTGAAGCCATTCCCCCTTGTCCTGTCACTCCATGCCTTGTCCCCAGTCCCTCTCCAGCTCGGCTGGAGTCCCTTTTAGCACTGGAAGGTCTCCCTGGAGCATTCTCTTCTCTAGGCTGAACAACCCCACCTCTCCCAGGATGGCTGTGATTCACAGATTTTATATTAACCCAACCTTCGCTGTTGTTAAAAAAAATCCTGTTTGTCCCCAGTGAAGAATCTCAGAAAGAAAGTACTTCCAATGTAAAATCAAAGCATATTTACATTGTTTTAAAGACCAATATAACAACATTAAAAAAAAATCTCAGATGGCAAAACTTCCCATAACACAATGCAAATACTGGGGGAGAGATTTAAGACGGCCACAGTGATTAATTCCCATCAGAACTCTTCTCCTTATTATATTTACCATTAGAATTGTGCATTCAAACTACAATTTGCAAGCAGTCTATCCTGGATGATAAACTGCTAATATACAATTTCTATAATTCAAGTGGCTCATTTCTAAGCTTCCCATAAGGTTGGCAAAACTCTCTACAAATTTCCTAACAAACAATCATTGCTAGATAAAAAGGGAACAAACCAAATTTCTAAACATATTTAAATGCTATATTGCTCAGCATCACAGTGCTGAAATACACAGCAGAACAGAAAAGAATGTTTCTGGAGAAGAACCACAGTTTGCTGTCCATATCTTCCCATGCATTTTTTCTGTGCGCCAAAAATCACTGAAACTAGGAGCAAGAAATTCTGATGCCACAAAGATTTTCCTAACACATACTTTAATTCAAACAGTTGTTTGAAAAATTTATCCACAACTCTTGGTTGAGAGTAGGCTAAAAATTGAGAATAAAACTTATTATTATTACTATTATTATTATTACTGTTATTATTATTATTATTGTTGTTGTTGTTATTATTATTATAAATCAATGACTCAAATATTTCATGTAAAAGGAGATATTGAGAGCAACCACAGAACAGCAGAGAGCCCAGCATATGAGCAAGGGTTAGATGTGAATTTCCTAACTGGGAATTTGATTACAGGACTGGCTTCATCTCACCAGTGTAACATTGTAAGGCATCATCTTCCCTTCAAATATTTATTGAGGGAAACCAACAATCCCAGCTTTGCATAGAGAGTTTGCTCCAAAATGCACTCTTGGAGCATACTGAGCTGATTGCACCCAAGAGGACACAACCAACCACAGGAAATCCCCAGCAAGGCTTTCCCTTATTTAAGCTCTAAGTAGGATTCAGAGATAGAAGTGATTCCAAGCATCCAGCAGCAAAACTCTTGTAAGTGAAGTACTGAATTTTAGAGAAATCCAAGCTGAAATGTAATCCAAAGCAAGCTTTCAATTTTGGAATCGCATGCCTGCAAATTGTTTAACTTCCATTTTGGTGCTGAAGAGATTTCACCATTTTCTGCCAAATTAGCAGTGTGCAGCTTCAGATAAATATTTAGAGTGGACTATGAAAAAAAGAAATAATATTTGATAATCGGCCATTGGCACCAGGAAAGCAGGAAGGAAAATCATCCTCTAAGACTTGAATATACAAGGAGATATCCCGAGCAAAAAGATTTGAAAATCAACACTCAAGGGCTGAGGAAAAATGCACAGAGGGTCAAAAGGAAGCAAAAACAAACTAAACCAAAAAACCATTAAAAGAGTTTGGATTAGGGTCACATTAGGTGAAATAAGTGTCCAAAATAATTAAGCAAAAATTATTAAATAGACATAATCAAATAAGCAAAACAAAAGAGTATGAGTATAAAAGTTCACAGCAGGTTGTTTAAAACTTAACAAGATCTATTATTTCATAATTTGGAATCTAATAACCAAGGAAACTAGCAGTTATGGGGAGGAAGGCTTGTATGTGTCAGTGCCAATTAACATATTTTAATCCTTTTACAGGAGTGGTATCAAACTATTCTTAGGCTAAAGGTAACAGTGGAGCTTTAGCTAGCCCAATTACTTTTTAGAGAAATCTTTTTATCTGAAAAAAGTCAACCCTACATTTAGTCATCCATTTCTTTCCAAATGCATTTCAAGTTATTCTGTAATCTATATTAAATTACTTTCAGTGAGAATTGGGTCGACACAAGAAACACAGACATCTGAAGTCATCGGGTCTGCTTCCTTGCCACTGCAGTCAGTCGAGTGATAATAAAATTAATAATGATCTTAATATGATAATAGCTACACTCATAAACTTATCAAGCTTCCATCTTAGAAACAGCTCAGATATTTAACCCCAATTAATCCTATGTGAAGTAGGAAACTCACTCCAAAATGCACTCCAGAATCTGACAGGTTTTTTTTTCATCAGAGACACTTTAATGCCATACTGCCTGTATTTGTAGATAATTTAAATCCATTTCTTCTCATGCCCCATTTGTCCTTCGTTTTCACTGTGTTCTTCTTCCACTTGTCTCTATGTCCCCTTTTGGCTTTGTGCATTTTTGCGAGGATTCTTGACAGATTAAAGGCAGTACTTCAGTCTCTTCTAATTGCACACAATATCCATTTCTATAATCATTATAGTAACCCCATGAAACAATTCTGCTTCTAGAGTACAAAGGATAAGAACTACAGGTTTCTAGGACCATTTTCAGCTTTGAGAAATACTCATGGAATCCCAGAATATCCTGGGTTGGAACTGTAGGGATCGCTGAGTTCAGCTCCTGGCCCTACACAGGACACCCCAACAATCCCACCATGTTCCCAGAGCTTACCTGCAAAAATCTATCAACAGATGATTGCAAAGGTCACCAAAAAAACCTACTGGAATTTCACGGGCAGACTTAAAGGTAAAACATCTGCCTGTGAGGAAAGAATTGAACCAAGCCGTTCAATGGTTAATAGACAGAGGAAATGCCATTTTTTTCCAAAGCCATGAAGTGTTTATTAAAAGAGAGACAAGACGGGCACAGAGCAGCAATCTAGAGAACAGCTGAGATCAGTAGGGGATGCTTGCAATACACCAAACACCTGGAAATAATTACCAGAACAGTGACAAATTGATTGGATGCACCACTCCTGAGCAGTTCTTAAATAGAAGAAATTAATAAAGCTACAGTCTAATTAATCAATTTCTTTCAGATTTTTCCTTTTGTTCTACATGTCTAAGATTAAAAAGACAGAACAACTGATCCATGACATAATGGAAGTACTTTAGAGTGCTCTCCTTGTAATTAGAGCAAAAGCACTGTTATGAAGTTATTATAAATTATAATAATATATAGACCCAAACTGAGTTGCAGGTTCCATATAAAAGAGTGAGGATTATACTAAATGATTACATGATAAATTTGAACAACCCATAATTGTTATTAAGGTATATTTAAATTATTTATGCGGGTTTTTAATCCTCCCATCATGGATGTTGTCTTGTTCAGAAACCAAAGCAAACCCTTCAGGATACAAAGATCTATGATTTTATCTCCCTTGGATTTCTCTAGAAATTCACCAAAGAGAGTAGGATCATTCACTTTCCATCCCAGTATATATCTAAACAGCCAAATTTTAGGAACAATGACCTTACTCTGGTCTTGGATGGTTGGTTTCCCCCTGTCTATACTCCTACTACCTTATTAATCACACTGATTATTTACCACAGCTCTTAAAACATCATATTCTGTTTACAGTACTTTAAAATCCAGTCTCCATAACTGAACATGTTCATTTCAGTATTAACTTCTGTTTGACATCATCAGAATGTAGGAAGTAATTTGTAGACCATTTTCATCCTGCATACTTACTAAATACAAATATGCATTAAAAATTCTATTCAAAATTCTAAAAGCTTCACACAAATGGTTATTCAGACTTCACTTTCCTTAATAGATTTTTCCTAAATCTTTACTGCTATATCCCCTAAACTCATCTCCTCTCTCACTTGCAGTTGGGACTTTGTGCTACATCTGTGAGAGAATGACCACTGTTCTCATAGTTTTAATGGATTTCAAGGCCAGAAAAGGCCATCTCTGATCAAGCCTGATCTTTCCCCAGCACATTTCAGCTCCTAGAGCTGTGTCTCTCTGGAACTGATTGTACAGACAATCCAGTTCACTTACATTTGACTCGCTTTACATTTGACATTTAGATAGAGCGAGGGAAGATGAATCGCTCTGCATTTTAAAGGACAACGGATATCCCTAAATCTAGTAGGTATTTTAGATTCCATGTTCTCTCTTAGATCCAGGAACACACCAACATCATCCACTTCATGGACCATTAAAACATGTAATTTTAATTAACCAAACTCCTTTCCTGAGGGACAGAAAATAGCAAGAATGCAGAACTTTTAAGACATTTAGCCAATATCAATGACAATATAAGTCAATTTATCAATGAATGTTATGCTTTAGAAAGAACTTTTTTAATTAATAGTCAGATTAATAATGCATTCGGAAACTGATACACTTAAGTACAATAAAACACAGTTAAATTTCAATTCAAAACTAAATTGTTTGGGATGTGAGGATACATTAGCATCTCTAATCCCTCTTTGTCTGCAACTCAGTTACTCCATGGATTAACACCCTTCAGGGACACACTAAACTGATCTGCCTTCACTGAACTGGAGAGTTCAGTGAACATCAACATGAACATTTTAGATGCTCGGCACTGTGTTTGAGAAGATGAAAACACATTAGACCTCCTGAGACACAAATACAGAGGCAAATTTAAAAAATCAAGCTCAACTGAATTATTACGTGGCTTCATTTGTATCCTGGCAAAAGTCACGCTGCTGAACTACAATGTTGACAGAAACATAGAATTACAGAAAGGTTTGGGATGGAAGGGACCATAAAGCCCACCTTGTTACACCCCCTGCCATGAGCAGGGACACGTCCCAGTATCCCAGGTTGCTGCAAACCCCATCCAACTTGGCCGTGGACACTTCCAGGGATCCAGAGACAGCCACAGTTTCTCTGGTACCCTGTGCCAGGGCATCACCACCCTCACACACAACAATTCCCCCTTCAATGTCCCATCTACATCTACTCTAAGTTGAAAGCTCTTCTCCTTTGTCCTATGAGCAAGTAGTTCACCTACCAATTTTTCCACAACTTCTACGTTTATACTAAAAATTTGAAATCTCTAATTAAAATAAGTGTTTTCTTCTTTCTCCAAATGCTGCAGAGTTGCATCAAGAAGCACATTCAAAATAAGTACAATAGCTTATCACCTAAACAAGAAACTACAGTGGAAAATGTTAGGATAAGTTGTTGTCTTTCTGGTAAACTGTGAATAAAAGGATACAGTGATTAAAATCATTATTGTAAAAAAGGACTAAAATGAATGGAACTGACAAAAGAAAAATCTCTAAGTCCTAATGATTAACATCTTGAATTTAATAATTTAATGGGTCCCTGCATACAGTTTATTAATTTAAATAGAACTGTCATTAATAAATTTAACGTATCAGGTATAGAAGGGAACAACACTTGAAAAGCACCCAAAATTCATGGAAAAGGAAGCACTCCAAGAAAATGACTGTGGCATTCAGTATTAGGCACACAGATTCCACCATTCTGGATACTACTCTTATTCTGGGGCATGAAGCAAAATGCCTTTTAGTACAGAAAAGCAAGTTCAAAGGTAGATTCTATCTGTGCCCAAGGCAGTGTGAACTAAGTTTAAAATCATAATTAGAATCAGTTCCATCACTCTCTATTATCACATGAAAAGAAAAAAAATACCTAATGAATAGTTTATTTGAAACTGATACTTTTTGAGATAAGCTTCAGTTCAAAGGGTTGGTATTTTCCAGCAAGATGCATTTTCATAACAAAATTTATCAAAAAATCCCAGTGATCTGTGAAAAAGAAGGAGTAGCTTGTTGCTAATGCCAGCCCACAGGAAGTACTGTGAGGAGGGGGAAGAATTGATGATGAGATTAATCAGTCTGGTGGATTATCAGCTCCTATCTGTTTTGAGGGTCTCTTTTGTATCTCGTTAATTTATGCTTTTCTTTACGCTTAGATCCTACCTGAATGTCTTGACAGAAGCAGTAAGAGAAGCAGGGAGCACTGCTCAATCTGGGAACAAACATGGCTGAAAGTAAAAAAAAAAACCTTCCCACAACCCCAGCTGGGATTAAGAGGACAGGCATGTTAATGTTGGACAGTTGAGGGATTTGCAGCCAAAAGAGAAAAATAACAGGAAAAATTTAAATACAAAAGTTTAGGAAGATACTCCAGTATGAGAGAGCATAAGAAAGGAGAAAAGCAGACAAGAAAGAGTCATCAGCACAGGGAAAATATATGGTATAGACTAACAATAAGAAAATGATGAAAAAAAAAAAGTCAGCATAGGATACAGAGAGAGCATCCGCAGGTTTACACAGAGAAACAGACAGAAGGTACAAGAGCACTTTTAAAAATTTATTTTGTTTCTTCTATTAGTTCACACAATCTGCACACATTGTTTATGATAACCTATATTTGAGATCCAATGCAGTTATTTTTTCACCATGAACAACTTACCAAAGATTCTGAATTCATGCTCAAGGCATCAGCTTACATGAAAATTAAATTTATCTTTCCAAAATTGGGAATTACATTTAAAAATTAATTTTCAGATACTAAAAACCAGCAGTTTTTCATTGAATTTTGACTTGGTAACATTTTAGTAACCTAAAAGTTTACTGCCAGTTTCAATGGGAATTCACAAACATGCAGTGACACCTATGTGTTTATATAAGAGCTCCTTTATGTAACTATATTCATTGCTTGAATGTTTAAAAACTGCAAGAGCTTGTGTGCAGAGAGATAATGAGATAACTGAGCTTCACGGTGTGAATTTACATTCCAGTGCAGAGATCAAAACACAAAACTGATCCATAGCCCTCCATCAACACCCAGAAAGGCAGACTGCTGTGGTGTGCAGGAAAAGGCTCACAGACAAGACATCTTTAGATTTGTAATGAGAACAAAAAGAAATGATCATTAGTCTAAGCCTGTATAGATAACAGAAAAAACTATGGTTGAGTGTTAGGACTGTCCTTTATAAATACTTGGGCATGGCAGAAGGGAGGCTGAGGGGAATCAAGGCTGGAAATGGCTCTGGGTCTAGTGAAAGGTGTCCCTGCCCATGGCAAAGCATTGGAATTAGATGAGCTTTAAAGTCCCCTTCATCCCAAACCACTCCATGATTCCATGATGCCCATCCTTTACTGGATGCAGAGCAAAACTCAGTCACAAAGGATGAGGAAAATGCTGAGGTACTAAATTCCTTCTTTGCCTCAGTCCACAACAGTAAAAGAAGAGTTATCCTTCAAGTGCCCAGAGCTCTGAGCTGAATGGCAGAGATGGGAACAGAATTGGTTCTACTCCTGTCATTAATGAATTTACAGAATCTTTTTTTTACTGGTTTTCTAGGGCAGTAACCAGGTTTCAGTTCTAGCTGGACTTCAGCCCTAGCCATTTTCTCCCTGCGTGACCTCCAAATGTCCCCGTAGCTTTCCTGAGCTGCCACTCCCTTGCCCCTTTTCACAAAGGTCACACACTCTCCTTTTTTGCCCAAGTTCCACCCAAATTCTCTGTTCAGACAGATCAGTGTTGAATAAATAAAGGAGCAATTTAAAACCATTAAGTCCATCACAAACAGGTGAAAGGAAGTAGGGGGGACATAATTTCTGAAAAAAAAACACATATATTTCATCACATACTGCAGAAATCACATAATAGGAACAGAGGTTAAAAGCTGATTTATCTACATCTAAAAAAAAAAAAAAAAAAAAAAAAAACAACCAAAACACAAACAAAAACATCACTAGAGGAAAAAAAGCACAGATCTCAAAGTCTATTGGAACAATTACTACTAAATGAAATTTGCAAACATCCAAAATCAGTGGAGAGCCAACAATTTCATTTTTAGTAGATACAAAAATAATTCTGAATTCAATCAGCGATACAGAACAGGCTCCTTTTCCCATGTTCATATACATACATCTGTGAGTTTAAATATCTCACAGATCTAAAGTCTAAAAAGAATTTGTCTGTGATAAAGGGATTAAAACACAGAGAACAAGATAGCTGGAGATCAGAATGCTATAATTTGACACTTCTCAGAGGAAATCAGTGCCTGTTATTTGATTATAACATTTTATATTCCCTCACTCTGTAAAGCATTACTGGCCTTTGTAGTATGTGAAAAATGTACTTCAGAAAAAGATGTGTTCAAAATGGTAAATGGAAAGGCAATAAATTAAAGCCTTTAATATACTGACTAAGCATCTTTTAGGGCTCAGATATTGGAAAGTATATTTCAAATTTTCATGCTGTCACTTTTAATACTCCTCTCATCGAATACCACTTTCTGAAACCATATCCAAAATTAAAGCCTAATCTGTATGGGAAAAAGAAGCTTTTATACAACTTTTGAAGTTGGATGAATGCCATGAAAAATGCAGTCAAAAATGAAGAACACAGAACAAAATGTACTGTAGGCAAATAGAAGGACTGAGCAGAGGGGCAAGGAAGACTCCCAGATAAAGTTTAGTGATCCAAGGACTGCTTGTAGCCTCTCATTAAGTGATACTGGGTAATCACAGAATCATGGAATGGGTTGGAAGAGACCTTACAGCTCATCTTGTTCCTGTTCTACCATGGACAGGGGGATCTTTCAGTAGATGAGGTTGCTCCAAGCCCCATCCAACTTGGTGTTGAACCCTTTCAGAGATGAGGCAATGTCTTGGTTTAAGACCATTTAAAAAGTTGGACACTCCAAAATGAGTCAACTTTGCTTAATTCTCACCAATCCCTTGCCACCGGTAGGGAAAGATTATGAGGAGATGTAAGTGAAAAAACAACAGTTCACTGACAAACGGAGCAACAACAGGCAAAAAACAACAGTAAATAACAGCTAGATACAAAACTGCCCAATCTCACAAACCACACGGACACAAAGACAGACCCAGAATGTTGGAATTGGCCTTCCCAAGATGGCACCCGTCTTGGCCACGTGGCTGAGCGACAAAGGGAAGATGGCACCACACCCTTCCCCTCCAAAAGGGTGACTGTGGCCTCAGGAACAAAGAGACAAGGTGGCAGCAACCCATACGAGAAAGGCAGGAGCCCACAGAGCAGTTGTAGAGGCAGACAAAAATCTTGCAGCCCACTGGGGTCTGCGCCGCTCCTGCGGCTTGTTCCCGCCATTTACATAAAAGGACCGGTCTGCTCACACAGGCACACGTCAGCACGACCCCAGGAACCTGCTCCTTTCTCCTGCTGCCGCCAGAGTTTGCAAAATTCACCTCAAAACAGTTTCTAATTGCAAAATGCATCTGTACCATAAAGCTGAAGCAAAGCATCACCTTCTGCAAAAGCCACCATGAAAGGAAGAGCCTCCGCTCACACAGTCTGCTCTCCTGGAGCGGAGCCTCCCGAGGCGACCACAGCTCCTCTGGGCACCCTGTGCCAGGGCTTTATCACCCTCACAGGGAGGACTGATCTTCCCTCACATCTAATCCAAACCTGCCCCCTTCAGTTTAATGCCATTCCCCCTTTCAACTAAGCAGGAATAATCCTGGTAACGTGGATACAAACCCAAGATCTTCACATGTTACATGAATCACAGAAGTATTTACAATTACCTTCTGAACACAGAAAACATCACTTTTAAAAAAACCCTGAATTTATTTATTTCTTTTGCAGAATTTACTCAGCAGAATGGAATTTTATTCTTTTATTTTTGAAGTTTGTTAGTAATTCCTTTTTTTTTTTTTTTTTTTTTTTTTTGGTATGTAATCATCACAAAGTCATTCTTGTAATTTTCCAGTCAGTTTTTTAAAGACTGAAAATTCACAGTTCAGTGATGGAAGCATAAAGCAATGACTGAACTTTAAGCTCATCTCCTTGACTCTTTGTCCCTTCAATATGCTACTTCCCAATTTAAATATCCCAAAGTCTCTGCACCACTCCTGATCTCCCACCGGTTTCCCTATCCATCATTAGACAGCTGGTGAAACTCTCAGTTTCTTTGCTCTGCTAAAAACTTCCATCACTGACCTACACAGTCATCTGAGGTCACTCCTGTGCCAAGCGAGAAGGAATTTCTTTCCAAATGCTTTTGATCCAACAGACTAAAGTAACTGATTTTCCAGTTCAAAGATGACTCAAAGTTTTCCTTTTTTATTTCCTTCTTTTTTTTCCTTTCTTTTTTTTTTAATGTTGAAGAATAGGAATTTCAGTTCAGAATTTCTGCCTAATGAATCAACAGTGATTTCACTTCACTGCAACTCAGAGGATATTTCAGTAACACATAAATCAGAACAGCTTCAAAAAGGGAGGTCGAGATGCTCACCCTGTGGTGCTCTGCAGCTTCACAGAACTGTTCTGAGGGGTCAGGGACTTCAGTTCCAATCTCCACGTTGAATTACGCACAGAGGGGACACAAATACAGATTTCATGCATGGAGGAAATCTCCTTGCAGAACACTGCTCATGGTTAGATCAAAACTTAATTGAAAAGACTCTACATTAAATGCTGCTGAGGATTACTCACTGTGGATTAAGCCTCCTCAGTTTGGGAATTACTGCTGGAAGACAGAACAGGGCAAGATAACTGCCTGTGGTACCTATTCCAATTTGTAAAATATTTTTTTTCTTTTAATAATTTTCTTAATTTAAATCCTAGTGTAACTATTCTCCAAATTTGACCCAAATTCAGAAATTTCATGCATAATAATGGGTGGTGGAATTAAATATTTACTGCAATACATGGCCTAGTTACAGTCCCTTGATAGGGATTTTTTTTTTCTTTTAACTGTGCTGCATTTCTGCAATACATTCTTAAAAAAACCCTTTACTAACAGTAATATTTCTTCTAAAAGAACAAGCAGTAATTTTAGGATTTGATGTTAATATTCAAGTAAAATATTTCTGGAGGAAACACTATTTCCCTATCTTTCCATTTCTGAGTATAATTTTTTTTTTTACAACTGTCAGAAGTCGGCATGTTAAAGAAATTTTATTCTGATTTTATCCTGATATAAAGCCACAAGAGTAATAAAATTAAGAAAGACACTTTAAATAAATACAGTATAAAAAAATCTCCAAATGTATTAATTTATATTACTTTTCAAACTTTTGTCACTGCTTTTGCAAAATCTGTCTCAAACTGTCATGTTCAGGCAATACGTCAAACACCAACTACCCTTTATAACAAACATACCCAGGAGATGGAAGTCACTTTCATAAATTTAAACTAACGTGGGCTTAAAGAAAACACTGAAAAGTGAAATGAGTATCAGAAAAGCTCCAGCCAAGGCTAAACAGAAATTAATCTTTTGGAAATGGTGCAGAGAAGAATTACCAAGAACCAGTATCATCAGCAGTTCTCCCAAAAAGTCTAAACCATGTATACAGAAAACCATAAAATTATGGAATGGTTTGAGTTGGAAGGGACCTTAAAAGACTATCTAGTTCCAACCCACCTGCCATGGGCAGGGACATCTGTATGCATTTAATTAAACTCCACTTTTAGTTTTCTCCTTTAGGATCAATCCTGATCAAGAACAGAGAGGAGCAGGAAAAGACATTGGTGCTGTTGGGTTTGTTTCACAGAAAGATAAAATAGTTTGGGTTAGAAGGGATTTTGAAGGTTACCTTGTCCATCCTTGCAAAGAGCAGGGACATCTTAACCAGCCCAGGTTGCTCAGAGCCCCATCCAACCCAACCTTGAATATTTCCAGTGATAGGGCATCCATCGCCTCTTTGGGTAGACAGTTCCAGTGTCTCACAGAATCATAGAACAGTGAGTGCTGAGTGCCTGATATGAGTGGCCAGCCATAAATACAAATTATATATCTATATATTATATATGTATGTATATACAAGAGCTATATATGTGTGTTTGTGTGCATGTGCTTACTAGAAATACAGGATCAGTCTCATTCCTGCTCTGAACTAGGACCATGGAGCTGCAGCAGCCTCACTCCTGGTTTTGGGAACTCCTGACCCTACTTTTCTGTATAGCAACTCTTGGAGATGCTCTACAACATCTGCTTTTTCTTCAGAAGTGTTGTACATCATTTCAGAGTAGGAGCTTTAGTGTCTTTCTGCAGCTCAGTTCTCAGAGAGCTGAAAGATAATTAATGGATGGAAAAGAGTCTGCAAGACCAGTGTTAGAGTATTGGCAAGGAATGGCATTTAGAGGGACAGACTCCTCAGGAGGAGCATTGCAAACGCAATTAACAACTGAAGTTGCTTCCATATGTAACAAGCAATTCAAAATAAATAAGGAATTATTTTTATTAACAATGTAAGAGTTTTCAGGCCATGGCTCCAGTGACTTGCTGAAAACATTACTTGAAACCTTTGTGCTAAAAAGCTTTCAGCCTAGCATAAGCCACCAGCCAGACAAAAAGCAAGTTGGAGAGCACCTCCTCACAGATATAATTGGAAAAAAAGAGAATATGTTTATTGTACACACAGGTTCTTTTGAAAGTGCAGACCAAGATTCATTCTGCCACTAAGCAGGACTACCCACATGCCCTATTTCACCTTTCAGGATGAATATAAACTCTAGTTTGTCTAAAAGACTGCTTTCCAGTAATTTCTTTCCAGACACTTTTTTCTCTATCAAGAATCAGCACATGCTAACTTCAGTAAGCAAAAAAAAGTTCTCATTATTTCAGTGAAAAGGCTTATAAATAAACATAGGGAGAACATATGTTTAAGTGAAAAGATTGGGGTTGTTGGGGGTTTTTTTGTCTAAAAAGACAATTATCTAGATTCTAGAGGAAAAAATTCAAGATTCTCTATATTTCTCTAGAAACTATCTCTTATAGGATTTAGTTTTAGTTTTAAAACTTCATTCAAAAATTTTTCAAAACTAGACAGTTAAAATCATTAAAGCACTAAAATTATTATTTTTTACTGTGGTTTTTTTTCGGAGAGAAAAAAAAAAAAAAGCCAAGGACGTTGAAGCCATTTTCATGTCTCAGAGATGTTCATCTACAATGTCAAGATATTCACAGAGTACACAGGCCACATTCTTTTTTACAATATCCATAAATCTGCATCAACAAAAAATTAAGTCTACATCAACTTTACCCTGTCCTAAAACACAAAAAACATTGACAGCTATTTTCTATCCCTTGACTGAAGTATGAATTTCATATTCGGAAGTGAAATTATATCTACCATGCTTGAAAAGCAAAAAAAATCAAAACACAACCAGCAGCTGGACTAAATCATGTTTCTAATGGAAGTTTCAGCTATATGCCAGAAATTTCCAGGAAAATTACATTAAAACCAGGCAGTCACCAGCACATACCTACAGACAGACATTGCCAAAGTCATTTACCAGACAGAATAAATTTGCATGAATAGAACCTATTTCCTTGCATTGCTTTCTGCAGCAACAGGCTGTGTCCTAACAAATTTAATCAAACCTGAGCCCAGTGGACCTGCAGTTCTTGATAGATTTTTGTGTCAATCATGGCCTGAATTTCTCCTCCACAGGGAATTTCCTTCTTCTCTACTGATCAATGAAAGACCAGCTGCATTTAGACACTTCTGCTGTGAGTATAGCATATACTGTACTTTTTATTCCTGTGAGTTCTTCTTCACTTCCCTACACTTTTCAGGGTTTGTAGCTTCACTCTTTATGGTCACAGAATCGTGGAATGGTTTGGGTTGGAAAAGACCTTAGAGATCATCCAGTTCCAACCCCTGTCTGCTTTCCCTTCTCCTAAATATAAAAACACATGAATGCTAAACTTCCACTTTTCCCCTTCTTTGTGCCCCATCTGGGAGATCTTTTACACAACTCTGACAGTATCAGAATAAACACCCACAAAGCATTTAATGGCCCAGCAACTGGATATTCTCACTTAGAAGGTTCTGAAGTAAAAGTGTTCCTATCATGGAATCATTATGGGATACAGAGATATACAGGGATGAGCTTTAGGCAAAAAAATCTCTTTTTTTGTTTTTGCCCTTTGTGTTTTCAGAATGTGTTTCATAAATCAAACACGTTTATCACCCAAGTTTTCTACAGCCAATAGAATTTACCTTTCCATGCAATAGAAGGAATAAGAATCTTAACAACACGGACCCTCTCCTTCCTTCCAAAGCATTTTGCAGTGGTACAGAGCACTTGTTCCACACCCATCAATGGAAAGTAAGAGTCTCTGGAGGGAATTGCTGCCTTTAGTAGTCCACACCATTACCCAGCAAGGCAGGGCAGGAAATGAGGAGCACACCAAGAGCCAGCTCTAAGTGCCGCAGACATTTTTAGGCTGACGATGTAATTATCCCAGCTGGAACCCTGCCAGGAAATCAGCCAGGAAAACACAGCCTCAGTTCATTAATCCAGCTCTTTATGGCACTGAGCTAAACATATCATTTCACATCACACCAGGGCTGGGCTCATTTACACAGCTCGTGGGTGCTAATAATGGTGTGTGGTGTCTCCTCCTCTCCTCATTATGGGATCGTGTTGAACAGGCCCCAAAAAAAGCTGCTCCACTTTTCTGACAGGCTTTTTTCCCAGCCTGGAGTGTTGACAAGAGATGAATGTCTGTGTCATTCTGTGTAATTCTGTTTAAGGTATTTTTCCTCCTCTCTGCTTCTTCACTGTTGTTTGGGTTGGTTTTTTTTCTAAATATAGGTTAAGAAAAGAAAAGTAAAGGTCTTTTTGTCATGTAAAAAATCAGAAATTCAGTCTAGAAAAAGAGTATGCATGTTCAGGTTGATGCCTTTAACTCAGAAAAAGGCTGTTGAGGAAAAGCTGAGTCAGCATCACAAATCCAAAAGGGAAAATGTTCTAAATTCAGAGAGAACATGGGCACTCACATCACCACTGAACATGCTGAGCTACAACTTGACACAACACAAAATAAGTAATGCAAGCAACAGGAAACTGAAGTAGTTGACAAATGAAAATTAATGCCAGAACAGCCAGGCATCAGCATTAAAAATCTTAAAAAAAGACAACCCACCCAACCAAAACCCCACCATCACAACAACAAACACCCAGCAGAAAAAATAATCAACAAAACCCATAAAACCCCACTAGAACATTGGAATACCTTTGTACATAGAGAATACAGCAAATACCTAACTTCTTCTGATGTACTGACAACTGAGTATTTAAGAAAACCCAAACCACGCAGGAACATGAAAACAGTGAAACCAAATACACACAGAATGGAGGAGGAGGAAAAAAATACTCTCAGGATAGGCCAGTGTGGAATATTCTCTAATCAGTGCTAATATACACAAAATTTAACCCTCTCTTCTCATATGATCACTTCAGTCCAATTTTCACAAGATTAAAAAAAACATAGTATGAGTTCTGGGGGAGTAATTCACCGAAAATAAATATTTTACACCCAAATCCTTTAGATTCCTTTTGAAATCTAAGTTGGAGATCTCCCAGTCTCTTTGTAAAACCCTGATGATAATTGGCAGATTGAGATTATAGGACTTACAATGGGATAAATCTGAAAGGTACTTAATTCTGCTGCAATAAAGATAATTACAATCAAAGTCAATAAAATGGAAACATTTTGTCATAGGCATTTATTAAAAACATATTTTTTCCCCTACCATATATGTGAATTTAAAAGCACCTCATACCCATTTTATCTTTTGAAAGAAAATTGTAAAATATTGTGAGCATCTATTTATTTTATCACCAACACCCAGAAAATAATTGTCTTATTATTGTTCTTATACCTGTATTTTCAGGCTTTGATATTATTTTTTTAAGGTATTTGGAACCATAAGTACTTCTATACTGCTGTATTATCTGGTTGATAATTGTTAGATTGTTCAGAAACATACGTACCATAATCCTAATTCTACATTTGCACCCACAGGCTTTACCACTACTTGGGTTTGGCCAAGTGAAAAAAAAACCATCATTTTGTGACACAGCAGAATAAAAAACAGGCTGAAAACGTAACAATAAGCTTTGGCACTGGGTAAAGCTTTACTCCCATCAAGCTTTTTTTTCCCCACATACCTTGTTTTCGAACATCTTCTACAGCAGCAATCAATTCCTCCTTGAGATCCTGGCTCTCTTTAGCAATTTGGTCTCCTTTTTCCAAGAAGTTTTGAGTGGCCTGCTCCACTGAGGCAGCCAAAACATGAGCCTTCTTTGAGCGCCCTTTCTTCTTGCCAGACGGTCCTTTATTGCTCGTGTTCACAAGCGTCGTTACCTTTGGGCAGCAAAAAACAAGTTTTTGTCAGTTTGAACAATTCCCCAACTATTTATAGAAACACCTAATTCAATCCTTTCTGTGCCCTCGAGGGGATGTAGTGGCCACATGTTTTGAATAGATAAAATTGGAAGTATAAAATCCATCAGCACGTCCCCGAAAAGAGGGTTTTCCTTTTAAACTCTCCTCAGTCTGGGCTAAGCAAATCACAGCCAAGCAGCAAAAAAGAAAAAGATAAGAACCAGGCATGGCAGGGCTGTGGTGCCAAAGCATCGTTTTTGTAGCTGGTTTTCATTTTTAAAAAATGAAGACACTGATAAAATGAAACCTGAACACACCAGGGTCAGAAACCATTCAAAAAGCAATTGTCCCCTGAGATAATGTACTGGCAGTGACATGCAAGTGGTGACAAAAACATTGTGGCTGTTTTCCAGACGTGAAAGGCATAAGGAGCTCGCTCTGCAAAGATTATACAGGTTAAAGCTCTTTGCTTTAGTGCTGCTTCACTCTATTCTTAATATTTTGTCATAAAACCACAGCAGGCAGTGAAATGATCCTACCAATATTTAAACAGAAGGAAACTCTGCCTCAATGTTTGCAGAATCTCCTGAAGGAATTCTTTATTGAGCTGTCAATAAACTGATTAGAAAGCTTAAAAACACAGCACAGTGTGTGCATCCGACAGCTGAGTGCTAGGCAAAGAGGGAATCCTGCATGACTTCAGCAGCACCAGGCTGCTGCTCTGAAAAAACAGGAATATTGAATTGGGTACTATCGGGTGTTAAATGCACAAAAAAATAGCACTGGATCAATAATGCTCGGGGATGCCATTCTCCCTAACCAAGATAGAAACCAGGACACCAGGGCACCTGTACAGTTATGTCAGCGTTCTGAGCCACAAATTTGCTGTAAGAAAAAGAAATGCCTTTGTAATACAGACATTTCACTAAAAACCAAAAGATTCTAAAACAAGTATGAAAATTCACTGTCATCCCTGTTACCAGAAGAGTGACAGGGTCTTTGGTACAGTTTTGACCAGAAAGCCTTTTACCATGTTCTTTGTGGTTTTTTTTTTTTTTATCTCTTTCAGTCAGTTGTTTGTTTTTTTTTACAAATCACATCTCTATGTACCTATATCTGCATCTATACAGATGTATACATATAGATACCTATATTTCTATCTTGAAAACACCATAAGCATGGATGTATTGAGAAAAAAATGAATGTACTCCAGAGCCTTCTTTCAGGAAGGCGTCTGCCTGGCTACTGGAATGTAATATTCATCCATCATAGGGAAAGGGGTTTTCCCACTATTTAGATCTAGACGTAATATTTTTTTTTATTAGCTTTCGCTTGCAAATATTCCTCATGAAATTTCCCGAAGATCAATTTATAGTTGATCATTGTCATTGGCATCTAGTTATGGACACCTAAAGAAAGGCAAATAAATTCTAACCCACCACCAAACAATAAGAAAATTTTATCAGAACTTCCCAATGTGGAAATAATTACAAATTAAAATAAAATATTTAATAATATTTTCTTAGAGGCTTTTCAGAATAAAGGAACTGCTTTGTCTTATGCTGTTTAATATGCAGAAATAGAGAAAAAAACATTTAAATTGTCTACAAGTGCTCAAAATCTTCTCAGTTAAGAACTTCTGTGTCACTCTGTGTAGGGCAGAACATGTGCGGGTCCTAAAGGTGAAGAGGATCTGGCACTGGCAGAAAACCTTTGCTAATGCTCTGAGCTGCTGAGTCCAGAACTAACACACTGCATAGGAAAACCCAAATTGTCACGTAAGATGGAGACATTTTCTACCACTTCTATAACACACATGTAGGAAACAGCAGCCCCAAAGCCAATCTTCTTTTTCAAAGGGAAATACTGGTGTGTTCTGTTTGAGACCAATTCCTTCACAAATGTTTTGTTGCCTTTTTTTTTTTTTTTTTTTTTTTTTTTAATTTATTTCATTCCTACTGTAAAAAATTAAGTTTCCATCATGCCAAAAGCTGGCACTCAAATGTAATCATGGAAGAGTGCCAGGAAGAGAGCACAAGATCACAAACGGTGCTACAGGTTTTGTTTGCCAGTGAACCTCAATGATTTCTAAATTTGAAGCAAAGGCTTTAAAATTTTAAACAAGATCTACTGGCATGAAATCCAAATAAAAAGCAACATCTCACTACTCTCTGATCAACAGTATTCAGATGAAGCAATGAGAGAAATGTGGGGCGAAGACATTCCCTTGGAAAAGTGCAATTCTGGATTCCAGTCTCTGCGCCAATAGGTTGGGTTCTGGGTAATACAGAGCTCTCATAGGAAGAAAACCACTCATAAAAACTGGAATACTGCCATTTTACCCATCTTGTGTCACCTTCTTTAAATTACATTAAATTACGAGTTAAAAGGCTAAAAAAGCAGTTTCTTCCAAAATTAGAATTCCTGTTCCAGAAAGTCAGCTGTATTGGGACAGGGCAAAGGGGAAGGAAGGCTTCTGATACCAGTGACAGAAAAATCCATGGCATATTAGCTTCTTTCCCATATTTTAAAAAGCCAATAACCTGTGAATTTATATAAATTGCATGAAAAAAATTGAAGAAAAAATAATAATAACCTTTTATCTTATTAAAATAGCTCCGTTTTCCATCAGGGCTTTAAAGCTAACTGGTTTATTTTAAATATCTTACCCCATCTAAAGGGTACAAAGAAAAGAAGGTCTCTATCAGCTTCTGTTACTAATTAATGCAGAACTCACCCAAAATTCTGTACAATTATCAAATATATCACTTGATAATTACCATAAGCTCATTTGGCAGCCTTGTAATGATCCTGGCTTTGTGATCACGCTAGGGAACCTTGCTCTCTTATTTTATTAAAGAAGCTTCACACAGTCCTAGCACAGATCTCTGCTGGAATAACAGAACTTCACTAATTAATAGTTCAGCCCCATCCTGAATTGAGGCCTCCTTACTCAGCTCCAGCAGCACAAAAGAAAGGTGAGGATGTCTTTGCCAAAAGCAGAAAATTCTATTAGCATGGATTTCCCCACGGCAGAGGTCATGTGCAGGCGGGGAATGCCAGGAGTGAAAGGGGATAGAGCTGGATCACACACTCATCAAATTAATCTCCTGTCAGCAGCTCCAGCTCACACAAGAACATTCCTGGCTCCCTGAATTAAACTGTCTTCCCTATAAATTTCTGAAAGGGGTGGGCCACAAGTTTAGGAGTTGTAATTCTCTCCTTTTGCCTTCTCTTTGCTCAGTATCTGCTCAAATTGCGTTACCCAAGACGTCCCATAACCACATTGAAAACAAGCATTTTACAGTTCTTGAGGCAAATATTGAAAGACTTTTTTTTTTCTTTTTTTTTAATTATCCTGCTAATCCTTGTGGTTTCTCTCTGATCCCTCACACAGGACAGATGCCTTGGTACTGTGTTTTCAGCACAGATGGGGTGATGAAAGGATTGAGCAGCCCTTTGGAGAAAGGCTTGAGAACACTGGTGGCACATGGCAGGGGACTGGACCAGGTGATCTTTCAAGATCTCTTCCAGCACATATCCTTCGATGATTCTGGGATTCTACAAATTTAAATACCAGTGACAGAGGCTGTTGAGGAGTTTTTCTGAGGGTGGACAGCATTTATATATAAACAAAACCAAATACACCTCTGCAAACATGTCTATTATGAAAAAGGTTCACACAAATACTTGGCTCTGATTGTGACAGCTGAAATCTCTGCAAAAGGGTTTCTCTGAAGGATCACCAATTATTTGCACACACACACAAAAAAAACACCACTATTCTCCTCTATGCCCCTTGCATTTTTAAGTAAATATTGTTTGTTCTTCACAGTGGCATTTGGATATGAACAGTTACGAGTTATTCCTCTCTTCTCATGCACTCATAGGTCACCAAGGTGCTGGAAACATTCAATGACCTGAGCAAAGACAGCCCTGACATTGCCGTGGAAGAGCCCTTTCTCTTCTGGATATCACCTGCCCTTCCACACCACCGCCCCATCTTACTGCCTCACTAGCTGGACAACGTACACCCTTCGAGCACCCAAAATCCTGCTGTCTCCAAAAGAAGTTTGTTTCATCAAAGGAAACAAATAAATCATTACAACTGTCTGGAAACACAAAAACTCTTTTTTCCAAACTGTCTCACGGCTGGGTGTATGGTGTTTTTTTTGTTTCCTTTGGCAGAAGAGGCCTTTCAAAATACCTGGAGAGAGAAGCAGATTGTGTTGGGGGTTATGGCAGCAGCACGGATGTGAAGACCTAATTTGATTCCCTGCTCCAAATGAGGTAGAGAAACAGACCTGAGCACTGTGTTTGTGACCTTCCCTTGGACCATCCAGCAGCACAGCAAACAGATGGAATTCTGCCTCACAAATTCCTGGCTCTGCACACCAAAGACTTAAGCTATGGTGTGGCTCTCAGCAGTAGCTCATTAGCTGATCCCACTCCAACTGCAAGGTGCTACTGAGGAAAATGCTTTCAACAACTACTTTTCATTCACATATAAAACAGAGAAGCAGCTAAATTGGATTTTTTCCATATTTGTGCAGAGGAGCAGATAACTTGTTTGGTTTTTTCCCCATATTTGTGCTTATTCTCTAGTGCCACACAAAAATAAGGGGTTTTTCCCTATTACACCAATATGTGTGAACACAGATGTTCTGCTGAGCATGATTCAGTCTAACACAACTCCATTTTTTTATAATAACTGTTCTTCAATTTTCCCTATCAACTTGAGTAATTTGCCACTGTCCTTACCCCATAAATCATAACAGCTTACATAATTAACTCTTGTAATTATCTCCACACGATTAGCACCAGCTGGCTACCTAATTCATAGAACTAAAATCCCCTTTCTATTCTATGTGGGTATTTGGATTCTCATTGATGAAGAGAACTTTGCCTGAATTCCACGCTGAATTCCAGTGGTTTAATCCAGCTTTTTGTATGCCTTCCAGCTCCCCTCAGTGTTTGCAAACACCTGTGGACTAGAGGCATTCAGAAATAAGCAGACTCCTCTCTCTAATGCATAAATTATTAGCTGGGGTGCTACAAAACACCACTGCCACACCTCCTTTTTGGCTGGGAAGCACCCAGATAACTGAGGCAACACTGCTTAGAGCCAGGATATTTTATATTTTAATCCAGTGTAGCTTGAGGACAGCAAGCAGCTCCAATTCACATTTCTGCTGCCAAAAACTAATTCCTGAACAAATCTGCATATTTCTATTCTGCCCACATGATGCACCTTTAGGATGTAATTTGGAGATAGCAACACTGTTGCTGCTAATTTATATTTTCCTTATCAGAGCTCCCACCACGGGAAGAGGTTTACATCCTGGCCAATGTGAATGAATATTATATAAGGAACTTTTAAGGTTCTTCAGCAAGTATTAATTCTCAGTGGAATTTCTGACTACTTGTTATGCTATCAAAAAGAATAAAAAAATTTGAAAAACCACCCCACATTTACTTTCCTCCCACAAATCTTCCTGAAAAACTGTCAAAAATTTCTACAACAGACACACAAACCTGAAATATGTTTTCACAAAACATATTGTGAAAAAAAAGAATAGAAAAACACAAATTAAAAATCACGGTTATGTTCATTCTACAAATCTGCATTAAAAATGGATACAACAGCCATGAAAACCTGCAGCCCGCTTTCATCAACTCTCCCATAACTGAAACAAGAATCAATATAAATTAAGCTAATAATGTCTCCCATAATACAATTTCCCTCTAATTTGTAATAAATTTGGCACAAAGATTATTAAATTCTCCTTTTGTGACAAATTTCTCCTGTTAATTGGCACTAAAGGACTGTGATGCTATTTAGACGCCAAATACGAATTCCAGGAGTTACCTCGTAGACAGGAAAAAGTCTTTCCACTCATGAAAGACAGAAGATTTATATTCCTCAGGTTTCCCAAGGACTCATTCACTTGGTCCTGTACATTACTTGAGGTTCCTCACACCATCCACTTGTCAACTGGTAGCTCCAGGAATTTACCATCTCTTGGAACTGGCAGCAGAAGCAGAAATATCCATTTCCAGATCTCCTCTCTGTGCTGGCAGGATTGCAAAACCTCACTTTTAAGAACTAAATAATCCCATTCCTGAACACAAGTTTCCAGTATCTTGTTAGGATTTTGGCAATTCCGGTTTTTGCCAAGAGAGAAAAGCTGAAGCAGGTGTTTAATTGGAGCCACTACACATTCTTTAGCAAAACCATTGGCTTAACCTGACTCCTATAAAATATGTTCATTGCCTTTAAATGCAAGAAAAGGATGAAAGTAAAATTTTAAGATGTTCCTCTCAATGTGTAATTCACTGTGGGTTTAATTGCACAAAAGGCCTTGATCCCAGTCAAGTCCAACAGCCAAAGATGGCACAGATTCCACAGATTCTCATTACTTCTTTTTTTATGTTACACCAAAGGACATTAGGCTGTACCATTTCAAAATTTTGTATCTGTGGCTTGTGTTAAACATGCATTTCCTCTCATCTCTTTCTTCATTATGCATAAGAGTAGTTCATGATCCTACGAAGATGAAAAGAGCAACAAAAATTCCTCCCCACATAATGGCCTAATCTTGGCAGGATGACCACTTTAGGGGTCGGGCCATGAACTGGGGGCAGAGCATTGTCTTGGGGGCAAGAAATATGGGTTTGAAGTTCCTCAGGTTCAGCAGAAAAGTGAACCAGGTCTTCTTCCTCCAGGGGTGACACCTTAACACCAGGGATATTTTGTAAGAAGGTGGGCTGCAACACCTGAGTGCTTGGGCTTGAAATGAGAAGAACAAGAACAAGAAGAAAACTTGTGTTCTATTAATCACCATGTGATGAATGCTCCCCTCTGCAGTCTCAGAGTTCAGCATATAATTTCTGGAAAGGGACTGGGATTCCAAAAAGGTCCCTTTCACATCTCTCCCACAACATCTTCTAAATCTCACTTCTAAGCTTCGCTCTTCTCTTCTCCATGTGTTGAAAAGGAGAACTAATCATGTAACTTCTGCTTATGGATTACACTCCCAGAACTGGGTTCCTAAACAGACTTGGCACCTCCAAACCTTTGAGTCTTCCAAAGCTCTAAATCAAGGATCCTTCTGGGTTTTATATAGCAATGACTGAATTTTAATTGGAGCAACATTTGGCAAATCCTTTCTGCTTGTGATCCCATCACTATGTTCCTTCTGTTTTTCATTGTCCAAGTGAGACAACATCACGTATCCATGTGGGAACTTAAAATGCTGAAACCACCAAAGGCAAAGTTATTTGGCTCCAAATCGTCATCTCTGTGCAACTCAGCAGTGGTTTAACAGATCACAAAGCAAAAAACATTCCCTTAAAAAGTAAAACAAGAAGTTTATCTTACCGCAGCTAAAAAAAATCAGAAAGCTGGAATCTACCTGATAATCAGTAAATACACATTAAATGCAGTAACCTCAAAGCAGCCAGAAATGTCAACTTCCAGTAGTGCTGTGTTAAATTATCTTGGCAACCACTGAGCAGTAATTGAGGATGAAGTAATTTTTTGCATTCAATAACTTCAGTTAATTTCTCACAGTTAATAAGTTATTACTACTGCAAGCCCCTGCTGACATCTGTTATTTTCCTTGTTAATTAAAACAGTAAATGTCATTGATGCCATAAGTGTGTGTTTTTCTGCAGTTTTTACCAACTTTTCATTTTGGGCAAAACTTTGTTGCACTACTTTTGGATGTGGAAAAAAAAGTCATCATCATCTGCAGTTTGCTGTCAGGACATGAAGCCCTCCCAAAAAAGCTGCCCACAATCTACATGAATGATCAAATAAAAAGTACAAACCAAAAAGCAACACCTCATAATTCTAACAACTCTAGTTTCTTCCAAAACTGAATACAGTGCTATGAGTCAAGCTTACAAACACATCACACGCAAACTGTGAGACAGGTAGTCAATAGCTATGTATTATTACCACAAAATTAAGTCTCATGGTACTCAAAAGGTATCAAAAATAAAAGTTTGTTGCTATTATGTATTATGTGGGTGAAAATCAACAAACAATTTTTCATTTCCATATCAGTTATCAATATTAGTCCATCCAAAACAAAACCACCTTGGCCTAAAAATTACTAAGTGGATCCTCAGAATCTCAAAAAAAAAAAAAAAAAAAAAAAAAAAAGACAAGGAAAACACAAACATCCGTAGTTGAATTAGAACCAAAGGCAAGTGTATTTATACTCATCTCAAAAGTGCCAAATCACTTGAAAGCTGTAAAAAAAAAAAAAAAAAAACAAACCCTCTTGGCGTCACACTGCCTCTCATTCCACCAACAGCCTTTATTTCTCTTTATATTCTTTATTTATCTTTATTTCTCTTTGTATTCTCTGTTCTTTAGCAGAACAGAGAATAAATCCAAAGGATGTCGGGCTGGAAGATATTGCATTTAACCACATGAGGGCACACCACACTAGAGTAATAGAAAAACTCCTGTGAAATCCCTGGATTCATTGTACTTGTGCTGTTTTATTGGAGCTATAGGAAAGCACAAGCCTTGGCACTGTAAACAGCACACGCCTGAGAAAGGGAAATTCTAAGCTGATATTTAATGCACCATTGTCCTGACACTTGTTGTTGGTTTAAAAACCTGTTCGCAATCTTAAAAGCAGCAGTATTTAAGATGTAGTTATCAAAGGAACTCAACCACAGAGCAGGCAGCAAGTTGTACTGGCTAGAGGGGAAAAAAAAAGAAAAAGTGAGACCGCAATTACTTTATTGAGGTTCCACAGCTTTTTGTAACCAGTTCTGGGGTTGTGGACTCTCCATCCCTTGAAGTGCCAAAGGCCAGGCTGGAGGGGGCTTGAAGCAACCTGGGATAGTGGAAGGTGTCCCTGCCCATGGCAGGGGGTGGAAATGAATGAATCCAATATCCCTTCCAACTCCAAACCATTCTCTAATTACACTGAGGGAATAAAACACCTGCAAGTTTTATTTCCTACCTTACTAGATAGCATGTCTGGAATAGAAACTTAAGTATTAGCTTCTTTAGGTTTTTTCTCCAATGACTCAGACATTGTACGAGGAGAAATAACACAAAAGGATTTAAACAATCCTTAACTGGATAACAAAAATAAGATAGCAGGCAACTACAAAGGCAGGTAAAACAATATTTAAGCTTCTCACAGGCAGCTGATCTCCCCAGGCTTCCAGCAGCCAAAAGAGAGACCCTGGTGCTCTGGCTGATGGAACCACCAGGAGCTGCTTCCTCAGGGTAATGTTATTGTTTGTGAACTGCCCTAAACAGCATTGAAAACAATCTCACACACCACTAAATACCAAAGGCAATGGATTCCCAGGGGTTTCTGTTTCAGTTAATGTAAAGTATTCTAAGTGAATGCAATAAAATATTTCAGACATATGTGGTGAGTTAGTGCTCTGATTTCTTTGTAACAACTAATATATCTTTTTTTAATGAAAACCTTGCCCATAAAGAACAGCAGAAAACAGAAGCAAAAAATCTTCCACTCTATATATACATAGATTAAATCAAAACTCCTCCAGAATGGATACTACTTAATTTTCTGTGGGGTCTATTTTGAATAGTAAAAATAATAATAAAATTAACTTCTTCATGCCATTCCATTGCACTCAAGTTTATGTTATGCACAGCAAAGAATATCCTGGTGAGATTGCAAATCCAGAACACCTATGAATTCTCACTCAGGAAGGCACAAGGGAGTATTCCCTGAAGGGTGGTGCTTTATTTAGGTTGTTTATTTTGCACATTTCACACACTGCATAAAATCTCCATCGCCAACTTAAATTCCAAAATTAGCACAGAATCACAGAATATCCTGAGCTGGAAGGGACCCACCAGGATCATTGATCCAGCTCCTGGGTCTGCACAGACACCCCAACAAGCCCACCCTGTCTCCAGGAGCATTGTCCAAACTCTCCTGGAGCTCTGTCAGCCCTGGGGCCGTGCCCATTCCCTGGGGAGCCTGGACGGTGCCCAGCACCTCTAGGGGATGAACCTTTCCCTGATATCCAACATAAACCTCCCCTGGGACAGCTCCAGCCACTCCCTTGGTCCTGTCACTGTCACAGGGAGCAGAGATTGGAGTTGCCCCTCTGGATGAAGCTGCAGACCCTGACTCTTCTCCAGCTGAACAAGCCCAGTGACCTCAGCCACTCCTCGTATGGCCCCTCCAGAGCCTTCAGCACCTTTGTAGCTGTTACACACATCATCATAACTCCATTTAGGCCGGAAGGGACCTCTGGAATCTCTAGCCCAGCTCCTCAACTAAGCAGGGCCACCTTCAAAGTAGGATAAGGATTTGATCCAGTACTGCAATATCTGCTTTACTCATGAGCCCCAACAAGGACTCAGTACTGCAGATGTGCTCTTAGAACAACTGCTTAGAGAGGAACTCTCGCTTCCCTTCACTCTCTTTTGTTCTTATGCTAAACCCACCAAAACAGCTCCCTGTTGATGTGGCTCTCCAGTCCCATGTTCTGAATTTTCCAGCAGGACTCTGACATTCTCCCTGTAGGGCAGTGCTCAGTCAGCCAATACCCAGCCCATACCATACCACCAGGAGACTCCATCCCCCTGCAGGACTCTGCACTGGTTTTTGCTGAGCTTCCCTTGGTTCTGCCCGCCCATTTCCCCTCCTGCTGAGATACTCCTCATGCCAGCCCTGCTTCTTGAGCGCATCGACCTTCCTCCCAAATTGGTGTTGTCTGGAAAATTACTGCGGGTGCATTTCACCCCATTGTCCAGAAAAATGACAAGACATTAAACAAGGTCAGCTTGACCCCAAGACCTGCAGAATTCCCTTGCAATTGGTGGCCATCAATCTTCCATCCCTACTATTGAAGTCCAGAAGTCCAGCCAATTTTTGACCTCCTTTGTAGTCCCTGTATCCTCTGAACATTGTAGAGAGACTAAGAAGGCAAAGTCTGTATTTCATCAGCAGTTAGAAAGCAAAGCCTGTATTTCATCCACATTTCTCTCTATTGTGTACCTTTTGCACATCAATACAGGAAAAAAAAAAAAAAACCTATCCTAAAAAAATACACCACCAGAAAAATAACAGAATCATGTATCACAAACAACTTGTGTGAGAGATTTGATGGAGTCTATGGAAAGGTTCCTTAGGATCTTTTTTGTTTATTGCATTTTTTTAGTACCAACTGACTAAACTCTCCTGTCATTACTGTACAGCTAAAATGAGATTCAAAGCTATCTTTTGATGGTCATACGCAGGGTGTATCTGCCACTGGAGATCAACCACCTCATCCACTTAGGCTTGGGGAGTCTCACATCACCTTCCAGTACAGCATATTTCATTAATTACAAGGGTATGGTGCTAAGCTGGCACACAAACATGGAATCATAGAATCATGGAATGGTTTGGGGTGGAAGGGACTTTAAAGATCATCTGGTTCCAACCCCTCTGCCGTGGGCAGGGACACCTTCCACTGTCCCAGCTTGCTCCAGGCCCTGTCCAGCCTGGCCTGGGACACTTCCAGGTGTGGGGCAGCCACAGCTTTTCTGTGAAACCTGTCCCAGGATCTCACAGGGAAGAATTTCTTCCCAATATCTAACCTAAATTTCACCTTTTTCGGTGTAACCCATTCCTTCTTGTCCTACCACTATAGTTCCTGATGAAGAATCCGGCTTCCCTGTAGCTCCTTGGATACTGGGAGGTGCTGTGAGGTCTCCAAACAATCGTCTCCACTCCAGCCCCAACTCTCAAAGCCTGTCTTCATAGGGGAGGTTCTCTGGTCCCCTTCTCAATTCGTGGCCTCCTCTGGACTTGTTTTATCTTTTATGTATTGAGGGCACCTGAAATGTCCCCAGCACTGCAAGTGGGGTCTCACAAGAGTGAAGGGGGAGAATCTCCTCGCTCGACCTGCTGGCCACACTCCTTTGGATGCACATTTATTATGGAATTTTGTCACTGGGGACTTGCCAAGGCAGTACAGATGCTAATTCAAACAGCCTGTTGTTCAGAGACAGAATTCCAGACATGGCAAAAAAGAACATTTCCAGAAACCTCCTTTGGTCAAACGAAGTAAGCACTGGCTTTCTTCCAGGCTTCTCCAGGAACTGATCCATCTCTGTCCTCCTGCTGCTGCTCAAGATTTTTTTGTCAGAGGAACAGAGAGCACCAACATCATCCCACACAGAACTAACAGCCACTTCTGTCCCACACACTCCACAGACAGAACTAGTTGAGGAGACATCAACCTTTTCTTTTTTTTTCCTTTGTTTGTTTCAACAGAACCATGAGTAATACACATAATTTTGCCACTGCATATGGCACATAAACCCTCATGGTCACTCCAGCACTAGGCATTTGTCTGCCTACCTGATCCCTGCATTTGGGGTTGTGTTTTTCTCCCCCCATGGCAAAGGTGAGGCTGTTTTTCCCTCCTGCTGCAAATTAAATATTCCTTCCTAACTCACTGTCTCTTGCCATTGCCACCATCAGCATCAATTTCCTGAGTAGCAGCACAATACCAGTAACTCTGGATTAAATGTAACCCTGTGGTGAGGGAAACAGCAAGATCACAAAATTTGAAGGGCAATAACCTCAACTGGCAGTGACAGCCAAGAAAAGCCCTAGAAATGTAAAAGGAAAGAATCTGATATATATTCCCAGCACTAAGTGGCAATTGGCAGAACAGAAAAGGAGGTGCCAAAGAGAAGTTGGTGTGTCTGAAACACAAACCAACATTAAATTGGTTTTCAGCTCATTCTGACTAAAGCAAAGAGACACAAAATAAGCTTTTTACTAAAACCTGAATGCATTAATTAACACTAAATATATGAACTTCAGGCTGTATTTGTAAGAATAAGCTATTTAACAGAGATGTCATCCTTAACAGCATATAATTCCATACTACATTTTAACAACAATTATCTCAGTAGGCTATTACTGCTAAAAATTAAAGAAGAAAAAGAGCAGATCTTTTCAGTCAGCTTCTTAACAAGCACGTCTAAATTGTTTTCTTTAATTATTAAAAGGAAAGCCTTTAAAAAATGCCAAAATTCTCCAACGCAACTGTTAGAGAACACAAAGCCCTGTAACACAAATTTCTTTTCTCACTTAAAACTGCTCAAGCAAAGAATGATTGTTCTTCACAAATGCTACTTAGAAATGTTGAAATCCACCCAACATTAAGTCTTTGGGGATGCAGTTTAATTTCTCTGCCTTCAGAGCAATACATAAAGTCAGTAGAAATCTGTACATCTCTAAGTAGGAAAAAAAAAACCCACAAGGAATGGCTTACAAAAATCAAAAAATTTGCAAATAAATACAGCTGAATGTACAATATGAGAAGTTTTAGGCAGTTACCACAGGGAATGTGTAACAGCTGGTAAAAATACCATCCACAGTATAACCTAGGAGACTCCAGAGACTGGGAATAGCAAAATTAAGATTAGTATCTATGAGTGGAAATGTTTGTTAAGTACCAGAGTCAAAGAAGAAAAAAGGGATTAGAAGAACTCAGTCAAACTAAACATAAAAATTCTTCCACTCTGCCACTTGAAAGCTTGCACATTAGGCTAAGTACTGCTCCTACTGCTGCTTCAAGGAGAGTGTTTATACTTGGGTTGGGTATTGTTTGTGTTCTTTTATCTTAGCTATAATGAACCTCTTTTTATTAGCCGTGTCAATTGATTAAAGTTTAATTTAAATATGAATGCATCTCCTGCACTGTTTCTAGATAAATTCTCCTTTTTGCTGTTTGCTGTTAACTACATGAATATCATTATCAAGGAAGAAAATACCTGACTTCCCTTCTTTTTCTTTTTTTTTTTTTTTTTTTTGTTATGAAGAAGACAGTTCTGACTTCTTAGAGAAAATATTCCCTTACAATTTTAAAGGGAATTACATTTCTATAGAGTAAAAGATAAGCCAGGTGTGTTCTGGACTACGTTAACAGAAGGTAGTTTGCTGTTAAATCACTTTAGAAGATAATTCTACATCACTAAATAAAACCTTCACTAAGATTTATCCATCAAATTCCATAATTTCTTATTTATGGGGATTATCCACCAGGATGACAGAATGATGAGTAATTGAAACCAATACTTCCTTTAATGCAAATGTATGAATTTTCAGAGGTGCCACCAGGATAAGAAAGATATTAAAGCATATTCAATTGATTGTTACAAAACTGTACTGGAAAGATTCCCTGCCAGAGCTGCCATTGCATCTCCTCTCCACAAGAACAGCTTATGTATTTGATCTGCAGCCCCAGCAAGGATCTTTTTGAGGCAGCAGCACTGGTCCATGGTGAACAGCGGTCGACGACTTGCAGCTGCTGGTTCTGTTCCACCAGCAGCCACAACCACACCAGATTTCCACTTGGCTCAAAAAAATTGTCTTATTCACCAACTGATCGAGTTGAACTTGTGCAAAGCCCACTGTAGCCAAATATTGTGAACTTAAAACCAAGACCAAGCTGCTCAAATGATTTAACATACATGATAATATAGTGTTAGCAGAAGTAAGAGACCTTATGCAAAGATTGCTTGTAACACTTCACTGTTTAGACAGTCTTTAGGATTTAGCTATGAAAAATTATGATCTTGCACCTTTTCCATTCAATACGTAAATATTGGACCTCTTCAAGGCAATTCTCTTGGGACTCCTGACATTTAAAATAAAACAATGGCAGAAGGAGCAGATGAACTTTCTTACTTTTAGTGCAGAACAACACATTCAGACTCTATTTCTATCCATTGAAACACTCAATTTAAAAATGTCATCAGGATCATACTGCAAGCTGGTTTTGCTCTTTTGTTCCAATTATTTACTTTCTCCTACTACTTTTTGCCTCAAGTTTTCTCATTAAAAATAAACAGCCAAATCTCACCTGTACACACAGGTTTTGATGACAGTGCTAACTAAAATGAGTTTCCTACAAACTGAAAAATGTCAGTCTTACACTTATTTATTACTATTTATTACTATTACACTTATTTATTACTATTACACTTATTTATTACTATTTATTAAACCATTTCAAATGCCTGTTTTTAAGTTTGAAGACCTTTGTTTAGTGAACTGGTTTTGCAGTAAGTCTTAGGCCAAATAAATGTAATTTTTTGTGTTGACAAACTGTTGGAAACGTGGGAAGAGGATTTAGAAGTAGGTGTGGGAGTGGGATATAAAAAAAGCACATGCCTAACAAAGGTTGTTGGGGCGCATGAGGTTTTGTTTGATTGTTTTTAATACTGAACTGGAAGAAAATCTTTTTCTGTGGAAAACCTTTTTAAAAGGTTTGATCAGTTGTACATGATACAAGGAAAAGAAGAGACTGTTCAGTGCATATATTTCAGATAAATAAAACAATCAGCACTCTGAAATTTAAGGAATTACGAGATTCCTCAAATCACTGCACTTTACTGCGCAAATAATAATCTGCATTTTTTTATAAAAACCTGCTAAGTAATTTTTTATTAAATCTGGTTGGTCAGATTGTTTCTGAAACCGGAAAACACCATCTCCAGAAAACAAAAATATATTGATTTATGGTGAATTGTTGAAAGTTAATCCCCGACTTCAAGAGAAATTTGGAAGAACAATCTCACTGCACTCATCCCAGCAGTGTCACACAGGTCTGCAACAGAGGGGCAGTGCTCAAAAACACATCCACACAATGATTAAAGTTACTAATTTGTGAAGGAATTGTTTTTAGCTGACAAGAAACTCTCTAAAGCTTAACAGCCACCTTAACAAACATCTTGAAAACATTAGCAATTAAGAAGGATGAGTCCAAAAAGAATAAATGTCCTTTTTTTTTTTGATGTATTTATATGAAATTAAGGATGGGATTACACACATTGAATAGCAGGAAATGTTTGTTTTCAGGAAGACAAACAGGTTGGTGTGCCACACAAAAATAATTAGAAAGATTTTCATTTCCTGGGTGTCACCCTCTCTTTTTTAATTTTCCTCTGTGTATTCAAGATTTGTTATTATTGTTGATTTTCGTAATTTGAAAAATTTTCACCCATGACTGAGAATACAAATTAATGAAAATAAGATCAGGAGGAAATATTCCATTCTGAAGCAACTAAATTAACCCAGGTCAGCACCCAAAGATTTCATGCAGCATTAGACAAGCTGAAGCTGTTTTCATTAATCTATTCATATTTCCAGTACAATTAAAAGCTGGTCAGTAGTGGAATAACCATTGATATGTTTATTTTCCCCCAAAGGTTTCTTGGGAATTCAGATGTCATAGAAACTGTTGTGGGTATTTTTTTTTTTTTAATGATGTTGACCACAGAGTAGGTGAGACAAAATTAAATTACACAGTAAAAGAAGATCATAATATAACACAAAAACAAGGGGCAAACAACAAACCTTGCCTCTAAATGAGGCAGGATTTGCCTTTAAGTGACAGATGTTGTTTCACAAACACAGTTCACACACAGAACACCTTCAATATTCCCCATATGTGTCACCACCAAGCAAACTTGAGATCTAAATAACCTGATGTTTTCCCACACAGGCAAATGCAGGTGGAAGTTATATGTTCATGAGGCTTAAATATCCACTTTTATTCATAAATGGAACAGGAGTCACAGAAAGGACATTAAGTTAGACAACCTCAGACAACTACCATAGAAACCCACTTACATCTGTTAAATATTTTTGGCCAGAAAATGAATTCAAGTCATTAAGTATTTATGCTCTCTTAAATACAATCTGTTACAAATGGAAAAATTATTTACTTTAATATCTGATCACACAAGTGAAGGTTTTCACACCTGTTAACTTTTTCAAACCCCAAATACTGCCTGTTTAGCCACAGAGGCTCCAAAGGCTGTTGCCCCCCTGCTACTTCAACATCTCTGATAAACTCTGCAGCCCCAGCAGAGGCTGGGAAGATGTGGAGCCCAAAGATGTGCCATAATTCATCAGGCACACGATGCTCCTGCCCGAATAATGAATCCCAACTTTGCTCTGCTCTGACTCGGAGGCACAACTTGCGCTCACAGATAAAGCCCCCATTTAAAATCCTGTTGCCATGAGAAGAAGAGCTGCTGATTTACCTCCAGCCGATGAATTCCCCGATTTTTAACGAGACACTAGGTTGCTTATTAGTCTCAAAACTTGAGCACCAGCTCAGGGGGAAGCCAGAACTTCCTCATCAAGAATATTTAGGCACTTTCAGACTAGGTGGAAAGGAACGATTCGTTAGGAGAACAAGAGGTCTCAGTGCTGACCTGAAACTATGCAGTCTCTAAAAATAATAAAAAGGAAAACCTACACATACACACACTCCAGAGGAGCACATTCCTTCCTTCTGTTTAGCACAGAGGAAAGACTCACCCTTTCAGAGACAGCACAGAAATTTCCCAGCAAAAGGCAAAACACCCACAATATTCAGGTAAAGTTGCATTTATCATTATTTCTGATTATATTAGACAGAGCGTGGTTGTTTATTCTTGACCCAGGCCTTGATCTCAATCCCACCACTTAATAAAAATCCTACAGCTTTCTTAGACTAGCAGAATCTGACAATCTTTTCCTTCTTAATGAAAAATTTCTTGAGAACTGAAAAGGGAGAAAGGTCAAAAAAAGCATCATAACCTTTCCTGCTTGCACTATGACAAAAAAAATCTTAATATTACACCTTGTGTTTGTTCACATCTGTTTTTTCTTCTCAGGAAATTGCTCAGACTGTAATCATAACCTTTCCCAAAGCCCAGAATAATATAACTCAATAATAAATGTAATTAAAATGTAACAGCTAAGATCCCTGGACTCAAGATGTTACATACAGAGTACCTCTGCTCAGAGGTCTCCATCAGTTTTCCTACTTTCTCTCGGGCCTGTGATAGAGATCTTGGAAGTGAAATGCTTCAGCCTTCAAATTCAGCTGAAGGATAATAAATAAAAGGACATAATAAATAAAAGGACATAAGAATAAAAGGACAGAGGAAAGATACCTGAAAACTCAAGAACAATTCTGGCATTTGATCTATGAATAAAGTAGAAAGGAAGCAGATGGCACAGTATGCATAAAATCCACTATTATGCTAATGAAATTAATCAAACTAATGCTGACCACAAAGTAGCACAGAGGACCCTTGCTGCATTTAGGAATAAAATGGGAGACAAACTTCAATGCTAAAATAAAAAGTTAGCACAGAGAGGAAAAAACAACGATGTACTTAATACTATTGTTGTTCCAAAGAGATGCTGTGATTGCCACTGCTCACTGGTGATCAGAAAGGCAAAGGAATAAAATTTAGCACAACAAAATGACAAAAAAAAAAAAAAATCATTCTGGCATCATATGCATGGAAAGGGTGTAAAATCATTTGGGCTGTCTCATTCCAAAACAGAACCAGCTCCCCCTCTCTGTCCTTGCTGGCACTGGCACAGCAGAAACAGTATCTACTCTGGTTTTAAAGACCTCGAAATGGCCCCAAGCTGCAGCAGGGGAGGTTTAGATCAGGTGTCAGGAAAAGGTTTTGCACAGAAAGGGTTGTCCATCATTGGAACAGACCGTGCAGGGAAGTGGTGGAGTCACCACACCTGGAAGTGTTCAAATAACGTGTGGATGTGGCACTTGGGGACACAGTTTAGTGGTGAACATGGTGGTGCTGTGCTGATGGTTGGAGTTGATTATCTTAGAGGTCTTTTCCAACTTTAATGATTCTTTGATTCTGTGAACACCATCCACTGCATGACTTCCTTGGGAAATCTGTTTTAATGCTTCCCCCTTCTTACTACAAGACAGCGCTTCCCAAAATCAATTTGCAATCTTCTGAGTTGGAAATTAGGTCCATTATTTCTCTTCTTACCCACAGAAAACAAACTGTCCTGTTGCCTCCTCATGTATTTGAGAACTGCTACATCCCACTTCACTCACCTTTCCTTAGAATAGCTGCCCCATTTTGTCCCATCTTTCACAGAAATTCATGTTTTCAAGGTTTCTAATCTTAGTTATCACTCTTATCTAGATCCCCTGTAACTCAAAATCTTTCCTCAATGCCAGGCTTAAATTAGGCATCCTATCAAACCTTGGAGGGACAGACACTGATTTCTGCTCCCTGTGACAGTGACAGGACCCAGGGAGTGGCTGGAGCTGTGTCAGGGGGATTTATGTTGGATATCAGGGAAAGGTTCTCCCCCAGAGGGTGCTGGGCACCGTCCAGGCTCCCCAGGGAATGGGCACGGCCCCAAGGCTGCCAGAGCTCCAGGAGACAGGGTCGGATTGCTGGGCTGTCTGGGCAGGGCCAGGAGTTGGACTGGATGATCCTGCTGGGTCCCTTCCAGCTCAGGAATTCTCTGAATTACGACCTTACTTGACCAGTATAGCCCCACCATGGTTGAAAAACACGGACTGAATTTTTTCAGGATGGTTTATCCTTGAACCACAGCTGATTTAGGGCAGGCCTGTTCAGTAAATCACACCACTCTTGCCACGCTCATCTATGAGGCACTACAATTCCTTGTCTCCTCTGCAATGGCAGGTCACTGATGTGTATTTATGCAGCTAATTACATTTGGCCAAAGGCAGAGCTTTCTAATTGTCTGGACTGAATTAGATTCCATATTTTCAGATCATCATTTGCACTTTGCCAAGGTTATGTTGACTCCTCATTCTGTCTCTCAGCAGGCTTCCAGCTCCAGCTCAAGCTTGGTGTTGAAGGCATTTCTCCATCCCATCATCTAGATCTTTTGTTAAAACACTGAAAAAAACAGAATACCGTTCAGTTGACACACCTTCATTGACAGTGAATCCAGGGAGTAAATCTCATTTCATAGCAGCTGCACCTAAACCATGGCTTCCCCATGACAATGTCACTTCAGACAGTATTAAAAGTTTTAAACAAATCAAGATACACAGCACCAGGCTCTCCTTACTTAGTCAAGTGGCATCCCTGATACAGGAGGTAGCTGCAAAAATCCACGTTTCTTACACCTTGCACAAACATCACAAAAAGTGCTGACAAGAATTAGCTGAGAATCGAATCACTGCCTCAAAAAACAGGTGGTGGAACTGAAACAAAAAAAACTGAGGGAGGAGAGTGACTGGAGAGAGCAAACTTTCCTGCACACCCCATTTGTGAAACCTTCACCAATGTCACGTTCTACCTCCTTTTTTGCCCAAAGGCTGAGGCTGAGGAAATCTTGGTTCCTGACAATCAGTGGTTCAAGGAGAGTGATCCCTGAAAATTTACCCAGCCAAGCAATCTCCCACAGCCACCTGCTCCTGTGATGCCTTAAGTTTCAGCTTTCATGTTTTGCAGATTCTGTGCTGCCTAGGGGTGTAGCTCTGAGCTTCATAATTAAGCGCTGGTAAGTTCTCTTCACAGAGTAGGTAGATAAAACAAACCCTTTTCTTGCTGGAGACCAAGGATAACAAGTACAACTTTCAGGCCCAAAAGCATAAATAACAGTGGACTGAAGAGAGAAAACAAGAACGATGGGACCTCGCAACCTGAAGCCATAATTGGACAATTAAACCCAATAGGCAAATGCACCATAACTTATAAAAGTGTGAGATCTTGGAACTGGTCGTCCTTTTTGTGACCATTCTGGGTCCATGTTGGGTGAAGACCTGGCCAGACTCTTGTCCTTGCCCAAGGTGTGTCCTTAAAGGCCTTTTAATAAATATCTACTTTATTCTCTAGCTTTGTCCAGTCTCTGCTCCAGGTCAGCCTTCCCAAGGCATCACCTGGGCACTGCTAAATATGAGAGATACAGCAAGCCCCAGCTCAACCTGGCATCCCTTCCCAGCATCAGATCTTAGCAAGGCATCCATCCTCCAGGGGGTTTTGCTGGTTTTTAACAGGGCTTTGTCTCTGAAAGGGGCTGCCTGGAGGCAGCAGCTGAGAATTCCTGTGTCAGTGCTGTCAGTGCTCTTAAAAGCCTGGAAGAAAAAATTCCAGCAGAACCAATTTTTGCCATCAAAAAATTATTTCTTGGCTACCAGAGTACTAAAAACTGTATTCGGTCCCACCTGAAAAATCTGTGTTAGAATTGCCCAGAAACTGGGTTGTTCAGCTCCACGGGTATGCTCAGAGATGGCTGTAAAGCTGCCCAGACTTCCCCGTGCTCAAAGCAGAGATGTTAGAGCTGCTGGGTGAGTGACAGAAAACATTCTTCCCGAGCCGTGCCAGGGTATGGCACCAACACCTCTGCTGCAGCATCATTTTCATCACCTTTCTGCAGCCTCTGCATAGATAAAGCCATGATGTGTAATTTTTATTCTAACGTCTAAAAAAGCACCAGAATTTTAAAGCTTGAGTGTCTCCTTTACCAAAACACAGATTGTTATTTTTTTTTAAAAAAGGTTTTATCTCTAATGCTCCTTCACAAAGAAAAGTGCTTCTGTTTATTCCATCTTTGAATAATTTGATTTTACATTTACGTGTAGGAATCTGAATCTAAAAGCGTGAGTGATTTAAAATAAATCTAGGGATACTTGTAGAATTTACAAGGTAAAACTTTTATCAGTCCTAATGCTTTTTAAAAATGTATTTTACAGGCAATTTCCTGTCACACATTAACAGCAAAGTTAACATAAATGTTTAAAATATTTTTATGCAACTATAAAAAGAATTAAGATTGTATCACTTAAGAAAAATGTCTCTTTATTAGAGCTACAAAAATCAATCCAGTCCTATTGATTTCACAGGGTAAAAGGAGTAAAAGGAATAGGATCGTATTACTTTTCCCTTTTTTGTGGTGTGGGTTTTTTTTCTTTTTTTTTTTTTCTTTTTTCTTATTTTTTTTTCTTTTTTTTCTTTTCTTTTTTTCCTTTTAACTCCCACTTGTTCATAGTAAGCAGCAGCTAAAAAGAAATCGAGGACTGAAAGTTCCAGTTCTTACCAGGGAGGAATTTCAAGGAAAACCTGCACCTAGCATGGCACTTAAGTATGTCCTTAGCACTAAACAAGTACTTGCAGTAAAATTAGCAGGAGTTTCAATTGCTTTCATAAATAAAGTGAATAAAAATGAACCAGTAAATCCCAGAGTCATGCAACAGAATTCTAAGATATCACGTTATAAATGCTACAGTATCTCTCACAGCACAAACTTGTAAGGACAGGAAAGTAGAAAATTTAATTCCTCTCAGCTCATAAATAAATATGTAGACAATATTAGACTTCAGGCAATCTGCTACTAATACTCTGTTTTCAAGTATTTATGGATTTGCATGAAATTATATCTTTCCTCTTGCTCCAGTTTCCCACTCTGGCTGTTGATATTATACTACATTTTTGTGAAGAGGCTCATCAACAGTGATTTTACTATTTCCAGACCAGGATGTCTCAAAAGAGATTTTTTTTTTGCCAGTGTTCTACAGGCTGTTTGCTGAGCAGATCCAGTGTCCCCGCCTCTTTCATAGCTGAGGTGCAGTTCAGGAAGGCAGTAGAGGGAGAAGAGGCTGCCCAACATGGCATTGGCTGCTTTGGCTCTTCTTTGTACCTTCAGCCTTTTCCAAAACGTGGCCAAATAATTTCCACTCCTCTCTCCTTCAGAAATCTCCAAATGAACAATAAGCAGGAACAATTCAAAAGCTCACAGGACCTTCTCCCAACATCTCAGATTTTCACCCATATTTTTTTAAAAATGGAAATTTCACTCTCCTTTGTCAGACTAGAAAAAAAATCATTGCTTTGAGTAATGCAGATCTTAAATCAGCAGCATTTGTGTAGCTTGACAATCTGAGAATCACAGAAAGGTTTGAGTTGGAAGGGACCTTAGAGATCATCCTATTCCACATCCCCTGCCATGGGCAGGGACACCTTCTACAATCCCAGGATGGTCCAAGCCCTATCCAACCTGGCCTTGGATGCTTCCAGGAGTAGCCACAGCTTTTCTGGGCGCCCTGTACCAAGGCCTCACCAAAAATAACAACATAATACTTGCAAATCTTCCAACTTCAGTTACATTTACAGATACTCCAATTTTGAATGCGCTGATAAAGTTTGGATAAAAAGAATGTGTTTTCATTGTATCCTGCTGTGGTAGCCTGTGGGCCATCCAACAGAGAACAATTCACTCCCTTGTAGAGTGCACAGCCCCTAGGCTTCTTCAATTTGCAGCGCCTCCCCTTTGGGAAGTCCCTCTGAGAGATTTCCTTACAGCTCAGGTGAGCAAAAGTGCTTCAACCCATGTGCAGCCCCCAGGCTGCCTCAGTTTGCAAAGACTCACCTTTAAAAGTCTCTTTGAGAATTTTCCTTGTGGCTCAAGGTGAGAAAAAATACTTCAACCCATGAGCTTTGCAGTTCTATGCTAATGTTTCATACTGCATTGGTTATTCCTCTTGTTCCTGGTTTTTACCTCTCCTGATTGGTTTTTTTATTGATGCTTCTCTGATTGGTCCCTTTCCCAATTCCTTTCCCCATTGGCCAAGTTGTGAAACCTCGCCCCTGGCTATCCTATATAATGCTTCCCCCACGGGACCATTTGTGTCCTTTCTGCTCTGGACCTGTGGAATAAAGAAGCTTTCCTGGAGATCAGAAGGACCCGGTGTCGCTGCTCTTACTCCTGTGTCGCCCGGGTGGAAAACACAAACACAGCTCTGCTGCTCAGGCATCCACACAGAGTGAATCACTCTGCGCTGGAGAGTGCACCAAGGAGCTGATCACTCTGCACCCAAGGGTGCACAAAGAGCAAATCACTCTGAACCCGAGAGTGCCTGCGCCTCGGTCGATCTACGTGTCTTTTTGAAGACACTTCCAGTGAGGAAGGTTGTGGTGCCTTCACCACTGGACCAGACCACCACATCCTACTGCTGGGCAACCATGCCAGGAAAAGAACAAATAGTAGCAAAAACCTACCGAGCAAACACTGATATTGTACAGACATTTTCTTTCAAAGTATACTAGTGTATCATCCCTGCAGTACCACAGCACCTCAAACACGTGTCACAAAACAGCAGTCTCTCTTCTGAGCCCTAAAAATTTCAAATTGCCTACGGCATTCTCCAAATACTTGAGGTTTTTGTTAGTTTTCTTCTTTCATGAAGAAAGACGACGGCTCAGCTGTCTCATCCAGCAATGTTTTATTCCAATCAGCCACTTCGGAAGCAAGGCAAAGGCAGGTCAGATTTTCATTATGACTAGATTTTGCTGATCTTTTATACACATCTGGTAAGAGACTCAGAGACAACATTGTTGTCATAAAAATTTACCTAGGGAAGAGAAGTCTGCAAGCAGTTTCTTTGTTTTGGATGAAGTGCTCACAGAAAGTCAGACAAGGCTGTTCTCTGAGCACTCATTCCACAAGCATTTCAGCCCCTGAAGGGTTGTGATTTCCCAGATCCCCGTCATTTGCTCTCCAGCACACCCAGTTCTCATCCCTCCCATCACTTCCAAAAATAAAGGTGTGTGCCAAATGAATAAATAGGATACAGCAAACAAAAATGCCTGATAAATAGTGAGCCATCATTTATTTGCATCTCATCTCCAAGCAGAAGCAATTTTAGAATATTAACTGTGGTGGAGGATACAATATAATCAAAAGTCTTATATGGGGGAAAAATATTCAAAATATGTTTTCCAAATTAATTTAGAATCAGCATCAAACAATCTGATTCAGTAAAACTTTTTTTTTTTCCCCTTCATCCTTCCCCACCTTTTTGTGTGTGTGTGGATGGATCATCCACCTCTAAAACACCTCCTATAAAAGGAAAAATATTTGAGCAATGTGTGAATTTTGCCATAAAATAATTGAGCATTCACGTCTAAGGTGGTTAATCAGACTTGATCAATACAGTCAACAACGTGTTGACCTGATCAATATGGAAAATGTAACGCAAAATATTATTTTTTTTATATATGTACCTTGTACTGAGACAGAATCTTAACTAAATCAATAATATAATAAAACCAAATCTAGACTAAGTCTCAGAAAGATCTGAAATACAGAGATTTAGTTACTTCAAAAGAAAATGTGCCAAACCAGAACAAAATGCAATTAAAAAAAAAGCCTCAGATCATGTTTTTTTTTATGCAAAGCTCTTCAGTAACCTGTGAGAGATTTACTAAAGTAAGACCACAATAAATAACTTTACAAGACCAAGCAACATCATAAAAATCTCATGAAAAGTAAAAATGAGTTGTGCAGAAGTATAAAACAAAATTACAAATGTTAATAAAGGCTTTATGAATATCAAGTTTCCCACATATTCTCAGTCGACAAAAGTAGGACTTAATGACTCCAGCCAAAGGCACATTTTGACACCACAATTAAGTTTTTTGATAGTTCCACCCTATGGAAATGGAAATGCTTCCCTGCTGGACTTTTGTGAAATGAGATGCTGATTACACATATTCATTTTCTGGCTCCATAAGCTCCTTGCAGAGCGTTCAGGAACTGTGGTGACAAATCCATCACCTCACAGAGTGCACAGTGACAGCCCCACATCTCCACCTCGATGCAGCCTCGTGCAAGTTCAGAGCAGCCACCGACGAGGAAATCAACAGGATAATGTTCTGCACAGTATTGGGTAGTGAGATGGAGAAAAGGGATATAAAAAATTATATATTACATTTAATTTTATACCTTCCTTCCTTCCTTCCTTCATCAAAAGCCTCAGCATTCTGATGGCCACATCAGTAAAAGACACCTTAGAAGAGCTCCTGACTCACTGCAACTGAGTTGACTCATCCACAGTGTGCATTACCTTTGTATTTGCCAGCAATTCAATGTGAAATTTGCAACTCAGGCTGCCAGTTCCACAGAAACAATTTTAACAGGACTAACTTTCCAATGAAGATTTCTTTAAACAAGCCTCATGAAACTCAATATGCAGCCAGCCAATGAATCCAGACCCAGCACGCTGTTAACCTGAAACGATTTTCCCTAAAACGAGTAATTCTAAACTAATAAATGCAACCCTGCTGATTTCTGCCCTTTCCTGTAATAAAAACACACAAATTCAAAAGCTGTGTCAGAGTCAAGGGTAGAGAAGAACTTGGAAGCAGATTACCATGGGAGCCTTAAGGAACACTGAAACAACAACTGGAAAAGCAAGGACCTACTGAGGAGTTTGGCAGAGAAAATCAAGGACCACCACAGAGTGTGGCCTGAAGAAAAGCACAACAACCTCTGGGTTAAAATTGCAGTGATTTCTAATTCTTTTTTAAAAAGTAATCATTCTGAAGAGAATTTAAGAGTACCCAGGTCTCAGATCCAGGAAGAAAAAGGAGGAAGGAAAAAAAAAGAAGAAATTATCACAGGACCTAGACGGATGATCCAGTAACTAGATTTTTTTTTGGCCAAGGGAAGTATTCGAAAGAATAGATAAAAATGGTCAAGTGGGAGCAGTAAGATGATCCTTCATAAAGTCACTACTGGAAGCTAAAATCTGAAACTGAACTTCTCACACCCTCACCTCCGATGTTCTAAAAATTCTTTCCTTCACAAAATTCCATTCCATAAAGACTGAGAACTTTAATATTTTCAGTCCGTTTCCTTCCAATTCAAAAATATGTAATTTCACTTTCTTGACATGCAATTCCTAAGTTCTGTAGGTATCTTGGAACAGGATGGGGCCTGGTGACAAACCCAAGCGATTGGTGAGAACAAAGGGCTGGAGGGGAGCCCAGGAGGACAAAGATGTTACAGAAAATTTAAGATCCTTTGGGTTCCCTGTCCCAGCAGTCTTGTAGGAAAGTTACAGAAGACTTTAGAAGGATCTATCCCACTTCAGGACAAATCAGCTTTAGCAGCATCACTGTTGATGAAAGGGAAAGCTCATATAGCACCTTAATTTATTCTTAGTTTTTGACATATTTGGTTCCTAATTTCTTTGCTGACAAAAGTATGCATAAGCCCACTATTTGATTATACACAAAACTCAGTGCAAAATATATACACAGCTCAGTACAAAATTACATTCCAGGCTTCCCATCTCATTTCCATGACAGATGTAAAATAAAAGATCTATGGATGTTTAACATCTTTGCTGGCTCATCCAGCCTAAAGGGCTGGTGCTGGATTGTCACAAAACAGTCACAAAACAATGAAAATAAATAAACAGTACTGAAATTAAGCAACCAAAAAAACCCCCAAAACCAAAAAAAACCACAAAAAAACCCACCAAAAACCAAAGTACAAACCTCACCGCCAGCATCCCTCACAGACTCTAATGTCTACTGAGAAAGCTGCAGGGCCAATCACTTGAAAAAAGAACACAATTGTGTAACTTGATTGTATCAATTTTACTCTTGGATACTTTCAGTTCAGTGAAAAAGGCTGAGAGGTGTGCAGAACAAATGCTTACTAATCTCTCATTAAAGATGTATAAAATATTATGCAGTGGTCTGCTAAACAGAGCTCAGAATTTCAGGTTTCAGTTTTAAAGTGCTTAGTAACTTCTGTTCAGTAAAATTTAAACATTTGAAAAAGCTCTAGGATGATGATTACAATTATCATTTCCACTCTTGCAGCTTGTCTACTGCTAGAAGAAAGTTAATTTTTAAAAGAGACCAAACCCTTTAAAGACCAGTACAACTTCTGCATTTTTACCAGTGTCAAAAACTATCCTCCCCGCCTTTTCTCAACAAAAATCTAACTCTACTTTCTACACAATACTCAAAATAACTAAAATGTAAGTAGAGAGATGGACTCACAGGATGCCCTTTGAAAGGACAAAACAAAACCTGACAGACAACCAAGGTGGAAACACAGGAAAGCTCCTAACAAAGAGACTGAAATCTCTAGCAACGAAGTACCAAAAGAAATATGAAAATAGAAGATAATGTTCCTAATTTCCTCTTATTGGCCAAGCAAACCAGCAAGGAAGTAGAAACTTCTGTCTCCAGAGCTGGAGGGAAGGGAAGAGATCAGGTCACAGCCTGGACTTTCTTCTTCTGTGCTCAAACATAAGCACAATTAAATTATCTTTCAGCAATTCCTGAGAGTTGCAGTAATGCCATTAAAAATATGCTGTGGATGACAAGGGTTGTGTGTAAAGTGGCAGTGATTTCTGGCTGGAACTAAATGATGTGACCCTGACACATCCTGAATGTGTGAGTGGTAATGCTGCTGAATTCAGAAACTCCAGAATGAAGATATTTATTGGACAGTGGATTTAATCATCATATAAGTGACTCACAAGGAAATGCTTATTTTACAGGATATGGACCATTATAAAATTAACTCACTGATCACAGCACTACACCAAGGATACACCTGCATGTTTCCAGCCACTCTAACAAGTACTTCAGTTGCGTCAGACAGGAACTGCTCAAATAAAAACCATACACTTTTCCATGAAGGTAAAAACACTACCAAAAACTTTTGTTAATCCACCACATCCCAACAGTCAACAGTATCAAACTGCACATACATGAAAGCACTGAGTCCCTCAGCTTAAAAAGAAACAAAAAATACAAATAATACAGGCTATCAAACCATTCACAGAGATCTTATGAGATGGAACACAGGAATGAAGCAGATTTAAAGAATATGGACTGAGAAGACAGAAAAGAAAGAAGAAAAAGATATAGATATAGATACAGATATAGATATAGATATAGATATAGATATATAGATATTATGCCTCATATGCATGCACTTCCCTCAGATTTTGCATTCTTGTCAGAAAAGTATAAAGCTACCTGCCAATTAAAGTATTTCAAGCAGAGTAGTAAAAGCTTAATCATTCCACACTGAGGGTGTAGATATATGTAATTCACTGGGGAAAAAATTGAATAAATTAATACATATTCCCTGGAAACAACTCCATATTTAGAAGCCATTCAACACACTGGACTCATTATGCTTTTACATGAACACCTTCCAATGGACGTATTTATTATTAGCATAAGCAGATACAATACATTTTCATTACTAGGGAGTAAGATGACATGAATCAGAAAAACTATTTCCTGTTACAAATCTTGTTTCTCCAAAGCCCTTCTCTGAAAACTTAAGAGATTAACTGTTTGTACAAACGAGATAAGGATTTAGAGGAAGAAAGTGTGCAGGTGTCAGCCTTGTCCAGTGGTGGTGAGTCCATCCTGGAGCTGGCTGGAATTGGCTCCATGGACTTGGGGAAGCTTCCAGCAGGTTCTCACTGGACCCTGTAGTTCCCTCTCTACCAAAACCTGGCCATGCAAACAAAAAACTTTTGGTTTATCCTCTTCCACACTACCAGTCCCTTGAGTGAAAATTAGGCTGTATTTCTTAGTTTAAAATGTTATGTATAGTTGATTTCATCTATTTTCATCTTTAAAACAGGTTTATAAAGACCAATACTCACACTGAGTGCTATGGTTACTTTGTTATGACTATGCTTTTTTGGTGGGGTTTTTTGTTTGTTTCTTTGTTTGTTTTGTTTTGGTTTTGGGGTTTTGTTTTTTTGGTGTTTTTTTTTTTGTTTTGTTTTGTTTTTGTTTTTGTTTTTTTTTTTTTTAAAGCTAAACACTCTTTTATTTATGAAGGAAGAGAAGAAATCTGTGTAGACAGTCCCTTGTTCCACACTGACCCAAGAAACTGAATGAGAATGAAAATTCTAGCTCTGACTTCATTTAGGATATTAAAAAGACTTTTTTTAAAAAACAGATATCTATGAAAAGGAAGATTTCTAGTCAGCAGTGAAATATTCCTTGTGTATTCTTCAAAGGTCATCTGCACAATATTGAATTAATCTGTGTTGAATAAGCTAAGCATGAGACATATCCTTAATACTCTCGCTGTAAATTAGTGAAAGGTTTGAAGTCTCATCAATGAGTACCAAAGTACTACAGGAGTACAGAGAAACAGACTAAATAAGAGAGAAACTCCAGTATATAGAAGGGAAAGTATTAATCATCACATTGAGAAAGACAAGTAGAAGAGGATATTTCTCCCCAGTCTGAGCATGTGCTGCTCAGACACATAATATTCAAGAACACCAACCACTGATAAGCTTGTGAGAAAAGATACTGAAAATCAATTTATCAAACAGGAACATAAATATGGTAATTTGCATCATGTGCTTAAGGCACAATTACACCATTTTCTTAAGGCAAAATTACTTCTAAATTTCTCTGGCTGAAAATCAACGTCATCTTTAAAAGCTCAGATCTCTCTAGGTACAAAAAAAAAAAAATTCATAAAACAATCAAAGATAACCAAAAAGTCTACCTAGATCCATTAAAAGGTGCTCACCCAATGGAATCAATATTCCAAACAAATTAGCATGGAAAACAAACAAAAAACAAACCAAAAATATCCATGTACCCATGCCCTGAATCCTCTGAACTGCAAATAAATCAGTCAGTCTTCAGAAATACATAATGAAGGGCAATGGAACAGAAACTGCCACTGCTTCTCAGAACATGGATCATTAGAATTAGGATAATTAACACCTCAAAGCAAAATCTTGTAATTAGGGTATTATTTTTGTAATTAGGATTATTTTCTATCCTTTCTAACTTTTGCAGACTGATGACACACACAGCTAATGAAGTTAATGAAAAAGAAGAAAGTGAGTAAGATTTCCAGATCACTCTGAAGAATGAAGCTAAGATGGATTGCAAACTTCAATATCCAAATTGCTCCCGAAGTCATTAGAAACATACATATTTAATCACAGGGGTGGTGTATCTATTTTCTCTTTCCCCTGGCAAATCTGATCAATGACAGAAAATAAGCAACCCTGTTCCCTGTTTCCTCTCCAAAACACAGAGACCCATTACTGCAGGGTTTTGTTCTTCCAGCAATTATTTTCCTGGTTTTATGATTCCTAGTGGACCTAAAGCAACTCACAGAGTTATTAAGTTTGGAAAATACCTTTACAATCAACAATTCCAACCATTAACAGAGGACAACTAAACCGCGCCCTCAAGTGCCACATCCACACGTTTTTTGACACTTCCAGAGATGGGGACTCCACTCCCTTAACAACTCTTTCCATAAAAAAATTTCCCAATATCCAACCTGACCCTCCCCTGGCCTAGCCTGAGGCCGTTCCCTCTCCTCCTGTCCCTGTTCCCTGGGAGCAGAGCCCAATCCCCTGGCTGTCCCCTCCTGTCAGGGAGTTGTGCAGAGCCACAAGGTCCCCCCTGAGCCTCCTTTTCTCCAGGCTCAGCCCCTTTCCCAGCTCCCTCAGCTGCTCCTGGGGCTCCAGACCCTTCCCCAGCTCTGTTCCCTTCTCTCTCTGCAGCCCCTCAATGTCTCCTTGGAGTGAGATGCCCAAACTGACTCCAGGATTTAAAATGCCTCATGAGTGGCACACTTCAAAAATATATCAAATTCTTCATCAAAGATTCAGGTAGTGCTGATTTTCCTATCTTTCTAGGAGTACTATTCCAGCTTGTATGTAATTTACATTTTATTTACAGTTTATATTCACTTATAATTTCATTTTCAAGCCAGAGGATTTTGTAGGATTAATAAAGATCTTCACTTACAAGACAACCTCTTGCTCATACACAAACATATACTGGTTGATATCGTAACACCTCTTAACTTACTAAGTTAATATTCTGCAAATGCCTACTCCAAAATCCTTGCTGAGGGTGTTTAGTGTTTGGTTGTTTTAGTTTCAGGCTGTGAATCCCATATTCTAGTTTAGTTTAGATTAGAATTGTAGAATATTATTTGCACTCTAAGTGCTACCAGAAATAGTCTCAAAATCTATACTGGCAGCAAATTTAAGACAATTTCTTTTTAATTGATAAGCCTTTGTATAGATGAAATACATCCAAAGTCTTTAGGCCTCCATTAAAAGACAAAACCACAGTAATTCACACAATTCTTCTCTGATCTCATTCCAATTTGTCAACAGCTTTTTTGAGAAGAGGAAATCCTTCCAATAATAATCTCATTAACAAACACTATGTTACAACAATAATAATGCCTAAATAAAATTTACTTTATCACCAGCTGATGCACTTAAGGATCATTTTATCATGAGCTCACATTCAGTTGGATATTTGAACAGCTATTTTGAAGTTGCTGCTTAACAAACCATACCAAGATCCTGCCCATACAGTATGTGACAAAAATTCTTTATTTAAATTCACTGGATTCACATTTAGTGATATGAAAAACATTTTTTTCTAAGTTACTCCCCTGCTAAAACACTACATTTGTATTACAAAAATGTCCTAGACTTACAAACATTCCAGTTTTATACATTAGTATATTAGCACTTGCATCTGCTGCAGTAATTCTGAAGTCTTTAATTTAACCACTGGAAAAAAAATGTGCCAAAGACTCTGACTAAACAAAAGTTTATGATACCAACAAGAATTTGATTATCGGCCAAAATGAAAATCCATTTCTTATTTTGTATCAATGCCACAGCCTTTTAACTATGCAATCACCTTTTAAAATTTAAGGTGATATACCTATCCTGCTTTAATTGGCATTTTTAACATAAAAGAAAGCGAATGTAATTCGTTAATATGTTTGTTGACCCTGAGAAATTTTGGAAGTGACAGGTAGTTCACAAGATATTTTGAAAACAGCTCTAAAACACAGAACTACTTTTCAAGCAAACTGGGAAAAATCAGCTGAAAATGCAACTGAAGCCAATTTTCCCTCAAAACCTTTGGATGTTCCCCTTCTACAGGGATGACCCAAATTAAATCAACAGGATTGTTAAGAACCTGCTGAGTTGTGGATTTGAGGACATGAAAAAGGCTCATCTCTATTTCACTGGGTCTCTCTATACATCTTCAAGGACACAGGCAGAAGAAAAACACCTCAATAATTAGTTTGATCCTCCTGATTAGAGTTTAGAAATCCCAGGCAAGAACATTTTCTGAAAAGTCTTCCATGAAAGCCGCCAGAAAACCATCTGCAAGAATAGAACTGGGTTAGAAAGCTGTCTAGACAAGTTCCAAAGATACTATTTCAGGATACAGGATGGAGACAGGATCAGGGACATTCCTGGGCTCCAGCACTGAAACTGCTTGCACTAATTTTTCCCTGCACTTACAGGAAGGAGTGAGCCAGGCTGGACAGAGCTTGGAGCAGCCTAGGATAGTGGAAGGTGTCCCTGCCCATGGTAGGGGTTGGAACATGGGGATCTTTCAGGCCCCTTCCAACCAAACCATTCTGCTAAGAAAATGGTTTTGTCCATATTGCATAAAGACAAAAACACTTTCTGGTAACTCCGAGCCACTAATAATTGCCTAATGATGAAGAAAATGAGGAGTTATCCAATGCATGGAAAATCTCGCATTTAATAGAAAGAATTACAAATTGGAGCAGGCTCATTTTAGCCGTGAGCTTTCTTAGTCATAGCCTACTGCACACCTAAGATACTCCCAACACAATCTACATTTCCAGCTACGATACACCAGTGAAAAATTTTCTCACCATCTTTCCACCTCTCCTTGTGCAGCAGCAGAGGAGAAAAAAGCAGCCATCATATTGCATTGCTCTGAGTTAAGAACCAGCATTCTATAAAAGCAGAACATGGGAGCAAGGGACGAGAATTAAAGCCCTCTGAGTCCTCGTTCTCCCCCCTGCAAATGCCAACCTGCACATGCATAAACTCCAAAGTACAAACACACCCATGACCACTACTAAACAGAGAATAAAATGGGAGGCACAGACTGACAAGGTCCAGACCTTACAGGAGACTGCATACCAAAAATACCCTGCAGCTTTCAAGCACGGGAGAGTAAAAATAGAAAAGACAAAATTTAGTTAAAGGTTCTCCCAGACAGCGCAAAAAGTCCCCACACTGAGAAGATCCCAACTAGAATTGGCACAGAAGCACAGAAGTTACCGAATCCAATGGCAAACAAGAAACAGGGATGGCCATAGTGCAGCAGATGCCCCTTGCAGAAGGCAATGATTGAGAAAACTTCCTGAAGTAAAAAGGCAGGTGGTAGTTTTCAGTTCAGGAATTATTTTAAACAATATAGAGTACAGACTTAGGACAAGAGGAAATGTCTACAAGTTGTGCCATGGGAGGTTTAGATTGGATATCAAGAAAAAATTCTTCACTGAAAGGGTGCTCAAGGACCAGAACAGGCTGCTCAGGGCAGTAATGGAGTCCCCATCCCTGGCAGGATTTAAAAATTGTGTCAATGTGGCACTTGGGGACATGGGTCAGTGGTGGCCTTGGCAGTGCTGGAGAACGGCTGGACTTGATGATCTCAGAGAGTTTCTCCAACTTAAACAATTGTATGATTCTATAATGCTGGAGATAGAAAGGAGGATTCTCCTCCTATTCAAAATAACAACTTCATAAAAATGTTTAAAGTTCAGTTTCAGAGAGAAAAGTTCCATATTCCTTTAGTGATACGATTTGACTTTGTCTCCCCAACACAGAACAGCCATCACCTAATCCATGCCAGGGAAGGCTGGTACACAGTCCTAGAAACACCACAGATTTGGGACTGCTCTGAGAGAAAGAGCTTAAACAAGAATTAGTTTCACTATTGGGACAATAGTCCTGTTCAGGTTTAAAAACACACACACACATACACACACCCCTCCACCCCAAAAAAATATATACGTAAAATACTGACCTAATATTGCATTTTTACCTTATTAAATATTAACTAATTTTCTGTTAATATAATTAATGATAAATTAATTAAATATCATTAATATTATATTGAATATTGACCCTATTTTACAACTGAATTGGGCTTGAATGATCAAAAAATAAACCTTTATGACTCATTTTCCCTTAGGTCTTTCTTGAAGGCAACTTCAGTTGAATCTATCTATCAAATAAAGAAATTCCTGGAGAATTCAGTGCAATTACTAAAACAAGTGCAACAGGTATCAGGCATAAAGTGCTCTATCACCCCCCTTCTCCCAGACTTGTTTGAAATATCCAAAGGCATTCACCAACCCAACAAAAGTAAAGCTGTGGTTCAAATGCAGCTGACAAGACTAACAAATAATGTATTTTCCATGGAAAAGAGCACACCAGATTTAGGGTTCCAGTGCAATAAAACCAAAGTTCATCAAATGTAAACAATAGCTAATTAACTGGAATGGTTAGGAATACAGTTCTATTTATATATTTATGCCAATATAGACATTTGCCCATTTTCCAAACATGGAGTACAAGGGATTGGATTAGTCCCAAGTTAATGAATAATAACATCAGCCACGATTATTATGATTTTCTACATAAACTACATGAAATAAAACTATTTGGAATTTTACCCAATTACTTATTTATTTCATAGGTATAGGCAGTTAATTTACTGAGTGACGCTATTATTTAGAAAAATGCAAAATCATTAATAAACTGGTTTTGTCTGCCTTATGATATACTGTTGCTTCCTTTAAGATGCTGTAACTGGCATCCTAAATTTATTGGGAAAAAACCCACAAAACATAACCTGCAATTCAGAAACTGTCTCTTCCCAGCAAATCTAGAAGGACAAAAATGTGTCATACTGAAAAAAACCAGAATCACTCATGAACAATCAGCAACAGGAACGCTCACCATTATCTGTGCTGTTGTTAAAACTCAGCAGTAACAAATAACAGTCCAAAAAGGTAAAGATCCTAAAAGGCCCAGCTGCTGCATGGCTCTGGTAGTAAAGGCACGGTTGTAAAACAGCCACATAGGCTGAATATTTAAAATTCCTAGGCAAAATTAATGAAAAGAACCACAGACTGACATTAAAAAATTAAAATCTTAGCAAGAGAGCAAATCTCATCTCACCTTCAAAAACTTGACACAGCTCATTCATCTTTTCATCCATGTGTACATACGTGACTGTTTTCTGGCATTTTTCCAAAAAACAAGTGCAGGGATGTTGGTGGTTTATAGTTGGCATTTATTTCTTTTCTCTTCTTAACATATATATATATTGCATTCATGTTCTTAATTACCACTCAAAATCACCAGAAACATAAAAAATATTCCCTGACTCCTTATAGACCTCCAAAAGTCTTATTTTTCAGCTATACATAAAATATTGTGTAGTTGCAATTAAAACCTTCCTAAAAGTGTACTTCTTTTTTCTTAAGAAAACCACCCACAATCTAACAAATAAAATGGCAATCCAGTCGGTTACTATGCAGGAAGGTGAGAGCAACACGCAGCAAGCCTTGAGAATATGTTTTAGCTATATATTTCCTTACAAAAATGTCATGGAATCAAAAATTATAAAATTTATAAAAAACAAGAAAACAAGACTAGCAATAAATATAATTACCTTATGCTTTTTAGCTAATTGTGACACTAAAGCCAGAGAAAAGAAACACATTTCAATTAGTAATTTCAACGCTGTGGAGAACAGAAATTCTGACGGGGTTTTTTTTCCCAGCACTGATTTCTCCTAAAATCTCAGAAATGGCAAGTTCATAAATGACATGACAGGCCCTACCTGCTCCTCTTCCACCATGACAACAAGCACTGGGAACAGATACCCCAGCAAGCTCCAGCCCTCTCACATCTCTGACAGTCACACAAAGTTTTAATTAGTTTGCTAGTTCAGGGCTTCCTAGAATAAATGCAGTTCTGTCATTTCTAATGCATTCTCATGATCAGTTAATGGATTTTCATTTTTTTTTTTCTTTGCCTCCAGCTCAGACAACCTTCTTGTCTTATAATTTCTTTTAAATCAATTCCAAGGTTATCCATATTTTCTCATCTGGAACACTAATGAACTTGTCTAAAATTCACTTTTAATGCACCATTCTGCAAGCCTGACTCACGAAGCTGTTCTTTGTCAAACCCACATCACATTTCTGCATTACTCTCTGAAGTATCAGTAGAAACCAGTGGATGCGCCATCATTTGGAAATCTCTCAGCCATGTGGCCTATATATACACTGAGTTTAGAGTCTAAGTTCACAGATACAAAGGACTAAATCAGCATTTTAGGAGCCCTAAAACTTGTGTACAATGATTTCCAGTTTTTCCAGCATTGTCCAAAATCATACACATCTTGGAGAACAAGAGGGTACTCCGACTATTCAAGTGTGAATACCAAAATAACACAAATTTGTCCTGGTGGTGATGGAAACCACAGGATCAGTGAAATTTTAGCTATAGGGGACTCAGGATTTCATCTGCTCCAAACTGCTGATCAAAGCTCCTCTACGACTCTCTGAAAGGAGATGGTGGCAAGGTGGGGATTGGCCTCTGCCCCCAGACAACTAAAAAGACAATGAGAAGACATGGCCTCAGGTTGTGCCAGGGAAGGGTCAGGTTGGATATCAGGAGGAATTTCTTCACTGAAAGGGTGGTCAGGCATTGGAACTGCCCAGGGAGGTTTGGAGTCCCCATCCCTGAAGGTGTCCAAGGAAGACCTGGATGTGACACTCAGTGCTCTGGGCTGCAGACAAGGTGAGGACTGGTCACAGATGGGACTCCATGATCTTGGAGGGCTTTTCCAACCTGAGTTACTCTACGGAAGTAGGTCTGCCTTCAAAAGTTGCTCAGGAACTTTTGCTGCAAAGTTCTGCTGCATTTTGTGGCCATTAAATCTCTCTCTTCTATCCAGTGACCTGTTCCAATGACTTCACAGAATCACACAATCACAGAATCCCTGGATTAGAAGAGACCTGCAGGACCATCAACTCCAACCCAGCCGTAACACCTCAACTAAACCATGGCACCGAGTGCCACATCAGTCTTTTTATAAACACATCCAGGATGGTGACTCCACCACCTCCCCAGGCAGACCATTCCAGTACTTAATTATTCTTTCCATGAAAAACTTTTTCCTTATGGAAAGAACTTCCCATCTCTGTGATCTCCTCGTTCAGCAGCTCACTTGAATGCACAAGTGGATTTCAGAGCTCAAACTGAACAGGATTAAATACCTATTTATTTATTTATTTATTTATTTATTTATTTGCCAAGATAAAGTTTCAAATTAGATGTTCTCCCTCTCAGGAAGGAAATTGCTTTGAAACTTTTTAAGGAGATCCCAATCTTTGCACGTGGCATCTCAGGGAGGCTGCCGCTGCGCGGGCAGATTGCAATCGGAGCAGAGACTGTTCCTCACCTGACCAGACTGCAAAAGCAACTTCAGGCAGAGAAGAAAAAATAAAAAGTCTTTAAAACTGGGATGATCATTAACTTATCTGAGAAAAACAGAAAGAGCAGCTGAATAACCTCAGCTAGGAATGCAACAGATAAACACAATCTGAAGGTAACACATTTTTCATCGCTTGGAGCTTTCGTGATTATGTTTGTGTGGAACATATAAAACACGTTTTAGTCAAGCATACTCCACTGGAATCAAAGTAGAGGGAAACAAGCAAAACAACTTATTTCCCTAATACAAGAAATCAAACTAAATGCCCAAAAAAGAAGGTTTTTATTTTATTTATTTATCCATATTATCTAGAAACTTATGAAAAGAAGAAATCAGAATGGAAATATTCATAGAAGTTGAATAAAACAATAGCCTAACATTTCTCTACCCTCTCTTGACAGCATTTTATTTTCCCTAGTCTCCTTGACACGCTGCTAAAATAGAAACACATTGTTCCTCATCAAAATACAATCTTGGGAACACAGGTTTTTATCATTGAAGCAATCCATGTCCTGTAGCTCAACTTGTAATTTCTTGATTTACATTTGCTCAAGCGTGCTATCAAACAAAGGTGCAAAGGTGTAGCTGAGCCCAAAGTTAACCCAGTACCTGGTGAAACTATGAAGCTACAATGGTGCTTTCCCTTCTGGGCTGATGTTCTCTCTTCTCTGGGCAAAGCAATGGAAAATAAAGCAAAAGGAGAACAGGAAATTCCCTCACAGAGGACCCAGTAACTTGGGTTTCACAACACAGCTTGGGGCACAGCAGCTTCAACTGCTGGGCCAGCACCAGAATAAGAGAGAGCTGGCAACCTCATTTTCAGTTGGTTTCACAGTGAATTCAGGATTTTAGTCTGTCTTTCATATCAATAATAAAATTTTCAGTGTTTATAATGGAAGTCAATTACCATTTTATCACCATGTAGAATGAAAGAACTCTGTCTTGAGTCTGCAAAGTCATGTACACAGTTAGAGACTTTCATGTCCAGAATAATTTGTAGAGAAATAACAGAATTCTTTTTCAAAAACAAAGAAAGACAACCAGATGTCATTTCTTTGCAAAGTGACTCACTGAAACAGCAGAGGAACCATACAGAGACATCATTTTGCAGGAATTAAAAAACAGCTTTCCATTATAAACAGCAACTCAGAAACAGAAAGGCATCAGGCCTCTACCTACACTCCTAGTAATGGCAGCATAAAATGAAATAAGTTCTAATAGTTTCTGTAATTTGGATAGTTGGTTTTGGGTTCTGTCTTTCACAGTGAAATAACAAACCAGGAGCATGTCTCAGTCTATCTTTGACTGACTGTTTGCTAAGTTTCTAAATTGCTTTATAAGACAAACGTAAGTAAATAGTTGTTGCTACTGTATTCCTGCTCACATTTTGAGAGTATAAATTATTTACAACAAGAGCCTCTAAACACGTTTGAACAGAGCTTTCCAGCTGAGATCATGAACAAAAACTGCTCATGTTTTTATTATCAAATACTATGAAGATAATTACATAAAAAGAGTAAATACAGCATCACACTGAAGGAAGGAACAAAACAAACCAAAGACACTTGCCTGGGTAACAAGTGGCTCCAATAGTCTCTCTACTGTGAGAGTCCTGATTTCCAAACTTTTGGGGTCCCATTTCAAAATGATAGGTGACGTTGCAGAAGTCATACTCCCTGGAACAGAGAACATGACACAGCATGAAAATTATTAGTGCAATATCCACATACTGCATAGCATTTATTTACAGAATAAATATATATAGCCACATATAAAATGCTTCTCCATACTCTCGCTGCTGCTCCTCTACTCCCAAGAACTCCCAGGTGCAGCACTGTCACATCCAATGGGTGCTTCTAAAGTTTATATTCCGAACTCTTTTTACTGCTGTACCTCCAACACCACAGCAGATGGGCGTGTCCTGCAGGAACCACATCCCATGGAGGACACAGGCAGGAGCAGCTTTAGCCTGAAGGACTCCATCTCACAGAGAGACCCCAGACTGAAGCAGAGGAAAAGTGTGAGGAAGGAGCAGGAGTTTTATGAACTTACTACAACCCTCACATCCCCCTGCGCCGCTCGGAGTGGGAGAGGCAAGGAACTGGAAGAGTCAGAAGGGGAACAAAACAAATTCAACAGCTCTGTTCATATTTTTGAATCAAACTTCCCCCGCAGTACTGAGCATTTCTTAATTTTGCGTCAAGAATAGGAGTACTCATCTAAAGCCAAAGCAGATTCTCTCCAGACCACCTTAGCCTTAAAAGCTAAAAAAAGCGCAAAATGAAGACAAACACCAAATTGCTGTAATTTTATTCACCATTTCATGTTTTCATGCTGTTTTCTAGAGAGTTGACTTCATTTTGAAAATTCCAGATACAGGGAAGTCCGGCTGTGAGAGTGTAAGTGACATCCACTGCACCTCACCAAGCTGGAAAGTGATTAAGTATTTGGTGACAAGCAAAGCCACATATAAATTGACTTGTCCACCAAACTCAAGTAGACAGAAAAATCTCATTAAAAAAGAGTTAACTTTAAATAATTCTGATTAAAATATTTCCCTTTATTTTAAAATTAAAATGAAAAATTAGAAGTCCCATATACCACGAGAACACTTAACGGGTAAAGAAAAACCAATAACATCATACGGAACATCATGTGAGATTCAAGTCAAGCTCCTCTGTTGAACATCCCAAAAGTTTTAAATTGTTTTCTCCAGAAAACTATTTCAGTATTTTTAACTTCGTATCTTTGGTATTTTATCTTAGTATTTTTAACCAATAAGCTATTCTCAGTAATAATATTTACAAATAAATAAACAAATTAATCACCACCCTTATTAAGGGAACAAAATCAAAAGAAATTCAGCTATTGCTCCTTGAATCACAATTCACTTCATGAAGCATAATTCAGTAAGGTACTTACTCAGGATTTAGCAGCATTATCCAGTACATACAAAATAAATTCTACTGCTCTACTCAGGAGAATGCCTTGAGTAATCACTATCAATCAATATAAACAGGCTGGTGAGTCTCTGCAGAAGATTCTCGCTGGGTTAAAATACTTGCTCAAAAAGGGAGGCATATCAGAACTCCCTAATCAATGTATTTATAAATCACATAAAAAACCACCATTAGCCTCCTCTCACTTGCAAACATTTGCTAGCAGAATTATCAGATAATATCTAGTGAGTGCTAAAATGACTATTATTCAGTTTCCACTCTTCCACAAAAACCCATTAGGTTTCATGTTTTACAGGGCTGGAAACACCCAGACGTGATTAAAGAAAACTGAGACAGTTTCCAGTTGCTGTAAACATGGTTGATGTGGGAACCATAATTTTTCAGACAGACAATATTTAATTATCTTTCAGAGCCTGTTCCTTTTTTAAATAAAGTTGGTTGCCACTCCAGTTGGCCTCTGGAATTCAAAAAATAAGTCTAAAGTAGACAATTATTCTAATTGGTTAATTATGATACTTTCAAATGTGTCAGTCTTTCCTTTCACTAAGCACACTTTTCCTCAATAACTACTAACATGAGTATTCAAACTTGTCATAATTAAAAAAAAAATTCAAAGCTGTACCATAGTCCAGAACCTACAAAAGCAAATTAACTTCAGTGGATGGCAGTCATGCAGGTACTACTAAAAATAACCTGGGTGATCAGTTGTTACAGCCAGAATATGGCCTCGGGTTCAACCTTTAATAAAAAAAACAAAACAAATATCCCTCACAACTCAATATAAAAGGGTGAGCATGGCTTTCAAACATTAAAAGGGCACATGCAAGAAAAAACGTTATTAAAAACTTATGACAGTTTTTCATTCGCAGTCAAATCTACACCACATCAACAAATAAGTAAATAAAAAGTAAAATTAATGTATTTTTCTCAAGACTTCTTCAGCTGCTGTCACAACAGCAATTTTAAATGACAAGACTAAAAAGAAGTTACCTGCCCAAGTTTATGTAAGAATAGATGGAATATTTCTTCCTTGCAATTTCTACACTGAACTTGCTGCACCAAACCAGTGAACAGAGACTGCTCAGTCAGATAAAGAACAGGATGCTAAGAGTATTGTATGACTATTTGACCAAATATTCCCCAAAAGTAGCTTTAAGTACTCCACTGAAAGGAAATATAAGTGCTGTAATAATACTGCCATAGAAGTACACAGACATTGCAGTGCTAATCCTGAAACTAGCTCCAGACTTCCTTTAAGAATATATTTAAGGAATTCTATTGCCTGTGTTTCTTCTTCCTTGAGCATGTGCCAAAACGTCTCTTGTTCCAAGCTTTAGGTTTTCCTAAAAACAGCAATATAGAAATGTCTCTATCCAGCTCAGTAATGTTCAGTGTGAGCATTTGTTTGGCCAGTCTGTCTTCAAAGTCTATCTGTAAAGAAAATAAGTTATTTACTTCAGCAAATACTAACAAGTATTTACTTGAACAAGTGGAACAAGTGGAGCCAAAATCCACATCAGTAGAATTCTCCATTACATAAAAGTCTCCAGAAGTCTAACCCCATACCACCCTTACCACCAGCATCTTCACACAGCATAATTTTTCTTTTTGGAACATCTTACGAACCCAAAATCTTCAGCATGTGGAATTGTTTGTCTGTCACACTACAACTCCCTGTTTTCCTCCACAAGGGATCCACTCTCTGTGTGACTTACACAGAAGAGCTTTCTGAGGGTCAAAGCTGCTCACCAGTGACAGTGCAGCTCGTTTCTGTGCTGCAACTCCAACATAAGAGTGAAAATATTTAAAATCTACATAAGCAAAAGCAACATTTGCTGAAGCAAAGTGATAATTTTTTTTAGAAATATAAACATTCCCAGTCTTGAGCAGGCCTCCAGCTGTTAGTCCAGCTGACATCTGCAATGCAGACATGAAGGACAGATGGTAAACATTTCATCCAGAATGAAGTAGAAACCTTTTCTACCTGACTCATAGCAAAGCTGTAGGATTAATCAGCTGGCAAGAGTAGACTGGCAATGCTGGCAGTACAAGTCTGTACTTCCAACACTCTATTTGCTACTGGAAGGCAAAAAATTATATTCATTAGTCAAAGAAAGATGTCCAGCAAGGAAGAAAATCAGTAAGGTGAGAGAAGTCAAAAGGCAAAATAGTGATAATTTAGCCCATCTTTCCGAATAGTAAAATTAATATTTTAACTTTTTAATATTCCATGTTTAATACCTGATGCTTAAGGCATTTATGTGGATTTGTGAAGAAAATATGCTTTATATCTGATTCTCCCCATCAGTCACCATCCTGGATTGCAGTATCCAGATCAATGGGGCACTTCCACACACACTTTAAACCCACCTGATCTCCCAGCTCAGGTCTTCCTGCAGGTTTCTACCCTTCTCCCTTGGTAACAGGGTTGTGAATTCCAGCAGGAACAGAACCTGGCTGAACACTAACTAACCCTACAGAAGGAAAAGAAGAGCTCAGCTCCATGCCTGCCTTTGAAGCCATGATCACAGCAGCACAGGTAACAAACCAAACCTCTGAGAAGAGCAGCAGAGGTGGAGGACAGGGCAGCCTCTCCAGACACAAGCTGGTTTAAGATGAGTTAAAAACTGAACAACACAGTCTGCACTTCCTTGCTTCACATCTGAAGATTGAGAACCCCGTCAAAACAAACACCTCTCTGCACAGAGACAGACTTCTGCGAGGAATATGGAATTCCTCCCAGCAGGATACACAGTCTCCTGAGACAGACAGAGAAAAAAAAAAATCTGACTGATTTCACAGACATTTGCTTCACTGGGAGGTGGAAATCTAAACACATGAATGGTTCTACCCTTGAGTCTGCCTACAGAGCATAACAGCATTTAGAGATGCACGAGCTGGCTGTGGATTAGCTCAGGGACAGGGGAGGTGGGAGCACAGGACAAACCAGCTCAGACAGCAGAAATCCTACCAACACACACAGCCCTAGAGAGCGCACCCCTGGCTGACCTGGCTGGCAGAGGGCTGCACTGAGATATATATATAGATATATTTATATATAAACCTAGTGGTATATATAGCCAAGATTCTGTTGCCTTACATTTATCTGCAGTATTGAGCAATGCAGTTGCACCTCTGCTCTGACCTGAGCAGCAGAGAGTGTAGCTGCAAGAGCTCTGATCCTCAGGGGAGCCTGGTTTCCAGCACAATTCCCAACCCATTTGCTCGTTCTCTGTCTCTACTCACACAAGAATACAAATAGAGACAGAAGGACAAAAAGCAGGAGCGCATAACAATTGCAGGGAAAGGAAATAAAGGAGAAAGGCCAAGAGGACAGAGACTTACAATGAGGAGTAAAAGTGCAGTGGGGAAGGGAATAGAGAACATGCCTTTCTGCAGATAAAAAGCTCTTATCATTAGTCAATGACAGCCCAGTACAGCCTCCAGCAGATCTGGCTGAAACAATCAGAGTTCAAGCGGGCACTTCCCATCACCTTGCTTAAAAAAAATGGAAAGAGGAGGAAGGAAAAAAAATAATAAACAGAGGAGGATGGTTTGGAGGAGAATAAGGAATATCCGTCTCCACGCTTAAACAACTACTTCTTGACATACTCGTTTATTTTGTTCCATGAATGTGACTCCTCTTTTCTTTCCTAAAACTTCAGTGGGAAAGAAGCAAGCCAAACTTAACCTTTAGGCCCCATTCCCGAGTTTAACCACGCAGAGAATTTTTAATTGGAGCTTTTCAAAGCTCTCAACTTCCTTTTGGATTCACAGCCCTCTCCCCTCCCGCTAACCCTCCACCTCCACAGTGGGACGAGATCCTGCTTTGGCCTCAACAAAAGCAAGTTCTTAAATGGAAGCGGCCCATGATGCAAACTCAGATTTCTAACCAATAAACCACCAAGGAAGCAGGGAAAAGGGCTTTACAAGGGGAGGATTACCGTGGTAACAGAGCCAGTGGGACAGAGATCATGGAGAGCCCTGACACGGGAACTGGCAAGCTAAAAAAAGGCAATGATGGAGTGATTCACATTTTTCAGTCACATTAAGCAGCTCTTGAAGGAAACAGCCTACATACACCAAGACCTGCAGCAGGCATGAGGGCAAACTGCCTTCAGAAATCAAAGAGGCCCTGAAGATCTCCCAGGGAAGGTGCAAACACCAGGGTAAGGGTTGGAGTAACAGAGAGGCTGCCTCTGCTTCAACTAGAAAGTCAAAATGTACCTCAAAATTCTTAACTGTGTGCAGTGTCCAAATAGTTTTTATCTACTCTATGTCCTAGGAAAATAATTCTACTTTAAGGGCTCATGCACCTACAGCTGCAGTCTGAGTGCCTGTTTGGACTCATCATTCAGCACTCAAGTGAAGTTTATTATTTAGAAGATCTTCACTCCAGGGGGATGTTCTAGCCAATATCCAATCCATGAAACACCTAAATTTCTAATGGTTGGTTCTCCATGAGGAGCCTGGTGACTTAGGGAGTGCTGTCCCTAGGAATGATGAAAAAGAGGATTGCTTGTATTTCTTTGCTTTAATAAATATTACAAGTAGAACCACATGAAAAGTAATTTACTCCAATATGAGTATGCAATCAAAGTGCTTGAAAGCTGCTTTGAACAGCCACATATAAAATTCCTATATTCAAACAATTCATCTTGCATTATTTATACAAGCATGCTTTTTTCCACTGAGTAACTTTTACAGTCAAGGTAGGGGAGTTTCCAAAAAAGCTCAGTGAAAATAGAAGATTTTAAGGAAATCACAAGGCAGCCCAGGCCTCAGCAAAAGGCTGTCCTGTCTCTTCTGTACAATCACAGATTTTCCCACAGATCGCTCTGTATTCACACAGCTCCTCAACACCTCCTAATAAAAGTCCTCTCACAGCTCTGGACGTGATCAAAGCCCCTGAGCTCAGTGCTGCTGGGAGGCTGGTTCATGTCGGGTCATGCTGCAAGCCCAGGAAAACCAAATCCTTTTAAATCAGGTCCTTGGTGCAGATCCTACACTCTGCCTTCTCTATCCATCATATTTCCTTCCAGATGATGCAAATTTCTACATATAGCAAAGCAGTATCTGAAAAAGACACAGAAATTACTGCAGATATGCTGAATTTACAGAAATTACCCTCCTTTTTAGTAATAAAACCGTAAGTTCTGAAACTTTTTTTTCCACTTCTACGTAAGGCAACATTAATCACACACCTTGCAGGGAAAAAAATCCAAACATTTATTCACTTCTTCTATTTCACTTCTTATTTGTCTTCATTGTATGAACTTGGCATTAGTAATACCAGCTCTACTTTTACAAAGGCAGAGAAGTATAAAGAACCTCTGGTTTAAATTAACACATTTGCTCCCCTTACAACACAGAATTAGTATCTCAAGTTCCAACAGTTCTTCAAAAAGAGTTCTTGAACTTAATCCTAACCATGACTTTGCAAGCTTCTGCTTCTGCATGTAGAGGTCATCCTTTCACCAAAAGAATCCTATTTACAATTCCTCATCCTTGGAAACTACAATTAATCTTACCTCTGTATTACCCTGCAGCTGCTCTTCATTTGTCTGAGAGAGAATTCTTTATTCCAGGCAGATCAACCACTGCTGCCTCCAAATGAAACAATTGACAGATTTTCCTATGGAGAGTCAAAGCTTTAGGGGATTTTGAGCTTTTTTAGTTTGGTTGGCTTTTTCAGGAGCCTGTTTCCCTGCTGGTTTTACTAGAATGGCAGGGCCATAGTAGCATTTCTCCTTCATTAAGTTTTAAATTATCCGATTATTCATCATTTTAATTAAGGGGTTTTTTTCTGTTGTTCCTACAGGTACAACATTATTTTCCTGCAGTGAACAGAATCTTTCAGTTATGTGAAGTACAGACAGAACCACCTCAAAGTTTGTACAATTTCCCTGCAAGAGGAGAGTCTCCCCTTGCCCTTGCAAAGTCCACAAGCCCCTACAAATGGAGAAGGAGCTGTGCCATTTTCCAACTCCATAATTAACACATTAAACAGGACTGGCTTCAAACAGTGAAGCTGTTTCAGTGGCAGTAGAAGCACAGCTGACATTCTCCTCAGCAATTAATATCTGGGGTCATTAACCACCTCTCTGAACATTCCCACCAACTTCCAGATGTCACATTGTCCTGCATCTGCATTTGTCCAGATGCTCATTAACTCCCTATGAGAAATTCCTAAAAATCTCAGAGAAATTTATCATCTAACCTTGTGTGCATTAAATCTGCTCTTCCTTTAAACATTTTACAGAAAGTTGCTCTATGCTTAGAAAAACCTGTTCAGGATAGGCCTCTTTCTGGGACAAGCCACAGGTACCACTCCATAATTATTTACCAGCAACCCAAAAAAAAGGACAAAGTAAAAATCTGCAAGGACAGAACTAAGAGAAAGAATTGAACTGGTTAATTCTGCTTGGTCACTTGTTACAGAAAACTTTCCTGATATTATTCTTATGCTGATGGATGTTTTAAATAAAGCACAATGCATGATGATATCCAAAATGTTTTATTTTCTGTGTTCACAGGATTTGCTGTAGTTCTGTTAGTTGGCAAAGAATGAAATATAATGTGATATAAGAACTGCATCACCATTATATTCTCAACTGAATTAATTGAATCAAAGATAAAAAGTTCTGTGTTTCCTATTCGGAACAGTCCTTTATTCAAAAGGAAGGAATGCAATCAGGGAACATGTACAATTTCTAATGTGAAAGATGCCATCTGAAGCCTTTAAAGAATGTAACTTCCAAAAAAAAAAAAAAAAAGGAAAGTAGCTGTTTCTCTCAAAACTTATACACAACTTTGGAAAAATGTCATGTAAAGAGAGAGAGAGAAGGCTTCTAACACTTAACCTCTCTCTTTAATGCATTATACATTTGGATTAATCTTGATTTTTTTTTTTCTTATTTTCTTATTTTTCCTGAGTATGCAGAGTAGGAAGAAAAACCAGAAAAAAAGCAGAATTATCTCAGAAAAAGGCTGACAAGTCAACATCAACCTCTTACAAAACAATGGGAGAAGCAGATACTTGAACATGTAAAAAATAATTACATGGGGGGTAACAAAATTAAACTTGGTATCATAGCTTTACAGATTTTTATTTAAGAGAACTTTAGAAATCATAAAAAGAAAGAAAAAACAATCATTGTAACAGACTCCCCAGTCCAGGAAAAGTGAATGAAAGCTAAAATTAAGCAGGTTCTTCATAGAAATAAACAACTCTTAAGTAGGGGGAAAATTGTATGAGGAACAAAGATCTGAGATGGATCTTTCCTCCTTGCTTATTTTAAATTCAGAACTTTACTGTCTCCAAGATAAGGAGTACTTTAAACAGAACTGACATCATTAGAAGATACGGTGCATGATACAGAGGTGATTACACTAATCACATCTCTTCCTTCCTGCAGGACACTGTCAACAACAACAACAAAAGGCAAAGGATGGGATCGGGCTTCATTTCAGAAAGTCCTGTACATCCATGCACACACACACTGAAGGTCACTGCAGTCCCCAAAAAATAACCGGGTTTCCAGAAAAGTCAATTCACACGCTCCAAGCAAGGACTAAACTGCTTTTTATCCAACTGAATTCCAGACCTCTTGAACTCCAGCAGTGAACACAACACAGTCTACAGCACTACCTTCCATTAAGATAAGGAACATATAGATTTAGGAGTTCCCACTAATTATAAATGTGCTGGAATGGGTCAGACAGGCCAGTGACATCAGGAGATTTATGCTCCATGGCAACACAATTCAGAGAGCTGCAAAAGCATTGGCACTGCCTGGTACAATCCACTATTTGTTTAAAACTACCCATAAAACACAGAGAACTGTTTCATCATAGAATGGACATGTTGGAGGTGGTTTGTTCTACGCAATACTTCCCCAAATAAAGGGATTACTTATAGAGTTTGAGATGATAGAATGGTTTGGGTTGGAAGGGACCTTAAAGCTCATTTTTTTCCACCCTCTGCCATAGGCAGGGACATTTCCACTAGACCAGGTTGCTCCAAGCCCCATTCAGCCTGGCCTTTTTCCAGACAGAAAAATCACAATCTAGTCGGCAGCTGATATTTCCAATACACATACACAGCAGCAGAATAAAAACTCACCATCACGGTAATTAATTTCCTAACCATACTAATAATTTAAAGTTTCCTCCTTTACGTCTTATTATGAACAAACCCAGCTTTCAAGACAGTAAATTTCTTTGATTTGGCTCACATCCCTGTCTTTAATAACTCCAGTGTATGCTGCCAGCCATCACAACAATGCATGAATGTTCCTGGGCTCTAGTGGGCTATTTGCAGCAGAATGAAAAAAACCGAAGCAGATAATTCAATAGTGACAAGTGTCATCGGAGTTTCTCTTCATTGCACAGGCATGGAAAGTATCCAGAATCACCATTTGTCCCTGATCAAGGGATGTTCAGCCTCTAAGCCCGAGTTCTTTTTTGTTTTGTTCCCCAGTAGGCAGTCAATAGGTGATTCTACTGCCCTCACTAATCCATGGCATCCCATCACTCGTTCTGCTGCCACGTACCAAGCACTCTAAGCTTATCCCTTGTGGCTGTTTTGTTGTTGTTCACTTGGTTTTAACTACATGTTTACATCCCACTCCTTAAATTCCCCATTTGTCCTCACTAATTCCATAGTGCCGTACTATTTCTGCAAAAATAATTCTTATCACTGTGGCTCCAGCTTTCTACTGCCTGAGAGCAGTCTGATGGGGCTGTTTCTCATCTACTCTATTCTATTAAGGCTTCAGTTTGCAACAGAAAATCTTATTTATCATCATCAGCCTGTATTTTTTGGTTTCTGAGTAGTACCTAGAACTAAACATGTTTTTCCCCACCTATTCCATGAAGAAATCAATCATCCCAAGGACAAGGGAGAGGGTTTTTTTTTATCTAAGATGTAATTGTGTTGTCCTCTTAGCTTTAATTTGCAGTCCAAGCCATCATGACCTGCAACACCTTCAGAACATAAATACCTTTTCAGTAATGTGCTTTACAAAGGCCCAGAATCACATCCTAAGAAAAATTTTTTTGCCTCAGATTTGTAATAATCAAGATTTGAAATAGGAAGAGGAAAAAAAAAACCCAATAAAAAAAAAACAAAAACAAGCCAAACAAATCAACCAGAAAAACAAACAAACAAACAAAAACAAAAAATAAAACTCAAGGAAAAAACTTACTGGCAAACCAAATCTGGAGTTTTTTGGTTCACCTCAGTCAACCGTCATACACAAAGATGTGTTAATTCTACCAGCTAGAACTATTATCGTTTCTGTGCTAGATATTTTCAGAATTTGCTTTTTTTAATTTAGCTGCTGTTATTTATGGTGTGACCACAAGTGAAGACAAGACAGGTCAATACATTAGTGTCCAGTCTAGACAACATCTGCAACTGGTAACTGAAAAAATTTCTCAGATTCATCACTGAGACTTTAATTGGGCCCTGTGTCAACCCCTACTTTTAGCCACATCTACCTGTAGCTTTTCTTTCAACTAAGTGAACCAAAAACACTGTAAGGGTTTTGAATTACTAAAACCAGATTTTATTAGAACTTGGCCATTACAGTAATGAAAATTCAGGAAGAGAGAATCAAAATGAAAGAGATTTCTGAAAAAATGTATCTCCTTTCAAATGCATCCTTCCAGGTTTGACTTCCTCCTTTGGCTTTGCTCTCAGCTCCAGCACTTTGTGGAGGTTTGCTGGGTAGCAACATATTTTGCCATGTCTTTGACAGCCTGAGAAAGTCCATTTCCACCCCTGTTATAGCACATTGGCAGCACACCTGTTTGGGTATCTATGCAGTACTCTTCAGAAGGTAGCCGGTTGCTGAGAATGCTACAGGTTCCATTCTCACTTCTGTATCTCAAGCTGCCTCCCTGACCCGCCATACAGAAAGAATTCAAACTACAGATAGTCCAACATTTATTATTTACCTTTTACTTTCATGTCCTTTCCCTCTACTCTTGTGTTTCCAGGAAACCTAGTTACTGACAATAAATTAACTGATCTCAGGACTGAATACATTACTGAAATGCAAAATGCCAGCCCACAGAATTTCATCATCTACCTGTTCCCTCTTTCTTTCCTTCCAAACAAACAAGAACCATCGAGCAGGATTGCTTTGAAGTTCTTAAAATGGCAGTGAAAAAGACAGATTAAATTTAACTTTGATAGATGAAAAGTGATAAAAACCAGGAAGGACCAAGATCCTGCCTGCATGCATAACGATGGACTCGGAATCGGTTATTAAAACCCAGGAATGCAATCTGTGAATTATAATAGCTTTCTGTAAATGCCAGCTTAACACGGAGCAGCAGCAGAAATAAGGTGAGGAATTATTCTAAAAGGGAACAAGAACAAACCAGAAAACACCATTATGCCATTATAAATCCGTATCATTAATACAATTTAGGCATCACTCCTCTACAAAGAATATTGCAGAACGGAGAAATACAGTGGCAACAAGGGCAGTCAAGGACTTCATGGAAAAACTACAGAGATAAAAAAGTCTTCACAGTGCAGAGCAAAAGACAACCTAAAATCATAGAAACATAGAATATCCTGAGTTGGAAGACTCCCACAAGGATCATCAAAGTCCAGCTGCTGGTCTGGCACAGGTGAATCCCAACAATCCCACCCTGGGAGCATTGTTCAAACTCTCCTGGAGCTCTGTCAGCCTCGGGGCTGTGCCCCTTCCCTGGGGAGTCTGGGCAGTGCCCAGCACCCTCTGGGGGAAGAATCTTTTCCTAATAAATAATAATATTAATAACCTGTAGTGTCATGGATAAAATTAAACAATGTTTTGCTTTTGTCTTTCGAAATGGAAAAAAAAAATTAACAAAACCCTTTTGACGTTATCCAGAAAGGTTTGGGAACTCCCTGTCATAGTGCACTACAGATGTTGAGAAGTTTACATCATAAAATGCCTTAATTCATTCATGAAAGGCAACAGAACGGGAAAAACTCACAAAACAGACAAAAAGCCCCTAACAGACTGCCCTAAAGCTGCTGAGCTGCAGGCTGCTTGAGGCTTGAGAGAAGCCCAGGAAACCTATCAGGGTGTGCTTTCCTACACTTCTACTCAGAGGCATCAACCACTTCATCCCATCAGTAACTGGAGTGTAAAACTGTTGACACCCCAGCCTGCTGCCTACTCTGCTTTGGCGAGCAAGACAAATCACTTGGCAACAATCTCCTGCAGATAAGGAAACCTCCAGGGTACAAAAGACTGGGACAACTCTTAGGAGTGAGATATATCTACTCCTTTTTCTCTTCCCATGTGATGAAGCAAGCAGGGCACGTGATACCAGGCTGTTAGAGCAGGATGGCTTTGCCCTGACAGGGAGGGTCAGGAATCAGGGAACCCAGTGGATCTTGATGCCTTAAGTTTTAGCTTTCATATTTTCAAATTCTGTGCTGCCTAGGGATGTAGTTCTCAGCCTCATATTAATTGCCAGTAAGCTCTCTTCACAGAGTATGTAGACAAAATAAATCCTTTTCCTGCTGAAGACCAAGGACAACTTTCAGCCCAACAGCACAAACAATGGTGGACTGAGGGGAGAAAACAAGAACGATGGGATCTCACAACCTGAAGATGTAATTGGACAATGAAACCCAATATGCAAATGCACTATAAAAGTGTGAGATCTTGGGACTGGTCGTCCATTCTGTGACCATTCTGTGTCCACCTTGGGTGTAGCCCTGGTCAGTCTCCTGTCCTGCCCAAGGTGTGTCCTTAAAGGCCTTTTAATAAAAACCTACTTTATTCACTGGCTCTGTCCAGTCTCTGTTTCAGGTCAGCCTGCCCAAGGTGAGGGGAAACACAGAGATGGCAGCTCCAATCTGCCTTTCAAGCATCAGCAGCTTCATTTACTAAAAGAGCCACACAGGAACGATTCAGCTTCGCACAGAGGCACTCATGAAAATTACTTCTTATCACAGACCCACGATGTTCCTGGAAGTGAGGAATCACTACTGAGAAAGGCAGGCACGGAAAAAAACTCAAGGGTTGAACTGGTGGTGACATTCTCTTCTCCACTATCTACACAGCAGTGACACAGTTGTTCTGCTGTCAATGTTCTCACATCCTGACAAGGGGGAGGTTCAGACAACTCTCCATGGGCTGCTGGTGCCAAAAGGGAGAGAAAACAGAATATACACATTATATATGATCTATTTATCAGGCAGAAAGAGAAGCCTTTTTTTGTCTTCTAAAACTCAGAACCAGTAAGGCTGGAAAAGATGCCCAGGATCATTAAGTCCAACCTCTGAGTATCACCATTCCCACTAAACCATATTAAGCACCACATATACTCATTTTTTTGAAGACTTCCAGGGATGGTGACCCCACTACAGTTGTGGGCAGCCCCTTCCAATGCTTGACCACCCTGTCAGCGAAGAATTTTTTCCTACTACCCAACTTGAACCTCCCCTGATGCAACCGGTGGCTGATTCCCATTGTCGCCTTCTCTGCCCTTGTGCCTCGTGACAGCAAAGAAATATAAAAACCACCTTTAAGTCCCTTTCAGGTTGCTCAGCTCCTTACTATCATTTTAGTTTCACAGGAAAACGAAAAGTCATATTAAATCAAATATTCCCAATTTTTTCTGCACCTCTTCCCTTTCCTAGCTCAATAGTTCATGCATTCCCAAAAGGGGCAATACACATTTTAATCCTCTACACTACTTTTAATCCATGATGATCTTGCACAATTACTTAATTGTAAGATAGCAGCTAATGAGGAAATTCAAAAGAAAGTGAACTCATTTCAAGAAAGAGGGTTCTATTTAACAGCACTTAATTACTTCCTCAGATCACAGAAAGGAAATCAAACATTCCTACCAGCAATTAATTTTTTAATATAATCAGAGCAAACTCAACTGAAACCAGATATTAATAAGAAAATACTTGCCTTTTGAAATTTGAATTTAATTCCAAACATATAAAATACACTGTAATCAAAAATATATCAATAAACTACTACAGTTCTATTTCTACCATCACAAAAAGCCGTTCTAAACTCTCACAGTGGGTGAAAAATTAATTATGTATGAGGTCATAGCATGAAACCCCAGGTACTGAACTTCCATTACTTTGAAATTCCTTGTTAGATACAAATTTGGGAACATCACCACAGGGCTGGCCTCATAAGGAAACTTTTAGGAAAGGATTGGTGATAACTGATAAAATTTTGGAGGAAAAAACTAGTTCTATGCAATTCCATCAATTTACTGCCAGCAAGCAAAGTAAATTAAAATAATAACCTAAGATAAATCTTAGCTATGCAAGGCTTGCAACAAAATGTTTCACAACAATGAGCACACTTATTCACATCCATAAATGAATCTAACCTATTAATATATACCAAATCCAAGCCTTGTTATACAGTTTATAACTGAATTAGACAAAATGCTAATCCCAGATTTTCACCGTTATCTTGCCTACTTCTGTGTGGCAAAATCTGTTTTACACAAACACAGGTCTGAAATCTACAACTAAATGGGGTAATTTAAGGTAGTATTTGCTACAAATGTCAATACAGGAAATCAGATTTATAGGTCAGAGGCTTTTGCAAGGAATATCACAGCAATACATGTGTGCACATTATGTTTAACCAAGACAACTCAGCTTATTATTTTTCTTACAAAAAAAAAAAATTTAAAAGTACAATTTATAAAGGGCTTAATATTTTTATTTGTATTGCCACTAAAATTTCATGCTCAAAGCCTACGTTTAAGCAGACCAAATAATGCCATTATTGTAAATATTCCTCATTATCAGACATGTTGACAGCACTTATTTGGCATCATTGATGCTGCGTCCAGGGCCTTCCTCTCATTTGTAGTCATCTCAGGACAAAGGCAACTCTGCCTCTGAGAATGGGATGACCTAAAGGGAGCAGACCTTCAGCATTCATCTTCACTCATGTCACCTTCTGCATCTCCTACACAATTCTCTTCAGATGGGGAGCCGCAAACTTATCTCTTCCCATTAATAATTCTGATGCTCTGTATTTCCTCTCAAAACACGGTATTCACGCCTGAGAAGAAGCCAGGAAATCAGAAGAGATTATTTTGTGGAATTCGTTTTGATCCTGCCATCAGTGAGACAACTGCATAAGAGGAGGAGACAAATGATAATTTCTTAAATGTTCTTGATACAATCAGTGTTCTAATCACCACTGCTGTTTCTTACTCTTATTCAGAGTTATCTATCCATCATCCACTGCTCTATTCTCTCAGAATGCCTTAAGATAATGTTTCGTTTTACCAGCCAGAGGCAGAGGAATGAAAAGTAGCTCAGTTATCCTGGGCAGATAAAAGCAATACCCGGTGTGGACCCAGTCACCTCGAGTTCCATTAAAATAAACTTAATTAATTTAAATGTAGCATTTTCAGGAGTAGCTTTGTACACAGCTGACCTTGCTCCCAGAAACAATCTTCTGCACCGTCCTGTCTGAATCACATAAATTGTCTCCTTTGTCATTTCACTGCACTGTGGCTGTGATTTTTCCTTTTCATATCCTGTCCTTATCAATTGCAAAACTACAAACACATCTCATAAATAACTCTGTCTCAATGGTACAATTTGCAAACTGCAGCTTAAAATTGCAGCTGAAAATGTATGGAAATCCACAGTTATATACTAAATATTTAATTTTCCTTCTTGGGAGATAATTTAAATATATTTATATGGCTGAAAAATTGTTGTTGATTTAGGAATTATTCAATTTTTTTCTTTATTCTTATTCTTCCCAAATGCAAAACAAACAAATAAAAAAACACGTGTACTTTTAAGTGAAGAAGGAAATTCGAGTTATTCCTTCTAGTTAAAAGGAACAGAAAAGCATTTATAGTTCTTCCTGAAATTAAAAAGAACCATTTGACAAGTTACTCTAAATTTCCACATCCATCACAGAAGAACATAATATATGGACAAATATTATTAGGAACACAAAACTGTACAAGGTAGCTTTCTAACATAGGAGAGAATTCAAATTCTTGTGCCTCTCATGGTTAAACAAGAAGGACCCATAACGTGTATATCAGCAGCTACACACGCTCTACCTCCTTCTCTAAAGTGACAATTGCTGAATTGTTTAAATAAAAAATTGCACATAACCAGTTTGAAATCATATGTATATGCATAAATCTGAATTTTGCATTCAGAATCAGAAATTCCATATGACTGTTGGACGAGGAAATTTCAAAGTCATTTCAATTCTGTTTCAAAGTCTATTTCAATAGACTATTTAAATTCAGAGTTTTGGGACATTCCAGGCATCACCTGCCTTTCCCACTGCACACTTCCAGCTTCCCAGTGCCCACAGGATTTCCAGCCAGGACTCAGACTGCCACAGTCCATTTCCAATCTCACCTCCCAGGAGTCCCTCAGAGTTTTCCACTCACACTGTCCAGGGCTGAAATGGGATTTGTCCCAGGTTTTTTTTTTTTCTACTGTAGCTCACAGACAGCCCAACACTGCACACTGCTGATCCCACAGAAGGCCACAGCATCCAGCCTGAATCCCAAAATCTGAATCATGGCTCCTGCTTAAAAGAACCTGATGAGTTTTTCATGCATTTGCCTGCAAGTTACCATTTCCTATTATGCAACATTAGGCATGAGTGGTTAATTAGTTTTTACCATATGCCAGCGCATACGTAAATTCCAATTATTAGCAGTGTTAGCTTACACAAATTACCTTTAAATCCAATATTTGCATATCTTCTGGTCTGCACAGCCTCCTCCAGAAAACAGCATTTATGTTTTGGAAGATTTTATTAGTTCTTTGAAGAGATATGTGTTTCCTGATATTTAACCAAGTATTTAAATTGTCATTTGCGTCACCAAGGTCTCCTTTGCTTCAGCTGAAACGCTGCAGAATTTGAATCAGGCTCACATATAGTAACTGAAGGGCACAATAATTCTGTTTCAAATGTAACTTTATTCCTGCTCAATGCACCACTAAAACTCATGAACCTGAGAGTGCTGGATGGAACTTCCAGATAAAGCTGAATGGCACTTTCAATTTCACTAAAACAAAACAAAAGGCAGAGCATTCTCCCACTCCAGTCACTGAAATCTCCATTTGCTGAACTCCCATTCTTCCCTCCTTTATCAGGAAAATAAGGAACTATATTTGATTAAAGACTCCACTACCAGCCACAGTGAAATCCTCTGGGCACAGAACACACATTTGCCTTCACACCGGTGCCACACTTGGATTTTTTCAAGCAGCTACTTTTCCTATAACCTGGATAGAAACTCCACGGGTAATTAAGGTAGTTTGTACATGATAAAATACTCAAAACTAGATTCTAAGTGAAATACAGAGCCAGGTTTTCTCAAATGAATATTTACTTCGGAACGTACAATGGGAAGGGAAAAGTAGTTAAATACGCCAGCAACTCTTGAAAAGCTAAACAAAAACCAAAATTCCCATTAACAGTCGCATTACGATCTTTGAGATTTTTTATGAAAGGTGTTGAAGGAGAAGGGAAAAAATAGCTAGATTTCATATAATAATAAGCAGAACAAATCAAGGTAAAATATGTATACTTCACTTAAGACTCTGGTATTACAAAGCACTTCAGCTTCGTGCTGTGTAACTCCCACAGAAACTTCCAAGTCATTTTCTTGTACTGCAGAAAAATGCATTAATTTGTCCCATTCTATTTTTTTCTCGGTTTGTTTGTTTGTTTGTTTGTTGGTTTGGTTGTTTTTGCAGGGGGTGTTTATGGGGTTTTTTGGTTTTGTTGTTGGTTTAGGTGTTTGGGTGGGTTAGTTTTGGTTTGGGTTTTTTGGGTTTTTTCATTTTGTTGGGTTTTTGGTCTGTTTTGGTTTAGTTTTTGTTGTTGTTCTTGTTTTCCTTTGCCATCTGTGGAAACCTAAGACTTGGGTATCAAGGAGCCATCGAACAAGGTTTTGCACGCAAGAGTTTCAGTATCTGCCATGGATACACAGATGTTTACTCATGCCAAAATGCGAGAAGGGCATTCCCACTAACACAAAGGAAGCAATCATCTGAAAAAAGGACCACACAGAAGACAACCCTGTACCCAAGGAAACAGAACAGCAAAGTATCTCATTTTTCACACCAGATTACACAAGCAGTTACAAATTCTAAAGGAAGTATGCTAAAACAACTGCTTTCCACTAAGAGAGAAAGGATATGATTTTACAAGCCCAATATTATGTTTTCATTCATAAAATCTGGGAACAGGGCCAGACCTGACTGCATACATTCCATTTGACCTTTCAGGAACATTTATTTCAATGCAGAACCTCCACACTAACACATAACTTTGAATTACACCACTAATGCCAGTCACAGATACCACCTCCCAGTGAAGCTGGAGTTATTTATAAAATCCTTCTGGGATCATAACCCGTAAAGTATCCATCCCATAGATTACACCAGTGAGCCTGGCTGTCTACAGAAAGTGACAGTTCTGGATGCCAGTGATGCAATTCACTAAGTTGTGTTGATTAAAGGGAATCTTGCAATAATGCTCAGAAGAAACAGCTCCCCTTTTTGATGACTCTTCAGCTCAATGGTGCCCAGATTTTTCAGCCAAGAACATTAGCTTACCCTGTTAATATGAGGTGGCTCTGACTACAGCAAGATGAAGGCAACTTACTCGTGGATGGAAGCACTGACAACCAGAAATAAAATAAACTGTGGTGATTGCAGAGTTTACAACTCTGCAGTGTCCATGTGAAAAGCCCAGTCCAGGACCCCTCACCGTACCCGAGGCCAGAAGCTTGCAGGGAGCTTTTAGCATCAGAACAACTTCTACATCTCACACATACCTTCTCTTCTCCTCAGAGACCTTTTGAGAACCAGCCCCACCACAGGTAATTTTCCTTCTGGGTGTGTATTACACTGGAGTATAAGCCACAGAATTTAGTTTTAAATCCTTCCTCAGTTTTTGGGTTTTTTTAGTAATTTCAAGATGCCACTTCATCTGTGTCATTCTCTTTCTTTGCAATAGACAAATAGCATTTCCAGCTTGCCAAAAGACAGAATAAATAAATGGGTTTTGTGAGACATTCAATGTTATAATTTCAGCTATACAGGTACTGTGTTATGTGAGAAAGGAGAATATATATTACATATATTACATTTAGTATTACATTTAGAATGAAACTTTGGTGTACCCAAAGTAAGAGCACTTGGTCATTGAAGTAACTGGTAGCTTATTAATTAAAAAAAAATAAAAAAAAAAAAAAAAGGAGGACTCTATTATCATTACTTTTTCACTACATATCAGACTTTTTAAATACCCTCAAATTTTTAAACTCAACTCACAGGATCCCAGCTGGGCCAGGCTGGAAGGGACCACAGAGGGGTCACCTGGTGCCACCTCCCTGCTCAGGCTGGGCCATCCCAGAGCACAGGGCACAGGATTGTGTCCAGGCAGCTCTGGAATACCCCCAGGGAGGAGACTCCACAGCCTCTCCGGACAATCTGTTCAGTGCTTGGTCACTGCACAGTGAAGTTCTTCCCCGTGTTCAGGTGGAACTCCCTGGGCTCAGTCGCTGCCCGTGGCTCTGGTGCCATTGCTGGGCCCTGGAGCAGAGCCTGAGCCTGCTCTGACCCTCCCTGCACACAGGGACACACTGGGACAGACTGGGACAGACTGGGACAGACTGGGACACACAGGGACAGACAGGGACAGACTGGGACAGACTGGGACAGACTGGGACACACAGGGACAGACTGGGACACACAGGGACACACAGGGACACCCAGGGACAGACAGGGACAGACTGGGACATCTGGGGACAGACTGGGACACACAGGGACACCCAGAGCCCCTCTCAGCGGGGGCTCCTCTCGAGGCTGAGCAGCCCCAGCTCCCTCAGCCTTTCCTGGGCACAGAGATGCTTCTGTCCCTTCATCACCTTTGCAGCCTCTGCTGGCCCCACTCCAGGAGCTCCAGGTCTCTCCTGTGCTGAGGATCCCAGGACTGGACACAGCACTCCAGATGTGCCTCCAGGGCTGGGCAGAGGGGCAGGATCACTCCCTGACCTGCTGGCACTGCCCTTTCAGGTCCTTTTCCACAGAGCAGCTCCAGCAGGGCCATCCCCAGGCTGTGTTTGTGCCTGGGACTGCTCTGACCTGCACTGGGCATTGTTGAATTCAAGAGTTTCTCAATGCCAAAGCTATTTGCAATAACTGAAATAATTCACACAATTTATTATTCGTTTGAGCCATGCTATCTCAGATTCATTAAATACCTTGGCAAAATAAAATTCAAAAACTACTTACATGTTACATGAATTTCAAAGACAAACTAGATTCTAATTGGATTTTTTTCAGACTTTTTATCACGAACCTAATGAAAAGCCTGATACTCAAGTCTCATATATCCCTTTCTTCAGATTATTAGAAATAACTTTAGTTTTCTTTTTAGGCTATACTTGCTGGTACAGTAGTCAATCCACCACATTTAAGTTACAATTATGACCCCGAGTGCTGCAGATTGAGATAGGATTCATCAGGAGCTTGGTAATTCAGGAGTGTGTCAGACACGAGAGGATCTCACAAGAGCAGTTTTCTGTCTCCTCTTACAGACCATGATACAGGCTCGAAACCTGCTTTATTGAAACCATCAGTAATTTTCTCTATTGCCTTCAATCGGTAAAAGATTTGACTTCCTATTATACAAGATTGATGATGACTTCATGGTGCTTAAAAGCACCAAAAATTCTCCAATGATATGTAACCCCTCGTCCTTTTGAAAGCCAGCAGTTTTTTCCAGTTTCCTATTTCCTTTTTTATTATACACACACATTATCGCTTTATTAACAACCTTTGGAGAATACTTCCAAATTCCGTGTAGCAGATTACTTGTCCCAATTCTTTGTTCTCTTAGTAGTCTTCCAAAACTTTTCTACAATTACCTTTTCCCATCAACACAGCATTTCAAAGATGTGCTCCTTTCTGTTGACAGTTTCTGATGATCGTAACTGCATTTTTACTAGTTTGTTTTTAAGTCAAGCATACACTAAACTCAGTGTATTTAAATGTTTGGAAAAAAAAATAATTATTAAAAAGAAAAATAAATGGGAAGGCAAATTTGGATTCCTTTTGGTTCCCTTTATAATATCAAGCTGATGAAGTGTGACAGACTTAGCAGAACTGAACTTTATTCTTAGTCAGAAATAAAATCAGTGACCATAAAGCCAACATCTAATGTGGCTTTTTGATTCTCTTTAGCCAAATTTTCCTATTTCCTATTGTGTCACTAACTCTGAAGTGCAGAGACAATTTGTGAGTATATTCCCTAAAGCCAAAAGGATGGGACGGTGCTAAGTGACCCAGGAGGTGATGATTATTCTGAGTACTTCTACTAAAAGGTTGACTCCTATTTTTCAAACTTTCTCTGTAATCTCTTCTGTTATTTAAATGCCTCACTGCATACACAACAAAAACGCAGCAGAAAAAAAAAAAGAATTTCCATAGCAACTATTTCAAGGAACACAGTTCAGTCATTTGTACCATAAAATTTTATGGACTTTGACCAAGGCTTTTCTTTATCTATCTTTTTTTTAACCTGGTTTATCTGTGTTCAAGTGGAAATATTAATATTGGGCATGAATAATTTCATACAAACTTATTATTAAAAACTTAACTTCACAAGAAAAATGATCCCTAGAGGAACTGTGATTCTAAATTCATTACAAGCAAGAATTTGCTTTAATATTTGAAGCATCTACAGTGTCATCATGTTAAAATAGAATTTTACATGTAAAAATACAGATTTTTACATCATAATTTTTTTTCCATAGCAAAACGATACAGAAATAAAGGATAATTGAGTGCAATGGCATTTTTTAATTTCTTTTTCCATTTAGATTTTTTAAGATTTGGAGTAGAATAATTTTGTAAAATCTTTGGGGATTTCCACACTTCATTCTCTCATGACAAGATATTACTATGAGTGTACTGTGTAAAGTATAATCATTCTTTTGGATGAACAAATACAAACTATCAGCTCCAAACATTTCAGAAGATATTTTGATTCTACTGTGCAAATCTTTACTATAGTCTTACTCTTAAAATATGGGATATCTATTCTTATAACATCAGAGCTGTGAAGATGCATAATATTCCAGAATAAACTCATTTAAGTGAGATTATTTACTTAAGATACACCTGGCTATAATATTCTTGCCTATTACAAAATACATTGGTACTGGTTTTCTTGACAGGAAAAAGTGGGATAGCTCTTCTCAGGAGAAAATTCCTATCAGTGCAAAATCTCATTGCCTCTTCCTACTATGGAAATGCCCTGATACAGGAACAAACGCACATTCCAAGAATAATTTTGCTTACACAAGAAAACTCAAGCTAAGTTGGTAAACCAGATAGGAGATCAGAACCAGAAGAATGCAGACACCTCACAAGCAAATTTTTGTTTGCTTCTTCTTACACAACCTACTTGTCCTTCTGTTGAAGCCACCAGATTTGTGTGAAAAACTTAATTATTCCTGGGTAAATTCATTCTTTGCTGCAATACTGAACTTTGCTGAAGGAGCCCACAGTAGAGTATTTATCAGTATTTATTCAGTATTTATCAGTATTTTTATCTGTTATCAGCAGAGCTCCAAATTAGCCCTACTCAGAGCAGAATGCCACATGAAATAGAGCCTGGAAACACAAGAGACACTATCTTAAGCCATTTTCTCATCATTCGGTAGGACTTCAGATGACAGATCTGAAAATATAATAATTAGGAATATGTAAACAATGTGACTTAAACTACCTCAAAGTTAATAACAGCCAGTCTAAGAAATTTCTGAGTTAAAGGCACTAAAGGTTATTGATGGATGAGTTTTTTCTATTAAATTCCACACCCCCTGTCCAGGGCTCAAATTCCCTTCCTTGGGTCCCAAGTCATCCAAGGGGATGTCCTGGACTCCAACAGGTAATGGCACTCAAATGCAGAGACATCAAAGCATCCAATGTTCCAGCAGTATCTGAGAAACAGTTAATGGCAAAAAGGCAAGACTTCAATGAAAACCAAGACAAAGAGTGTTTTTTATAACTGAATGGCCACAGAAATTGTTAACTGATTAAAAACACACAGACAAATGTGTTTACAGTCTCAGAAATAATCCTCACAGGTACTGCTAGGGACAGCGAAGTGACAAAGATCCCAATCTTGGAGTTAGGTTGGCTCATCCTTATGAAAGTTTTCCCACATTTAAAGGGGATGCGTTAAACACAAAAGAAAACTCATGTAGGCTTCAAGAGAAAAAGTATGGTGGAAAGCGGAAAAGGAGAGTGCAATATGCTTACCTAAGAAAGATCACTAAGTCACAGAACAATAAAAATTACTGACTGAAGGGAGTACAGAAGCTTTACAAAAAAGCAGAGAGAAAATCTGGGCATTGAGAAGAGGATTCTCTAAGGTGTCCCTCTGCTCCTTTAACCTCTGACTTAAAAACTAAAACAAAACATCACAGAACCAGGAAAATCAAATATATCCCAATGTATTAAAGTTCAAAGGCCTTCACCTGTAAATTATGCACACTGAAAGATCTATAAATAATGGTGACATAAAGAAAAAAAAAAAAAAAGGAAACTGGAATGTGAAAAGCCTAAGTATAGAAAGCACAACTTAGGTTCTCTTTCATCACATCAAGCTCTCAAAAATTAACAGTTACAGGAAGGTATTAATGCTCATCAAAATTAAACAAAATCCTACTCACTAGAACTTCCAAATCCTCCAAATACCTGGAGCAGCAGCAGCACCACTGATGGATGTCTCCACTAAAACCAAACATCAAAGTAAAAAAGGCCAAAAAGCCCATTTGATTATGCAAAACACCCAATTTTAATCAAGCCGTCAGTTGATTACTCTAGAGAGAGGTCACTTAAAAATAACACAAAACAGAAATAAACATTGACTCCTGAAAGACTGAAAGGAGCAGGGAGGAAAGGCAGGACCAAAGAAAACCTTTTCCAAATCTGCCCAAAAAGAGTTAAAAATGTGTTGTTCTCCAGCTTCCTGGCAAGTTTCCAAAATTTCTCCAGGGGCAACTGAAAAATGGCTGGTTCTGTCATTTTCACTCAGATATCTACACGCAAAAAAATATTTTTTAAAAAATTAAAAAAAAAAAAAAAAAAAAAAAGTTTGCCCATGGGCAAGTGGCAGCTGCAACAGCATTTGCTCCACCTTCCTCATTTCTGCACAACACAGCTCTGGAGTGAAACCTGGCTTCACATTCCTGAGAGATGATTTCAAAATAATATAAAAAGCAGTGTCTCTTAGTAAGTTACCAATATTGTCTTAATTTGAGCCTCAAAAATTAGAATCAGTGAGACAGGATGTGTCACTCAGTGTCCTTGACACCTGTTCTATAAGATGAGTTATTAAACCTGCCCAGATCTCTTCCATCAGAGCAAATTAACAAGATCCTGTTAATTTGAAGCAGAAATCACATAAGAGATCAACACCAGTGTTTGTTCTCTTACAGCACTTCTGGGTTTTAATCACACCAGGTTTGGAACTTCTGATCAATACAATGAACTTCCGCTCACTAACATGAAAATTAATGAGCAAAACTGATTTAAATTGCAAGTTCATCAATTCATAATGAAGCTGAAGATAAAACCTCTTTATAGTTTCCTTTTTGCAAGCTTTTGGAAATTTTACTCAGGAACACTTTTCAAAATCACATTTTATTGTTTAGTTGTTTTTTTAATAAGTAATAGATTAAATTTTAAGCCAATCCTCAGTATATTTATTACCCCCATGCAAAATAAACAGAGAGAGGCAGAGTGTAAAAATGCCCTTTATTCTCTGCAGGAGCTCTTGAGGTCAAAACTCCATCTGCATTTTTTAGTGCTATGCATATACTCTAAATCACAGTTGGATTTATGTTCCAGCTTTGGAATTTATATCACATCTATGTCATGTCTACTTCCACACCTTCAGTCAAGGTTCAGGCTCTAAATAGTATTTGAAAATGCTGGAAAGCTTTGTTTCTTCTACTCATTTCAGCATTTAAAGAAATCAATATAATAACCAGAAATCTCCCACTTCTAAAACTGAAAGGATATGATAACATACATATATATCCAAAAAATAAAAATCATTTACAGCTACAGATAACATTTTTAGACAGATTTAAACAGTAAGAAAAATAATGCATTCATCTTTCATATATATTGTCTTAAAATAAGAACTACTTAAATGCCAGTGTTTTGTATGTTAATTAGAATTTCCATCCAAAAGTTAAACAAAAACAAAAAAATTCAAGTCTATAAAATAACAGTATCCAGCACTCTTTAAATGCAAATTAGTCTAAAAAATTAAAAATTAGGCAAAGAAATTTAAACACTTCATAAGCAGGCAGGCAAAGTGGAAGACCACAAAGGAAATGCAGAATATAATGACATTGTGACAGTTTGTCAAGTATTGACTTCCAATTTTAATGTTAGTATTTTCCATAGATATGATCCTTAGAATAAATTGATTTTACAGTGTAATAAATTGTTTTTACAGTGATAGATGAAAACTAATGTTTCAATGTGAATATTGTGGCCCTTTTATTAGGAATGTAAATGACAGATAGCATTTAAATGTAAATCAACTAGTTTTAGAGGTCACTGATCAAGAAGAATGATTTGCCTTTAGAAAAGTAACTGATGAGGAGGAAAATGGAACAAACGCCAATTTCTTTTTTTTTTTCTAATCACAATTCTTTAATATGAATGAGAAGTAAAACAAGGAAACCACAAAAATTGAGATACAGGATGCCTTTCCTATGGTAAATCTGCATTTAGAAACCGTGGAAAAATCCTTTGGAAAGATCATTTGTGATTACAACAGGCACACATTTGGAAACACTGTTTAAGGGGTAAGAATCCTGCATTGGCAAAAAAATAAGCCATAAAATCTGATAGGTCTTTTCCCACCCTAATTGCTTCAGTTTTGGGCCTTGTGCATCACGCATTACCCCACAGCAAAACAGAGCAAGAAGTGTTTAAGACACAGCTCCACTGCCTAAAACACCAGCCAAAAAATCCCAGAGAAGTGCTGATGGCCTTTCCAATTTAAGTTGTGGCTGCCAGCAGCATGTGCTTACATTACACAGATTTGCATGTGGCACTGCTGTGCTCTTTTACACTACCTAATAATTAAAAATAAAAGCACAGAGGTATCTGTTAGTTCCCTTTCCATACAAATGGGCTAACATTTCATAATAGAACAAGTCAAAAACATAAAAATTGAACAAGTAGTCCATGTTTGTAAGAATATTACTAATCTAAACAAAGTGAAATCAATAAGCTTTATCCTGTGTGTTATCTGGAAATACATGGTGAGGAAGAAAGATACAGTGAAATACTAATGATGCTATAACCATTTCCTGATAGGGCAAGACTTCTTTATTATTCTTTAACTACCTAAGAGTATCTCTATTAAATGAAGCTTTGAAGTTTTCAAGGAAAATAATTACATTTACAATTTATTTCTGTTCTTTCAAAGCATTATTTAACAGTCTAGGCCAATGTATACAGTTATTTTCAACCTTTATCATCCTTTCAAAAAAAATGAAGAAAATACTTTGCAACACTAAAATGCAGCTCTAAAGTAGTCACTTGAAGCCCGTCTGGATTTAAACAAGCTTCAATGTAACAGAACTTCTTGGAAGACTGAGCAGAGAAAAGATGAGCAATATATTCCAGCTAGGCAGTTCAGCATCCTTCTCAGTTGTAATGCCTCCAGAGGAAAGATGGGATAAAGTAATTCCCTGCTGGCCTTTACTTTCAGTCCTTGTCAATTTGAGTTTGGCTCCTTAGGGTGACGTTAGCACTTTGCCTCCCGTGGACTGTGGTTGGTTTGCATGGGCATCACAGAAATCACAGAATTATTTAGGTTGGAAAACCCCTCCAAGATCATGGAGTCCAACCTGTGACCAACCCTCACCTTGTCACCAGCCCAGAGCACTGAGTGTCACACCCAGGTCTTCCTTGGACATCTCCAGGGGTGGGGACTCCAAACCTCCCCGGGCAGCCCCTTCCAACGCTCTAACCATTTTTCTATGAGGGAATTACTGCTGATGGCCAACCTGAACCTCCCTAGCCCAGCTTGAGGCTGTTCCCTCTCCTCCTGTCCCCTCCTGTCAGGGAGTTGCCTGTCAGACTCCTCGGCTGTCCCCTCCTGTCAGGGAGTTGTGCAGAGCCACAAGGTCGCCCCTGAGCCTCCTCTTCTCCAGGCTCAGCCCCTTTCCCAGCTCCCTCAGCTGCTCCTGGGGCTCCAGACCCTTCCCCAGCTCCATTCCCTTCTCTGGACTCTCTGCAGCCCCTCAATGTCTCCTTGGAGTGAGGGGCCCAGAACTGGACACAGCATTCAAGGTGGGGCCTCACCAGTGCCCAGGATAGGGGGACAATCCCTGCCCTGGTCACTGCTGTTTCAGAACGCAAGGAGAGGACAGATCTTAACAGGAATAATTCAGTAAATTCCTAAAGCAGAACCTGGGGGAAGGAGAAAAGGACCGATCAATCCAACTTCCAATAGTAAGAGATTCAACAATTTCAAAAGCCAAAGCAGAAAAATTCCTTTCACCTAAAATTCTGGGGGTGATGATGATGTCCTTCAGGCAGCTTGGTCATCAGATTCACTAAGGGAGGGGGGTCATTTTCTGGGATCTGAAAACTGAGACAATGTTGTTGGAAATGTAATCCCTAACTTTGCCTCAAAGAAAGATTCTCCAACCAACTCTCAGCCCAAGCACCTCCACTTACTGGTATATGGATTGTCAGCTCAGCACCTCTTACTAAACAAAGATGCACATATGATTCCTCCAAACCTCCATTTTCCTTATCTCCTAGTTTAATAAAACATCTCAAAGCTACATCTCCCCACCATAGAAATGACAAATTCCCTGGATTTTCCACATGTGTGTTGGGAAAGAGCAGGGATTTCTGGAGCAGGTTGCGCTCCAGAGCATCTGAACCCAGAACTCATCAGCCATGTGGCACAGTAACACAAACCACGTGCCCAATATCCCATTTCTGAAACTCTGGAATGATACAGGAATAATCAGAACTAAACGAGTGATCATTATTTTTTCCTTAATATATGAAAATCACTGTGCATCTACAAACTCTGTATTCTACAGAACTGCCAATCTCTTCAATAAACAGACCAAAGGGAGAAAGAGAAATCTGTCAGAGGAGAAATCAGTTAAAATGTCTGACAAAAAACCAAGGCTTTTCATTTTAATACTGATAATTACAGAAATTAAATAATGCTGGCAATGGTATGGTGATAATTATACACACAGAAAAAAAAAGGAGCAGATTAAGCAAATTACTCAGAAAAGCTGTCTCATGAAAATACATACGTTAAATTTTAATATTTTTTTAGACAGGAAATGGTAATACCATTTTTTAAAAGAATTATTATCTATTTCTCTTAGAAAACAGAATTTGTGGCATCACTAACAGATTTCTGATCTACACTCTCCAGGAGCATCACCTTCATATCCACAGTCAAATAACAAAATTTAGCACAACTAGGTTTGGCTATAGTCCAAAACTTAATCCAAATAAATAAAAAACCACAAACCACATTTCAAGCCATTTCTTTTTCTTAAAGCAGAACCAGCTGGATGCGCTGCTCAGAAATCTAATTTGAGCTGTAACTGAAATGATTTTTTTTTGTATTCCAGTTGATAGTCCAAGTTTACTACACACTGGCATCTCAGCAATAACCTGTCCAGCACTGCCTGTCAGTGCTGCCACAGTAATATCATGGTGAAAAATTCTCTGGTCATCTTGTCCCACATTTCATCCCATCCCAGGTCTTCCGCCATTTGAGAAAATGCTCCAAGGGCTGGAGCCCCTCTGCTCTGGAGCCAGGCTGGGAGAGCTGGGGGTGCTCACCTGGAGAAGAGAAGGCTCCAGGGAGAGCTCAGAGCCCCTTGCAGGGCCTAAAGGGGCTCCAGGAGAGCTGGAGAGGGACTGGGGACAAGGGACAGAGGAACAGGACTCAGGTAATGGCTTCAAACTGTAAGGGGGAAAGTTTAGATTTTATTTTAAGAACAAATTTCTAAATAAGTCATGAGGCATTGGACCAGAGAGCCTAGAGAAGCTGTGGCTGCCCCTGGATTCCTGGAAGTGTCCAAGGCCAGGTTGGATGGGGCTTGGAGCACCCTGGGATAGTGGAAGGGGTCCCTGCCCACAGCAGGGGTTGGAACTGGATATTCTGCAAGGTCCCTTCCAACCCAAACCATTCCATGATTCCATGACCCATTGACATTTATTCATGCACTGCAGTGCTGGGCTACTTGAACGCCTCCATTTCCTGCATCTAAGAGATGATTTAAAAAAAAGTGCTTTGCTGTTTTGTAGATGTGGGAGGGCTTCTGCTCCTGCCCCACTTCCCAGGTGCAGCCTGAACATCCCTTTCACCCTCGAGGTACCACAAAAGCTGCATCTCTCAAGCGCTCCCATTGCACACTTCAAGGACAACAGCACGTGAACTACAAGCAGTGCCTGAATTGTGGCAATGAAACACGGGGACTAAAGAGGTTAACTGCAAACTGCAGCTTCTAATTTCCTTATTTTATTCTGGTGTGAACAAATTAACAAACTGTTATTAGCCTCAGTCAGAACTGAACTGGTGGAGGAAGAGCTGGGAAGAAATTTCAGGTGCCACTGAACTGGAACTTATCTAATGAACTTGCTGGTTTGAATTCCTGGTTACATTAAGTGCTATTACTCTAAAGGCTTAGAGGGATCTATTATAACAAGAGAGAAAAAAAGAAAAAAACAACCTTTTTTTTAATTCCAAATTAAAAAATTTAATACATCTGATGCAATTATTTCTTGTACGGTAAGAGGCCCAGGCCCAGGCTTTTCCTTTGTCAATCCCACAGCTCAAATTCACCATAAATTTGCTATCAAATCCATGGTTGGGCTCAGTGATCTCAGAGGTCTTCACCAACCTTAACAGCTCTATAAATCCATGAAGGAAACCAAGAAATCACTGTCTCTAGAACGATCTTTTCATTCCAGCTTTGCCTTTGCACGTCCCAGATGAGATTTCTCAATCATTTAAGATTTCATGCCACATAAAGTTTGCTGTACGAAAGGGAAATTCAGCATTTAGGCAAATCAGCAGTTCTTTTCAAGCCAATAATTATTTCTTTTATAAGGAGAGAAGTTTACAACAACGTTATGCAAATTGTCTCTCTAGATTTTTGGTCATTTGCTTATTTTTTGTAAATAATGAGAACACTGTTGACTTTTAAAATATTTGAGAAAAGTTTTTAATAGCACAACTGCACCAGAGAAGAGCTTGACTATACTTTTACTGCCCTATAAGTGGAAAACTAACCCCTTTAAATTTGCTAATTCATATAATTATTCTAAAATATGGTAATTTTTTAAAACACAGATTTTGACCACAGAGGCATTTTCACTGCTGTTTAACATTTGAATTCTTCTACCTTTGTTAAATTTCTGCAATGAGTCTAAGTTCCCATCGTACAAGCATGTTGTGCTTGAAATCTTTCCTGAAAATATACCTAGGGCATCCCAGATTAAGGGAGGGGGAGGGTTTAACATCAATTATTAACGTAATATGTTCCACCTCATGATTTTATGTGCCAACTTCCATGTATAACTTTGAGTTTCTTCAAAAGCATGCATAAGGGCAGAAATTAATAGATTTAGTGATGATGGATATTTTTGTCCAGCTTTTTACCAACACTATGAACGCAGCAATAAACAAGTGAAGTGAAACACTGAAACTATCAATTACTGTTTACATACATCTCCATTCAAACCATGATTTTATTATGATTTCAGCTTTAATCCATGCAGAAGGAATGTTTAACCTTGCAGGTAACTTGTAGAAAACTGTTCAGTAAATTTCCACTTGTTCTGAAGTATCAATATAGAGCATATTCATTCAATATTTGCCCCTCCCTAAATCAGCAGAACTATGTTCACTGCTACAAAAAACAGAAGTGAGATGTAAGAATATCTGCACCCCCAAGTTAAATACCAGTGGAACAAATGGCAAAGACTTACATCAACATTCAGGTGACTAAAATAACCACTCCAAATAGTGTTTTACTGCTTTACATTTCTTTCACCGGGAACTAACAAGCATTGACCAAATCAAAGGCTTTAACTACCTGCTATGAGCATAAAGATCTCCCTGACACAATCCATTATCCACCTGCCTGCAGAAAACCAGCTTAAATGTTGCTAAGATTTCTCAGAAGAAAGATTTTCAGCCTGTTCAGGCTGGCTGTCCATTATTTGAAATAAAATATTTTGCCAAGCAGCTTCTATTTTCTACAGAAAAAAAATTTAAAAGAGAGAAAAAAAAAAAAACAAACAAAAAAACAGGTAAAATGACGGAAATTGCAATCCCCACAAGGATAAAGAGAACACTAAAAACAGTTCAGCCACAATATCTGAGTTATTTGCAAATTGGGATCATTCATGAAAACTGATGCAATATGAAAAAAATATTAAAAGTAAAACAAAAAGGAAAGAACAAAACTAACTACTTTTGAAGGGAATGGGTATAGTGTGGAAAGGAATGACTACAAGGTTTTAAAGGTCACATGGAAAGCAACAGAACTGCCAGGGTGCATTCAGTCTGGATACTCAGCTTTTAGAGCAGTTACCAAGAAACAAGAGGTACAGAAGGAAGTCATGTGGCTTCTAAACCTTCTATCTGGAGAATCACACTCCCAGTCAAAAATGAAATTATTATCTCTCTGTCTTGTTATACAGGTATTATTTTTGGATTTCTTCTTATGTTGTCCAATCCAACCTACACCTAAATCTTCCAAGATATTACTCTTGTGACATTCTGACTCATCCATATACCTGAAGCTATGCTTCCTCCTCCTCTTCTTGATGTTATCATCCTGCACCTCACTGTCTGCACTCTCTGTTAACAGCAATCTTATTCCACCACATGCACTCAGAAAACTACTACAAAGGCACTTCAGCTTTTTGTAAAGTCAGTGCTTTCTCAAACTTCTTCTACGAACTAAATCACCTCTCTGCATCACTCTGCTCACCTTCACTTTTAAAGCATTTCAAAACTTCACTCAGACACCCACTGGGCTGCAGTTTAATGAGCCTTCCCTCCCGCAGCACTGATGGTTTCAGCAGCATCCACCTGTTCCTCGCCACTTCTTCCTATCCACATGCTCTGCTCCCAGTTCTGCTCAATACAAGGGCTTGCTGAGGTACAGAATGAACTGAGTGAAACCAAGAAGGAAATAAAAAGTCCAGGTTTGGAATAAGTACTTCTAAAATGAAAGTTAATTTAGCGCACATCAGCTGTGCACAAATGACAGAGCACAGCTCAGGAGCTGGCACAGAATGAGAATCATCAACAGCAGCTGCTTGACTTAGCCCTGGAGCTAAGGAATTACTGAAAATAAGCTTTCTGCAACAGGACATTGAGTTCAGCTCCAAACATCCCATAAGGCAGCTGACTAAACTGCTCAACAGGTAACACCGCACCCTCTCAAAGGCTGGGCTTGACACCTGGCAGGAAACTCTTCCAAACTTCTGCTCCCTCATTGCTCCCCTCCAGCCTCCTCCCAGGGCTTGACTCGGCTGCTTCATGGAAGGAAACTCAGCAGTGGTTGGGATTGGTGCAAGTTGTTATCACTGACCCTAACCTTGGTGGTTGATTCTAACTCTGTGTTTGCACTCCATCTGAAAAACTCCAGCTATCACTTGGAACAGAGGAGCTGGGCCTCGTTTTGCCAGGTATTTACACTGCACTTGGCACAAACAGAAGGGGAATGCTGCCCAAGACTCATAACCAAAGGTACTGTCACGAGTGACACCCCACCCTCCCCTTCCCTCTCAGAGAGTCATAGAAATCATTACAGAAACCATCACTGCTGACATGACAACAACAAGGTGAAGCTCCCTTGTTTCCCATCTCCCTCTTCTTTCTTGAAACAGAAATTTAATCTCGAAGTGCTGATTTAATGTTCATCAAATCCCAGACTGGTTTGGGTAGGAAAGGCCCCTAATGAACATCCAGCTCCACACCTTCCACTATCCCAAGTCACTCCAAGCCCTGTCCAGCCTGGTCTTGGACACTGTCAGGGATCCAGGGACAGCCACAGATTCTCTGGGCACCCTGGGCCAGGGCCTCCCCACCCTCACAGGGAACTATTCCTTCCCAACCCTGCCCTCTGGCAGTGGAAGCCATTCCCTGTGTCCTGTCCCTCCATCCCTTGTCCCCAGTCCCTCTCCAGCTCTCCTGGAGCCCCTTTAGGCCCTGCAAGGGGCTCTGAGCTCTCCCTGGAGCCTTCTCTTCTCCAGGTGAGCACCCCCAGCTCTCCCAGCCTGGCTCCAGAGCAGAGGGGTTCCAGCCTTCAGAGCACCTTCTCAAATGGCAAAAGTCCTGGGATGAGATGAAACACAGGAATATAAACAAAGGAACTCTTGCAGCACGATACAGAGAACCCTGATCTGACATTCCCTTCCCCCAAACAAAGTGTTGGAAGTTTCAGTGCAATTTTTGCAAACCACCTGTCTTCCAGAGCAGGTGGAAAGGCTGTTTGGAGAGCATTTTTCTGCAAATGGAATTTGATTAGTACATGAACCTTCCATGTAATGTTCTTATAATGAGTAAATTAGTAGGTGATATAAACCTCTGGAAAAGGGAAGACTGTAATGAAAACCTTATTATCCTTTTTACAGTAAGGCTGAACAGAAACTGATGCTATGTTTAAATTGATCATGGTTTTATTCCCACCCCCAGGCAAACCTGCAAAAACTCAATGAGCAGTGTGATTTAATTAAGTATACGTATAATGAACAATTTTCCTGTCCTTTGAAAACAACTGATTTGAAGGAAGACTGCGGCATAATGACTGACATCTGCGTTCTACAGCCTTTTCAATCTGCACAGGATTTCCTACTACTGACTGAAGGTGCAAGAATCACAAATACAGAGAAAGGAGAGGAAAATATGCTGGGAGCACATGAATTTTAAACAGCTGAGAGAAATGCAGCAACTTTGTGGACTTGGTGGGAAGTCTGCTATACTGAGAAAGCTGTTCAAACATCCCCTCTGCTGAGCCTGGAAGAGGATGCTCAGGACACCCAGGGACTTCAAAGAAATCTGGAACTGTCGTGGATTAGAAACTGCCCTGGCTGTATCCATTTGTACCGAAGCAGGACAGCACTTGTCTTGGGAAAGCACTCTAAGAAACGGCAGAGAGAAAATATTTGGCTTTCTAGATATAAATCTCTGCTCTTTGGAAGGAGAGAGCAGCAGGGTATGAGACAAATACACAGAAGTTCCTCAGCTTGCTTGGTTTTGTCCTAACTCCACACAGGAAAAAAACCTGGCTGACCTCTAAAACGCAGAAAAATCTCTACACCAGAAAAAAAATAGCATTAAATGTGGATTTTTTTTCTATATCTCTTACATAAAGATGTCTGAAAAACAGTGCTTGATCCTTAAAATATCCAGCACTCTACAACTGTACTTTTTGAACCAAGAGACATCTATAAGCACACATGGTTACAGGCTGTACACTTGCAGTGAGAGAGAGAGAGACTGTGTCGGGTACTTCAGTGAGAATCCACAAAATCCATTCATCTGGAAAAGCAGCAGCCAGATCCATATGGTCAGATGACATAAATCTGAGATGCTTGTGGTTCTGCGTTGCCACGTCCTCTAAGTGGCCATTTCAAAATTATTATGGAAATTTAAAAGATTACCTGTTCTCAAAACAACTGAAATTTTAAACACAAAAAAACTTCAAACCTATTACATGAGGTGCAGTGCAAGGGTATTTTAAGAGTTTAAAGCATTTTTTCCTTGATGCTATGATGTTATTCTCAGAACGAAACTGATTTCGTCACTAATGGGTCTGAGAAGAATCTGAGAAGCAATACAGAAAGGAATAGTACCAACTCCAAAAAAAATATATAGATATAGAGATATTTAACAGAAAATCCAAGACACAATGGTACAGTAACCACAGAGTTGTATTTTGAATTGTTTGCAACCTGTCCAAGCAATTACCATCACTCTGTGCTCTGCCCACAGAAGAAACTAACATATCTAATCTGGTTTTCAGTTTTCAGAACACTTCTCCAGTCTGACTCCTACTGGAACTGAAAATCCCCCAAGTCAAGGAGAAAGAGAGAAAATGCATTTTCTTCTTTACCAACATTAAAACATGCAGTAACTTCTAGCATAAATACATAAACACCTGATGTTTTCTGATGGGATTAACTAAAAAGTGATTAGTATTTGCAGGCTAAAGGAAATGTGAGACGTGAATAGGTGACAATGGAATGCCAGTCCTTCAAAAAAAGCAATTTTCCTAACATCAGATTAATTTTTCCACAGAGGAACTTTTCATACACAGTTTTCATCTTGATAGCGAATCTTTGATCAGTGTCTCAGAAAAAAAATAATCTCTGTGAAGATTAAGAAAACAAAGGAACCCAGATAAACTCAAAAAAGCAATGAAACTTTCAAGCTGTCAGGTAAATAAATTATAACAGCACCTCGGTGGAATACAAAGAGTTTCCATATAGGATTATGATGGAAAATTAAACGGTTCAGAAACAAAACAAAACAAACAAAACCAAAAAAACAAGTCCACCCCCCCCCCCCCCAAAAAAAAGAAGAAAAGTAAAAAAAGAAAAGAAAAAATAAAAGAAAACCAAGGTGAAACTGGCACCTTTTCAAACTAAGTAATACATTAAGCAGTGATAAAAAATGGCAAAAAGCAGCCAATGTCAATCCAAGACCTAATCAATGCTCTTTGTGCTACGAAACCTGACCCCTGAGGCAGCTGCTGGATCTGAGACAGGGGAACAAGGGTGAGACCAAACATGAATACATGGTGAGCTAGAAAGTAATTCAATTTTAGTGACATAAGTCATTGTATCCGTTTCCTCTAAAACACCTTTAACCAACATTTCAGTCTCAGCCATCTTTTCTGGAAGCTTCCCTGTGAACACCCTTCAGAGGCTGTTTCAGAACAAGGATGCTCAGACTCCCCTTGTTTTTTTCTTCTGGGCTTCATCCTCTTTGCCTTTTACCTTTCCTACCTCCGTTTTTTACCAGCTGCCAACTCTCTGCAACACTTTTTGCTTCTAAAGCATTTGAAAAAGATTCATAATTGGTTTTCACATCTTGAACGTTTTTACAGAATTATTTTTGGCCTCCTGTATAACATTTTGGGCATGGAATACTTACACATTATGGTACCTTTTTAAAAAAAATTCTCTTATCTAAAAGTAGCTTTTGCTGCTGTCCTGAGTCCTCATTGCTTTTCCCTCATTTTCTATTTTAATTAATATTATTTATTTTACATACTTCCTTGAAATGGTTGGACTCTATGATTTCCCAGGTCTTTTCCAACCTAAACGATTCGATGATGCTGTGAAGCTTCTCAAGAACAAAATCCCAAAGTGTTCTTTTTAATTGCCTTCTAATCCTATCTCCCTGTATGTGTAGTTCTTTCTGAAGATTAAACACTACCATAGTGAATTCGCCTTTTTCCCCCACCTCCTACAAGGCTTTGAACCAAAATTTCTGTGATCACTGTTTCAGATGTTTTCAACAGTAGCAGTTTTAGTCCCAAACTCCTTCAAAACCAAGTTTTCCTCTCCTGTGATCCCTGACTACACTTCAGTAAAGTTGTCTTCAGACAAATTCTGCCTCATCCTCACTGAGCTTTTCCTACTTCACTGCAGAACTTCAGTCCATGCAATGGAATTATATTGCTTGTTAAACAAATAACTCGTTTATTTAATTGGATTCTGGGTTTTCTGGAATGTATAGCACAACCTCACATCATCCCTCTGTAGCTTGTGCATCATCACCAGTCCCCAGAAGGAACTCCTGCCACCACATTGAAAAAAAAAAGGAGGTGAAGAGTAAAGTGACTATTTCTAATGATAAATATAAAAAATAAATTAAGCACTCCATCATAAATCTTCATGTTTTGACTGTAGATCTTATGAAGCTCAGTGACCAGGGGCAAAAATGGCTAATGAAAATGAATTTTCAGTGCATAAAATGGAGAACAACATGGGAATACCATGGGGAAAAGTAGCTCTACTTTACATGTAAAATGGTTGGATGGAAGATGGCAACTGATCCCAGAGCCCTCTGAAAAACTAAATTTCTGCACAACATTGTTCAGGAAAAAAAATGCAAAATACTTGTATGTCACTATCCATTCCACATCTATATTCTTAGTGCCTCATGTCATTCCATCTCCACAAAGGTGGAAGAACCAGAAAAGGTCTCCATGACAGGAGATATGGAATGCTTTCCGTAAGAAGAGAGTCTAAACACACCCCATTATTCAATTTTTACATAAATCATGAAGAAGAAACATGATTAAACCATACCCCATCCCTGGAAGTGTCCAAGGCCAGGTTGGATGGGACTTGGAGAAACCTGGGATAGGGGAAGGTGTCCTTGCCCATGGCAGCAGCTTGGAACAAGATGACCTTTAAGATCCCTTCCAACCCAAACCATTCCACGATTCTGTGTGAAGACAGACGGCACAAAGACGAACAGAACTCACAACAGTTCCTACAACACAAAAACTTTAATGCACCTCAAATTCTTCACTCATCAGATTTCAAACCATCAAAGAGGCAACACTTCTCCCCTCAGATCTGTGGGTGCAGGATGTTTCAGAAGTGAAGAGAACATTAAGGAGGGACTCTATGAAACAATAACTTATCTGTCCGCAATTAAAGCCTCTGGTCCAGTTGCTGCCCTGAGAGTCCATAAACAGCTGGTTCTTAGAGGCTGGATGGAATATCCAGGGATCAGTCAGACCACACATATCCTCTTGTTTCCAAACACCATCATGGAAAGAAGGACAGATTTTATTTTTTGCTTTCCCTGGGATCAGCATGCTTAGTACTTTCTGAGTTGCAGAAATCTGTACAACACACGCTTAGACTTGGCATTCCAGAGATGTCATCAGACCAACCCACAACTCTGCTAAAATCCTATACTTGTTCTAACACAGAACAGTCAAAGAACTTCATCAAACTTAGAGTGTTCAGTTCACTTTCAAACTTTTTAGGCATCCACATGTTTGTGTTTAGGTTTAGGAATCAAAGCTCCAGTCAATGGAGGCACTTCCAAAAATTCTTCAAAAGATCTCAGGCAGATCTTCCCCGTCATAGTAAAGTTCTACTGAATTCAACTCATCCCAGTATTTGCTGATTTACAAATGTGTAAGACAGCACTTCCCGAGTCTAATTAAAACTTTCCTCACGCATCTGTTAAAAGCAAAAATATACTTTAAAAAACCCCAAACAAACCCAAAAAGCAGCAATAATACACTACATGCTCCACTTCCCAAAGCTGGATGTCATTCACAAATCTATCAGGTTTTATTCTCCACACGAGGCGACTCGCTGCATGTTCACTCCCTTCAATCTTCAAACATTTGGTTAATATATGCAGGAAACAAAGCTAGAATAGCTGGCTTATGAAAAGGGAGGTTTTTCTATAAACTCAGAGCTTGCAAAGGTGCAAGAATTTGCCCAGTACATAAAAGAATATTTAGCATACAGTGGAATATTTAAGTAACAGAGACATTCTTTCAGTGGGATTTATCCATGTCTCACAGAATAACAGAGAAATAATGATATTAATAAGGAATTATTCTACATAAAAGACAAATAATCAAGTAAATTTGGCCCAAAGCTAGAGGGAAATATCAGCCAAGTATTGGTAGGGATTGCCTGAGATTACCATTTTCTTTACCTAAGAAATGAACATGCCTTACCTAAGAAAGGCACAAAGCCCCAAAGCTCACTTTCAGTCTGAATTTTATGATGATACACTACTCTTGGTCAAAATGTAATGGAGAAGGCGAGAACACTGAGAACAGTAAAAACCAGAATTTACTCTCAGTCTTTCATCAGCCTGTTTTTATGGTATTTGACAGGAAGCCACCCTAGCAGCCCCTAAAGAGTAAGAACATCACAAATCTTAGTTTTATTGCCCTTTTCATAAAAAGTTCTTCAAAAGCTCATGTTTCATCCATCTTCTAACTCCAAATTTTTCTACTTTGATGTTAGGCTTTAAACAGACAGGGATTTTAAACTTCTTTTCTTGTTGTGCTTTCCGCTTGCACGTCATAACACCTAACCTCTCTCTCAGAATTCCTTCTACTCGTTTTTATTTCTTAATGCAAGCCAGAAGAGTGCCTCCACTACTTTTTCACTCCCCATTCTGTACCTGGCAGAAATCTCTATTTCCTTTGTTTGATTTGAAATCAGAGAGTTGTAAGAAACTAGACAGCTCCTCACAATAGCAGAGGAAACTTACAGAGAGCTCTGTTTTTCCCAAACACAAGACCTATCATTTTACCTCATCTAGAGAAGAAATAAACTCTACAATTCCTTTCAATCAGGCCATAGGCTATAGTTTGTACTATCAATCATAACCATTACTCAAATCCAGAGAGTTCCAACATCCACAGGCCTTCTCTGTTAATAAAAGCAGCAAGTCCATTTTTCAAACTGAAATACTATGGAACAGTAGCAGAAAACAGAGCAAATTAAAAATAACCAAGTAAAATGAACAAAACATTTCAGTAGGTCTCACCATCCTCTGCTAACTGATAAGGTTGCTACTCTTCTTCCTCCCAAATCTTTAACAAACTAAGCATTTACTTCCAGGGATGGGATTAATAAATATCTGATGACAGATATTTTACTTTTTCTTTACCTCTGAACTTCCTCAGTCTGAAACAGATGCCACACAAGTCTTGGTGAAAACAGAGACCTGCTGTGCTGTGGGAGAAACTTCACTTTTTCCCTTAAAACCAGTTAAAACCACGTAATCATTTAAAGAAAAAAATTACCTAGGTGTTTCTCATTTGTCACCTGGATTTAAATGGAAGTAGAAATACGAGCTCTTTGATCATTACAGAATGTTTATGAAGCTGCACAGAAATAATTCACAGTGCTGGCCTGTGACAGCAAAGCAGCACTAAAGGAGACAGTGATTTAATTTCTAACACCTCAGCGAGCCCTGGGTGGGTGCTGGTACTACAAAAGAGGAGAATCATCCTTGCTGAAGAGGCTCCTCTAACCTCTCCCTAAATCAGGGCAGATTTGGGCAGAAGGGCTGTACAAGCCAGGAGTCAGGGATAAAATGTGATATTCTTTCTAGAGGACAGGGAGCTGTTGCTTAGAAACTGTTTACAGACAGATCCTGCTGGTGTACCTAAAAAAAAAATAAATTAGGTCATTCTTGGCTGGAGGTAGGAGAGATCTTTATTGATAGAACGCCCTCCATGTCTCTCTTTACTGTCAATAATTAACAATCCTTTAGGAAGGCTGCTTGAATGCTCTTTTAACCAACAACTGCACATTCCCAATGGCAGAATTACCCATTTTGAAACAATCTGGTGGGTAAACTGACATCACAGTTCCCTCAGGAGGGAGCCTGAGCCCAGGTCCCAGGAATAGATTGTGCCACTTTAGGAAGGGACTGGCATCAAAAGTGAAATCAGAAGGGGGTGAAGGCAAAGTGCAATTAATCTCAATTGTTGTAGAGGAAAAAAAAATAAGGAAAAAAACATGACAATATCATTGGATCAAAGGGAAAAAAAAATTCAGTTCTACTTTTTAAACACCTGATGAAACCAGGTCTGCTAAAAATGAAAGGGGAAAGGCCACAACACTTCTTTGAAGCTGTGAGAGAACAAAGTTTGCCTTGAAGAACAAAAGGTGAGGTTGGAACTGGACCACTTTATTAAGGAAAGTACTAAAAGGAGTTCCAAAGTATCTAACACAAAGTTGCAAGCAAGCACTCACTGCTCAGAGAGAAAACAAATTCGTTCAGAGCAGATGGGAAAGAAAAATTATATCAATCCAGAGCCAGTTTTCTCCTCCGCATAAATAATCCACGCTTGAACAATTTTTCCTCATATAAATAACCACATTTATAAGAAGCCTCAAGTAAGAAGGCTCTTATATCATTAGTCACTTAAAAACCACTCCAAAAATTCAGACAAATCACTGCTTTCTAAGTAAAAGAAAATAAAACGCACAGCTTGCGGTAATAAACAGCTCATTGTCATCTCATTCCAGAGCAAGTAACTTCTTTCTCTTCACCTAAAAAAAAAAAAAAAAAAAAAAAAAAAAAAAAAAAAAAAAAAAGTAGCACGGGCTTGTTTTCTTATATTAAGCAAATCATATCAAATGAATTCAAGTATTAGAACATGCAACCTAATGTGTAGAAGGGACAAATGTCACAGTGATATCCTCAAAAAATAAAATTGGTGTTGTAGAACAAGCACCTCTAGTTGAAACTTCAGGGGCAGATCTCGAATTCATCAACAAAGCCCACTTTCTCTGTAGTGTCAGCAGAAGGTCACCGTGCCATTCTCAAGGGCAGAAAAATAAGGATCGGGAGAGCTTTTGTAATTTAATCGAAGTTCCTGAATTCTAAGGACAAGCACGAGCCTGTGTTGTGACACCCTGAGTGACAAAGACTCTCTTCGGATGATTTGTACAGGTGCAGTTAACATGTAAGACACAGGTCTGGGGTTTCAAAGCCAACCTAACACAGGTTAAAGTCTGGGAAAATTGATTAACTCCTTCACTCAGTGCCTGGCTTCCCACCCAGGGAACGTGGCCCATGAGGTAAGATCCAGGTCCCCCATGCCAGAAACACAGGCAAAAACAGCCAGGAAAAAAAGACTCTTAAAAACTATTGTTATTCACAAATTCATCTAGAAATACACTTTGGATTAAAGTAATGCTAATTATTTAAAAAATTAAAGATAACATGGCCCATTTCCCAAAGGCTCCCAAAGCCACACAGGAGACTTATGAAGCGTGGAGGAGAGGCCAACCTGATTTTTATTCATGTGTTGTTGAGCTTATCTACATGGGAAACAGAATTATGCTCTATTTAGCCCTCTGTCAGGTTGTTCAGGTTTTAAAATAACTGTTAATGAAATCACAAGCCTTCAACACAAACAGCAGCAACGAAAATAGCACCAGGACAGAAAACATTGGACTGTAGCAACACTGAGCCAGTGTGGAGCAAAAAAGCATCTCCCTAACATTCAGCTGGCTTGAAATAAAACACAAAGAATAAAAGATTGCATTTTAGTGAGGCTTCACTACAATAATTTGAATTTTGTAACAACCATCACAGAAATGCAGCTCTTAAAAATTAATTTTTCCCTTGGCCTATGAACCAAACTTAGCAAAAAACTAATTTAGCATGGGAAGTGCTCATTACTTTAACACATAAGATATCTGGAAATCACCTGAAGCACAAAAATTTATCATAATAGAAAACAACATTTCCTATTTTTCAGCTTTTTCACAATATTGTGCAGAACTCAATTTAAACACATTCAAATGGTTTTAGCTTTAAAAATATTACTGATGTAATTTGTACTTCACTATTGTAGCAGTTCGCTGTTTTTGCCACAGTGGAGGCTCTGGTATCCAGGCATACAGCACGACTTCCACTTTACTTTCATGAGTGGGTCGGGTCTTGTAACAGACGCATTGTACCAATATGGCAGACGGTTACAAAAGACGTTTATTAAGTAAAAAGTTCAGGTTTTATACTTCTTATCTACTACTACGTCAAACAGGATATTGCCACACCTCCTGGGTTAGTAGTTGGAGTGGAAAAGTACTGGCACATGTTAGTAGAGGGTCTACATTCCTTTCAGGGGTATCTTATCTCGAGAGGGGGATGGGACTTGCTCTCCTCCTCACCGTTACAGTCCGAGATCTTCCGGCCGCCTGTCCCTTATCTAACCACATCTCCCCCCCCTCTCTCACAAAAGAACGAGGTAGTTATACGCATATATATATATATATATAGATATAGGTACTAAATGAGGTAGAAGGTTAGGACTTAATAAGGGAAAAAGGAGTTTATAAACTTGAGTAAATTTCTGCCAGGCAAGTTTGGAAATCTTGTGACTGGCAATTTTAAATTCACAGCATCTCATGTTGGCCTATGAACAGAATGTTAGTCTGATCTAGGCGAGCTTTGACAAATGAAACTATCTTGTTCAGCAGGCATGGTCCGAAGGTAACAGTTAGAAGTAGCATTGCCAATGGGCCTACCAAGGTGGAAATTAAAGTGGTTAACCAAGGGGATTGGTTAAACCAGGATTCGAACCAGCCTTGCTGAGCTTCCCTATCTTTCTGTCTCTGAGCCAGTCTGTTTCGGAGTTCAGCCATGGAGTCTCTTACGACTCCGGTGTGGTCTGCATAGAAGCAGCATTCCTCTTTCAAGGCTGCACACAGGCCTCCTTGCTGCATGAACAGAAGATCTAGTCCACGCCTGTTTTGTAAAACCACTTCTGAGAGTGAAGAGACTGACTTCTCCAAGTAGGAAATGGACTTCTCGATCCTCTGCAGGTCCTCATCTATAGTTATTTGCAGCTGAGACAGACCCTGGTGTTGTGTTGCCAGGGCTGAGACACCTGTCGCTGTGCCGGCCGCTCCTAAGCCGAGTAGCATTGCGATGGTGACACCTGTCAATATCTCTCTTTTGTGGAGCCTGTTGGATTCTTCGAGAAGGCTGTACATTTCTTCCTCTGAGTGGTACAGGACTCTAGGAACAATCAGAACTTGGACACAGAAATCGTTAGAATCATCAAACTTGGGAAGAGATACACACGGACTTACTCCAGACCTCTGACAAACCCACATTGCCGATGTAGCAGGTATTACCCACTTGTTATTCTTTCTGTTAGGCTTTACAACTCTGGTGCAGACATTCCCTTTTCGCTCAGCCAGGGTTGCATTACCAAAGCATTTGCCTCGGCCTGAGACCTGGCTTAGGGTGATCCCTCTGCGAGGTGTGTCCCATCGGCACTGCTGGGGTGCATCAGCGGCTGAGTAACTGAATGGGGTGTTTAAAGCAACTCCTTCATAAAAAGGTGGTTGGACATCATAACAAAGCCAACAGGAATTGGTTAGGTTAGGGTTAGATTCATTCAGGGATAGAAAGGTAGCTTCTAACATACGAAAGATTGGATCGGGATCTGACCTAGCTAATTTGTCCATCTGAAAGGCTTCTGCATCACTAGTTGGGGTTCTGCTGACACCCGTAGGTGCAGCCCTAGGGTAGGTCATATTTCTCTTTGTCTGTGTGCTTTTAATTATCTTGTTGGGCCCCACAGCTCTGGGTTCTGAGGGTTGAGACTTGGTAATTTGCACGTTCACCCACTTTTTTGACCCTTGAAGGACCACTGTCCAGGTCTTGCCCACAAGGCAGTGGCCCTCATTAAGGGTAAATGGCAACTGTTTGTTCTGGCCCCTTTTTTGTGTGGAGTGTTATCGCCACCAATTGGGTGCTTTTCCATGCCTTGGATTGTCCCCCCACCCCGTTCACAGGAGGGACTTCTTTAATTTGCCAATGTCTGGGCCAGTGTGATTGAGGAAAAATGGTGCAGTCTGATCCAGTGTCTGCCAAAAACTGAAGCCCTAAAACGTGAGGGTCCTGGCTGCCATAGAGCTGACACGTCCCCCACACCCTCAAGGGCTCCCTCCCCACTTTCATGACCAAGGCCACCCAGGGGTTCCGTTCTGGTTTGTCCCCTGTTGACCCTGTGACACTGGAGCAGTTTGTGGTGGTGAGAGGTGCATGTTGGCTGCTGATGATGGTGCATTGTTCTGCCACTGAATGACTGGTGGGGATGAGACAGTGACTGGTTCCTGTATATATATGGGGTATGAAGGTCCCCTGCCCCACTGGGTATTGGGAAGGCTGGGCCATCTCGCAGTGGGAGGAGGCTGAGTATGGCCCACACGCCCCCTCCCCCTTCCGTTTCCCTGAGGCCTGGATCTGCACTCCTTGGCCAGGTGTCCCCTTTTTCCACAATTCCAGCAGGTGGGTCTCTGGCGCTGCTGGGTCGGGGGTGCTGCCACTGACTGCTGTGCTGGCTGGGGACAGCTTGCTGCTACGTGACCTGTTTGGCCACATTTCAGACAAGCCATTGCATTTGTTAGGGTATGAACCGCTGCCTGCATGGGTATTAGGTGTTCTTCCTTTACCACATGTTTGATCATGTCAGCTAAGCTGGCTCCTGCAGGCAGAGACCGTAAAATTTCCTTGGTTACAGTATTACACTGTTGCTTTAAACAATCTGTCACCACCGGTCCCCTTGCAGCTGCAGGCAGGGTGGATGAATCAATTGCAGCCTGTAATCGGTCCACAAAATGTGTAAAACTCTCACTTTCCCCCTGTTTGATCGTTGACCATGGCGTGGATTTGTCCACAACCCGGGAAGCTGCCCTTATTGCCTCCCTAGCTGCCCTGGTTGTTGCTTTCACCTCCTCTGCTGTGAGGTGTGCAGCTTGGTTTTGGGGCGTGGCCACATCGTCATGTTTGCCAAGCAGCCTGGACAGCGTAGAGCCATGGAGAGGCTGTCCCTGCCCTGAGGCTTGAGCTAGGGCAGCTGTGCATGAATTGGACCACTCCTGCTGAAATACAATCAATCCTGCTCCATCAAAAAACATACGGGTTATTTGTGAGATATCAAAAGGCAGCATATCATCATTGCTAAAAAGACCATCGATCAGTGTGGACACCAGGGGTGAATTAATTCCTTTTTCCTGCACCGCTTTCACCACAATCTGCACTTCTTTCGTACTCAGTGGGGTATAAGTTCGTCTCTGGTTCTGTCGGTTGCCTGAAACCCGTACCGGGAACGCATGTATTGCAGCCGCAGGTTCCCACTCTGCACAGGCTAATTTTATCTTCCCCCAATCGGTTAATTTGCCCTGAATTTGTTCCCTTACATTGTTAAAAGCTTTGCTCGGTTTCGCTGTAAACTTTATAAAATCTGTTATCTCCGTTTCCGAATCGGACTCGGAGCCCTCTATAGAGCTCGTCGTGGAGCTGTAGCTCCCTTCCGTGTCGGAAGTGAACTGGTGGTAAGCTTCCGGTTTGCTATGCTTTTTCCCCGGACTCCGCCCCCGTTCCGCCTTCGGCGGGTGGGCTCGGATGTTCCCTCTGCTTTGACTCCATTCCGCCTCCCGCGCCCGGCCCCCCCCCTCCGACCGGGGGTGACGCTGGCGCCTTGCGCGGGGGTTGTCCCACGTTTCCCCTTTTTGCTCGCTCCTGCCCTTGGTAGATGACACCGGTAAGGGACCTTGTCCGCGTGTTCGCCCCCCCCCGCTCTCCCGCGCATGCGCCATGTAGGTCGGTGGCTCCGGAATTCCTCCGACCCCCCACGCATGCTCGGTCGCGGGGTTTTGCACTTCCGGGTTCGCATCGCCACGTGGCGCCCTTCCCCGCTCGCGCTCCACGTGGCCGGCGCCATCTTGGCCACATGGCGGGGGGGGTAGCGGCGATTGGTCGCCCCGCCCCCGCGCCGGACCGTCGGCGCCATCTTGGCCATATGGCGGGGGGTGTATGCCCTCCGCGGCGATAGCCAATCTCTCTGCGTCTCTCGCCTGCCGCGCTAGTTCTTCCCAGACAGACCGCGCACGTTCCTCCGCGCGGCCGCGCTGCGTCTCCGCGCCCGGAGAGGCTGCCGTTTCGGACCGTGCCGGGGAGCCGCCGCTCCGCGCGGGCGGCGCCGCCGCCGGTCCTAGCGCCGTGCCGCCGCTCGAACCCTGGTCGCGGCAAGGAGGGATTGTCGGGGAAGCCGCGGTTTTTTCGGGGGTGTTCGGATCTGGGGTCTCTCGCGGGGGGACCCGGGGGTTTTCCGCGTGCTCCGCGGCTTTTATGCATGTATTTGTGGAGGGGGATGAGGCGTCTGGCTCCCGCTTTTCCCCTGGGGTCTCTGCTGCACTGCGCCCCCCCCCCTTCTCTTCCAGGGCTTCTCCGGAGGGTCCTGCGCCCCCTCGGTCCCCTCTCCCCGGCTGCTTAGCCGTGAATAAACACGTTTTTGCAGCGTTCCAAGCCTCCTGTTCTTCCATTGCTTTTCGCAACACTTTTTCAACTTTTCCCCATGCTTTTAAAACTTTTCCGCTGCCGGTGGCTTTTGTATCTTCCGCCAGGGCAACTGTATATTTCTCCCACCCCTCTGAATTTAATATGTCTATAGGGCGTGAAATCGCGCCTAGATCCGTTAACCTTGCAATAGCAAGAAATAAATCTTTTTTGTCCCATGCAATTCCTGAGTGGATTGCTAATTTACTCACGACCACTTTCACGGGGTCCATGTTTTTCCCGCGGGGTCCTGGGGCGTCCCCCTTTTTCTTCTCCTCCTCAGGAGTTCGGACCGGCCGACTCCTACCCGCTGTGCCTTTCCAAAGCGTAGCTCCCGTCCTCCGAGGTAATCGTTCCCGGGTTTACGGCACCACTTGTAGCAGTTCGCTGTTTTTGCCACAGTGGAGGCTCTGGTATCCAGGCATACAGCACGACTTCCACTTTACTTTCATGAGTGGGTCGGGTCTTGTAACAGACGCATTGTACCAATATGGCAGACGGTTACAAAAGACGTTTATTAAGTAAAAAGTTCAGGTTTTATACTTCTTATCTACTACTACGTCAAACAGGATATTGCCACACCTCCTGGGTTAGTAGTTGGAGTGGAAAAGTACTGGCACATGTTAGTAGAGGGTCTACATTCCTTTCAGGGGTATCTTATCTCGAGAGGGGGATGGGACTTGCTCTCCTCCTCACCGTTACAGTCCGAGATCTTCCGGCCGCCTGTCCCTTATCTAACCACACACTATTTAGAAATATATAGACATACACTTTTCTGGTCTGAGGTTTAGATTGAATTTCAGGAGTATCTCTCAACAAAATTCTTTCTTTAAAAGAGTAAAATCACACGATCACACAATGGTTTGGGTTGGAAGGAACCTTTAAAGATCATTTCATTCCAAACCTCCTGCCATGGGCAGGGACACCTCTCAGTAAAAGGTGGTGGTGAGTTTTTGCTTTGCATTTCCACAAGAGAGGACTTTGATAAATATGGCTAAAAACCCAACACCTTCTGTATGGAGATTAAACGTGTGCAAGGACTGTATGTAGTGGTATGGTATTACTGCTGGGACAGAAGAAATCCTAGTGATTACACTAAATTTGGTGATTACCTCCACCAAATCCATCTATTTTATTTAGTGGGATCCAAAAATGAAAACACAACAGGTTTTCTTCAGACACCAAAATTCCCTTGGAGAAACAAATAATGAAACATTTCTAACATATTGACTGTGATCACTGCCCTTGACAGACCTTGCACTTCTCTTTGTTATGTTTTCCACAGTACCCTGTGTTTAGAAACACAGGCCAAGTGTTAATTCAGATTCATCACACATTTTGGGTCTGTAATACCCAAAATTTAAGACATTTGAAATTCTATGTCCACTTTGCCAAATTTGCTCTGAAATGCCAGTTCTCTCATGACATTTCACCATCATTCCATGTACTCTGCCACACTAAAGACTGACCCTGAGTTGCGGTTCCTCCCAGGGCATCTTTCCACCCACATCAGCACCTTTGGGGAGAAATACTTGAAAGTGAAACTTACCAAGTAACTCAGTGCTTTGGTATGGCAGGGGTTGTTTGAGGCACTGAGCTATAACCCAGAATATTGTATAAAATCAGACCTGCATGAGACCCATGCCCTAAGTGAGAATCAAAGCTGAACACTGCAAGGTCTCTTTCTCCGTTAGATTTAGGAAACTAAATCCACCTGTAATGTTTTCTTCTACTGGCCCAACATGACAAAAGAAGCTTCTCACTTCAGAGGAAAAGCAGTCTTCAGATTAAATCAACAACACAAAAAACAGCTCATTAAAATGAAAGATTGAGCAGCATGTATTGTGTATTTGCAGCAGCTCAGAAATCAGATGCAAAATAGAACTGATGTACCAGACACTTGCTGCTAATGGTTTTTTTAATGTTAAAATGGCAAAAAAAAAAAAAAAATCCTGCTCACACAAATCATTTGCTTTCTAAAGCATGTAACAGACACAATCAGTGCTCATGACTGCTCTATAAGGTAACACAGAAAAACACTTGAATTTTCTAGAGATAGAAGCAATATATTTATCACTGTAACAGCACACAGGACTGGCTCTAGCCACACTTTTTTAAAAAGACACAGACACAATCCACAGCCAAAGGCAGAACCAGCTCCAGAAGTGTTGGGTAAGAGCTTTGCAACACTGATGAAAATTCTGTAATTAATTTCAGAGGATCAAGGATTTAATCTTGCATAATCTGAATACCCAAACTAGTCCTTTAGACAAGACAGCCAGAAACCATCTGCAACGCTGGAAGAGGCTCCTGGTAAAATAAATCTTTCTACTCAGTCCTTATTAAGTGTTCCCCATGCTTTACACATTTCTTGAAACTGGAGAAACGGATTTCAGATTCAAGGCACTGAATTTACTGCAAAAGGAGGATTAAATGAAGGCAGAGTTTAAATTCAATATGGATGCTTTGGTTTTATTTTAATGCATAAAGGAGGTCTACCTGCTTGGTACCTTTTCCTTTTTTGTATTTACATACTTTGCTCTTACTAAAAGGACCTCTAAGTACTTGAAGTTGTAAAAAGTCTTGCTGTGATGTACCTGTCCCACAGCAGCTGTGCTTTGCCTGTATTTACCACAACTGAGCTGCAATGGCCCACAGGTGACTTCCACTCCCCTTTCCAATTTAAGCTAGGTGGAAATTATTAAAACCACAGTTTATTTAAAGAGTGATTTCAAAATTCTTTCCACATTTACACCATCTTGCTTTCGCCCCAATGAAAAACAACTTATTACTGAAAAACAGCAGTGAAAGAGATACACCCAAACCAACCCAGCCAAGGGATGAGCGTAGAAGGTCACTCGAAATTTTTGGAGATACAATCAGCCTGTGCAACTTTCAGCAGTCATTTCAAGCACACCTGAAGTGTTTAAACGCCAATATCTTATTTTATAGATTCACAGAATATCCTGAGCAGGATATCATTCTCCAGTCTGTCCACACATCCAGGGCTGTCCCATCCCAGGTGCAGAATACAGGACTTGCCCTTGATAAACTTCCAATGGTATTTCTCTGGGGAATGTGGGTTTCAGTCCGGCATTAAAGGTGACTTCTGTGTAATCAAACATTGATTTCTCTGATCCACCCACGTCCTAATCATTACACAGCCCATCTCACTCTGTTTCAGGAAATATTTAATTACTGTGGATTATCTCCCAAGGGTTGACCAGGAAAAGCTGTAGACATCACAAATCCTGCAGTACCCCGAGGGTGGCACAATCCTTTCTTCTGGGTATCGCGGCAGCAGAACGGACCTCACACCACCTCTAACGTTTTTATGGTGCAGAAACAGCAAAACTAAGAGATCCCCACGTTTGCACCATTATGAAAACTGGTTTAAAAAAAATATTCAAAATATCTAACTCTAGAGTTTCCTCTTCCTCCTGACTGATCTTTTTGTGAAAAACCAGCCAAGAAACTGTTCTTGGGCTATGTAATCTTTTTTTGTTTCTTTTGGCTGACTGTCAACCACCCAGCAAAAATAAACTCATTAAGCTGACATGAGACCTGAACACACTCATGTTGTCAGTGCATCTCAGCATCATTCTCGTGAACCCAAAAGCCATAAAACAATCAAAATAAAGTTTAGCTGACTCCACCCTTAGGATGCAACCAAGTTTGCAAGGATCTGTCAGTCCAAAGTTAATGTCTGGCAGCATCTGAGCTAAAGGGGATGTGCAGCTTCAGCACATGTCAAGCCAAAATAGTTCTGAAACTAGCAGCAAAAAAGGAGAACATGGAGTGTGGAGCCTCCAAAAAAGCATCTCTGCCACAATTAGAGCTCTCAACCTAATTGTGTTTGCAAGCCTACTATTTTTGCATCCAATCCACACTGCTCTCCCTGTGATGAATCTGTCCAGTTATCTGGGATTTCTCCTTTGCTGCCACCACATTTGTAGTTTGCAGAGCAGATCCCCAGCTAAAGGCCCACATGGAGCCTTGTAATCAGCAAGGTTTCTACTTAAAAGCAAAAGGGAAAAAAGTTACCATGGCTACTACAGTCACTCAGCTTTCTCAACTACTTCAAGACATTAATTCTGAAGGCTTTCTGGCTATGTTTGCACAAAAATGTATGCTTCCATACTACTCTGTCATGTAAATTAGGTTGTGCTGCAGCATCTGAGATCACCTGGGACCATTCAATACCTTTGGCTGGCATTCCAAGAAGACTCCACAACAAGGTGATGGTTTCACTGATCACATTAAGAAAATTATAATTAAATATATTAAATATAATTAAAACCAATAATAAAATGTTGTTTCTTACCCAGCCAAATGAAGGTAAGTATCTGAACACAGATACCCCAGACATTTTCTAGTACTTAGGGAGAATTTCTAAACAAAATAGAGTTGGTAGAAATTACAGAATTAGAACAAGGCAAACCACAAAGTATTTGCAGAAAATGCTCTGGAAATGCACTTAAGTTATTCAGAAGATGAGGAAAGCATACAGAGAATGATAAAATGTGTAAGAGATTTGATGCTGGTTTTCACCCAAACACTGCATGAAAAGGAGACTCCTGCCCAGGACTTGTGTCCTCACTGCTCTTTAGCACCTTGAAAGCACCTGAGCACTTCCCCTACACCCACCTGCACCCCTGGGCTCAGGCCTGAATGCAAGGATTGGAATTTGGGTATGAAAGAAAAAAACAAACCCAACTTTGTTCGAGGATGCAATTAGAGTGCAAGAGCAAATTAACACATCGAGGGATTCATATTGCTGCCTTAGCCAGGCACGGAATTCTCCCTAAGCCACGCAAGGAAAATTAAATCACAGGCCAGAAATAGTTCTTCTCTCTCCTTTTCTTCACCTTCCTGTTCTTGCTAGGTATCAGATGTGACCCAGAAACAATACTTAGAGAGGCCAAGAATCCAAAAATTCATCCAAGTGAATGAAATTCAGCTTGAATTTTAAGGGGAGCACGGGCCATCCATGTAAGCCAAGTAAGAGCCCTGCAGGCTCTGCAGCGCTCCCAGCCAAGCAGGACATTTGTCAGAGTGTTTCTGTCCTGATTCTCTCCCTACGCCACCTCATCCTCCTTCATTCACAGGCTTCCTGACAATTTCTTGTTCTTAGAAGTATTTCTGCGGAGCATCCAAGCACGGGGAGTGTAGATGACGGAGATAATGGAGACGTTTAAAATTAGACTAAGCAGCTGTAATTCTGAATTTGCATTTCTGACTTGATTATAGTAAGCACTGAAGACTATCTGCACAAGAAGTAGAAAGGAGTTTATATGCTGCAATAAAAATATACTAATCTCTCTCACTTTGACCCCATTAAGGAGAAAAAAAGGGGTAATAAATGGTACTTTTATGGAAGTTGTTTCTTTGCTATTCTACAACTTCATTTTAAAGAGTCACCTGTGGATTTTAATTGCAAGAATTAAAGTACCCAGCTTTCCTTTGTTTTACAAATGGAAGAACTATTCTCCTGCTTACCCTGGATTTTTCTCGCTTCATATTTTAGTTATCTATTTTATACCCTTCCTTATAAGCCTGTACAGTCTCTTATCTGAACAGTAAACATTTGTAACCATGGGATAACAATTCATGAAGCACTTCGATAAATTCTCTATCAAAACCAAGCACAGGTGACACAATTTTATTTAAATATTGTCACAATACAAAATGTTAGAATCAATCTTGTTCTATTTTTGTAAAAAATGAAATAACCATTTTGATCGTATCATTTTTTTACAGAGATGCAGAAGAAGAAATAGTATTTTGGTTCTATATTCAAAGTTTCTCCATAAATATCATGAACAATTAACCATCAGTAACTTATCACAGCTGGTAATTTTATATCTGGAAGAAAGACCTGATGATTACATTCAAGAAAGTTAATATTTAATGACAGAGGACATCACACCTATTCTCTGTTGATTGATATTCATTCATTTACTTTAAACTGTTAATTTACAGAAATCTCCAAATTGATTTAAAAGTTACAGAACCGCCTTGAAGAAGAAATTTCACTACTCCAAGAAGCAAACAACAAAATGTATTTCTAGAAGTATCAAAGGAGAAAAAAATACCTAATTCCATAAAAACATCTGCCTCGAGTTATCTGTTTGCAAATAATTCTTATGCCTCTTTTTGAAAGAGTTAATTCATTTTTCTTAGTGTGGATCCTCTGGAAAGGACACAACTATTGCTACTGACATGATGGTACTACGACAGAACTAAAGCCACTGCTTACCAAAACTTTACTCCATTTTTAAGTGCTTTTCTCCACAGTCTAAGTTGAAAGTTAAATCTCCAGGAAGAAGGTTTTTAGAATTTCTTTTGATGTTTGAAAAGACATAGAGAACTGATAGAAGTGGTTTTGTCAGCTCTGCACAGGATGGACACAGCTTCTGTATTTAAAACATAAGGAATATTTGCAATTGATCCTTTCCTTACAAGCACAACTGAGAGAACTGAGAGATTCAGCTGCTCCTGCTGTGCTGAATGGGCTTTCATGGAGAACTGCCATAAAAGAGATTCAATGGAATATGGAAGAGTGGGTTTTGTTAGTAAATAACAGCATATTAAAAATTAAGGTTGATTACTTGTAGAAAATGGCTAAGTGAATAATCTATTTAGAAGCTCTAAGTAACTTAAAAGCTTAAGCCCCATTTGCAGAAGTCACCTGGACAGCTGGAAGCCTCCTCTGACTGAAACCCCTTCCACTTTTTGTATTCAAAATTTAAGTTCCACTTATACTCAAATTGCCTTCCATTTGAATGTTCTTGTCTGCTTTAAGCATATTGTAACATATGCTTGTTGGTTTTTTTCATACAAAGCTTCAAAGGAAAGGACAAGTCCACAGGAGAAAGAAATGTCACATAATAATGACTGTAACAGCAGTAATAACAGCAGATTGGAGTATCTATAAAAATATCTTTAAAATACTCTGAACACAGAAATTCTTTTGTATAACTACAAAATCTACTGTTTTTCTTACTTCTCAAATGCAATTCCTGTGAGATGTTCTTAATGTTACAGGATTCAGCTTCACTTAACTGAGTAATTCTCATTACTTAAGAAGCCTGAAAACGTGGGCAGTCTCTGCTGCAACACTGAAAATGTCTCTCCACTGTTCCCTGTACCAGAATACTAATGCAGAGGGTGATGTGGCTGAAAAGCACAGCTAGACAAAAAATATTACAAAGGAGAAAAAAAAAAAAAAAAAAAAAAAAAAAAAAAAAAAAAGCCCTGGCTATCAGAAAATGCTGATTCAGCAGAGTTAAAATACTTCAAGGAAAGGTGTGCTTTCTCCACACAACCAACAAAAAACCACAGCAAAGCTTTCCTCCTGCCCCTTACAAAGTCAAAACGCTTTGTCTGATGACAGCACAAGGCATTTGAAACAATAAAATGTGTATGGGGGTCGGATAGTCCTGCTAGGGCAAAGATTGTTCATTTTGCTGGCAATTTCAAAATTCACCATGCCAAAACAAAAAATTATTCAAAACACAAGGAACACAAAAATCCTGCCTTCCAACCAATTGTACTGATAACTGATGGTTGCAAGAGTTTATTTCCCCAGAGCAGCTGATCTTCTGTTGTATAAATATGACTTCAACCTATCCTAGTGTTTGGAAACATTCACGAATGCCTTTCTGTATCCAACCACTGCTTGGAACCAGATATCACTGCTCACTCAGTGGCCCATGTGCAATGCTAAGAAAACCAGGAGAAAACTGAGATGCAGAGCTCTTATCCAGAAACCTGATCCAAAATTCATTTACAGCTGTGGAGTGCTGAGCCTGCCCAACCAAGGACTCGATACAACAGCGTTATCACTCCAGGATATATTTAGATGTACAATGGATTCCTCTAAGACACTAAGAAGCTACAATACAATAAATTAGAATCACAGAATAGAATCATGGAATGGTTTTGCTTGGAAGGGACCTTAAAGACCATTTTGTTCCAACCCCCTGCCATGGGCAGGGATACCTTCCACTAGCCCAGGCTGCTCCCAGCCCAATCTGGCCTTGGACACTTCCAAGGATACAAGGGCAGCCACAGCTTCTCTGGGCACCCTGTGCCAGGGCCTCACTCCCCTCACAAGGAAGGCTTTCTCTGTATTTCTAACCTAAATTTCTCTTCTTTCAGTTTGAACCCATCACTCGTTGTCCTGTCACTAGAGCTCCTGATGAAGAATCCACTGGATTTCCAGCAGCCCCTTCAGTTACTGGAAGGGGCTGTGAGGTCTCCACACAACCTTCTCCTTTCCAGGCTGAAACAGACCCAACATTCTCAACCTCTCTTCATGGGGAAGATGCTCTGGTCCCCTTAGCAACTTCCTGGCCCTCCCCTGGACCTCCTCCAACAGTTCCACATCCTTCCTTTATTGGGGGCACCAGAACTTACAATGTTGTTAACTTAGTTATCAACCACTTCTTTTATACAAGACAAAACCTGGTTTCCGGTCTTTGTTGTCTCAGGCTGTGCCAAGGGAAATACAGGTTGGATATTGAGAAAAAGTCTTTTACAGAAAGGGTGATAAAGTATTGGAATGGTCTGCCTGGGGAGCTGGTGGAGTCACCATCCCTGGATGTATTTAAAGAAGACTGGATGTGGCACTCGGTGCCATGGTTTAGCTGAGGTGTTAAGGCTGGGTTGGACTTGATGATTTTGGAGTCTCTTCCAACCCAGGGATTCTGTGTGTGACTCAGCAGCAGTTTGCTGCCAGTCAGGTCCAGGTGTTGTTGATCCAGCGGGAGGATCTCACCCATCAGTAGTGGAGCTCCAAAGAGGAATGAGAACTTCAGCTGCTCCTGCTCCCTGCAGCTGCTGGCTTGGAAAGCTGTGCCTAGGGAATGTTTCTGGAGCACTTAATCCTAACAAATGTAACAAATGTAGTGTTTCTAAAAAAATCAACAAGTTTATCTTAGTCAGGAGTAGCTCTCACCCTCCTCTGAAAAACAACTTTCTTTTTGTAACTTTCATCTTCCCTTCCCATTCTGGTCTTTTTTATATCTCCTCCTTGCATCTTACCTAAAGCAGCTCTAAGGGAACAATTCCTACAGACAGCTTAGTGCTGCTACTCCTTATTTGTGCACGCTGCCCTTCTCATTTCCAACTGCATATTGTACTATTTTTTTACTTATCCTTCCCTGTGAGTGAGGCACAGGTTGCCCAGAGAAGCTGCAACAGCCCCTGGATCCCTGGAAGTGTCCTAGGCCAGGCTGGACATTAGTGCTTGGAGCAGCCTAGGACAGTGGAAGGTGCCCCTGCCCATGGCAGGGGAGTGGGACTGGATGATCCTAAAGGTCTCTTTCAACCCAAACCATTCTGCAATTTTATGATTATTTCTGTATAGCTCCCCTTCATCTTTCCGTGACCATTTGATATTATATCTAAATTCAAAGTATTCCTTTGCTTTATGCACCTATGAACAAACTGTGGAGCAAGTGAACAGAGTTCCGCTTTCTTTAGCCAAGCCTTGGAATATGCTGTATTAACAGCAAAGCCTAGTCACCTAAAATGTAATAAAACATCATTCTGTTGCTGAAGACAGAAAAAAAAAATTCTTATGCTGGTGTGTTCAGACAGCATGTAATACCTGCAAGGCATTGTCATAACTACTACAATTTGGCCACAAAACAGATTTCAATAAATACTATGGTTATAATTCATATGTAACAAGAAGAAAGATGTTAAGGGATAAAAAATAATGTATTTTCTGAAACAGTAGATGTAAAAATGAATAGGTGAGGATGAAGACATTTCTTGGCAGCAGGAAAAAAGCAGGGGGGAACTGTGGGAACAAAAAAATCTCAGCTGTCACACAGGTGTGGTGCTAAACAGGGACTCTGAGCTACACCAATAGAGCAAAAGGGCAGATACATTCAAAAAGTAATTCTGCATGTGCAAAGAAGTTGATGATTTATTTGCTGGTATCTCATGAGAATATTAATTCCGCCTTGATCCCATGGCAAGTACAATGTTAAAACAGTTCTACTTTGCAGTAAACATTTTCTGTCAGCAGCACCAAAGATTGCCATAGAGGAGCACTCTCAGAAGTGTCCAAGTTACCTATCCCACCAACAGGGATTTTTAGGAATTCTGAAGATCCTGGGGAAATTCCAGGAAGTCTGAATGAACACTGCTGTTACAACCATTTCCCCAAGAGAGCCAGTGAGACAGCGGTTGTAACCATAGGAGGGTTACAACAATGGCAGTCCTGAACAAAACAATAATTTAAGACAAATTACACAGGACTCAACTGACACCTCAGAGCTCTGTAACAAATAATAGGAAGTAAAATAATGAAAGCTGACTTCCTCAAATGATTGTGGTTTAATTCCTTGATATGACTGATATTTCCAATTGGCAGAAATATCTGTCTGCATGTATAAACTTCTCTAGCACTTGCTGCAGTGTTCTCTGAGAGCCTGCAATTAAACTGGTGAAGAACTGGTAAAGTGACAAAGTGACATGTCAAAAAACAAACAAAAAAAAAAAAAAAAAAAAAATCCAGCTTTTGAGAAGAGCTGATCACAACACAACTCAGATTAACACATTAACACGGGGTTCCCCAAAGGTGGAGCCACTACCGTGAAACACCTTTTCAATTATTTATAAGTCTACACCATAAATCATGACATAATTTGCACAAGTATAAATTGATAGAGTGCTACATAACTGAGATAAATCAGTTCCAAAAAGCCATCAGGAGTGTTAGGTATAATCAATCAATGCTGGAAACAAAATGTTATTTAAAAAAGCCATGTACAAAATTATAAAGCTGCAATCAGGAAAACACATGCCAGTCTTTGGGATGATGAACTCTTGTGGAAAGAAACAGTCCTGCAAAGGGTTTGCCACCATGAGAGTACCCAGAGGAAAGGAGATCAAAATGCAGGGCTGCAAATGAAGGATTTATATGGAAATGTGATGCAGAAGCAGGAGAGTAACACCAGAGAGGTAATATTTAAATGCACAAAACACTCCTGAGACAAGGCTCTGGCATGCTGCATCCAGCTCACGTTTTCATAAAAATGCTGAAAAAGTGGATTTGAAAAAAACAATCCCCAGAAACTGAGTTGTGAGGAAAATGCATGCAGGGACAAATTTAAAGAATTTCAGTTCACTCAGTTTTTCAAGTAGAAAAGAGAGGGAATACTGGGTTACAGCAGATAAATACTTCCATGGTAAGAAAATACTTTGAGTTCTTTAGCATAGTGGAGAAAGGCATATCACTAACCAGTGACTGAAAGCTGAAGCCAAATAACTTAATAAACAGCAGACTCTCTACCTCTTACTGTCTTCCGATGAAAATTCCAATTTTTCTGGAAAACATGTTTCAGCCAAATGCAAGTTATTGCATTCAAGAGTAACTGGATGAAATCCAAGTGACTACAACAGTCAAGAGGTCAGAACAGGAGATCTAATTGCTTCCTTTGGCTTTCGAGCCTCAGTCTACAAATACTCTTGGTTTTCAGTGCTTCAAAGGCATTTCAGTAGTACCATGCATGCTAAACATTAATATTAAAAGAGCTCTCAGAAAATCTGCATGAATTACAGTTGTATTTCCATGTAAGGGCTCGAGTGACACTGGAGCTTTCCTGTTGAGGCTTCTGTCACCAGCAGAGCCCATTAATGGAATTACAGCTGCCTTGTACCCAGCTGAGGTGGTATTTCTGTAAACAAGCATTTACACAATTGAGTGCAGAACGTCACCCTTCACAGTAGTACTTTTTCTCCTCTAGAAAGAGTCCTCTTTGACCTGGAGTATGAAAAGTCTGATACAATGCATTGTAGCAATCACAGGCACTATAGGTAAAAAAAAGAAAACCAGCAGCATTGTAAATAGCCACAAAGCCAGGAAAATATGGTGCTCGCATCAGCAGCATCGTTTGAACCTGTCCCTGTTTATGGCCCTCATCTACCTGGCACTCCAAAACACACAGAGCACCCACAGCAGTCTTGACAAGTCCAACATTTTTAAGGAATACAGGCCAAGGGAATGTATAAGACACACGTTAAATATCATGGAGTTGTGCTGTAGCATCGGCTGCTGTGCTATCTGTGGATTTCTAAAATAACGGGGGTTGAAACATTTCTATCCTGGTGAAGTATGAACTAACTTCAAATTCAGCAAATGGAAGTTTGAAAAGGCTGGAACTGTCCAAAGCACGCTCGCAATCAAATAAATGCACCACAGGAGAGAGCTACAACCACCAAATGCCAGAGCATCACCTTAAAAAGAGCCCAGGCATCACACGCAACCAGCGAGACACGAGGGAGGGCATTCACCCCTCTAGCCTCCAGAGAAGGAAGCACCCGCCACCTCACGCTACACCCCGCTGTAAATACGTGTAAAAGTTTCTGTCCCGAAGCCCTGGCGCACGGATGTCCCGCCGAGCATCCCCAGCGCCACCGCCCCGACGGGCACGGCAGCCGGGCGAGCCTGGCACTCCCCACCGGCACCAGCACGGGCGGGCCAAACTTCCTCCCCTCCAAGAAGCCCCCGAGGAGACACTTGGGCTGCTGTCGCCTTCCAGCCAACATCCCCACGGCTCCTCGCCATCCCCGGCGCTCCACGCAGAGACAAAGACACGCTTTAAACTTTCGCTCCTCGGCGCCGGAGCAGATCCTCTGCCGGGAGCTGGCAGCCCTCGGGTGGGCGCTGGCCGGGATGCGCGGCGAGCGCTTGGGAAGGTGTCAGAGCCCGGCAGAGGCCGAGAGGGAAGGGACGGAGCAGCCGGCCGCAGCCCCCGCCCCACCGCCCGGCCCCGCGACCCTGCCCCGCCGGCGCCCCGAGCAGCGGCCGCGGCACAGCACGGGGGACGGAGACAAGGCAGCGAGGAGCCGCTGTGCCTGAAGAAAGGAGAATCATTTCAAACAATACCCCACCAAAAGAAAATACTTAATACGGAGCCAGGTTTCACCTCAAAGTGATGGCCGGTAAATAGATGAATAAGTGAAACAACACACCTTTGACCCTCTCTTTTCTTCCCTAAATATAATCTCCCTCTTCCCATAATACACACACCACAAAATGACCATTAATTCGAATCCATTCTTTAAAGGCAGGAGGGGAGATTATCTCTGTGACCGACTCTGTCTCTTTCCCTCTCCCGGTCTTTTACTGCGCGAGAATTGAAATTGCATTTTTTAGAGAAAAAATAATGAATAGCGGGGGGGTGGAGGGGGGAAGGCAAGATTAATTTATCTGGAGGGTGCGAAATGTGGGCACGGGGAAAGCCTGGGGGATGGGGAGGAGTGGAGAAAGGTGGCTAAGGAGAGAAGAAAGGAAAGGAGGACCAGGAAGCGCAGGGAAGGATGAGGGGAAGGCGAGATAAAGGGGCAAGGAGGATAAGGAAAGAAGGATGAAAGGAAGGAGGTCGGGAGGAAGGATGAAAGGGAGGAAGGGATGAGGGGAAGAAAGGAGGATGCTCTGCCCCGGCCTCACCTCAGCTCGGTGGGTGGGGGTGGGAGAATCTCTCGCCGCCGCCGCCGCCTCCTCCTCCGCCGCCTCCTCCTCCTCCCCAGCAGCGCCGGTCACTGACGGGCCGGCTGTGCGGCGCGGCTGCCCCGGCCGGTCCCCGCCTCCGCGATCGCCTGGCTCCCTCCTCCCGCCGCCGGCCCGAGCCGCGCTCGCTGGGCTCTGAGCGGAGCCGGGCGCTGCCGCCGCGGCCGCCCCGCCACAGCCACGGGGGGAGGAGGCGGCAGCGCGCCTGCGCCGCCGGGCGCCGCCGCCGAGGGAGGGAGCGATGGAGCGGCCGCCGCCGGGGCCGGCCGTGAGTACGGAGCGGGCTGCGGAGAGCGGGGCACGGGCGCTGCGGGAGCGGGGGACGCGGGCGGCGCGGAGGGGAGGCCGGGCAGCGATGGAGAGAGGCCGCTTACGCGAGCGGGTTGTGACAGCGCCAGCGGAATGGGCTCGCACCGAGAGAGAGTGGGTTTGATGGTAGGAATTAGATAATAGGGAGAAATTCCTCCGTCGGAGGGCGGTGAGGCCCTGGCACAGGGTGCCCGCGGTTGCCCCATCCGTGGAACTGCCCAAGGCCGGGTTGGAAGGGCTTGGAGGAGCCTGGGGTAGCGGGACGTGTCGCTGGCCAGGGCAGGCGATGGCAGGAGATGGGCTGCGGGGTGCCCTTCCAGCCCGAAGCGTTCCGTGTCTCTCTGGGGGCAGTGCCGCAGCGGGGGCTCTCCAAGCACAGCCGGTGGCCCAGGCCAGCGCCGGGGGCTGTGGCGGCGGGGCTGCACCAGGCGCTGCAGGCCTTCTCTGCGTGCCTTCCGCTGATGGTCGGCCCCGTGCGCTGCCACAGGTGTCTCGCAGGGCGGAAAATCGGTGGGGTTTGGATGCACCTTCAGGACTTAAGGCAGTAGCCTCAGTTCTCGTGTTCTCTTAAGCTACAAAGACTCTATCCCTTCTTCCGTGGGTGTTCGACGGCCCGACCTGACAGGAGGGGGTGGCAGCCAGGCAGGGGTCGGGCTGTGCTCCCCGGCAGTCAGCGACAGGATGGCAGGTCACGGCCTTAAGCTGCGCCAGGGTTTAGGTGGGGCATTAGGAGGGATTTCTTCACAGAAGAAGGGTGGTTGGACATTAGGATGGGCTACCCAAGGAGTCGCCATCCCTGGAGGTGTTTAAGGAACCAGTGGACGTGGCACTCGGTGGTATTGGCTTGTGGGTTGGACTCGATAACCTCAGAGATCTTTTCCAACCCAACTGATTCTGTGATTTGCCGATTCTGTGAATGCCAGCGTATGGTCCTCTCTGCAAAGCCTTGCACTTTCATTTCCCCCTTATTCCAACTGTATCGCTCATCTTACCAACCCTATTGTTCTTTTTGCTACACCGGCAGCACCTGCTGTCTCTTCTGGACAGAACGTGCTGCCACCATCCTGCTCCAAAAGCACTGAGCCCCAGGTCCCGCAGAGCCCAGCGGTGGAGGATCCCTGCGGAGCGTGGGTGTCGCAAAGGGATTTTGCCGTTCCCTTTCCGTGCAAATCCCACTGACTGTGCTGTTGTTCCAGGCATCCTTTGCACCTCTCGTGGCATCCATCTGCTTCCCTGGCTTCTACGTAAACTCACAGGCAACAAGGAGGGGAGAAGGAGGAGTCCTCCCATGCTTTTTTACCTTTGCTTGGCAGTTTTAGGCTTGCAGGGCTCTTGCCAAAACAGCTTCTCTTCCTCAGCCTGTATGGGAATGATGTTAGTGGTACAGGTGCCTGGTAGGCCTCAAGCAGAAGCAGCAGTTTCCAGTCTTTTTCTTCTCTCTTCCCATATAAAAATGTGTATTTTTTATGAGATCTATATTCATGCTTACAGTGAATAAGTGAGGAGTGGAGCTGCATAGGAACCTTCTCTCAGGGACTGAAGCTGGGAAAAAAAAAATTCTTAGGCAAGAACTCATTTAAATATGAATTTAAATGTGACCAGATGCTTCATGGCGCTACTTGGTGCAGCCATGTAGCTGGAAGTAGTCACAGTCAGTAATGTACAAAAATACTTTGAATTATTTTAACCTCACAGTGTCAGGTGTGAACAGAGACCATGCTAGCCTGGCCTCCCCTTTATGATGAGATGCAAATTTTTGGTGCAAGGCAAACTGGGGATTTAGTCTGTATCTTTAATAGGCTTCCACATGGCACCAAATTCCTTTTCTAGGTTCTGTTATTGTCCTTCCCACCCTGTTAAACAGAGCCATGTGATGTTAGGAAAGTGTTACCTACAAACCTTCTGTTTCTTGTCTAGATTTTTGTAATCCAAATGTTTTGGATTGCTGGTTCTTCTAGGTAAGGGCAGTGCTTTCCTTTGGAGCTGGGTAGTGTGTTGTGAATATTAATGGCAACAAGGAAGGTTCCCAAACAGAACATGGTAAATTACCTACTGCTTTATCACCGTGCATTACTTTGCTAATTGAATGTCAGCTAAATGTTCCTCCAGGCATCTGACTGAAATGAGCATGAGCTATAGTGTAAGTGTAAGACCGTAAACAATAAATAAGCATGATTATGAAAGATAGTATTTTTGCCCTTCACCAGTAGCAAGGCTTCAATTACATCTCTTAGGTAAATTTCAACCTAAGGACTCATTCAGCTGATTTCGGATGTTTTTGTTTAGAGTGTGTCAATTTCAGAAATAAGTGACATTATTTACCTAGTCCAGATTACTTTTATCTGAGACAGAAGACAAGGACTGTTGGACTGTTGCTAAGGGATCTCCAGAATGCCATGAAGAAATCTGAAGATTTGGAAGAGCTGCATGAGCTTACTTTCTTCATGGTCCTGAAAGAGGCTCTTTCTCTCTCTTTCTCTCCCTCTTTCTCTCTCTTTCTCGCTCCTCTTCTTCTCTCTCTTTCTCTCTCTTTCTCCTCTCTTTCTCTCTCTTTCTCTCTCTTTCTCTTCTCTTTCTCTCTCTTTCTCCTCTTCTCTTTCTCTCTTTCTCTCTTTCTCTCCTTCTTTCTCTCCTTTCTCTCTTCCCCTCTCTTTCTTTCTCTCTCTTTTCTCTTCTCTTTCTCTCTCTTTTCCTCTCTTTCTCCCTCTCTTTCCTCTCTTTCTCTTCTCTTTCTCTCTTCTCTCTTTCCTCTCTTTCTCTCTCTTCTCTCCTTTCCTCTTCTCTTCTCTCTCTCTCTTTCTCTCTCTTTCTCTCTCTTCTTTCTCTCTCTCTTTCCTCTCTATTCTCACTCTCTTTCACTCTCTTTCACTCTCTTTCTCTCTCTTTTCTCTCTCTTTCTTTCGTGTTATTAACTGATTTTTGAAATTGCCCTTATTTTTGTCACTCGTCTCAAAGAAAAGAAGAAAACTGAATTCGTTACTGCTGTTCACTAAAAAGTGATAAAAGCTGACCTGCTCAGTGAGTGAATGTAGCTCACACTAGCCAAGGGAGGCCAGCTGACAGCTCCAAACAAATGCTTTTGACACCATAAGATCTCCCACTGCCAACATCCAGCTACAGAAGAAACTCACCGAATCATGGAAATATTGGGCACTTGGATTAGCAAGACAGACAAAAGGACTGTTCTGCTTAAGGGAAATATGCATGGATGATTTTTCTTGGTTTTTTTTAAAGTCCTACGTCAACTGTGGAACTGTCTGTCGATCTAAAACCCAGTTATGAGGGAGTTTTGTGGGAGTGAACCCTCTGACTGTGCCCATTCACCTCATCTGGGTGGAGTAGTCCCTTAGCTATGGAGAAGGCCATCAGGGAAGGATGGGCTCATTGTTGAGAGACACCAGTGCAGGACCTGGATCTGTTAGGACAGAGTGACCAAGCAGAAGGAGGATGCACAAGAGAATCTACGGTTGGCTTATGAGCTGGGGACAGTTCACCGGATTTATGTGGCAGGATGAGCATTTAGGGTGTCTTGGAAGAGCTCAAAGCTGTGTGGTGCCTGGGATGACAAGGAAAGGAAATCACGGGGCCTGGGGGGTGAAGTTTCTGTGTCAAGGAGCTCTACACTGGGAATTGTGGGTTTACAGGCAGATGTGGTTCCAAGGGTATCACACAGCAAATTCCAGCACACAGCAGTCCTGGTTCTCAAATAAATCTGTAGTTTGTTGATGCCCAGACAGGTCGAACTTGACTTATTTGTCTTTCTTTTTCTTTGATAACAACATTAGAAACAAGGGACCTTGACATGATATAGTGTAGTGTAAATTGTTTTCTTACAGCAAATACAGATTTTCCCATAAAAATTACATGGGGCGTGTTCTCTGACAAAGTTACTTTGATAATGGGGATAACAAGCTAAAACTTCTATCTTTTCCATGCCAGAAGAATTATATCGAGAAATTGAGCTGAGCATGTTTATAAAAATGATCACAATATTATTTCTTCATGCTAATTCTAGCTTTTGTGTCTTTTTTTTTTTTTTTTTTTTTTTTTTAATGAGCAATCAATTTATCTCTTTTATATTGCTTGATATTGGCTAACTGGACATTCAGAATTTGCTATATCTGTCACATAATTTATCCCTATCTTCCCTCTGTTTTCTGTATTTTCCTTGCATCTAAGCACTGTACAATACCAGCTTCTTCAGTTAGACTTATATTTGACATGTTTTCAGTCTTACAGTAGCTTAGTCTGCTTCTTGAAGAATTACAAACTGTGTTTTTATCTCTACATCTCGCTCTTGTTAGAATACCACAGCAGGAATTCCGCCCCCCCTTCCCCAGCCTAAAGTCCCAGCATTGTGTCTGTGTACGCACAAAAAAACCCTCCACACCTTTACTCATCTTTTCTGTTGTAGAATTTCTTCTACACCAAGAGAGATTATTGCTGAAAACCATTTTGATTGTTTGCTTCAAGAACATGAAGTTTTTGAGTTCATCTTCTGTAATTATCTCAATACCTTGGTCTAAATGGGCTTTCTTCACCACCTAATCCTGAATGTCTGTTCATATTTGTACCACGGTTGTGCCTTAGTGAAAAAGAGAATTTTGGAGAACAGGGAAACTAAGACTAGTGGGGATTGTTAAGGAAAGGAATAATTTAACTAATATCTAAGTGAGGAAAATTGAGGAGGATCTATCTCATAGGCAATTCAAACAGACTTTGAAAGCTCCAGGTGGAACTTGGAATACTTTAAGCTTTTTTAGGCCCAGTGATCTTTAAAGACAAACTAACTGTTGCTTTAATGTAGATAGTTGGCTACCTGTGCTGAAGGGAGGTTGTCAGCAGCTCTCAAAAGACCTTTCAATGCCTTGTATAATAAGACATTTCCTTTTGGACTGACTGAGTGCACATAAATATCTAGGGATTGCCTAACATCACTCCCTGTCCCTGAACACATTTGGCTATCTGTATTTCAGTTTGGGTGTGTCAGTTTTGACACATTTACATGAGCACTAGATTGCTCAAGTAAATGTGTCAAAAGTATTTCCTGCTTTTCCTGTGCAGAGTATTCTGGGTATGCTCTGCCACCCCTTTCTCTGGCTCAAAAGAACTTGCCACAGAGCCATGCAGAAGCTTTCCCTGCCTCAGACCCTGAAGCGACTTGCAGGCAAGCAGCAGATGCAGCTTGTTTGGAAAAAATACCACAAGGGGGTCTGTCTACCCACCTTTTAATGTCAGAGGGGATGGGGCAGATACCTTCACTCCTTCAGAAAGCTGAATTTAAAAATTCGAAAGAAACACAAAATATACACCTGTTCTTTGCTGGTGTTGGACTTAGATCAATGCTACCATAGCAGGCTGTTAAAAGGCCTCTTCCTTGAATAGCTTCTTCTCAAAATAAAAAGGAAAAAGTTTTAAATTTTGTTTAATTTTTGTTTGAATTTCAGTTGATGCCACCAATTGCCAGAGCAGGGGGTTATGCGTGTTTGTGGAGATCATCTCTCAGCTTTTAATTGCAAGAAGGGCACTTTGCAGTAGATTCATTGTGTGTCTGTATTTCAAAGGGGGATAGAGAAGGAAGGGTTTAGAAGTTTTGCATATATTCAAAGAATGTGATATAATTTTGGAATATTCAGTTCAAATGCCATAACTTCTTTTCTCACATTTATAAAATGAGTGTGTTTCTGTCCCAAAGACTGAGACTCAGGAAAATGTATCTTCCCACTCTTACTGAATAACTGACCTTACTTCTCTAAAGCTGACTCAGTTTCTCTACCTCAAATCTTCTTAATTGTACATATATCAGAAAAAAAATTCTATCTCTCCTCAGAGCTCTTCTTTCCTACAAACCCCTTGTTCAGAGAAGCAGCTCTTAGGCAGAGAGTGCTGCTTCCCATGTTGACCGCCACCTTCGAGCTGTTTGTCTCCCATCTGTTGTTTGTAAACACTTCATGCCTGTGCTGCTGATGTTGTTAGCTCCATGGAAAACAAGTTCTATTTTCTTATGTTTGCACACTGCATCAAAGCAACAGGAAATCTGTCCATGACTGGGAAGCCACGCAACACCAGAGTAAGTTTTTTTCCTTGCTGGGGATCTCAATTAAGGAAACTTGTCAGAGGTAAACAAAGATGATGCAAGCTGTAATTCAGCATGGTTCATCTGTGCACACAATTTGTGTTCAGGGAGTCTTGTCCAGGGGGCGAACAAGGAGAGGGAGATACCAGAGGAGGGAGGGAGCTCTGAATGTGTGAGAGAGGGGACAGGAGGTGGCAGAGGAACGAGGCAGAAGGTGCACAGATTAAGAGCTGCAGGATGTATTTTGGCTCATGCCTTTGCAGAACTAGTTAAAAGTTGTCTTCTGGAATTTCTCTGTCCCTAGAATCCCTTTCTTTTCCCCAGAGAAAAGCATAGGGAGAAGGATTAATATCCAGGTCTTAATAACTGTCACAAAATAAGATTGACTTCAGAATTGCCAGTCTGAGGAGCAGAAGGGTTTCTGTGCTGCCATGACTGCACATCCAGTTCAGGATTCTGCTTTGGAGAAGACAGCCAATGGATTTGCTACACTTCAAGGAAGTTACTTCTACTTTTTCCATTATTACACCCTGCTGTGCTTTCTACACATAGGTAGGATGAAAAGCTGTCCAGTACTTGCTCATCACCGTGAAAATTGCCAGATTCCTAAGCATCCCAGTACTGTTCTTCAATGTCATGAGTATTGGGCTAAATTTTGATCCTTTCTCAGGCCTTACTATACAAACTCCTGTTGTCTTTATGAGGTTTATAGAGGACTGAACATGACAGAGATTATTTCAATCTGATATAATCTGACGTAATGTTGCATGTTGATAGTCTAGAGGTAGCTAGGTATAGAACAAGAAACTTGGGTTTAGAAACTTTTCTTCTTGTTTATAGTTCATGGTTTGCTCTACATTAATGATTCTCTGTGCTTAATCAAGGGTTAAAGCAGATGATGTGATATTGTGTTCCTAATGAGAAGAAATGCAATCAAATGTTTTTTCTTTTGAAAACAAAGCAGTGATCAAGATTTTTTTTTATTTACAATAATTTTACAGGAATTATTTCCCATGTCTTAAAGAATCTAAACTTTCTAATTTCTTTTTTTTTTTTCTCTTGACAGAAGCCCAAGACGATGCATCTTCCAGTAACTCCTGTAAAAATGCACACAGACTTTGAAATAAAACGAGGCCCGAAGAAAGTTAATGAAGTTGTTAATAGTCTTTGTCACAAATGAGAAGACTGTGGGTGATTCTAGTTTTTTTCCTTCAGGCCTTGATGAGTCATGAAAATGACACAAAGCTAATTTTTCTAATGGAGCAGGTTCTGTAAGTAAAAGAAGAGGAAAAATCAAGAAAAAACTAAAATACAGACATCTGATGACAAGATACTACTGGTGGTGACCAGTGGGTTGTAGCTGGAATTTTCTTGAATCTTAGGTCGTTTTGACCTAATTTACTTTTTTAGAAACGTAAAACCCTTTTTTCTTTAAAGGTCATGTACTTCAACTAAGAAATCATTTCTCATCTACAGAACAATACAGCAGCATAAAATTCAGGTGTTTTTCATTCTGAATATACTAATGAATTGTGATCAATAAGCCTGGAGTACTTCACACCCTTTGCTCTGTCCTCATTAAATAGTTCCTTTTTGTGCTTGTGTGTGTGAATGATCCCAGGGTTATGTAGTTATCCAGCGACAGGCTCATCCACTGGAGCCGGAGATGGATGTCATTTCACACAGAAGGAAAATGACTTCCAAAAACCCACATGGACCTCATAATTGTGAGAGACATGTGAGAAGAAAGTTCCTTGTTAAACAAGGATGCCAAATTTAAATAAAAACCTTGATTTCAGTCTCAGAAATGCTGTGAACGTTTTAGTTGAATAATGCAGCTTTATTGCTTCTGAAAATGGCTGCACCTCTTGATCAGTCAGATCAGGTGCTAGCAAAGGGCACACAGGCCTACATAAAGCACACCTCAAATGGGAATGGCAATGCAGGAATATTGACATTTTCACATCATTCTACCTGTTTGAATAACAGCAACGAACTGCCCTTAAAAAAAATAAGAAAGTAAACAGAAAATGCTTTTTCATTAATTTGGTGAACCTGCTCAGAAATTGAAGGGCATAGAAAACTGGAGTGGTCACAGGAATTGCAATAATGTGTTGGGGAGACAAAAAGCTGCCACTATCCTAACTGGGGAATTTCTCTGACAGGAAACCGGGATTCATTGCATTTCACGATTTCCTCATGCTAACTACATAAAATATTTTATAAAACCTGAGTGATTTCTATAACACAATTTTGGCAATTTAAAGCAAAACATGTTGCTATGACAGTTCTTACAAATCTTTTAGCTTTGTTTTGTATTATAATATGTCAAAATGAAGCCATTTCTGTCCAAACAAAAAATTCCAGGCTTTTTAAAAATATTTCTTACTTGCCAAAGTCAAGATGAAGGCTAATTTCAAATGCTATAACTTAGATCTGCATAACCATAAACCCACAAGGACATAGCTTTAGTCTTATAAGTAATGTCATTAGATACAGTATTCTCAGTTTAATTGACTTCGTTTACTACTCTGTATAACAGTGATTAAAAAATAAAAGACATTTAACATTGGTGAAACCTTTTCTGGTGGTTTCTAAACTGGAAGTCAGTAAGCACAAGCCATTGCCAGAAAATGTTATCGGTTTTGGCATTTGTTTCAGTAGTAAAATACTGAGTGAAATCTAAGTGGATCCAGGGAATTGCATCTAATCCTTTGTAAATAAGAATCAGGTGAAATCTCAAAGGCAAAGACATAAAAATAGCACAGATTTATCATGCAGACATCATTGATGAAACCCACATAAGGAACTCGTTTAATTTTCTGCAGGTGGACCACTGTAAGTAAAAAAGTGTCTTTTTGTAGGGGATATTACCAAGTTGGCAGTTGAGTCTTTTCCTTCAGAGGTATTGAAAGGACTGGGTATTTTCAGATTTGGGATTTTTTACGTCAGAAGAAAAGATGTTTAAGTTGTAGAAGGAGTTGCCAAAGATAGAATTTATTTCTGTGAGGCAATAAAGTTGCTGAATTACAGTTAAAGCAATTTCTTAAATTAAAATTCATATCCATTCGTCCCTTAAATTAACTCAGATGTCCTATACATGAGTTAACATGGTTTAATCACAGATTATCAGCTGAGGGTATCCTCGAGGGGCTGACATCTGTGTTGCTTTGTGCTGTGGTCTCTAAAAAAGTGACTCAAGAGCTACAGCATGGCAGAAATAAATACTTTAATTTTGTCAGAAAACTAGAAATCATTTGATTAGTGGCAGTTTATTTTCTGGTGATGTGAAGTTGCCGAGAAAGAAGGAAAAGGGAATATCCCAAAGCAAGTAACAAGAAAGTAGAGACCACACTGAAATAAAAGCAACAGAGGGTGGAATATTCTGAAAAAGGGACTGGAAAAGAGATGATTTAAGATCAAGGAGATGAAGAACTGCAGGAGCCAGTGGTACCTACATCTTTTCAGCACACGGAGAAAGGCTTTGTGCTCAAAGAAATAGAACACAGACCTTTTTCTTGGTCTTTTCTACCCCAAGCCATGGAGCTGTCTCAGAGACATAAAGCAGTTGGGAATGGAAGAGAAAGGTGGTCAATAGAACAGTAATGAGATGTTACAGAGCCCTCTGAAAAGTGATTCTAATAATGAAATTTTACAAAAACTCCTGGTTTGTTGGGTTTTATGTATATTCAAGCTCTAGCTAACTTCACTCTTTCCTCCCCATCCCACGCACATTTATACAGCTTTTGCAATTGACTTGAAGGACCAAGATACAAGTATTTTACTTTCATTTTAATGTTTCAATGTGGTTTTTTCCCATTAGCAGGTTATAAATGCATATGGGTTTGGGAGAGTTTGGAGTAATAGGGAGTAAAATGGAAAGTGCCCTGGGAAATTGCTTATTTATATAAAGCTGATGAGAAAACAAGTGTTTTATGGTAGGGCCCTGACTCTCTTAAGGGATATTTGGCTCGAGGACAGGGTACTTGCTGGAGCACATTTAGGTGTCTGTTATTGCACTACTTTGTTTTGAGAGTGGAAAAACACTGTCTATCAGGTGATTTTTATTAGATTTTTTTCCCCTTTAAGTGTCAGCATCTGTTGGGCATATACAGACTTATTCTGTGGACTTGTATATCCAGAGAGTTTTGCTGTCACTGAGCCATCAGACAGTCAGCTGGGTTATAGACGTGGAAAATACGTGTAAAACTCACAGTCAGCTTGTGTAACACTATTGTTTCAAGGCTCAGCAGGTGTAAATGTACCAGTAAAAAAGGCACGAGTGCCAAGAATCTGTAATTGCTACACTAGGTGTGATCACGTGTGAGGGAGCAAAATCATAGAAATCATAAGAGCAAATGAAAAAACAAAGGTGTTCCAGAAGATGTGGAAAGACTCCACCAGTGCCTATTTTCTGAAGGTGAGTGGCCAGTACAGGCCATCCCACGAGGTGTTCAACTCTGTTTACTGATAATATCTCAGCTTACCCAACAGTAAAACATCATCAGAGTAGTTGAAACCTGTGATTTGTCTGACACTGTAAATGCCTTAAAAATCTTACCAATGATTTAAGAAAAAGACATGCAAACAAGCAGAAAAAATTAACGTTATCTGAAGTTAATGTGGATATGGTGCCTTGACCCATTTAGAATTATAAGAATATGCTGCATTAAAGTATTAATATATATTTTCATTATGTATTGAGTGGCCAAAATATCTTAAGAGTCTTTTAAGGTAATGTATAATAACATATCTTCCCCAAAAGTGGGTCAAGGCTTACGTAGTCTGCATTTTCAATGTGGGTCCCTCTTAAAAGGAAAATCCCAATGGTACAGAAGGAGCTAACACAGCAAAAGGGTCCAAATCCCCTATTTTGTGATATCCTTTGACCTTGGTCTGCCTAGATGCAGAGCAATAGTCACAGATGTGGTCTAATTAATGGCAAATTAAGTATTTTTCTTCAGTGCTGCAAAAGTGCGATTGTTATGATGATGATGATGATGGTGCTGTGCATTGGCTTCTTGCTTTGCCTCCTGATAAAACCTCCCTGTTGCCCATTAAAGCAGCAAGAGGAGGTGATAAGAGGGGAGGCTCCAGGTTGCTGCCCACAGCACAAGGTGGTATAAGGATAAAGAATAACATGCCCTGAACGTGACATAACAAAGCACGTAATGGGATTTGCAGGGGTGAAAAGGGAAGGGGTGAGCACAAATTGCTGCAAGATCGTTGGCTTGTTCAGTTAAGACCTTAATTCTTGTGCCTGTTACTAGTTGCAGAGAATTATAAAGTTGGAAATTATAAGGTAATTTGGTGAGTTACAGCTGCATGGACATCAGATACAAGTTGAAAGTGTAAAAGTAGGATATTGAGCAAATGAGCTTAATAATTCCCTGTTATGCAGCTCACATCTCCCTTCTTGGACT